>NC_090944.1:102471737-103084237 GCF_040807025.1 Struthio camelus
CTTCATTCATCTCAGGGAACCATCTTCAGGAGCCACCATTATCTCAGATCCTGCCCACCAAAACACACCAGGTTAGATTATGTACGGTAAGAGAAGGGCACAGGCACTACAGTCCCCTCTCCACATGAGGAAGCATCATCCAGTTTAAAAGTGATATATCAGGTGCAAGAAAGGCCTTGAACTCTGTGTTCGGCTCCATGCCCAGTCCATCTTTAGACACTGATATTTCACAGACTTGGTAATCAGGGACCAAGGCACAGCTGAAATGCGGTTCTCTCATATTAGACTACCCACAACATGAGAACCTATGGATTCTTTATTTCAGAGCAGAAACACAAAGCCGGATGAAAAGCAATCCTGTAGTCATGCTTGGGCCTTTGGATCTAAAGGGCCCAGTATTAGAAGTTTCCACATACGGCCAGATCTGCAATAGGCACAGCAAGAGGGAAAAAATCAAGTCCCAAGCAGCAGGAGTAACTTTGCTAGTAATTCTGCTATTAAAAATAAAGGCCAGGTGGGGTTAGAGTACCAAAGGCAAGACACAGGAGGCAATAAAGGCAGTTATAGAAATTAGGAGAATTTCTAATTCCTTGGTCTCATTCAGTCCCATCTCCTAGTAAAGGGCATTTCTGCAGTCAGACATCTACCCTCTGTTCAATCTGGGCAGCAAGATGAAAGCTGAAAGCTTAATCCGTCAATTAAAGCACCAATATGTGCTTTAGTTTTAGGTTAAGAGCATCCCAGGGAATGGAAGAGTTTGTCCACATAGTTTGGCTAGGAGAAGAGCCGTAAAGAGCGTTCTTGCAAGTTATACTTAATAGCTAGGAACTCATCTTTTTTGACTGAGTTTGTTTTGGTGGCCCAAGCTATTTTCTTATTCCTCGATAAAAAGCAATATGAATGGTAACATCACTGCTATTCTTTTTTGTGCAATTTTTTCACAGGCAAACAGAATTATGTTTTATTTCATAGTACATTCCCACTTATAAAAAGAGATACGGATCTTAGAAAGCAGCCTACTGTTGCCATGGGACTACATATTATTCTCATGGAACAAAGCCATATAGAGTCTTAAAGTCTTTAGAGATGGGTCACCTGAAGGTTCTTTAGCACTGAATGTTTGCAAATAAGCCCAAGCTTTCTGGGTGTAGATGGAGGAAATTTCTAGACAAGGAAGTCCACAACCAATCCTTGCCTGAACCGAAGATGGGTTACACTAGCAGCATAAAACTCTTCAGAACTATGCCTGAACACGAGTGCCAGATACTTCCAATATATTTCTGCTACAACTCAAGATTTTCAAGACCACACCCCCAAGAAGTCATTTAGGCATCTAATGTCCATGTACTCAAAGATCTGAACTTATGTAACTTTGGACTTCTGCTGCACAGAAAAGAAACAGAAAAGAAACAGAAAGCAAAAGGTAGAAAAAGCACTACATCCTACCTATATAAATATCGTATTGCCAAACATGTTCCACAAGTTTCCATTGCCCTCCTCTGTTTCAGGAAACAGCAAATAATGCTGCGGCCAACACCCAAATACAAGGTGATTTTAGTAGAAGACCATTTGGGGGATCTACCCACAGTCATCAACAGTTAAAGACAGTTAATCCTTTATATTAGAAACTACTGCTAATTCCCAGTGAAATGTGAACAAGTAAAACAAGGACTCCACCTTGGATGTGGATCTGCATACAAGGATTCCCACGGATTTCCGTTGTCTATTCCAGCCTGTGCAAACTTGTTTCCATCTAAAACACAAACATGATCACTGCTGCTGCATCAAAGTAATCAGCAACTATTAACACCTACATCATCATAGCATCAGCATGTGTTGGGGGAAAGCACTCAGCCTGAAGTCGGTGCCAAAGTGAAATCCAGCGTTTCCTCACACAGAGCAGCAGCACCGCCAGCTGCACTTGCCACAGCCTTACATCTTTCTCATCCACGTCAGTTTGGGACTTGGGCATCCAGCGTCCCAACAGAGCAAGCTAACAGGCCTGTTCTCAGCACACTTACCATGACGCAGGAGTCCAAACCACCCTAGTCTCAACCACATTCTTAAAATAAAAAAGTAAAAAGATACGTGCCAGAAAAGAGGGGTGAGAGGGGGAAATTCATTTTTACTGATAACAAGAGAATTGTTAGAACAATTGCACAGGAGAACAGGTTCACTTCCTGCTAATGGATCTGCTTATGCGCTACTACCAAAAAAAAAAAAAAATCATTGAGTAAAAATGTATAGTCCTCCCTGAGACCAAGAAGACTCTTGCATCCTCTGGTTCAAACCTGCTGGATCATTAGACTACAACTAGGTTTCTACTTGCTTATTGTCTATGCATCCCAGGGGATCTGGCTTTCCTTTTTGCGATTATCATTGTCTTGCAAGGCGGATAAGGAGTGCCCCATTCTAGTCCTTCTACAACCCGATATTAAAGCATCTCAAGAAGTAATAGTTCATTATGAAACTTCCCAGGCTGCCAAGGCTCTAAGCTCCAGCTCTCCCACTTAGGCAAATCCTCTCCCCGTTAGACTTCTGCATGTAATACAGGCACCTCCTCTGCCTAGAATTTAAAAGGCATCAATTATCATCTTGCCTTTATATTAAAAGGGCAATTTAAGCACTTTTGTCTAGGAAGCAGTTTTGGGCTGCAAATTCACCCAGTCTCTCAGATATCTAAATCGGGATGGCACTCACACTCTGTCCTAAGGCAAGGACAGAGGTGGGATTTGGGGCAGACAAGTCTCTTCATTCCCTAATAGCTGATATAGCAGCTCCTCAGCTAAGGGGCTCATTGCCAGGGTCAGAGTTGGCCGGTATGGTTGGAGAAAAGATAACATCACAAGACTTAAAACATACATGCTACATTCGGGGTGTTAACAGGGAAGGCTGCAGCTCCCTAGGAAAAGCACACCTCACTGCTACATCATAAGGCATCTTATTTCTCCTATTTACAGTCTAGGGACTGGGATCCCTAACAGGCTCATGAATTTCACTCCCCAACCCAGACACAGAAGAGCTAAGGGTAACACGAGCACACCAACGCAGTCGAGCCGCTTGCCAGAGCTCTTGCTGCTGATTCCTGTAGCTGAGCAGCCTATGTGCGCATTTCAAGCCGGTGCCCTCATAGCGAGAACGCCCTCTCCCTAGGGAAACCACCATGTGTTAAGGAGGAGATCCTAGGAAAGTTCTCTGGTAACGTGAATTTCAGCTCCAGGAAAATGTTCATGTCCCTGGACAATCTTTTCATCTACACTGGGCCCGAATGCCAAAAAGGAAAGAGGGAAAAAAAGCAAATGGCAAATTAAAATCCTGTAACACCTACTCATGGAAACTCCAAAACACGGTGTGCCTGGAATGAAATATGTGCCCCAGGCACCTGAGCAACTGCTGCCTAACACCCACAGGAGTCTTATCAGCATCACTGCTGTCCGAGCTGAACGGCAGCTGGGAAGAGATCAGAGTCAGAGGAGGAATCCTGGCCCACATCAAGGTCTCTTGTTTCTTCCTTTTTTCACGTTTGCCTTCTTGTCTCCAGTACGACCAACAAGCACTGACAACTGAAACAACACCCAGGGCTTCCACAAAGCATCCTATTGTTCGAGAGGGAACCACATAGCTGGCGACTCACCAGCAGCCCAGCATTACTGTTTCCCTGGCACGCCCACACATGGTTATCTGTTTTATTAGGCTAGACCTACAGGCTGTCACGTGGCCTCTGTTTCTAGGAAAAATAGCAATCTTGTAGTTATTTTTTAATACATGGATGTGCATCATCGAATATTGATACTAGCAAAATACTAAAGACACTTTCATGAGAAAAAAATATTTGGATTAACGAATATGAAAAATACAGTTCCAAGTTACATTTTCAATACGATTTTTATCATGTTATCATATCATTTTTAATACGGTTTTCTTAAGTTCTTTGCTGAATTGTCACTCTGATAACACTGCAGTAGAAACTTACTCTTTTCACTCCTAGGCTGCATAACCTATCGGCTTCCTTTCCCCCGCCTTAAGTTCACAGTTAGTTTAGATACTGTGGCTTTAGTAAAGTGCTAATGGCATTCTCCAAGCAGTTTTTCCACCCAGCTTTATTCCAGAGCTACTAGTGTGTTGTCAGTTTGCACCCTTTCAGGGCAACAACGGAAACCCAGAAGATAATTCCAGAGGATACAAAAAAGCCTAAGGGGTCCTCTAGCTCAATGGCTTTGACGTCTAATCCATTTTATAAGTTTATAGCACCCAACTCGCTATTGCATCTGAGAACATTCCACTTAATATCGGCAGGAAAATGCCTGTTGATACTCAGGGTGCCTGGGTTCCTCCCCCCTGGCAGGATCAGAATTTTAACTGAGTTAAGAAATTGGGTTGAGGACTTAAGTGGTTTTGTTTTTAAACCTAAAGAGGGAAAGGGAGGACATGAAGGAAGCAGTTTGTAAGTGGTGCATGTCAATTATAGGAGAAATGTCTATTGCTTATGCAATATTTCTTAAAACTAAAGAGATCAGGTAATTGCAGTGTCTAAGGAGATTTTTTGAAAGGGTCAAGGCACATAAGCCTCGGCATGAAGCATTTTACATGAAGGAATCCGCAGAAGGTTATGCTTTCACACCAAGAGCTTTCTAAACCAATCTGCAAAATTAGAGAATTCTATCTGTGCTGAAAGGTCATATTTTCTTTTAAGGCTGCTACGATGCCTGTAACAACAAGAATTACTCAGACTTTCTCCAAATACAAGATATATCTTTTCGAAAACTTCTGATGACAACTGGAAAATCTATTATGTTACTGGAAAAAAGAAAATGTGAATTTGGGCAAGTTGGCTGCTTCCACATCCAAGTTTCCACATCAGCTATATGTTAATGAAAATTGTACTCAGCGAAACACTACCTGAACGAAAAATTTCACAGGTCTCCAGCGAAAGAAATCTTTTTATAGCCCTTATGAAACCCTAGAAGAAGAGATGCTCAGTGGAGCCTTAAACAAAACCTACCTAAGTCAGCAGAAGGCAGCCTCAGAGGGCTTTGGATCAAGTCTTTAATGAGGCACACCACCACAGCCTGAACAGGCAATAAGGCAGACTGAAGAATGAAAAAAAGACTGTGGGTCACAGCGGGTGCCTTTTGCTATTTCTTAGTTCTTACTATCAGCAGATAAAGGATGCTCAACTTGGAAGATCCCATCATTTAAATTAGGCTCCAAGCTAGAAGACATAGCAATTAAAAGCATGCTATTAAGGGTCCTATTCAGAACTATACTCAGATACCCTCTTTAGCTTCCCTACCCCAAAGGATAAAACTTTCCTAAAGGGCAACATTCAAGCTCTCTTTGTGTTTTACAGTTTCTCATCTATTTTCCACCTGAGACTATCAGTAGGAGCACTCTGACTTAAAATGTGACAAATTCCAGTAAATCGAGACAACTACAGAAAGGAAAGAATAAAAGAAGGAAAGAACAACAGACTGTTTTAAGTTCTCCAAGAAGACCGAACCAAGAGAGGCTGGGCACACTTCAACTAGAACACCGTCCTGCAGAGTTTACACAGGCCCCCGCTGCCCCGACCTTCTCTCTGATGTGCTTCGCGTTTGCGGCGGTTCCAGCTCACCATCTTTAACAGGAGGGTCGTGTTGCTGGTGGAAAAGACTATTGGTGCTGTAAGACTACTTAGAACACTGCGGAATACTTCGCTGCAAAAGCTTATGCTAGAGATCAAACGAGATCCTGTCTGATGAAACAGATAATTAATTAGAAGTAGTTTGGTAAGACAATAATTGAGTGAGTCAGTAAATACAGCATTACCTCCCCTCAGCAGTTCATATTATATATGTTAAGGACTGAATATATTGGATGCTGTACCTTGTAATCAAGACACCGATGTAGAACGTAACTGTTGAGGATCTAAACGTGCCTGTTTCTGACTGCCACGTGTTGCAACAATCAGAATAAAAATCAAAGCCAACTCCAGAGAGAAGGAGCCATGCGAGATCAACAGTGAAAATCAAAGTTTGCCAAAATTTTTGGAAACTGAAGTCCTGGAGATGTGCATAGCTCTGCTGAAGACTTAACTTTTACAGGCAACTTCCCTTCTGGCCATGGGGCCTCATCTGCCTCAGGTCAAACTTATTGACAGGCCTGCAGTTACTGCTGAATAGCCCTGCCTCTCTGCTTGACAGAAAAAGCACTTAACAGTCCCTCAAATACTAGCTTTAAAGCTCACTGGTTTAAGGTTACATTTTGACCTCTCCTTACTTGGAGTACAAACAAAAATACCATTTGGTTTGGCAAGAAAGCTGGAAGAGATTCAATGTAATACTGGTGAGCGGATCAGCTATTGGCATCTCAGCAGGACAGTCTTCCAGGGACACACGGACACGTCTGCTCATCTCCTCCTGGGCAGGGACTACAGACTAGTTTTGGATTAAGGAAAACTTTCTGGCCACGTCCCAAAGGGAGTATCACCAAACACAGAGGAAACCCACACCTGCTCCAGTCTCAGGTCTCCCCCGCAGTCTTTTAACTGAGCTCCACTCGCTTGCATGCTTAGGGAGCAGGATGAGGAGGGGGAAGGCAGAGTGATGGCTTCACGGCCATCTCTGCAAAGGCTGCACTCTCTGCAAAGACACTCACTAATGGGAGAAGGGGAAGGAAGCCAGTCCCTGTCCCAGGCAAGCTTTCACCTCGGAAGTGCAGAAACCAGGGATAATCTAGCGCCGTTTTCCTTTGTCACTGAAAACATCCTTTCTAGTTTCCTACACTGGAACTGAGATAAGAGAATGAATTGGACAGCAATTAAGAAAACATGTTGGCACTTTAATCTCCTTGTACCTAATGCCCAATGGGTTGTTTCAGTCTTGCCTGAAATTTTCTATTCCTCTTCCTCCACATAGGGACACTCTCTTGTTCCAACAGCTGATTACTGGAAAAGAAAATCCTGGAAGATAGCTTCAAGTCCATTGATTAGTTTTGGACCAGCCTTTCTGCACTACATCTTTTGCATTCACTTTGAATTTACTGATTGGTGAATGCGTACCGAGTTCAAGAAACTAAAGGAAGTCAAGCATTCCACAAATGGTTATTAGGTAAACCTCCTTGAGCATCTCTGCCTCCAAATCACAATTCTGACTTACCAAAAAAAAAAACCCCTCAAAAAACCAAAAAACCCACAAACAAAAGCTCAACCTCCTATCCCCCCACTCCCAAACACAGACTCACCAGAGGCAGACATGATGCCCCAGGGATACGGATTACAGCTATATGTCCTATGGTCAGGGAACCAGCTCAGTCTATCAGTTTACTGACTCAGTAAACCCTTCAGAGTTCACAGGCTCACAGGTCAAGAAGCCAAGTCAAAGAATGCTAATATATTAATTTACATTTTTTAAAAACCTTTTTTTTCCTCCTATCATCTCCCTACCCCAAGTCAAATACATCAAGGAATTCCAGTGGAAACTGACTGCCCTGTACCAAGCTGAGCGTCTGCACTATCGAGCAGGGCTATTATAACTAGCATTTCCTCTCCAGCTGACAAGGTATCCAGCAACAGCTCGTATTCTACACATATTTTCCTTTTCCTTCCTCTCAAAGGCAGTACCAACTGGGCCCATGAAATAGGTCCAGTTCAGAGCTGAGCTGTGTTGTCAGTTCCCTTTCATGAAGCAGTTTAAACTCTGCTCTTACCAGACATTAGCTTCTGCCTTCACGTGATTTTATAGCCTTTCTCCTCCGCTCTTACTTTCTTATATTTTCACTACGTGTCTTATGGACGGGAATTTCAAAAGGTTCGCCAAAAAAACCAAGCTGCTTACTGCAGCTACAAAATATAGCTAATTGTATCTGTTTCAATTCCTCTGTTAAGTTGTGCATGTGTATATATACTTGCATATATAGAGACACACATAGGTATATACACAGGCAAACACAGGAACTGTAATCACCATTCCCTTTTACATGCAAATGCAGCTTGGCATTCAAAATGAGAGAGAACCAAGTCCCAAATACGCGTCATTTGTACTAAAGTAAATCCAGCATAACACACACAAATCAGGACATTGCCGGGCAGATGAACCCAGTCAGACTGTCTGCTTTTATCTGATACCATTTCAGAAACGTTAACCATTTGCTCCTGTTCTGCTGCTCACTCATGTAAGAAGAGCTCCTTCACTGAAGTTCCTTCTCTGGTCTAAATTTACGGTTACTTTTAAACAAACCTTTAACAGCGTAACAAAAACACAGCACCCCTTTGCTTGCGTTCAAGACTGCAAATTAGTGAAAGAGACTCTCAGCTGCTGGGAACCAGCCCAGCAGCTCTTGCAGAGCCCTGCCAGCGCTGGGGCCGTGCGCACTCGCAGCAGCTGCTGCCACCACCCCGGGCAGCCACACCGCTTCCGACAGCTCCCTCAGGCAGCATGTTAGCTGCGCTGGGAACATCGTTTCCTCCTGGGCAAACTGAGTAAGGCGCTGGCAGTTAAAACATATGCCACAAAAAAAAAAAAAAAAAAGCTGTTTTCCCACCAGCGTTTTAGTGTGATTTTAGCATCTGCAAACACTTGATTAAAAGTAATGAGCTCTTCCCACAAGAAGACAGTTGGTAGCCAACACTTTTGAAGCATCAGGTGTCTTCTACCTCGTATTTCTCCATATAATTTTGAGGATGTGAACAATTTGAAATGCACTTTTTGAAGCAAGGACAGAAGAAAAATAAACATCTTTCATTTCACTGTCAACTGGCACACACACGAGCCCTGCGCAGAAGCGGAGGGATACAGTGGGTCCTTCCTAACTGCGACGGGCACTGCAACCCCGAAGGGTGACGTGGTGGGTCTGGAGCGCTCTTCAGCCTTAACGCACCCCCTTGACAGCACTGGCCACAAACCCTTCCTACCTTTGGCTACTTTTCCTACAAAGAGCTTCCGGATTTTCTCTTTCAAGTGAATCTCGGCAGATGCCAAGAACAGACCCACGGATTTACGAAACACCAGCCGCTGTAATGCCCACAGCGCTATGTGGGTTGCAAACACTCCCCTTCTCATGCGGTGGCACCAGCGCGAGGGCAGGTACACCGCAGCGCGTGGTACTCACCCCATCCTTCGCCTCTATGCCGGTGGCAGCAGCAACCTCAGCCCTTCCTCCAGCGATCTCCTGTAGCAGAGCAGCACCCAGGTGACCAGTGTCCTTCACCTGGAGATGAACAACAGGCCAACACACAGCCTAATTCTTCTCAAGAGACAGCTAGGACGTTCCCACCAGGCCCACAGCTGCAGGCCCCACGTGAGCCATCCCAGCTGGTGCCACTTCTCACAGCGGCGCTTGCTGGTGCAACGGCGGGGTAGCTCTCCTGCTGCACGGGGCCTCTGCGAGTTAAAACACCGAGAACTGCAGCTAGGGTGCAGTTTCCCGAGGCTTTGTGTCCCCTCACAGCTCTTCAAGTGCTCATGTAAAGAGTAAAAGAGGCTGAAAACCTGAAACCTATTTTATTGCTTGCTCCTGTGTACGTTCCCCAACCAATTAACGTTTGGCTGAAAAATCTTACGACTGCCTTCCCCCTTTTGCAATTCCAGCCTGGGAAGGCGACGGTTCCTACGCGCTTGATGATCTGTTCAAGCAGCGCAGTGGCACCCGTTACGGAGAATTGTGCCTCACAGCCTGACATGTACCCCTTCAAACCAGCCCACGTGGCTGGAAGAAGGACTCTCACCCCCATTTTCCAGACGGAGAAACGAGTCACAGTGAGGGAATAAGTAGTATAATCTAAATGCTTGGTGTGACTGGAGAAAAACTCTGGTGTGCAATGGGTTAGACTAAGCGTTCATAAAGGTCCCCCCTAGAGAGCAAACTAATGCCCTTTAAAGAAATTCTGTTTGCTGGACAACTAATTAAAAGTATTTCTCGAATGACCATACAGGCCCAGTTGTTTGGGTTTTTTCCTTAACTATTGCTCTGAACTTCTACCAGGGCAGCTGGAAACACCTGCCTTTTCATTGCATGAATTAGACCTTTGGTCACTCAGGA
The DNA here is from genome assembly GCF_040807025.1 of Struthio camelus. NCBI lineage: Eukaryota > Metazoa > Chordata > Aves > Struthioniformes > Struthionidae > Struthio > Struthio camelus. Next base: position 102,481,755 of record NC_090944.1, read on the forward strand.
ATGGCCATAAAAGGGGCCAAAGGTGTGCTACCGTAACAAGCAGAATAAAGTCTCAGAACTTAAAAAAGCACATGTCAAGTGGGTACATTTAAAAAATGTGATCCTGGCACAAAGCCTGGGTCTCCCTGACGTCCGGGGGCAGCTCTGCCATGTTCTTCAGCGCCACCAACACTTCACAGGTAGGTTGCAGAGGGACAAATCAAGTGAAACTACTCTTTAGTAAGACAAATACTTCCAAAACTAAGAGGACATCACGCGATCGTGGATGCACACCCTCGAAGCTGGTCTTTTGTTCCAGTGTCCGCTGATACATCCTGTCTAGGGTTTCACCAGAACGCTCTGCTGCTTGCAAGTGCCAATACCCATGTGTTCTGCTGAGTCCAAAGCTGGCGGTAGCGAAACCAAAGTTCAATATGTAACAGCGCTTTTATATGAATTCCTTGCTGTCCTTCAACAACGTTGCTATAAAAGCACTGTTTTTTTTTTTGTTTTGAACATCTTAGCTTTCTTACTGCTTTAAAACTTCACATATGACTTCATACTGCACTATATAAGCTGGTCTAGTATGCTGAAAATCATCCATCCTTAATCAGAGCCACAGTCAGCAGCTTTACAAATGACTTTCATTCCTTCATAAACGATCCTCTTCTAATATTGGAAAAACACAAGTAACTCGTTGAATTCACTCTGCTGATTTGCCACTTTATTCTGAACAGGATATGAATACTTCTACCACCTGGGCACTGAAAATTCATCAGCCATGTTGAATATTTTTATCCAAGAATGAGAAACCTGAACTTAGTTTATACATGCCTGGTAGATTAAAAAGTGCATTCATATTCATGCCTGATGTCTTTAGTACATATTTATATTACAACAGTTCCCAGTTAGTATTGTGCATCTGTTTATTTGGCTCATATAGGTAAGCAATCCAAAACAGATTATAATCTCAATAAACACGCCAAATGAAGAGTGGATAAATGGGTGTTTGCATGCGTAACTTGGACAAGTAACTTACCCAAAGCCACATCATGGATCAATAGCACAACCAGGCACAGAGCCCAGAATATACATATTCAAGTGCATACTGGACATGGTCCCTACATATATTTCTAAAATGACTGTTTATTTTAATGAGATGCAGTAAAATATTTCCTCAAAAAAAAAAAAAAGTTTCACGTTCTTAGTTCTAGTGCTTCATTTACCAGTGTCACACATGCATGAGTTACACAAACATAGATGGGGCCAGGAAAGCTTACTTCCATTTGTACTGTCAAGACAGCTTGATTTGTTTCTTCTCTAATGAACTTGGGAGAGCCTGTAAGAAGGAAAAGTACTAGCAAATATGAACATAACTTTATGAACAAAAGAAAAATTAGGAGTTGCAAGAAATAACGTTGGTCCTTCAGTCAGAGGTACTCCTTCTGAGTTCGCATCGGATGAATGCTGCAGTAGAATTTTAACTGTCGCATTACCACAGGATTTTCTGTTTCGAAATAGGTGTAAGGCATTCATGACTATTGCACCCACTGGCATAAAACACTACAGGACCACCACACTCCAGCATATCCAGAAAACCTATGGACGTTGCTGGAATCTACAGTACCTACCTACAGCTATAGGTACTTTACATGGGAGACGTTCAGTTAGCAATGACTGGCCGAATAACCTGAAGAAAGTCATCTACATCCAGAAAAATAGATATGCTTAGGTTGACATGGATATACTTTATCTCTGGTAACCACTTCTTCCATCATTTTTTTTAAATTTATTCTAGCTTTTAATACTATAATAACAGTTTGGGAAAGGGGGCAGGAATTTTAGTTTTATTTTGATTTAACTGGATATAGGAATTGTCACTTTCCTTCCTGAATTGTCAGCTACTTGCTGCTGTTGGACAGCTTCGTAGTTCATTCCAGCAGTTGGCGTATTGAGATTGCTACATAAAAATAAGTAAATCACTCTGAGACTCCGCAAAAGGAAAGACAGTCATTTAAACAAAGTAGGTATGAGACTGTATCATTTTAACTTTTTCCATGATGCACCAATTACTATTAAAAATACAATTTAGTTTGTGAGTTCCTAGAGGAGTATCTACTGTTGCATGGAGGCAATTCCAAAGGATTAGGATCCGCTAACATAGCCCTCATCTTCACCACAAGAAGAAAAAGTAGTATCAGTCATTTAGGAAGGCATCAAGCAGCATGCAGAACTAGCAGTTTTAACTGTAATGAAGCACAAAAATCCCAGTAGTAGATCGAGGCCCCTTAAACGCACCTTTTGCAAACACATACAGAGAGAAGCACTTCCCCAGGGAATGTACAATATAAGTACAGGAGCAGAGATCAAACAAGAGTTGCGCGAGCGGAAGAGCTGAAGGAGACTGTGGGCAACACGGACAAGACATCACAGCTTCATTCAGCTTGAGCCCTAGCTCTTCCATACCGCTTACAGACCCTCGGGGGGTTAATGCAGTCAACTTTCAGCTCCTCCAAAGAGACAAAACTACGGAAGTGAATGTCTGCTTGTGGATATTTTAAACAAAAAGGAAAACATATGGCCCTCTGGAGCTATGCTTGCTGCTGCTGCAGCTGGTATGTCACAGAGAACAGAGGGCCTAGGGCTGGAACTAAATGTAAAAGCTTTACTCCAGGAGCAACTAGAGAACAAACTGGGGAAAATGTTTCAATTTTAAAAGTAATCAGATTAACAAACCAGGAAAAACAAAGAGTTGAGACCACTCATGTACAGTTACCATAAAGAAATAAAAATAGGCACAAAATATTTTACCTGTAGTAAACAACAGCTTCTTACCTGTGTGAGGGATATTTTTGCAAACTATGAAAGAAAACCCGGAACAAATGACTAAAATCGGCATTTTATTTCCCAGATGTTATTTTGAGATTCTACACATAGAACAGTAACAAAAATTAAAACAGCAGAAGGGCTTTAGTTCAGAAAACTGCAAAGGCAGAAGATCAGTAATTTCATTTCATAAAACTAGAATTTCCATTAAAAGCCTACGTGGATTAAAACCACAGGTGCAACAAACCAAATAAGCTGCTGCTGATAGCCGTAATGTGCACCTTTAAGTTCACGTCTTGAGACATGATGGTAAATGTTTCACAGTAACAACTCATTCGGTAGGCTGGGCCCCAATTCAGAGCCAGTGTGTGCAGATGCAATCCCACTGACTGCGGAAATGGAGGAGGAGGAGGAGGAGGAGTGCCCGTGGCCTGCAGGGGCCTGTACTCCCCAGAGATAGCAAGGCCAGAAGAGATCATAAGAAGTCATCTAGTTCACCTCTGCCAGAGGATGAGCTGTGCCTTAAACATCGCCAATGTTTAAAGTCATCTTTGTTTAACTTTTTCTTAAAAACTTGCGTAAATGATTTTATAATGTTCTCCGGAAATGTATTGCAGGGCTTTGCAAAGTTACCATCAGGATTTTTTTCCTCTAATGTCTAAGCTAAAGGTAGCCAACTACTTGTCTTATGAACAGCGAATTTGGAGAACAGGACTTGAGGGGTTTTTGTTTTACTCTCTCCTCTGCAATAACTTTTTACAAATGTGAATACTCCTTTGGTCTTCACTCTTGCAGACTAAACAAACCAAACTCTTCCATTTTTCACACACAAAATCATGTTGTCTGTCCCTCTCGTCTTTCTTGTCTCTCTCCGCTGGCCTCTTTCCAATTCGCCTGCAGCCTTCTTGGAAGTGTGGTGCCCAAAACTGGATACAGTATTCCAGCCCAGACCTAATTAGAGCTTATTAGGCCTAATTAGAGTAAAAGGTTGTTCCACGTGCACTCTTATTTATTCACTCTAGTATGTAATTTGCTTTCTCACAAAAACATGACATTATTGACCCATGGTTAGCTTGCTGTTCACTGGAATCTGCAGGTCCTTTTTCACAGAATTACAAAACCTACTGTGTTATCCTCCATCCTCTATCTGCTATTACTTGAATGTAATACTTACTAATTGCCCTTAATGAAGTGATACCTACTTACCTCACAATTTCTCCAATTAATTTAAATAATTTATAGTTCTAATCCTTTCCTCCAAAACACTTTCAACTTTCATCAGTAATTGTTGTTTGTAAATGAAGAATCTATTGCATAATTCAATACAATTTATAAAGAATACCAAACAGCATTAAACAGATCTAGGTAAAACCCTACTTGTTGCATCCTCCTAGGTGACAGTGAATTACTAACAACAACCCTAACAGCACAAATCACTGGGGTAGATCAATTCAGATGATGCTTATCTACTTTGACTACCACAATGTCAAAAGCAGCCTTTACCCAAAGCCCCTTACCAAAATCGAGACATGTCACCTTTGCAGCTGCTCCTCCGTTCACAAGCCATTTATTCTTTCAGAGAAGGAATTACTTGATATCATTTATTCAGTCTGATATTTCCCCTTTTTCCTGAAATTTTGTGTGAAAAAGAACTCTGGGATTGAAAAATGGGTATATTAAATATTCTCCCTCAGAAAGAACACTGAAAACTATTAAAATGCTTACTGCAATTTGTGGAGAACTTCTGCAGAATGAAAGACATGAAGATGACAGTGAAAATTCAGAACCAGTGTTTTGAACTTTCAGATTTTGGTCAGAAATATCCCATGGTAATGCTAGCATTTCTAAAAACTTATTTTTAAAAAACTTATTTGGAAAATGGACAGCCCTTTTTTTAATGAAGAGCTTGCAAAATCCCTGCACTTCAGGAGGACTCATGGATTTAGGCTGAATTCAAATATAACTCTACACATTTGTCTTCTTCCACTACTCTGCACCTATTGCCTTTTGTTGTCAGTTGCCAAAGCTCACTTACTATGAGATGCTTCAGTCATATGTACACGCATTCCTCCACATCTGCCCAACTTTTCTAGATCTTTATTCAGGTCACTGTAGTTCCTAGTAAGTTTATGTCACTGCCCCCTTCAGTCCGAAATTAAAGGCCCAGTCATTAGTTTAATATACCGGTGCCGTTAAGAGTTCTCCATGCCTTAGCCATAAATTGGTCCACTTTTATCTTACACATCAAACAAGTAGAAGGATTGTGCAGCTGTACCTATCCAACTTTATTCGCTTCATTTCCTTTAACAGGAATGCTTACTTCTGGATACACTCTTTACCTCTAGATTAAGACCCTGATTTAAAAGCCAATGAAAACTTGCCTTTCTTTTTCTACAGACTTTGGTGAATTCTAGATCAGTCCGTTAGTGAAGAAAATTCTCTCCCTGCCTATTATGTTTTATTGAAAACATCGCTGCCCTATACACTCAGGCAAAAGTAGTAGGTCTTTAACCATTCTACTTTTATGTCAAATTATGTTATACAGCAGATATAAAAGGTTAAAGATAGTCACATGCTGGAGAAAGTCCTCAGAAGACGCAATAGCACCACCACAGCAGGCAATTGTTCAAAGCAAAACAGCCAGGATTCACAAACTTGACGGAGGTCTCATAAAAAATCCAATGAAAATCACAGCTATAACAGATTTGGCCAAAACACTTAACATCATTGGTCTGATTTTTAATATTTAACTTGTTGAGGTTACAAATAACGTAAAATATAACTTCAGTACTTAATTTATAAAGTTTTCATATTTCCATGTAAAACCAACAGCAGATTTAAAGTAAAAAGAGCTTTGCGGAGGCAACAGCTTCTTCTTTAACTTCAATGAGATTCTTATTTTTTAAATGTATAAACAAAACATTCATGATTTCCCTTTGCATACATCTCGGCAGATCAGTTGATACAAACATAATTTACTGTAGGAACCAAAAGTATAATTTTTTTTTGTTTTTGCTACATGCAGTTCTATGCTGGCATCACATTTTAGTTGGTTAATATCTCAAATAGCAAGATTTATGCAATTTGCACTCCAATCCCCACTATGTCCATTGCCAGCAGCGGACTTCATGTTCAGAGAATCGAACTCACAGTGTCAACAATCTAAAATTAAACTTAAGAATTATAAATATTCAAAGAAATTAATATATCACTTTCATATCATAATATGCAGACAGTTAAAGGCCATGATCCAAACTCACTGAAACCAATGACAGGTTTCCCACCGGCTTAGCGGAAAATCTACCTGCAGTCCCCAGCGTCTACAGATTCTCATTTTGATTCTGCAATTTTATCACAGCATGAAGAGTTAAAAGTGCGTAGTATCACAGCTTCAGTGTGAGAAGTAGAGCCTCTAAGTCTTTCTGGGCCTCTTTATCCTGAAAGAGACAATCATACACAAACTTAGATAGGATAAATCCTTTGATTTGCCTAATACGTGCCTATCCGCGTTTCTTCACTAACAACAGACATAACACACAACTGTAATAGCCACACAATGTACAAGACCGCATAGTAATTGCAAAAATAAAATACGAAGTGAAAACAAGAGCCAGATGGCAGCCCTCTTTATACAGCTCTGTTAAAGCACTTAAAACGTTGGGCACAAAGAGCCTTCTCAGCAGAGCAGTAAGCCTTTCGGCTTAGGCCATAACTTTTATTGGTGTACTCTGCATAAGGTACTGCCTAGCTTTGTGTTTTACATAAGCTCGCAACCCAACTGTGAGCAGTTTTTCTAAGGATATTTTCTGTGATGCTTCCTAATAATTTATTATCCAACGAACAAGAAAATACGGGAATGTGTTTCCTACAAATTTATTATCCAATTAATATGAAAACATTGGGAAATGTGATTAATGCCACAGGTGAGACTGTATTTTCAGCCTATATGGCCAGACCTACCTATAACATCCCACTACGGAACGACTACATTCTCGGTATCTTCCATACTGGAGTACGGGGGCCCTGTCTATGCTACCAGGCTCACAGCCAAGTGGAGCCAGTGTGAGAGCAAGAGGCAAGCGATCTGCTATGGTCAGAGCCAATACTATATATCACCTAGGGGAAAAGGGAAAGACTCCTTTCAGGCTGATGTGTAAGCGCACAGTTTGCACAGAACTACTCCTCAAAACAAAGCCTAGCCCGGAGAACTCTTCCAACGGTACCAACAACATACATCCTACCTACTTCATATAAACTGTTAGGAAAGGGGTACACGTGTACGAGCATGTCACAGCAGTACAAAACCTCTTACTCGTGTACGTATTTTTATAATGTCTCCTGGATATAATCCACTCACTTCACTTGCTGCTGCAAAACGTCTAGCCTGTAAAACGGACCTTAGCTGGAAACAACATGTCTAAAAAGTCAGCGCCGCACACCTGCAGACTGGTAAGGGTCCAAGCAACCAGTATTTGCACCCACATGTATTTAATGGTACAAAGGCACATGCACATCACAAATTTTGTGCAAGTATTTCTAATGACAGAGACTAGTATTTCTTTCCCAGACAAAATAACAGCCAATTCTGAAAGAAAATACTGCAGACAGACAGGGAAGTAACCACTGAATTTCAAGATCACTTCATTATCCAATCAACCAAAGAGCTGGAACAAAATACAGAACATTTTAAAATACATTTTACGGGTGAAGAAATTCCTGCTTCTCTTTATTTTGGTTAGTTGTCTATAATGTCATGGAGGACTAGAGTAGACTATTGGGATGATAGAAACCATATGCCAAATATGTCAAACTACATTATATTATTGCTCTGCATTAAGGCATTAATACATTAGCTGGACACTTCTCTTGGAGTCACTGCCTTGCTCCCACTGGCAACAATAGGCTAAACTATCTGCCTAATCATTTATCAGAGGCCTTTAAAAGGCACACATTGTAAAGCTAGTAAGCTCTTGCCAAAATACTCCAACAGAAGGAAATGTCACACTGAATTCAGCACCCCTTAAATTCCACGTCCCGGCAGGCTGCTTGGAGCAGCAGTCCATGGCTTTCAAAAAAAACTGGCAAACTAACGAGCTTTGAATCAATATATTGATTAATTCAGGGGAAATATACTTTTTCTGTGTTTTCTGTCTATTTCTGTCTAAATTCCATTAAACGTAAAAGTAGCAGGACAGATACTGTCCCATGCTATTACGAAAATTAAAGCGGTTCTACCTGGTCCTATTCTTTTCATACATTTCTGAGCCAAAAATAATATAGAGGCAGGTTTTGTCATACCTGAAAGTACTGCGGTCAGCATTTTATGGATTCACAGAATTCGTTACTCACTTGGCACAATGCAGCTTTTTAAAACTAGATCTCCAAACAGTCCTGGGTAATTATCTTTTTCCTTAGAAGCAAACGATTATGTTGGGCAATGAGCTTTAGGGAGTTGCAAAGTCCCAAAACCATTGGGCAATCTTTCCTGAATCTTCCTCTGGGTTATGAAAAAAAATGAAACAGAAACATGATTGTTTTAAGAACTAGTTAAAGAAGAAACTGCAACAGCACGCAGAGCTTTCTACCTCTGCGTTGCCAGTTTTAAATAAGGTTGCATCAGTAAAGGCAGGAATTACTGTTGTGAACTATTGTGTATTTAACTGGCTGTGTTAACTGAGCCAGCAGCTTCTATTCGATAATAAAAACGCAGCTGGCAAAATCATTTTAGAAAAATTAGTAAAAATTAAAAGAAAAGCTGAGAATGGTCTGGGAAGGGAACTATTATGTCTCCCTCAGATAGTGTTCTTCGAGCCTGAGAGCTCTGTCACACGAAAAGAAGGGAGAAGCTTACAACATTGCTAACTGTGCCATTCTCCTGTTTGAAGGATGAAAACTTCATTAATGCCCAAACCTTGACTTTAATGGGAACACAAAGTCAGGTTCCGCATCTGGACAACTTTCTTCCTCACTGATTTCTGGGTCTCTGGCTTTCTGGAAACAATCACTACGGTTGCCTTCCCTCCTCCACCTCCCCCTCCTCCTTCCCCCCCCCTTTTTTTTTTTTTTTTTTTTAACTATGAGCAGGCTTTGATGTCCCTGTAGAGTAGGGTAGGGAGAGGACGATGTGCAAGTCAGATGAAGAATGCAATACATTTGCCATAGTCCCAGTTGCTCACCCTGAGCCTGAGTTTAGCTCTCCTTGAGCACCGAGCCATTTTCAACCTTGACTTTCTACTGCCAAGGCTTACATTTATTAAACACTGCTCATACCGTTTTCAGAGTTGAATATGAGTTCAAAATGCTCTGCAAACTGTCACACAAAGGGTATTCAGAACTACAGGGTCAGTGACTGCATTCCCCCCTCTTCCTATTTAGTTGCTTTTCTTTCTTATTTCACCATTCACAGGGGATATATACAGGAAAGAAAGACTGGGGAGGCCAGGAACTGAACAAGGGAAGAGAGGGAGTTGAGAACAAGAGCAAGACAGAAGAGAGAGTTGGTGGAAAGAAGGGAATGTTGGCTTAATTGGATGTAGTCCATATTTTTACAGTTATTTTCTGCTAATGAATTTTATTTATACATACATATACACACACAGACATATAGTCATATAAATGTGCGTGTAAAAAGTTAACGGCAATTAAAACTGAGACAAACAGATAATGATTTTACCTTCCATCTCAGTTAATTGCTTCCTTATGCATTAAACACACTCAACCCAGGCATCGCATATGTGTGCACTTGTTGACAAAGTCCCAACTGTCAGCAGAGAATTGATACACCCCCATGACCGCAGCCAAAATGGTTACAGCTGCCAACTATAACATACTTGTGTGCAGCCAGTGCCAAATTCCAAGCTGACATGCATCCCGTATGACTGCAGCGCAGGCAGCGGGGCTGCGTGGTATATCCAGCGAGCAGTGCTGCGAGGGTGGTCCAGGGCTGTGCTCTGCTGCTCAGGAACAGCAACGAGGTGCTGAGAGCCAGCCAAGCTTTCGGGTACAGCTGTATCGCTCCTTCCCTGCTCCAGGAGAAACCCTGGACTATAATTGAAGAGGCTCCCAGGCGTGCACAGGGATGGTTAATTAGCGAGTAACAGTGCTTGTAGACAATACAAATCATTAGAGAAAGCTATATGTCATCCCTTCGCAATTTCGTGACAACTTTTCACATACGGTGTGATTGCAGCAGGCATTAATTCACATTGAGTTGCGTAATACTGTTTTTCCCCTCAGACATTTCTATAAACCATCGCAATCATCCACTTGCAACTTTCTGTATGACTGCTGCATGTCACAAGTTCGGACTTTCTATATTCTTTCATATTTTCAGTATCTTGCTCCACAGATGAAAGATGTCTTCTCTAGGCTTTTAGGAACAGGGCAGCCACAGCTTTAAAATACAGAGCCGACAATAATTCAACACGTTCTGATTATACTTTGAGCAATGGGAAAGATATCTTTTCCTATCCAAATGACTGTGAATTGATATTTCAACGAGTTTTAGGATTGCTGTTAAAAAGTTACAGAATAACTGAATTTATAATGATTAATAGTTGTGTAAAATTTTTTACACCCCAGGAGGCATTTTTCTAACCTAAAGCACCGAGTCTCACCGACCACCTGGTTTCCTTTTATCATCGCACACAATAGGGAGCTGTTGGTGTCGGAGGCATCTCCACTTCCCCTGCAGCTGCAGCTCCCACCAGCACGGGACCTACAGCCCCTCCTTCTGCCCGGTCACCGCTGCACGGGCTTGCACGTGTTCATACCCGTTATAGCCTCCTCAGAAAGACACCTGCTCAGGCTCACCTTCACCCTGCATATTGGCTCTGAGACAACGTATTTCAAAATCCCCTCGATGTCTCTCAGCTGCCCTTAAGAAAATATGAAACCAACGGCAAACCTCTTCATACTGAAACGCGCTGCTACCTCCGTGAATACCTCTCCTGCTTCCACCCCCCATCCTCAGTATGCCAGAGAAGATACGTCGTATTGCACTGACAGCTATGCTGAAATTGTGCTACCTTTGACAGGATGTTGCCAGGAATATTGGGCAAGAAACTAGTCCATTTCATCGCAAGTATACTAAGCTCAGTATTTATCAGTATAGACTTTATCCATATGAATGACATTACTACACTACCAAACAACCAAAATCTTCATCATTTTTTGAAATCTTTTTTTTTACAACAACAAACACAATCTTTTGGCAAACAGTTTATTCAAAAGATACTTTAATTCCGAGCTGGTGGTAGCTATTAGCAAACAATGCAAACAAACCTTTCGGCAAAAACTTCAAAAATATGCAGTCTGTAAAGTGAGGAGTAAGAGAGAGAAAAACAGACTGTACATTCTATGAAGAGCTAAATAACGTAAAGAAGAGGTGCTCATAAGTTCTTTTAGCAGTTCTTTTACAAACGACTCATTTTAGCAGCATTTTACAGTTTGAAAGCTGATCTCCCTACTAAGAGTTTTTGGAAGGTCCATTCTCTAAGCTTCAAGAACTCATATTCTGTAAACAGAATCACTAACTAAAGCAATAGTTAATTTTTTTTTTTTTTGGTTAGAAACATAATCTTTTGGCAAACAGTTTATTCAAAAGATACTTTAATTTGGGGCTGGTGGTAGCTATTAGCAAATTCTTGTTGAACTTCACAAACAGTATTAGCAGAAAAACAATAGCCTGCAACTTAAAAATGAATACCAATCTGAATAATTTCATTATTTCATAACTGAAACATTATGGATTTTGGTTTGGCATTTTAAGAACAAATGTACATAAAATCTAAAGGAAAGAATATCCTCTGAAAACAGTAACATTTTGTTTTGAGTAGCATCTGTAATTGATACATTTTTGAATAGGGGAAAAAAGGAAAGATGCAGAGAAAGGAAAACGTTCTATTTGATGGGAAAGCAAAAACATTTTTGTATAAGGTTAGCCCAAATTATTCAGATAGCTTTGATGAGCAGTTTCTTCACAAACAAGTCATAATTTGTACTCTTCACTTTAAAAACAAAATTACATTACTTTTCCTCTTCTCAAAATCTTATTTAAAACCACAGATTATCACATTAGCTTCAACTAAGATCTACGGGAAATATCACAGCAAGATCTGTTACACAGGATCAGCCTTTAGCTTGGAGAAGACATATCTCAGAAGATCTCCTTAGGAAAATTAAAGACATCTAAATGGTCTGTTTTGATAAAAGCAACTGACAGATGCTGAGTTTTACACTCTGCCCCCTCTGCCATCCCTTTGCAACTCCCACCCTTTTCCTCACAGACAATATTCAAAAAGTAAATTAGTGACTTGGAATGTCAGTTATGGTGAGATAAGAAAATATAAGAAAATCTTATGGGCATGATTTCTCCTCATTGTTCAAACCTCCTGCCACTACTTCTGTCTAACATTACATATACCTCCAAGTTCTCATGGGTTTTTCCAGCCTTTCAAGTGTCACTGAGGTTAATGGCAGAGTCCTTACCAAGCCTATGCTTCCCGCCACGCTATGGCCGTAAGAAGTAAAAGGCAAAGTTGTCAATTCCTGTAATATCTGTAATATTGCTCTCTCATTACTTTTAACTCAGAATTGCCTTCATTTTTAATTACTGGGGAGGGGGGAGTGTTTTGTTAAGGCAAGAATTTTTTTTTTTTTTACCACTAATAATTTTGTAAAATATATTCTCAGCCTCAGTGAGGTTTTTATCCACATTTTAAATAAACCTCTTCTGTAACTTTCAGTGCAAATAAGTTTGCTTTGCTTTATTCCTGCTTTACTGACTTCAGCTCTTCGAAGACTACACGTTTTGTAAAAGAAGTGCTGCTTTTTAGATTCATTTTCCAGCAATGTCACAGAGACAAGAAGCTTGAGGTTGTATGCAAGATCAATGCTCATATTTTCAAATTTAAACTATATTTTTCTCCCCAAGTTCAAAAAAGTCATTTTTTTCCATCACAGTAGTCCACCACATCTGGTTTCCACAGCCCTTTATGTAGTCACACTCACCAAGCCTCTGAGTGCATTACAAAGTAATGAGTAAAGAGTCTCAGAAAGCGTATTGCAATGACTATTAGATAAACAGAGCAGCTATTATGCACTTGACAATAACTCACATGCAGCCCTGAACGTTAGGATCTCTTTTTTTGAAGGGGTGAATGTTTCCCAGGACCCTGAGGTTATCCACCTGGACAGCAACCAGAGAAAAGTGGGACAATTTAATGTCCCGTGAACCTCTAGCACCACTCTACAATATGAGAATATTTATGGCCAAGCAAAGACTATATGATTCATCAGAGGTTTCTGTTTAGCGTAGAGAGGATAAAGAGAAAGGCCTCTAATATAGTACTATAACATCAATTTCATTCTCCAGATATAATTTGCATCAAAAGGCCTGTATTCACTCTTAAAATAAAAAAATATGTGCATACTGCTTAGTTAAAAAGGTGCCAAACTGGCTATTTCAAAAAACCCATACTAAGACTTACGGGAATCTTTCTTAATAAATTACCTCTCTCTTGCTAATTTCTTCGGTATTCTGTTTTAGGTTTATCACTGGGTTGAAACTCGCCATCAGATTTTTTTCCTTAATAAGAATTAACTTTGTTTGGAAGCTGTGAACTGAAAACATATTCTATAAGTGGTAGAGCAGACACACAAAGGGGTAATTGGATGTGATACAACATTCAAGATGAAAATCATCTCACTTTATTTGAAATGTTACATGAAATGAATCCTAGACAAGTGTCAGAGAAGTATCTTGACTTAGACCAGCTGAGAATTTGGCCTGAGGATTAAAATGAGCTATGGGTTATTTTACTGATGCCAAGTACCTCTGGTTCCCACCAAAGTCAATGGAAACTGGAGGCTCAGAAACACTAAAAAATTAAACCATTATCTACTATTATTTTTCATATTTGTGCTACAGGGTGATTTGTTTCAGGAAACACAATACATTTTCTCAACATGGCACCTTTCCAGTGACTTTGTCTTTCAGTCTACTGCTGATTTTATGCCTTCATACATATATACGTTTCTCAGTGGAAGCCAGCATTTAAAAACAATAAAGGAATTCCCCTGCCTGAAGAAAGAGAGGTTTTAAAAATCACATGAGAAACGGTGACTACTCTCAGATTTCTAGCACGACTGTGACAACATACTACGCTGCTGACAACCTTGAGATTCTCAAACTGCTGTTGAACTGCATTTTCCATTTCAATCCATGAACTCCATCTTCTATAGGACTGTAGTCAATTCAGGTACTTCACCAGTATCTGTTTTTATTGTCTCCACAAAGCCTCTTCCATCTTATTACAGCCTCTTCCCTCCCTTAAATTAACCCAACTAAAAGTTATTCCTACATTCAACTCCAAACTCTGAACAACTGCAGTTCCAACGTCTTCCCAAAAACCTGTAACGGTCTTTCTCTAACACAATAATCAGAACAATACACAATATTCTAATTCGGGCAGTGGGACTGGAATTAACAGTTAGCATCAGCAGAGGTCATGTTCCAGATATCCATAAACTAATTCCTTTGAGAATGTGCCTGCTTTACCTCATGCTGACTACTATTTTTTTTTTTTTTAATTACACACTGTTGCCCCAACACCATGTTTTCCTGGAGCTTTTTCTAAATTTATCTCACAACATGTTACACGTAAACAAGCCAAGTCAGATGAACCTGTGATATCTATAAAATTAGCCATAGCAGAAGAGGATAAATCATCTTGTTCTCTTCAGATGCACAATAGACTTTTGGGACCTACTTGCTGCTCTTTGTCAGTTCAAATACCACCATAATTCTTATTCTCGTCACCACTCTGTTTGCCACAATACACATACACACCCCTCAGATTGTTACTGAATTCCTTCCCTTACCACAGCGACCCCCCGCTCTTTCAGGTCTGTCGGCACTTCAGAAATTGGATGGGGCTTTCCTTTTTCCAGGAACGAAATACTCCCAGGTGGGCTCCAGCTCATGTTTAGACTGATGACGCTGAAATTTGGAGGCAGGATTTGTCTCCCATTAACTTAGCAGCTTGAAAGTTAAATATCTAAGGTGTTCACATCTCATCTCTGTCTACCATCTGTGGACAGAGAGAGGCAGGATGCGGCACCTGGAGGTATCTAATCTCTCTCCACCAAGCGGAGCCTCAACAACTACCTTTGACTGGTCACCAAACTTTTGGCCAGCTAATCTTAGCAGAGATGGATCCCAGCCTATGCTATCGCTGTATTTTTTGAGGAGTCTTTACGCATATGTTGAACGACTTCCAGCTTACTATACACAAGCAGTTTTCTGCCCACCAGAAGTTTCTGTGATATAAGAGTTTGTAGTTTTATTGGGTAGCATTTGAAATTACATGTCTTACTTTTTGACTTCAGAGTTCATTGCAATATTACCTGGCCTGTAACAGGAAGAGCACCAAATTCATCAGCATAATTGGTCCAGACATACACAAAACTGGCTGAGCTCAAGCAGTTTTAGTTGCATACCCTCGCCCTTAAACCACTGGTCCTACTGTTTTTTTGCAAAGAAATATGGCATGAATTTACTGCTAATTGATATCAGTCTTTGCTATGTTCTGTAAAAATAGGCAAACTGAAGGTACATTTCAGCTGTAAGCAAAGAATAAAGCAGAGTAAAAAGATTACTAAATCATATCTATATCAATAGATTTTTAAAGAAACACTACAGTTAAGCAATGATTGCCTAATTTAGGATTGGTACATACTCTAACTTGGCCTGAAAACAGAGGCCACCCAGGAGCAGCTGCTGGTGAGGCATGCAGTGGTCTTTCTTCTGAGCAGGAGCGTTTGACATAAACATGTTAGTGCTCCACACACTGCACTTATTGTCAATCAAATTACAGAGCTATTTAATGGTCTTTTTCCTTAACTTCAAAGAACTAAATGGGATACGGTCAATTCCTCTCTGGAATCACCTCTTTCTCTCTCTCCCCCTACCGCATCTGCTATGCTCAAAGGGGGTCCCTTAAGACTGACAAAGCTCAGGTTTGAACTTGTGATGCTCTAGGATGGTAAGACGTTTTCAGTCACAGGTTGTTAATTATGGAACTTGCTTCTACCTGAGATTAGACAGCAAGAGTGAATCTTCTTGCCATGACTCGGGTTACATTTGAGAAATTAAACCACTTAAAATCTCTCAAATATCCATCGAAATTTCACATCTGTGTACAAAAATGCTCTAAATGACCTTAAAAATAATCTAATAATCTGTAAGAGTAAACTAACTTCTGGTAGATGGAACTGGAAGAACTGTGTCTCTTTAACTAGACTGTTGCCGAAGACAAAAACAAGCTTGAACAATGCATCCAGTTCTGCTATAGCTAACAACCCACAGTGCCCAGGAGGCCTTAACAAAACATAGGCTTTTAGGTGAACTAGAAACTGTCGGACTAAAATCCAGAATACTGTCAGCTGAGAAAGAGGAGGTGTGAAGCAAAATTTCAGCACAGCTAGAGTGACACATTCAACTGCTTGTGCTTAAGACAGTTTAATGAAATGGGTTGAATTACAAAGAGTTCAATTCACAAGGCAAATCTCTGACAGCCTTTGACACAAACAAGTCTCTGACAGTTTCCCAAAGATTTTTTCACAGCTGTTGATACAGACAACTGTAATGAGCCAGCCTAGAGCGGAGGAAAAAGGAAGGTTCTGTGTTCAGAGGAAAAAGTGAAACATTATGCCACGACTGACAACTGTAATAATGGATACTAAAAACAGGACAGCAGTCACAAGAGAACAAGCTATCTTTCTCAGTACCCACCTCATTAGTAACTGAGAGAATTGACAGTGCAGAATCACAGTACTTCAGAGCGCTGTTTTTCTGGCCAAGATCTTTATAGCACTGAGAAGAAAAAAATCACATTTTATTTCTAACCAGACCGCTGTAAGAATACCAGAGTCTACAAATCATTATTTTTTAAAGAAGTTGATTACCTTTGCCAAATACACATAATTTGACTTGGAATATCCTGGACATATTTCTTCTGCCTAAATAATAAAAAAACAGGAAACAAAATAGACATAAAAACTGTGTGATGAGACTTATGTGGTTAGCATAACATTTTCAGTAATGCACTGAGCTTCCTCAAACATCAGACTGAATCATCCCTACTGTGTGTACCACAACCCATTTAGCATTTAAAAAAAACAAACACACAAACACATGAGATGTTGCTACTGAACACAAAAATGTTCTGAACTCCTCAGTTTTCTCTCTCTCTAAATGTTTTGTAAAGACAATGGATCATTCTAAACAGAAAACAACATGTACTCACTCATACAGCGAGTTGGAAGACGCTAATTTTTCTGCATTATTAATAGTTATTTCCCCATCAAAGAAATAAACAAGCAACCAATGGTTTCTCACTTTGGGTGATGGTTAAGAACTGTATTCTTCAACCTTATTACTACTTTTCCTTCACAGACCCTTACCATTCAAGTAGAATGGCCAGAACATGGACCTATGTGACAGAGCTTTCTTTTCTCCTTCACTGCAAAGGTCTTTTCTTAGCATCTACCCCACCTCCCCCAAAAAAGAAAAGCTTCTACTGAAATTCAAAGAAAAGAGCTTCAGGTCAGAAAAAGGGAAGTGTCATAATGCCAAAGTTTTCCTTGCCTGTTTTAAACCCCTTGCAAAAATGGGAAAATAATCAGTTACCCCTGTGGTCAATTTGTTTCAGTGGCATGTATAACTACATCTATTATCTATCTCACATTAAAACCAAGAACTATTAGTGAGGCAAGTAATTGAAGACTTCTGTAAAACAGAATTAAGAGGAGAAAAGTATCAGTCACTTGTCTCCAAATTAATTTTAAAACAGAAAAGAAAAAAATTATTTTATTAGAGAGCTCTGTGGTATTTAGGAGAGTCCTGGATTTATAGCTACCGAACATAATCTGTTAAGCAGACATCCTGAGAACAGTCACATATAGCGGCTGGTAAATGGCCGTGCAGGAAAATCCTTGGCTGGGACCCACCTTAAGGAAATTCTGCAATGCTTCTTCTACTGTTGAAGTTGGTGGAGTCCCAAAAAGAGCAGCAGCTACTTTCTTTTCAATCCAAGACAACTGAGCTACCTATAATAAAAACGGGAGAGAGAGGAAAAAAAAAAAAAAAGAGAAGTCTTTTAGGATTGTTTCTAAGATTTGGGGTAAACCATTGTCCTGTGCTGCTGTACTACCTATACAACTTATTTTGCAAAAAGAACACACAAAGGAATGTTTAATGTTGTCCATTAGCCAACTTAAAGCACAGTCTTTTGGATTTTAGAGTCCACTAACAGGTAGAAGTACACAGGTAGAAATACACTACCAAACACTAACCCTGTTGAAAGATTATCTCCGCCTACAAAGCTTAAAGTATACTGAAAGCATCATAAGAACCATACCAATTTAGAAAAAACTAAGCCTAGCAATAGTGCCTTAATCTTTTAAGATTTTCAAGAGACAGCATAGCATGGTAGTCCATCTACTGAATGCTTTTCAACATTATGAAAAGATGCTGCTACAGTCAAAATGTGCTCTTGGCCCTTGTAAAACAAGCTCATTTATTATACAGAAGCTGGTTACAACAACTGTTAAGACGTAATCTTCTTTTTTCCCTCTCCAGTTCTGACAAATAACACATGCCAAAAAGCTCTTCTCTTCTCAGGAAGACAGGCTGCTATAAAAGGGCTTTATGGAAATGCCACATTGCCACATAACATACACAACTTCCTCCCTTACATATCGTGACACATGACAGAAGCTGCACTGGTTACTGCCACAAGGAATTTGGTTGTATCCCCAAACCCAGTGAAACACGCCTCACACCTCAACTGAAGTAAGGAGCCGCTCAGAAACGCAACGCGAGCCTGAAGCCTGTTCATATGGACAATGGGTGAAGGAATCCTCCTCCTCCTTCGGATACATGGAATAGCTCCTACATCTGCAAACAAAGGGCAGGACTTTATGTCTTCACAGAAGTATCTGAACCCCAGCACTGATGGCTCCTGTCACAGAGTAGAGGAGAGGTAAAGTAAGGTTCTGTGTTTTCTTAGTGATTTCTGGCCTGATCGATACGGAAGTAATGCAGAGAAGGGATACACACAGGCAAAGAAAGCAAGCTTCTCATTCAAACTAGGAGGTGAAGCAAGAGATGAGCACCTTATAGCCACCTGTTATAGAGGGAGCTCCAATTCAGTTAATGGAGTTAAGCCTTGAATTCAAGCCTGTCCCAATACTGTAAAAATTTAAATGGCTTTGGATAGCTTCAGATTATTCCCGCCTCATTCCCTGGCTTCCCAAACTCTTCAGAGCTGTTGCCGCTTCCCCTGCCCTCTCCTGCTGAATCCAGCAATTATCCAGCAGGTTACAGTCAATTATGCTAAAATACGAGAATCCATCCACACTAGAACATACAGCTACCCACAGCCATCGATCAGAACGTTTCTCTTTTGAGTGGACATCAAGCTCTCCCTATTTCTTGTTGCAAACTGCCGTAAAAATACCACCGCAAAGAGAGCAAATGCAGGCCAGCACGCAACAGGAAAAACGCACAGAACCAATTTTTTTTCGTCTGGCGTCAAACAACTCTTAAGTAAGAGCAGCATTGCTTGGAGACAGAAGGCATCCTGGCCAAGCCTTGCTGGTTGTCTGGCAGGGTCCAATGTCTTGTTTGTTAAATGTCGTCAGTAAGTCTTTCACTCAAAACCACTAAAAATAATATTCGAAAGATAAACACTATTAAGAAACTAAAGCCTTTTTCATTATCTCTCTCAGATCTCTCGCTCTTGAAGCCGCTTTTAATGGAATAAAGCATTTTTAGCAAAGCTCTCTATATCAGTCTCACAGTTCTCACTCATTAAAACAACATGATGCCTCCCCTCTCCGCACAGCAGTGCTTTTATACTGTGTTATGAACTGCAGCACGCAGGTAAACACTTCAAGTTGTAGGTAGGTACGGGTGTGTGTGTGTATATATATACACACACATACATGTATACATATACGTATGCATGTATGTATGTATGCATAACTCCCCCTGTGCTGCACTTTCCTACCTACTCTCTAGGTTTCTAGGACACATTCTGTGAGAGGTATTAAATGTTTAAAAAAAAAATACACACACACACACACACACACACACACACACACACACACACACACACGGTTTTCTTTGGGCCAATCTACTGCTGTAGTGTTCCTTATTGTCTTGAAGAGGAAGAGGTTTTCTGTCTCTCTAAGGTTCATCTCATCAAGATACAGTGAGCTTAGAGGGGAAGGAAGAGATGAAAAAAACGAAGGGAGTGTATCTTCTTATACCGTTCTCTGCAAGACCACGCGACATTATATATACACTGCATGGATACAATTACCATACACAAAATGATCTTGCAATTTTTCCACGTGGAGTTACAACTAGCTACTTAAAATAAAAGTTATTCCTAGCAGTTGTTCCATTGTCGTATAAGATTTAATCAGAATTATTTTACTGAGGTTTTAGTTCTTGTTTTATCTGCCTTGGGTGCTGCTTTGAACTATACTTACTTGGCCATTTTTATATTACAAAATCCCCCAACCTAAAGCAACATTAAAAAACAAAAGGCAGCTACAGTGAGTTTTCTTTAACATGCACTGGAAGCAGTATTACACTTTATGGGTGTTACACAGGTAGTCAGATAATTCTGTAATGCTTTAAGTACTCAGACTTGCACCCGAATGGCTTGATGAATTCATTGCAGCAAACTCTAGCCGTTTACAAATGAAGTGCCTGGTTTACACTCATTTTCTAGGTTCCTTGGAGAGTCAATAGAGAGAGAGAGCAACTTTTCATCAGGCAATTCTCTTGCTTCATCTACTTCAGCCTGGGTTGAACTATCCTCTCTTCCTCTTTCTTTCGACTACAAAAGGAGCGCTGACAACTAGCTCAGATCTGGCAGGTATCTTGTGGATGCCTAAAGACAGGAGAGATGAATTCCATCCGAACAGCTTAACTAACCCCTGTCGGAGTCAGCCTGCCCCCCTCATATGCCTGAGTGGGGACAAATGGAAAAGAGCTGCTTTGTAATACAAAATTGTGTCCTGGAGCAATAATGATGTACAGGAAATGATATCCTTCCCCTAAACACACGCACACAAGCAGAGTCTTTAACTTGAAATCAATTTACGACAGTAAATTTTTATACCAACTCACTTTATTAAGTGTTCTCTGCAGGTTAGCAAGCACATGCAACATAAACCCTGGTGCAGAAAGCTCTAGTGTAGTGAAACACTGACTCTTATAGTCAACGTTTTTCCAAATAGTGCAAAAGCATGTCTGGAGGCCCATACAAAATGAAGCACAGAGATTGGTTGGAGTGAGACTGTAGCTATCATCAACTTCAGTATGGCCATATTTCACTTAACATGCATGTCCTAGGACTGGTATAGGAGAGCAGAAAGTAAAGGCAAAGTAGCTAACACAGCAGGTAATAACTACTACAAAAAAATAGTTAAAGAAAGAACAAGATTGTCCCCTGCTCTACAAACAACTTCTCAACCTTTAGCATGTTTTAGTTTTTCAAGATCTCCCAAGCCCTGACCTCAGTCCCCCAGCAACCTGAAAATTCACAAGGACACTGCAAGGAACGCTGTTTCATGCCCTGAATGAACTGGATCACGCTGAAGAGGAACATTGCTCCCCAGCCCCCATCTGCTCGCTCGAGAAGAGAGACTAAGAAGAAAGAAAACATCACTCTTCTCCTGAACTTCCCTAGGGCTGGAGGGGAGTAGGTCACCAGCACCGCCTGGCCACTGGCAAGGAGGGGACTCCACTCTTCTGTATCCCAAAGCTAACAGAGATAGGTGTCTCTTAAGATTTCTCCTATAGCTCTGTCAAAAGAGCTAGCTTCCAGCAGTTTATTCTACCCAAATCTGTATTAATACCAGAGATGGAAGAATACCATCCACAGGGCTAATGTGCAGCTGACCATAAAGTCTGCGCCCAGCACTCTCCTATCAGACCTCACCTCTCCTTCCACTGAAGACTAAGGCAGAAGCTCCGGTTCTCACCAATATATTTTGTGTCTAAATTGGAAGTGGGGAAAAGGTTTCCCTAACATCCCTTTCTCCTCTGCAGATTAGTGGCAGCAAAACTCAGATATAAACTAAAACACCCGCTGCTTGGAGTCTGTTTTTGTCTTCTATTCGGTTTTGATGAGATGCAAACCCTGTCCATTCCTAGCCTTTGTCAGACTCCAGGATGTTGGTACCAAGGAAACTAACCCATTCAGTCTGAAAATTCAGCCCAGACCGACCTGCCTCCTTAAAGGATTTCCTTCTCCAATGTTTCCTTGGTAATAGTCCACTGAAGACACATAACACAATTGTCTTCCATAAAGAAAAATCATCCCATTGATCCAGCTTCAGTAAAATATTAATGCAACCTATTTAAATATCTTCTGAGAGTTTTTTCTTTTTTATTACAATACATTAATGTGAAATTGTATTAAATAATTTTATAATGTTTTGACTTCTGGAAGAGATTAAATAACTGGACAGCAGCTCTAAAACACTGGCTTCCAACACAAATATTCCCTTTTCTTGCCAGCTGAGGAGCCACTACAGTCTGCACCGGCATTTAGCCATTTATGCAACTTGAATTCCCTGGGCTGTTCCCCTTCCAGTAAGGGGAGCAGACTTACAAAGCACACAGACAAAGGCACTGGGTCAATTTGTTCCCTGATGTAACCCAAACAGATTATACTGGGATACACTTGGGATGAATCCAACACATAGCACGTAATCTGCAAAAGCAAATTCCAAGAGGTCTCATTTTTAACACCACACTTGCATTTAGCAGAGGCTCTGATCCAGTTTCACAAGTATACACCCCAGCTGTTCTGTGCCAGTACTGTAACGACAAGTAGCCATAAATCTTAACTAGATACAAACTCAGTTTTAAAAGCTACTTTAAACATCAAAGCATTGAAAAAAGTAATTTTTAAGAACTACCAGATATTTGCTTACGAAATTTTAAAGAAAGCTGTAATTCATACATACAAATCACCACAGATTAATTCACTTCCAACAAACATTTCCTGTTGATTTGAAGAGTAAAGTAGTTTTCACTGTCCCTTCACAAAAATGAAGAAGCTGAAACTTAAAAGTCTCCAAACAACACTGTAATTATTTTAAATCATATGCATCAACATGAAACCTTCCCTAAAAGATACGTACTTCACAAAGTCTGCTTTTTGTCATTGAAGCTTGATGTGGGGGGGGGGGGGGGGGGGAGTTTCATCTACCATCATTAAAGAAATTTTAAATGAAAACGCTTTTGCTCCAGTTGCTTTTCCTTGCAATACTAATAATACTAATATATCTTCTTCCATACTAACCACAGTTTTAATTTGCTTACTAAATATTTTAAAGTATCTTAATTACAATCATATGGTATGCATCTTTTCCTCAACCTTACCACTAAAGCTATCCTGGAAAAAATTACCACTATTTAGCAGTACATATCAGCTCTGGAAAAAGGAATATTAAAATGAAAAAAGGAATATTAAAACAACATTTGGTAGGGTTCTATGGTTATTCATCTCTAACTGTGTTCAATTGTGTTTGCTAAATGGGTAGATTATTATTTTTTTTACTCATCACCTCTGCAAAACAAAAAACATGCTTTACATTGGAGCTATATGTGGGTTCTTCTACACACAACAGGTCCTACAGGAAAATTTTGCCCACCATGACATCTATGAAGAGAGCTGTGAAAAATCCTGCCTGATCAGATGATTTTGTCACCAGAAGTAAATCTCTGACAAAGCTGAGATGATATGTGAGTCGGAACAGAATCTAGCTCTGTCTTACAGCCCTACCGACTTTTTAATAAGAGAACTCAAAAATATCAGAAATTGATTTTTAGACATGGAGGCATCCGACTGTCACTGGCAGTGCATCAGAGGCAAACCCCTTCGTGCTGCGAAGAGGTGGGAAGGCTGCCAGGGGCTCTGCTGGAAGGCACCAGCGGGGATCTGGCCCTGCGAGAACAACTGCTGCGTCAGAAACTTGGCTCTCCCGTTATTGCTGCTTTTCACAGCAGGACTGTGTTATACTGAGGAAGGTGAGAAGTGGAAGTCGGAGTCAAATTCTGGCAAAACTCCACAAACCAAATTGCTCTACCAGTATAACATGCAGTCTCTGGGTAGAGATTTCAGTCTTCAATAAATCTTCGCTGTTTGCCTCCACTATATTTTTTTGCCCAAACGTCTGTTCAAACGATTTTCATTCAAGAAAATAAACTGGAGTCCAGACTAATAATACCAGAAGCATCCCATTTCACAGTTTCTTATGTCACTAAGGTGAAACAAGACTAAAAAAATACTAACAAACAGTGCAATAAAAGCCAAGTGGGATATACTGAGATAACACGTGAAGTACCCAAAAGGGATAGCTCATGTGAGAAACAAGCCATGAGAAACATCCGGGAGTGTCTGAAATAAATGCAAGCTGCAGTCAGTTGTTGGACACAGCATAGCATAGAAGCGTTTGAGAGAGATTTTCTTCAACGGCAGGACAGCAGGTATACGACAGGATAGTCTTTAGCAACTCACTTTTGCATAGCTAGTGCTGATATTCCAAAGTACACCGTGATGAAAAGCTGAATGAAAAGCTCTTTGAAAAACGTGGTGACATACCTTGCTTGGATCAACTAAGAAAAATGTAGTTGCTGAAAGTTTATTGAAAGTCATATATGTGATCTGAAAGACCTGCTGAAAGATTACTTTGCATTAACTCTTTTTCTAGATGAAGACAACCAAAGTCAAAGGCTGCAACGTTCTCAATGTCATAGCAACTCCCTCTTACTAGTGTGCAGGCACTTCACAGTGACTAGCTTCGGAAAGAGGTGAAAGAAAAAGGCAGGGCTGGAGTTCACATTTTTTCTAGCAGTTTATTTTATTTTATGCGGGGAGACTTAGGCAGTGAGGTAGGCCACAGAGAAAACTGACTCTGAAATACAGGCTTGCTCAAAACCTATGATCATGTTTTTTCCCCAACTCATGTGGGCATAGGTAGGGGGGAAAAAAACACCCTGCTATGTATGTTAATGCTCTTGCATTAAAAGAAACTTTCACTATTTTTTCTGCCTGCAGAGTCTTACTACTGACCCAGAAGGAAAAACAACTGCAGTACCATCACCACTGGACTAAAGAACAGCAAAGCTAAAGCTGCCCATTTTGACATGTAATTATTTTTAAAAGAGTGATGATTAAAAAATAGAATCCAACAGAAGAGGATGTCGTCTCCCTGCATGCATCAGCAGAAATACATACAACTGGTTTAGAAACAGAGGCACATGGTTCAAGACCAACTTTCAGCATTCAAAAAGAAACACAACCTCCCTCAGATTAGAGCACAAAAAATGATAAATGACCGATGTGAGTTCACAAACTAGGCAAAATTTTACAAACTATCAGGAACGTGTCAGTGAAGGAAGCCTCTGCTGAACACAGTGAAAGGACTGAAATGCCTTAGTGCGTGGGTGTGCCACATTTTTCTGACCTATTTCACTTTTCAAGGCAGCCTGAACACCTGATCCCAATCTAGATGGACATCTTCATCTCATGCTTGTATATGCTTTTGATTCAATTAATGTGTTTGAAGACAACACCCTACTAAAAGAGGAATATAGTGGTTGCAGAACACAACTTTTAATATGAAGAGTTCAGACTTTGAATTTTTGGAGAGAAGTAAGAGATCTTCTACTAACACTGGCTGCTACTGCTTTGAGAAGTTCCCTAGTGACCTTTTACAGCATAGCTTGTGCAGGAACATTTTCTTCTGACAAAGATGTCTCGCAACATGCAAGATGAAGCGATAAGGACAGCTATCTGAGCCATCAAGGATGTGGGTTTAGGAATAGAGGAACTCTCAGATTACAAGCACAATCATCAATTTCTCTAACAAAAATAAATCGACAGCTAAGCTTATAAACCAGATAATTATTTTAGTTTTGCATATATGAATACCTATCCCTATGTCATTAACACAATATTTAAAAGTATTTGTCATGTTAGCACAACAAAAAATTGTGTTACTCAGAAGTTTTGAGGTAAGTTATAGATTTTATACCTGCACCTTTGCTGTGACATTCACCTGAAATTCACCAAGCCAGCATGGTAGCTGTCCTGCCACAGACCTAATGCTGCAGCACAGAGCTGCTGCCATCATCTCCAGTTACAGGTGAGGACTGAAGTCACAGAAGGGCTACGTAACTGGCCCAAGAGCACCCAGGAAGTTTGTGGCAGAGTGAAGAACTGAAATCAAGCCTTCCAACATCCGAGGTCACAGTAACATCACAGGTGTGGAAATGAAATCCAGAAATGTATGTGTACTGTTTCATCTGGTTTCAAAACATCTACTTCAATAAATACATATTTTGTCTTAAGGTCTGTTATTTCATTTCAAATGCATTATCATTATTCAGTATATTCAAATCATATGTTAGATATAGAAAGCAACTTACTGAATAGCACCATCTTCCATTTAGGTAATATAAAAAAGGATCTTGAGGCTTAAGTTCAATTGCTTTGTCTAGATGCTCCTATTAGAAAGAAAATCAGTGTCACTTTAGATGTTTGTTTGGCAAGTGTGTTTACATTCTTAGAAATTCACTGTAAATCATATACACATTTTGAAACTCTCTTCTCCTTAAATTTTGTTCTAATATCCTAAAAATATTTCAGTTAGCAAAACCTTTATGAAGGGAAACCACAAACAAAATTATTTAGCCACTTTGCACACAATTCAGCAAGACGTGCTGCATTTAGAATAAGACTGAGCAGCTCCAAAGTTCAACCAAACAGCTCAAGAACTTTTGTCTTAAAAAGGCAACAGCTTCAATTACATTCGTTGTATATACAGTTACTATTAGAAAACGGTAGCACACCAAATCGGTAGGAATGCAATTATTCTCTTTGATAGATCTTACAAAACAGCACCAATCTCCTCCACCTTGGAACATCACTCTCCTAACAATATGGTTCATGACGCAATAAATTGTTGCTATAACGTGAAACTTAGGAGATAAAATGGTTCTGCTGCAATGAAACAATAAAACCCAGGAACTATCTAACGGGGTGCTTCTTCCAAAATCATTTTCATTATAGGTCACGAGTTTCTCTGTTTCTGTTTAATGCACCGCAAAAAGCTCTTGTTCCTTAACCTCAGTTTAAAGAAAAAAGAAATATGTTATTTCATCCCTAGCGACCATTTGCCTCTCAGAATAAATCTCTCTCTTAAGATATCATTTTTTCAGATAGCTCTGTTTTTCCAATGAAGCCAATCACTAAAATATCCGAATTGTACTGATCTGAGAGCCTATTATTTCATCATGATGTCCACAACTATGCAGGTATGAGCTCCTTTTTCAAGCTACGATTTTCCCCAAAGCCCTCATGCTTCCAAATGATTTACGTGGATTTCAGCAAGTCCTTCTCAAGAGAAGGTCTTCACTGAAAAGGCTACTGCTAACACTGTGGGCTCTTTTTAAGCTCCATCCTTTAACAACTGCAGCACTTCTCTGTTACATGCTCCCTTTTATGCAACACCACATCATTTTTCCTTTGCTCCTGCCATGCCCTGACACTTGGGATTTAGCTCACTTGGCACGGCTCTGACAAAATTAATGCACCCTCATCGGAGAGCCCTGTGACGCTCAAAGCCCTGCCAAGGAGGGGATGCGATGGGGACCTGGCCTGGGCATCCGCCAGGACAGGAACTCCCAGCAAATTAAAACCTGCCTGCTGGCCCTGGTGACACCCAGAAACGGGGACACAGGCTCGAAGGGGCAGCGGGTGGAAGGAGCCTGAGCAACACTGAGCGCAAGGAGGGGCAGGGGAGTACACGTAACACAAATCGCTACGTCTAAGTTATACAGTTGCCTTTGAAGGGCCAGGGTTAAAACATACACCGCTTCTGAAGGGTGGCAGGAAGCATGATTGCAGGATTGTGTTAGTTCACCACTTCACATTTAACGTATTTCATTTTTACAAACGGAATTGTTACTCCCTTCTCCTCCTCACTGTGATCACAGAATAAAATGGAAATCTCGACGCTATTGGAAACCTGAGTCAATATACTTACATTTTGCCAGCATATCGCCTACTAGTGTACATAAAAATAACTCTTTCTCTTTAACATAGGCACCAAAGTACACTTTTGAGGACAAATTAGTGTGATGGAAAAAAATCCATCTTTGACACTATATGAGGAAATAAATTACAGGAATAGCTTAAAAAAAACCCTACAAAAAACATACCTTAAAGAGATAACCATTCCTGATTTTGTTTTGTACACTTTCAAACTGAGACATATAGCCACACATAATTGCAAACCTGAGAGGGGAAAAGAAAAACACACACACATACTTTTTGTGATTTGAATAAATCTTTGAATGAAATTACAAAATATTTCAATACCTAATTCACAGATTAGGACCTATTTTTCTTCCATCTTGATGGCTGGTTAGAAGTCTGGCGTGAGCTGTATATATTCAGGAGCAGACAAAAACAAAACAAAACAAAACACAGCAATAATGGAAACAAGAAGCTTAAATGACACTGGGCTGTCAGTGAAGTGAACAAACTGGGATGTTCCTCAAAATTTATTTCTTTTAAACCTGTGACGCTTCCAGACTGGCTTCAGCATTGACAGTAGTTTAATCGAACACGTTATGTTCTGCATTGCAACGCACCGAGAACGTGAACGCCATCAGTGACGGCACCTCCCCTGGGGGAGGCAACTCCTCGGGATACGCTAAGCGGGAGGATGAGCACGCTCCAACAGCCCTTCACCGCCTCCTACAACCTTTCTCAAGTGTCGTGGTGCATTTCAGGACCTCTAGCTTTGTTTCAATATGTTCAAATTATTTAAAAATATACACACACATTCTGCTCCCACAGGATCACTACTGCTATTCTATCTGCCTATTGTAAAGGGTTTTTTTTTTCTAATTCTGAGAAAGTGGGGACATTGACAGCAAGAAAAGAAATGTGAACTCACTTCTTTTAAAAATTTATTGTTAAGCAGGTAAAGCTTGTAATATTTGAAGTGGTCTCTCTCTCTAATACATTTCTTCAACAGCACTGTTGTTTTGTTGATAATCCACTTTACACATTTTCATTGCTTTGCCATTATTACTTCAACAGCTGTAGAACTTGCTATGCATAACCCAAAGAAAATTCCCTTTTGCAAGTCAGTCCTACCTTCCATGGACCTACTTTCACTGACATTAGGACAACTTCACATTTCTCTATAAAACTAATACAACCACTTACGATATATTTAAGCAGCATAAACTGATACAGATGTTTTCCTCTAAGTTTTTCAGAATTTCACTTTCCTATTAAAACATTTACAACGCAATATCATATGGAAACAGAGTAATCCCAAAAGAGGGAAATCAAGTTGAAGTCCAGAGGAAAACATGAGTTATGCAAGAAACTTACCAGGTTAATCGCAGTAACAGAACCACAATCTCTATGGCACACACTGATTTTAAGCGTTAATAAATCTCAGCTTTCTTGATTTTCTTTATATAATGTAATGGTTCAAGCTCCAGTGAATCCTCATTAAAATGTCACTTCTAAATAAATCATTTTATTGCTTACAGTCATACCTCCTGGTTTTAATTTAAAAATCTATTTTAGAAGTACTCATGCTACAGATTATTACTTTTTTTATTCTGTAAACGTTCTTGGATACGGCATGAAAGTCAGCATAACAACAGTAGTTGAATTTGTAAGAGCTCCAGACAGACTGTCAAACACTGTTGAGCAGGACGTATGTTGTGATCAGTGTGCACTGAACAAAATCCGGCTAATCGCACCGCTACTTCTGACAGCTAAAGTTGCAGGGGGAGCGCATTTCAGATGGGAAAGAGCTGCGGTGGAAGAAAAAAACCAAGGAGGGGGGTGGTCAGGAAAGTTCAGGTATTTAGAAAGGGGGGGAAGGTCCTGAAAACTTCATTTGGCTTAAGTAACTCACGCAACATTTCCCTATTCCCTTTACTCATTAAGGGCTAATCAGATAAACTCAGCATACCATAGCTAAACGGATTGCTGCTACAAAAGAAAACAATGAAAAGCGAACAAGCTAATCCAGCATCTTGCAGTATTTCCCTGTCTGTGCGTGACAAGAAAAAGGGCCTTAGTTTAAACCAGTTCAGAGGAAAATTTTTACTTACAGCTAAAATCTCCAGTGGAGAGAAATGCCAGTAAAATTCTCAACAAATGAAAAATAGGCTAGTCTACTGACTTTAAATGCATTTTCTTTTTTCAAAGATAAAATGAAAGCGTCTCGCATATGAGCATCATATTTTATATTTTATACATTTGAAATGCATTAAACGGGCAATTAGCATAAATAAATTATTTATTTTTTGGATTTAAAATTCTATGGCATTTCAAATATTAATTTCCAGGGACAAGAGTACCTTTAGCCAGGCAGGAGTTCTTAGACGTTTGATATGATTTTAAAACAGTTCAAAAACGGAAGGATAAGAAAGTAAGCTTTATTTTCACTGGCCTAAAAGGTGATATTAACTAGTAAGAAAACGATCAGTGAAAATTAGGAAGGAACTAATTGAAAGTACTTCCATCTTGCTCATTCCCTTCAATACAGAGATATCTTTACAGATTCATGGTATAGCTCTTAGCAAAGCAACCAGACTGAAACAGAAGTGCTTGTATTGCAGAGACTCTATCTTACTTTTCCGCACCTCCTCGATCTTGGAGCCGTACTCACTGCACTAACCTTGCTTTCAGTCTCCTCTCTCTTCACAGTCACCTCCCCCATCTAGTGGTTAAACATAAAAGTATCAGCCAGTCTACGGCCCCGAGGTTTTCACAGATTTTAACATGGTCACCCAGTGCACTATTATCATAAAAATTGTAAAAGAAACCCCACAAGACTGTGCAAGGAGTCTGTGGAATGAATAAAACATACATATATTTTATGAGAGCACGTGATATTGTCTTTCCTCGCAGCCATGGCCTTACTTAGGCCCTTCGAACATCAAGATTGCAGTATCACAGCAGCTACACAGAGAAAAATAAAGTGAAAATCACTATTGACTAAGCACTGCAAGGAAGCAACCTAACTGCTAAGTTAATGCTACTGCCTGAAACATGTCAAAAACATGCCCGTAAACATAGTCGTCAAAATAAACTTAACAGAGATAATCATAACTCTGTTAGACAGACATACATTTTTTTTGTTTAAAAAAAATATATGGTTATTTCTAGGTGGAAGAAATCTTACTGAAAACAGCACAGAAGCATATGGATTAATCTCCCACAACTAATATTCTCTTTCTAAGCACAAACACAATAAAACTCAGCAATAAATCAGTACCGGGTCCCTTTGCCACAAACGATGTGACTGAAACTCAGAATCATAAGAAAAAGTACTTGACATAGATGGAGGCCAAGCATCCATGTGGACCTCATGTAAAGGGGTCCAGCTGGAAGCCAGCTTACGTTTTCGCTTCTGGTGTTCCAGAATTTCCATATGCATTCAGACAAGATCAAATTGTAAGAGGGAATTATCTGCTGCAAAAGGAAGAGCAGCAGGTTGATCCAGCTAGTTTTACCAAGCAAGTTCACAAGCAACCTGAATTTTAACTGCACTTAATGCCAAAAACGCAGACAGACACTACCAGCGGTTGGGCTCTGGTAAGCAGAGTTTATGCCATATGAGATGAATTCACAGAAAAGGTTTAAAGCCTGAAGCCAAAAAGAAGCTACCTGAGGACATGCAAACACATCAAGTTTTACCTTTCCCCTGATAAGCTTCATGGGACGAAAATCAGAAACAACATGTATCCTCTCAAGCCGGCTCCCTACTCTTCTACACTTCCTTCCATCTATTCCAACTCTAAAATAACCTCCTGCTCCATGCACACTTTGGCTTGGAAACACATGTTTGGGGATAGGACTTTCAGGGCTCCTGAGCCTCCCATTCAGCAGTCTAGTTTCAACAGAAAAGTTTCTTTACTGTAATCAGTATGACTAAGAATGGGATTAGAGTTCGTGGTATTTACTAATGCCAAAGGCAACTTAATTCATGCACTTCGTGACTACTCCTGCTCTCCGAGCCTCCAATCCCCTCCACATAGGGGTAACGCATGAGGCCCATGGAAAAAAAGGTCCACTTTCATTCTGGTTCTAAATGCCATTCTTGCCCCTCTCTACACAGCTCAGGGCCTTCTGCACCCCATCTTATTTCTTTGCCATTAACTCCCTCTTATCTGTAGCACAGCAGTTATCGCACCAATGAAAATATTCAGAATTTGTCCACAGCACTCATTCTGTCCGACAGACCAGGAGCATACCTGCTTCCCTGCCTCTCGGGGCTGCGTGCACCCTGCACAGGAGATTCACGCGCGCTGCCAACAGCCTCTGCGATGCAGCCAGACCCTCAGGCTTCCTTTTTAGTCTGACTTCAATGAGATCTCAGTTCCTACAGAGGGAGGTTCTGCCACTTATATTACTGTTTGTGACTTCTGTTACAGTACTGTTTCAGAGATCAGTTTTGCATGCTTAAAATTGCATTGCTTTCCCACCATGATGCATCATCTATAAAAATGCATCTGATATCTGATATATCAAAAGTAAAGCATCAATTTGATACTACTTTCCTCATGTTGGCAAGAGCATGGCAGCAGTGGCTAACAATGCCAGCGTACAAACTAAAACGTGCCAAGGTGCAAAGTAAAATGTTTACGTTTCCCTTACTTGGAACACAACTGAGTCTACAGTGCAAAAACTGGCAGGAATATAGTTTTTATATCAAAAATTCACCAGAGTAACAAAGCTGAGCTCCACGGAAACATCAGATGCAGCACGCACTTGTGTAGCTGACGCTTGAAAATACACTGGAAACAAACCATTGCTTTGGTAAAAAAAGAAAAAAAACACACAAGGACATTTAAGAATTATGGCTTAATAAATTATTGCAACACATACTATAAATCAGAACAAGGAAAAATGCTGCTGTTAAAGGATATTCACAGAAGTGCATTATTGGAACATGTAGACGTTGTGTTTCGCATTTCTGAGGCTGTGGATTCTGCAACTGGATCATTTTCCAGAAATGTAGCTTTTTATCACACACATTTCTAGTCCTTATTGCTGCAAACATGACCTCAAAAAAATCTGCAAATCTGGAAACTGAGTGAAACAACAGCTGTCAGAGATAGTAACATAACAATTCTCCTTGACAGAAGTGTCATGGGGATCAGTGGGCTGCCAACATTACTTCCTCTGAGATCATGCTGGCAGAAAACTTCTAGTACATACATCTTCTCACAAGCCAAATCTGCCTCCTTTGCACTTGCACAAGGATGCTGAAGCGTTTTACCAAGGCATTGCTATTCCAAGAGCCTTTACACCCAGGGGACGTATCGTGCCCCTCCTCACAGGCTGGACTAGAGACCTGAGCTCAGTCCCTTGCAGAGGGCTCCTATGACGCAACTGCCAGCATCTCCTACCTCCTCCCTTCAGCAAGGAGGGAAACATGCACCAAGCAGGAAAATGGATGGAAGGAAAATGGACCAAAAACGTCCTCAGGCACTGCTGCAATGACATTTCGACACTTCTGAATAGAAACATTTCAGTCACCTACTCTATTAAAAAAAACAAAAAACGCAAACAGAACCCTAAATTGTAATTTTTTGCCCTCCTCAAATGATTTTGTCTGATCTAATTATAACCCCACGAATCGCATAGTCCTAATGCATGACCCTCCACCATTCTCTCATTTAAATGCTCCTTAATCAAAGTACATAAGCTAAGCATCTGGCAGATTCACCTGCTACAAAACAAGCTACAGCTTTTCAAAAACGGCTTCTGAAATTGCCTTTCTGTATTTCACAGAATCACAGAATCGTTTAGGTTGGAAGGGACCTCTGGAGATCATCTAGTCCAACCTCCCCGTTCAAGCAGGGTCACCTAGAGCATATTGCCCAGGATCACATCCAGGCGGCTTTTGAATATCTCCAGGGAAGGAGACTCCACCACCTCTCTGGGCAACCTGTTCCAGTGCTCTGTCACCCTCACTGTGAAGAAGTTTTTTCTCAGGTTCAGATGGAACTTCCTGTGGTTCAGAAATTATTTGAAATTATTGTTGCCAAAATAATAAGTGATTCAAGGATAACTGGCTGACATCAAGCATAATTAACAGTGAAGATTCCTAGAAAACTTCTTTGGTCTTCCCATAAACCAAATACAGGATAAATAACCCATAACTTAAAACTCTGTTATACCAAGTTTTGCCTGTAAGCAGTATTTCTGGCCAAGGCATCAGGTCTTGAAAAACAGGAGCGTGTAACAGAAACACATGCTTGTAGCTTGTGAGTTATCTGTCTGTGCTACAATTCTAGGGCTAAGGGATCATTAAGGAGAGAAGGTTACAAGTTTTAATCAGAACAAGCACCGTACAGATTTCACTTTCAAAAGCTGTCGGTAGTAGTATGATAATATCCTACAAAGTAGTATGACAATATCCTACAACATATTCTATAATTGCAAGGAGTTCTGTCTCACTAGGAAAATATTTTACTGTCATTGAACCCTACTAATCCGAGGAACTGTCTGTTACAACTCTATTTCTGAGAGCGCATGACACGTTCGCTCCTCTGTGGGAAGTCTGTGTAAAATTCTTTTGCATGTACGTGCCTTTAAATACAAAAGTTCTTCTTCCATAAAAAGAACATTTTTCCTGCTCCTGCACAGCCCCCTACATTTCTGCAAAATAACCAAGTTATATGCATTTAAGAACTGGACTTTACCATGCTGGGTAGTAATATCTATTAACCTTAAAAGTTAATCCACTGATGGTGATGCAGGAGAAACCTAACCCTGGTCAGCTCAAAGCAGTGATAGACTTCTGCACTTGGGAATTTCCTTCTGAGCAGTTCTTGACCCTATTACGAGTGAGTTAACCATCTTTTATTCACAAGACTTACAAGTTAAAGATGTTTCTAGATTTATGAATACTTTGTAACTCTCAAGTACTACAAAACACCGGGCTAGACTCCCTCCATACGTTTGCAATCTTTAGGCTTCTTCACTGAAATGTGGTCTACCTCAGACTATAATTTTTTTCATTTTTTCCATACCAAGTGTAAGACACAGCAAGCCCACTCCGAAGCGTAAGGCATACTAGTGGAAAGATTCCACGAGTTCTAGCCCAGGCACAAGCTTAGCAGAAAATTATATACAAACATAAGGGTCAAGACTTTGAAGTAGTCCTGGGAGTGAGTAATAAAGCTCCACGGCTAGTAAAAGCTAGTAGAGTCTCTTACGGCGACCTCCTTTCCCGTTTTCTGCCATGTTAATATGAGCCAGCCAAATTCCCACGGGATAATTACTCAGGTCCTCAATGAAGACAATCCATTCTCTTCCACAGTTACCTTTCTCAGTGAGAGACTGTCAGCTCCGGGATTGACTCCCATGGACAACCCTGGGCTTGGGGATCTTGTTTCTGTGTAACCCACGTACACGTGACAGAGAAAAGTCTTGGGGGCAGCTGTACGTTCTGAGGTGTCTGCAGCTAAAGTTATCAGCTTTTCACTTGAGAATTTCACTCTGCTGCAAACGAGATGCATGTTCTGCATGACTCCTGTCACCAGGTGAATTCCACAAAGTAACCCAAACTTAACTGCAGCACTAAGCTGGCTTTGTGGCAACCAAACCGAAGTCCAGTGCAAAGAATGATCCTTCTGGGTGAATGTGATGAAGACTGGCTGCATCTAGTAATCTTTCTGTTCTTTGAAGAGCCTGTATGTAACATATCCTCTTCACTGAAAAACAGAGGTGCAGGATTCTGGACAATTATCAGAGAAGCCTTCTGGACTTTTTCCTAACTTTTGAGGGGGAAAAAAGCAACAACAACAACAAAAGACAACAAATCCACTTGCTTTGAAAATTAACTTAAAAGTGATTGCTTATATTTTAGTAAAAGCACTATTCAACACACCTCGGCATTCTGCATTTTTTTTTTAATAATTCTGAAGTTATCAACTGGTGTCATCTGAAGTGGCTACAACACTGAATTGGCCTCAGAGCACTTCTAATTAAAATCAGGATGACAAGGATACACTGCGGTCCAAGATGAGCTGTGAGGGTTCACAGCTATCATTTGGGAATCACTGACCCAAAAAAAGATTTTGTTTGAGGCTTGGGAAAACAAGACCACCTGTCACTGGCCAATGCCAACTTTTGCATTCAGGTTCCTTCACAACTTAAACTGCCACAGGCTGAAGAAGGCAACAAGTCACCTAAAATATTTACTCTGCCTCTCACTGCAGTGGTCAGACAAACAATAAAAGGTTACAGCTATGCTTTTCCCTTTCCAGTGTTTCCATTTAAGTACATTTTTTTCAAGGTGTCCACTCAAACAGTCTGAAGGTTTTGTGATCTGCCTGGCAACCACAATATTAAGTATGAACACATGTTTTCAAATATCTGGATTTGGATATTAAAATTATTAGCAGCTGGAGGAGACTGTTACCAAAGCTGACGGACTACTTCAAGCTCTTTTGCCCAGCTCTTTCTGCACGTATCTTATCAAATGTAAACCGAAGATGAATATCGCTCACTAGTCAGTGTTTTGATCAGTAAGTTGGCCAATTCTAGTATTGATATATTTTTTCATAAAACTAGACCACAAAATATAGGTGGCTTACTAAGGATACGTATGGCTTTTTTTTTTTTTTAATGGAGTACACATGAAAAGTAAAGCAAGATATCTGAACTCTAGGTGTTGTGTACATTAGTGGAATGGTCTTACCAGCAAACCCTCGCTAAATTCTCCTGGTAGACACAAAACATACTTCTCATTTCCCAGGACAGCTTATGGCAGTTCCACAAAACGGAAAACAATTGCCCTGGCAAAAGGACTTTTTCCCTGTACAACTCCATTCACACTAGGGCTTTCACAGAACAGTTATGCCAGTCAGGGTGTGACCAAAATATATTTTGCTGTGAACAAAGCTTTTAAGCATTAGGGATAAGCTTCTAAAACAAACTTTCAAAGAGGCCTACAGCCCTAATCTTTGCTTGACAGACACAGTATACATTCCTAGTAAAGAACATTAAACCATAAACAGAACAGCATACAAAGAAAGCTGAGTGCCAGGTTATCAAAAGTTTCGTAGAAGAGACAATATTCAAAAGCAGAAAGGCAAACGGCCCTTCCTCTGTGGAGGAAAGACAGGACGTGAATTTAAATGCCAGCTCAGCTCCAGGGAGGTGTTCTCCATTGACCTAAAAAATGGAGACTGAACCCAAAAGTGAAAGTAAGAACATATGGCCAAGCAGGTGATATTGGATGGTTACTGAAGAAGAGCACACAAGTATTTAAAGATAAAAATCAGAAATGCTTAATACAAACTGAACTGCAAGTTGCAAGAGGCATAAAAGGCAGTAAGAAAAGGCTCTATAAATGCAGTAGAAGGAAAAAAAAAAAGCCACAGATGGAAGTACAGAACCACTAGCAGTGAGATATGTTGATGAAACCAACAAGGCTGAACTATTCAATCTTTTCTTTGCGTATACCTTTCCCTCCCCTCCCCACCCCTCAAACTTTAATTGGGGGACAGGGGATAGGACCACAGGCCAGGAAAAGAATAGGCCTACCATTTAATCCTCACTCATTTAGTAAGTCATAATATATTAAACAGTTTAACAGAACACCAGAAATAATGCACGAGTTAACAATACAGAGAGCAGCTACACCAAACATGAGTAAAAATGCAGTCACACCGATAGGAAATACCAAAAAACCTCAGAAATGAGAAGGTACAGAGAAGTAAGAAATCAGCCAAAGCTTTCCTTAGGCAACAGTCAGCCAACTTGTTCATCAACAGCTAATACAGAATGTGATAACGCTATACAAAAATGAGAAAATTATATAACCAATAGATGGATGTATCTTATACAGGTTAAGATCACTTCGCAGGGTTTTCGCTTAGCTTATACAACTTGAGAAAACTTTATACTGGTGATGAGATGAGAAGAAAAGATTTTGGTATGAGATGCTGTTGCACTCTCATTGAGCATGTATTCATGCGAAGCTTCTCATCTGTAGATACCCCAAGTTCTCACTGTGTATCTACGTTCCTATTACAGTCAATAGAGACCCTGCTCAATTCTCAACATCCTGCCCAAACAACACAGGTATCTACTGCCACAGGAGAGACCCTAAGGTTTCCGACCAGTTCCAGCTGCTGGCCCAGAAGGGTAGAGACCTCCCATAGGTCCTACGTCATATCCGCCATGACACATAAGTATCCTGGCATGTCAAATGGCACACACCTATAACGCAGGCAGTACATTTAGGTGCCAATCTGGAGTTGGGTCCTGCCCTTCATCTCTAAACTTAGGGAAAACTGGCAAGCCTTTCTCGCTTAACTGACTACTCGCTAGTGATCCTAATCCTTTTGTTTAGATATTTATTCTATTTTTTTAGATGTTTTCTCTTTCATTCATTATCATTTAAACTGCGGATTTCATATTACTCTCACATATTATTTCTTTATGTGTTAACTGTATTGCACTGTTTTCTGTTCATACACTGTATTATCTACTAATGATCTCAGGCAAAATTCCGTTTGCAGATAACTTTGAGAGCCTAGTTTCTACAGGAAAGATTTGCTGAACTCTTTTGATTTCCTGTTCGTGTCTGGGAGGTCAACACGCAGAGATTAACATGTAAAAAACTGTTCAGATAAACTGGATGAATTTACATTAGCCAGACAGCTGACTACCAAGATCTCCTGGGTAATGGGGAAAGTCCCAACAGCAAGGTAAAAGGCAAGTGTAGTCCCTATTTATAAAAGGAGAAAAGAAAGGACAGAGTAGAAGCTATAGACAAACCAGCCTAACCTGAAAACATTCTAGAATAAATTTTGAACACACAAAGCAGTTAGCACAAATTTGTCATGAGCAAACACTATCAAACCAACATAATTTTCTTCTCTGACAAAACAGATTTGCTCAGTATATCATAGGAATGTAGCAAATGTGATATAGCTCGACCTTAGTATGGCTTTTGACTTTGTCCTACATGATGTGCCCCATAATCTAACCACAGAAATATTCTTCAGATGAAATAACCCACAGCTGGTTGCAGAACCAGGGTCAGTGACCGTATCACTGGTTCATATGAACCTGTGAATCATTACAGGTGTGCCAAGAAGTTTTGTCTTGGGTTCATTATATTACAGTATTTTCATTAATGACTTCAATGATAACCAGAGAACAAACTTACGAAATAAAATAGTATAGAGGAGGGGATGCAAGCACTTACTACCCTAAATATCCTTGATAAACCAGAGAAATGGTCTGAAATCAACATGAAATCAATGAAACATGAGTGTAAAACACTCTTCCCAAGAAGGAAAAAAACATATGCACAATTGCAAAACAAGTCTATTTGGTTAAGCAGCAGCACAGCAGAAAAGGATCAACAGGGACCACAGACTGAATGACGGTTGGCATGCTAGACAAAAACATACAAATGTCTTTCTGGAGCAGCACATCAACAGGGAAGTCCATTCTGTTCAGGGTTTAGAGCCTCAGCTGGAGAGGTATATCCAAGTATGGGGCACCACAATTTAAGACTTATGCATCGAATCAGAAAGAATTCAGAAAAGAACAATCAGCAGACAAAATATTTGGAAAAAAATTATTATACCAGACTATTCAAATCTATTATGCCTGCTTGTACCACTAGAAAGCCACGGGTTCAACAGTAATAGATAAAAACATCACATTTGCTTGCAACCCAGATACACAAAGGATGAAAACCGAAACATACAGAAAGACCTGGCCCGTAACAAGAAGCCGTAGCTTACAGAACACAACGTTTTTTTCTTATATCTCTAAAACAGGCTTTCTGAGCTAACTCTGGAACGCGTCTCCTTACACTTGTAATTCTTCCCCTGCTGGACGTGCCTGCCGGTACAGGATCTTACATCTGAAGTCTGGCAGACCACCTACATTTCCCTGAACACCATGAAAGCTTTTGTCAGCCTAGTTTCTGTAGCTGAGTTTACACTAGGCGATTTTGTCAGGCAGCAGTGGGGAGGACTTGTATGTGCATGTGATGTTGTGGTGTTTTTTTATACACATAGCTCTAGCTGAGAGGGGTACCACCAGCATTACCCTGCAGAAGTGACCATAGCTGTGGTCAGGCAATTGGCAGAAATGGCTACGATTTGCTTCCAGCAGGTGTTTAAGGGGCTTCAATCCACTTTGCACTGAGGAGGGGTGCTCACACGCACTCCTGCAAGCTCTTCTGCAAGCTTTGCTGCTACAGTAGCAACCTTCAGCTGATGGACATTAACAAGCAGCTGGGTAAGGGGCAAAGCAAAGGCTCCTATCTTTAACTGCCACATTATAGCTGGCCTCACCTCCAGCCCAGGCCTCACCTCCAGGCAAGTATCATCACTACTTCAAAGCCGCTGGAGAGAACGAATGCAAATCTGTCAGTGATGGCAAAGTTCCGCTGAGATTAAACTTATTTCCACAGTGCATTACTTCCAGCACCCCGCTGTTACAAAGCAGGTGTTTGGATCACTAGTTGTTATAAGCACAAGGAAGAAAAACAATCATAGAAGTATGGCAACACTCACAGGAACACAGCATGGAATAACATAGCCATCTTTGAAGTTTAAAAGAAGAGAGAGAGAGCAAACATAAGAGCCACATAATTAAACATAAACATCTGCATCTATTCGAGTCTCTAAACCTGAGTGAGCTGACCTGTGCTCCCTTTATTGGCAATGGAG
Organism: Struthio camelus; assembly: GCF_040807025.1. NCBI lineage: Eukaryota > Metazoa > Chordata > Aves > Struthioniformes > Struthionidae > Struthio > Struthio camelus. Next base: position 102,522,415 of record NC_090944.1, read on the forward strand.
ATGTAGTCAGCTGAGCCTAGGGAGAAATTCATCTCACCCTAATGCAGACGTGCAACATAGACTCATATGAACCGCACTTCAGGAGCACATACTTACATTCTTGACTATGAAGGGAGCCTGAGATAACAGGAAATATTCCTATATTTCATTATTACTGAAATATTGCTAGTGATGTCCCGTCTGCTATAGTAAATGCTTCACAAAATACTACGTCTAAGTAATTTTTAGCTGCAACTGATTGAGTTCTATGAAACTACGAAAAGATATTAATGAATAATTGATGAAATTATGTCCAGCTCCAATATGGCATATGTAACTTGCGGTGGGCACTGTTTATAGAGCCGGGGACTGCTGCCTTTTTGGTTGGATCTGATAAACACATGTAACTTTGCAAAAATGCACGCTCTTGCAAACTTACCACTGATGACTCTCTGCATTCATGGCATCCAGCTGGATGGCCTTTTCAGCTTTACTCCTTCCTGTAAAAGGAGTATGATATATTAAAAGAGTTATTGTACTCTTCTACATTTTAAGAAACACCCAAGAACTAAGCAGTCAGATAAACTCTAGCTGCAAAGGAGAAATTGTGCCTTCTTTCTTAAGATATTTAGATGGACAATGTAACATTATGGTTTTAAACCATGTATACACACACACACACGCACACATATATGTAATTTTAATATTTTCTCTTATATAATTCAATTCAGATTCAGCTAAATTGGGGAAGAATTGGACTGAACTGCTGAAAGAGGCTGTGGTGCAGCTAAGAGGACAGACCCTTAAAAGCTCATTACAGAAGCACCTTGTCAGAACCAAGCAGAGCTGTTTTCCACCTTGGGTACAGGAGTGAACTAGGTGAAGTTCCTTTCCAGCACAATAATTTCCATTAAGTTCCAGTTTTAACTGAGTAAAGAAGACAGCAGGTGATTCGATCAAATCCATGCTCCCAATAAGAAGTTCAGAGGAGACGCTTGCTGTTTGCAAAGTCTCAGCTGCAACCAATTAAACCACACTGACATTTCTGCATTACAAGTTAACTTCCTAAAAACAAAGGGCAGCATACACAGTCCTCCAATTGAGTGGAATGAAAAAAAAAAAAAACCACAATCTACTGCCAGCTCCCCCACAGCCTCAATCTCTCTGCACCACTTCCAAAAACCAGATGAAAAAGGCTGCCCCCACCCACCGCTTTAGGAGAATGAGCCAAACACAGCTGATTACGTAACACCTAAGACCTACTTTCATTCCACCATTCCTTACCTCTTCCTGTCTTTTGCTATGCCATTATCTTCCATCAGCTAAAGCTACATTTAATCACTGATAAAAGCAAAGGATCCAGTAATAGAGTTTACCACTGTATTTTATTTTTTGTCATAACCCTCACTGGACTGGGTGATTTCCATACAAAGAAGCCAAGTTGCTACCAAAGCAAAGACGGCATCAATCAAATAGTTAAGGCAGTGTAAGTCTTCATGAGCATTAAGATGACAATAGGATAGGAACGGGGACTTTGGACAAGCTGATGCTGGCTGTGGCATACTTAACCACAGCACAAAGGGTCACGCTGCCTTTCAGGATAACAAAGGGTAGTCAAAACTGCTCTGTCAGGGATGTCACTGCCAACAGAACAGTAAGTAGCAAAAGAGGGAGAAGAGTTACAAAAAACAGAATAACCTGAACTTGGAATACAATTATAAAACCTTTAATTTGGTGCAGTAAAAAGGGGAGAGGCAATGGAGAAAAAGAGGAGGGAGGCATATTCTCAGACAGAGGCAAAAAGGATTATTTTAAGAGAATACGTTGAACAGACAGCAGAAGAGTGACGTGGGTAGAAAAGAAGTAAGTTTGACTGTAATCAAGAGAAGAAGGCCCAAAATAAAAGAGAAATGTAAACCACTCCTCTCCCCAAAATGCCTCTAAACAGTGAAAGAAAGGGTCATACCCTTAAAAGCAACATAGAAAAAGAGCTGTGAAGAAGGAAATTAGAACTTTCTCGAGGATAAGTTGTCAAAACAGGGCACCTGGGGAGAGATGCCTGGAAGCAGCAGCCTCCGTTGTCATACAGGACTATTGTTTCTGTTAGACAGTGTTTCCAGATTCCCAAAGTATTAGCCCCATGACCACCACAAAAGAGGTTGCTGATTTGCAGGACAGCTTCTTTGCCACAGGAAAGAATTAAAACAAATCTTGGCTTTGCCTTTGCATTTATTCCCCTCTCTCCCAAAGATGTAATTAAGAAGCTGTGCTGACATCTGTCTTTTTTTACATTTTGTTTCCATATGATTCTCATTAAAATAAAGGATTTTAGGACACCGTCTAGAGCCAACAGCCCTCAACTGTGACTGACAACACTTCTCCTACACCACTTCTGCATCTCTCCAGTGCGAAAAGAAGAGACTGAAGCTGTATAATGTGGCCGTTTGTTGTGCAAAACATTTTTATTATGGTATGCAAGCTCCCATTTATTGGACTGGAAATGGCTTGCGTTGGAGAACTTAAGCAAGAATGCTCAAAGCACGTTTTACTACATTCAGATGACATTTTACATAAATATTTTTCCTTGACTTACCATCAGTAACATACTTTTTCTTTTCCTCAGCATCTGTAGTCATCTCAAACAGATCTCCGTAAGCGCGAGCAATTCTCCAAAGAAAGCCTGCACAGTTTTCATACTGGAAGTAGAGGACAACTGGATAATTAAACTCATCCAAATGAGACTTATACAGTTTGCTTTCATAAAAGTTAGAGTAGTTTTGAGGAATACAGCACGAATCTTTGGTGTTTTGCATCCTTCTGTGCTAGCTTTGTGAGAACCACATGCTCAATTTTTCCACTATCACAGAAGGTAACTTTGGTAATAGCCTGCAATGGCTAAAGAGGTTTTATTTTATAAGTCATTTTTACAGGTCTTTTTTAATTAAAAATAAAAAGACAATCCAGTAAAGCACAACAGGTCCCTGAACGATGTATATTTTCTTTAGGCATGAAATAAGCACCATACTCACTCATAATTCTTATCACATCTACCCATCTGTATATTTCAATATGTAAATGGCAATAAAATCAGTATCTGTCAAATCAGAAGAAGCTGATACACTGAATTAAGCATTGTGCATCACACCACTTGGAAATTTCATTACAAGTTACACACGTACACAGTAAAGTTAAAAGTCACATGAAGTATACCAGAAAACTATAAGCAGTTTACAGACTCATTGTTTGATTTCTTGAGAACATTTGGTCTTGTTATTATTTAATGCCACAGGACTTTCTCATACAGGCCATTTTAAAACCAGTAAAAATAAGGATCATTTATCTAGGAAAAAGCCCATAGTATCATCCTCCGTTGCATGCAAGAACACACACACCAAACAGAGCCTCAGAGTTACTGCACCTGGGCTGGATATGAAATAGTAAAACTTCTATGCATGCCCAAGATGAATACTGGCAATACCTGAAAAATTTTCATTTTCACTATATTTGAAAAATAGGCATGGAATTCCATCTCCCACTTCTGTGTGCATTTTAACGCTTACATTAAGGAAGTTCTCAAATACAGTGCTAAGCATAAGTTAACAGCAACGTAATACGAAGTTTACCCTTTAATACCTTGTCCTCTTTCTCAAGCAGCAGTCTGAAACTTTTCTTCTTATCATCCTCTGAACCCTTGTGCAAACTGTCCACCTGCTGCAAAAGGTTAAATAACTCTTTTTCTTCTTCTGATCGCACAGCAACATCAGGCGATTTCATCCATCCCTTTTCTTCCTCAGACTCTCCTTCAGTATCAGTATGAGCTGTAATATAACTAAAATAGCAGAAAATGATAACTATGTTTTCTGAAGATATTGGTAAAGCATTGCGAAATTCAAATGCAAAAACTTCAGAGCACGATTTCTGCCAGTTGTGAAACCTTAAGGGATTTTTTGTTCATGGTAGTAAGCTTTTTATTATTATAGTACCCCTACCTTCAAAGGGACAGCACGACCATAATACCACACATAATAGGCAAGTAATTACATTATATCCTCCCTAACAATGCATTCAAAAAATTAAATCTATATTAGAAACATGTGTCCTTGTGGTTCAAATGCAGAACACTACAAATCATAATGCATATTAAGACATGCTCTGCAACCCTGAATAGGCCTCCACAACACTCTGCCTCAGTCTTCCAATGTTTTGAAATTGAAGCACTTACTAACCAAAACAGGACTGCTTTTAAGAATCACACAGTGTTTTGTTAAACACTTCGAAGATCACAGACACAATTTAAATATAAGCAGTAACATCACTATCGTCATTTTTTTTACTTATTTCTTCTGTACATTCTGAAGATCAGAATATCTGAAAATGGGAAACAGCTTGTATTAATTCATTACTCTTAGGGCACAAGAACTCAGCACAAGAGAGTCAAGGACAAACAAATATTTACAGAAGCCATAAATTCCATGCAGAGGTAAGTGAGTGGCCTTATTGTCCAAAGCGCTAAGCATAGAATCGGGTCCTCAATTTTCAAATAGGAGCAACTGAACAGCATTATTTGAAAAGTAGCCATTTGGTTATGCACTAAAGATGGACAGAAAAGCCTGATCTTTTGCATTTCCATTTTTGAAAATGTTGTTCCTATCAGAAATGATTATTTAAAAGTATTATCTGCTAAGTTCAGAGATTTTAAATGGCCACTATGAGCAGAAAAGAAAGCACGAAATGTACTATATGCATTAAGCAACTCTAACTAGTTCAGGACAGTAGTCCTATTTCTTTCCCTGGAAATATAACCAGTACAGTATGTTAGCAATATAAATAGAGCTTTATAATTATGGCTTTCAAATACCCTGTTTTCAATAAATTGCTATAGGAAGTGACCAGAATTAAAATACCACCAGATACCCTGGCTGTAGCCTGTAATATGCAATTGTAAACTTTCATTTAAATTACGGAACTGCCAGATGTGGAACGATGATTTCTCTGTAAAATGAACCCAGTAATATGGGAAGGAGGAGTCAAAAAACTTCTGAACAGCAAAAAAGCAAACATACATACATGTTCGAATGGAAAAAATAAGGCACAGTAGAGAAAAGAAGGGAAATGTCATAGATTCCCATAGAATTATAACGCCAAATCTTGATACTGCTGAAGCCAAAGACAAATCCTATGCTGTATGCTGCAGCTGTGCTTATGCACAGTGAATGTTTACTTTGGTTTCCTGATGCGTCTTTAAAAACACAGTGTATTCTTCCACAGTTATTTTGAAGCAGCAGCAGAGCTACATCATATATAAAGAGCACAAGCAGGAACACCAACTTAACCAGCAGTGCACGAGATTTGGGGGTGGGGGGAGGGGGGATGCTTGAAAAGTACTCAGATTGAAGTTATGTTTGAAAAGCACTTTTCTTCCTTTCCTGACTTGATTTGGGTTGCTCTTCCAATTAAAAGAAAATTTGTGCAATTACATACTTTAAATCCTGGGTGTCAGATAATATAAAGTAGCAACTACTAAGCAGTAAAAGGAATTACAAATTCCTGAACAATACTGTAACACCAGTCAGTTCCAGACATTTGGGCACTGCATGATATGACACCTAAGCGTGTAGGTATGAAAGAAAGAAACCAGCGTTCGGAATTCAATCTTGGTATTGACATCTCTGTCTTCGCTGCACAAACGTCTCAAATTTCTAAAATCATTTCCATTCCAATGTTGGAAAACAGACAAAAGCGATTATCTTAAGAGGTTACTCTCTCAGCAAAAATGGAAAGGCCAAGGTTGGGCTGAGAGCCACCCCTGTCACTCCAAACAAGCTCAGCAGAAATTTTCAGCAGCGCTGTACTAAACTGGCATGACCAAGTATCATATTCCAGCAGGTTAAGTCATATACAAATATTCTTCCAACAACTCAAATGAAAAGAAGCATGCAAGCAGGTCACTGACTAACAGCTGATGTGGAACTCACAAGGAGCAAAATATAAAACATCACGGAAGAACGATCTCCTAAGATCAGCCCATAATGCATTAATTCTCTTCTCATGCTGCTACTCCTAGAGAAACTTGATTGCCAGATCACGTCTGTGCTTAGAAGGAGAAGGAGGCAGGACAGGTCCTTTGTTTCCACCCCTCACTATCCTGGGAAATTCTCTCCCACCTTCTGTATTCCTGTCTTACAAGTCCTCAAAGAATTTAAATGTTCAACAGACCATCTTAAACCTTGGTAAGAATGTCATATATTTCTTTTTAGTTGATGACCTACATGCTTTAAAGAATGTACACGAGTACCTACTAAACAATCCAAGGAAAAATGAAAAACATCAACACTCTTCCTCCACCCCCATGTTAGGCAATACAATTTCTGGGAACTGCAAAAAAACATATAACCTGCTGACGTAAGTCAAAAGACACTGAGCTGCACTAAGGGGCTGGGGCATCTATACAACCAAAAAAAAGAATGCCATTCTCAAATGAAGTAACACAAAACATTTAAAATCTCCCAGTTTGGCCCATGAACAGTGTTTCTCGTGAGAAGGACAGAAATTAATTGTCCTGATACCAATTTGTCCAAGGGAACGCAAACGATTCTCCATGCTTAAGCTTAGACGTGCTAGTTGTCCCTCCAGAGATGCATCAGCATTCCTCAAAATTTCTGTTTTCTTCCCTCAGAAAACTGACAATACAGTGCCTTCAGAGGGTCTTCTCCTCCTCTTCCTCCTTCCCTGGCTCCAGAGCTGACATTGCTGGCTCCAGGCATTTCCCAAAGAACCAACACAAAGTCGACAGCTTTTACGGGGCTCCAGAACTCACTCGTGATGAGTTCCTGCCTCACTCATCAGGCACCCCAGGCAAACTCCTACACTGGCTGGGAGCTACTGAGGTAAAATGACAATAAGGTAATTTAATCAAGTATAAAACATTAAATATCACTTTTAACATTTTGCCAAACTAGGCATAAAGAATGTTTTCTGTTTTGCTTCTGATTACATGAATGTTCTTCCTAGCTCTCTGTTCAATTCTTGAGGTAGTCAGACCAAAACATTTATCTTAAGCATGAAAACATAACATGTTATGAAGGCAATATAGACTGCTAAAAAATAAACACTAGGATTTTTCCTAAAAATTTGGGTAAGGTGTACTTTACCATTTTGAACTGAAGCCAGTTTTACTTCAAGACAGGAAATCCTTACAGCTACTTAAGGACCAAGTAAGAGCCTGAAAGACATTGTTGATATAAAACTACAACAAGAAGAGCTAGATAACTGACTTCCACAAACTCTCTAGCAGGCTTTTATATCTGCTCACTCTAGAAGTAGAAGAGCAAGCTGTATGTTATGAAGAGCCACACTGCAAAACAAATTTATCACCACTAAACACAAGAAACAGAAGTGCGGAATTCCAACACATCCTAAAAATCCAAGAGATGATGAGAGTAACTGAAAAGGCAAATTAAAAACACAGGAGAAAGAGTCATCATGGTTTGCTTTACAAATGCTGCATTTAACTACTGGTAGCTGCTATTTCACCTGGCATTTTCCTGAACTTGGTTTTATCAAATGATGAAAAGAAAAGTGAATACTTACATGTGATAAACACTTTGACCAGTATCTGACAAAATGCAAGAACTTTAAAAATGCGTGCACTCTGTGCCAGCTTGTTTTCACCTTTATTACCAATACATTTCATTTAAAAGAGAACAGTGGTAAGATTGTAAGGAGCAACAATCGACCAACCGGACTTTGCTGGATCGCAAAGGGCTGTTCAAAGTTCAAAGAACAAATGGAAACTATGCTGGGGACTCACCATGCTGTGGTTAAGCTGTGCAGTAATCCAGGCACCTAGCACTGCATTAAAAAATCTGAGCCACATAGTATGAAACGCTGCTGTGGCATAGACTCACTTTCCTGGTATGAAAACTGCTTTGGAGTAACTTTTTATTGGCGACACTAACCATAAATCCAATCTGCTCACAGCACTCCAACTTTTAGATAGACGAGATATTATCTGTTGTCTCCCAGCCAACATAAAAAGCATAAGCTGACACAAACACTGTCTAATCCACTCCAGCTAATTAAATAGGAAGATGCTTATGTGTCAACACCTGATCTGGATCAAATTTGCCTCATACGACCCAGCAGAAGGCAGAGCCATTATTAATGATAATGGCCTCAGAGAAGAAATCTCCCAAATCAGATTCTTAGGTCAGCTGAGGATTGCACTGGAAACCTATGGGCAGCAAAAATGAATGAATAAATGAAAAGTGAAATAAAATTCCCAAGCAGCCAAGAGAAATATTTCTCTCTCTCCTTCTCTCTCTCCCAAGAATAAACTATTTCCAGGAAAAATAGTGAAAAAAAATTGAAGAAAAAAGAGTTACTGCGGTGAATCTTTCTGGTGACTGATGCCAAATGTCATCTGAAAAGCTTGGGTGCCAGGCTAGCTGAAGATTGGTGCCAAACGTGGCACTGAGGCCAATGGTTTGTCACTGCTGTATTTGGGAGGAAACAGCTTCAAAATGGCAGAGAGGTCAGAACTAGGTGACACACCCCATCACAGCTGATCCATCTAGACACCATTTATTGTATTTGTAAATGAATGAATCCTCCAAAGTTAAAGACCACGATCTTTGCCAATGAATAATGTAAACTGAAACAAACTATTAAGAATAGTCCATAGGAGCACACAGACTATAAACAATGGGCTCTTCAGCAACCATATAATGTACAATCCATTCAGGGTCCCCTCCATTCAGGCTAGCTGTTATTATGTAAAAATGTATCTCGTTTATATAAAAATGCGTGATCTTTTTTCACTTCCAGAAATATATGATAATTTTTGAAAGGCAAAATACAAAGCTTCTAAGCTTCTCTGTCCAAGGGGCTGAACATCAATTGCAATATTGAGAATATAACTAGAACAGATCAAAGCCACGAAGGTTACACGTGAGCCTGCCAGCATCAAATATTTTATCGAAAAAATAGGTAGTATTAAAACCTCTTTAGGGAGAAGTTTGCAAATCTGAAACCAATGTAGTCTTTCAACATAAAACTCTTAAAATGACTTCATTTGTCCATTCCCAGCATCTAGCCATGTGTCAGTTAAAACCAGAAGTGCTGAACACAAGCAAAATCCTGCCTTCTAGACAATGAAAATATTGCTTGACAGTGAAACACACTGTATGCACTTTAGATAGATAAATAAAGCAAGTGAAAAAAAGAGAACTAATTAATCAAATGAAACAAAACTATCTTAAACTCAGAGAAGATATGCAAAATGATCAATCAATAAGTACTGCTTAGGAATTACCTTCAAAAATATGCATATGAAAGTAATCTGTGTTAGTAAAAAAAAAAAACCTCTTTTCAGAAGAGATAAAAAAAATAGCCTTGTTAAGAACATACTCCAATGATTAACACTATCTATAACCTTGAAGAATTATCTTCCTTCCTTTCTTCTGACTGTATGCAAACACTCATTAGAGAAGGTCTTTCTCAAGGACACATTCAAAGCTCTTGCACACGAGAATCATTTTTCTGTCGGATCATCTCACAGCTTTGCTGTCACACAGAAGAACCTGAACAGCCAAGTTTCCTTGACAAGTTCTCAAACTGCAATGCATCTCTCCAGACCATAAAATGTAATCTTCTTAACTGCTAGGTATGGAATAACCTCTGCACTCAGTCTATGAATCTGGTAAGTCTAAAGCACCCGTTTGTGAATTATCTACATCTCCAGATATTTTACATGCAATACAAAGGCCTCTGCAAATCAACTAAAGGACAAGCCAATCTGAGAAACTAATAGAACTGCTATGTCTCTATACCACATGAAGGGGAATATGTCTTTGAAGATCCCTGCTAATATTTAAGGATTTAAAATAAAAATAAGAGTAAGAACCGATTCATAATAGAACTGACAGGTCTCAAAACACAGTGCAAAAATACAAGGCTCATGAAGCATGTGGGCTGGGAAGTAACACAACAAAAAATTCTCCCCACAGGAACTGAAGAGACATTTTGAGGAACTCTTCAAAAAAAAGAACTGTATTAATTATAATATACAGCACATTGCTGCCTTTAGAATATTAAAGTATCTTAAAAAAGAACACACGACAGGATAAGCAATTTACAGACGTACTGATGCCTGCGCTAGTATGTATAACACATCGAGCAGGTGACACAAAAACTCAGTTGCTGCAAACATACCTATGTTAAATTTCATGTAAGCATCTAATTTGATTACATCAAAACACATTTCAGTTTGGCTTATCTGCACAAATAAATGCGAGGTGCATGATACTAGTCTTGATCTAGAGATAGGAACATTGCAATCGAGGAAAGTAACGCCATCACTATTTTTACATTATGACCGTAGGGTGTACTGGGTAACATAAAAACACAAAAATACAGCCCCTCCCTCAGGCCATTAACCACAGTGGGACTCCAGATGTGATCAAAACTAGGAACTTACTACCTTACTGAATCGGTGCCCAAAATCCCTCACGATTTTTAAGACAGGGAGAACGGCATACAGTAACGGATATACATAAACATATAGCCATTTGTACCTGTGTTGCATTCAGACATAACTTTCATAGCTATGCAATACCTGTTAGTGGAACACTGTAATAACTCACCTTTAAAGCCAATGGAAGACAATTATCATGAAAAGCACAAAACGTTCCTGCAGTTTGAACACAGCACTGTCAGAGTAACATGACTACTTTCTTCCTAGAAGCTCTGGTAAAATCACAGCATTATTCAGAACTTTGCTTTCCATTACATAGCTATGTAGCAATACTGCATCAGGCTGCTACCAAACGTAATGTAAAAATCTGCATTATGCTTGGCATTGAATGCACTACTTAACACACAGTGAAGTTTTAGAGGTGGTCACCCAGAGCTTCCTCTCACTTGAAAATGACTAATCTGACTTCTTTGAGGATTTTTCCCTGAACACAGAGAAAGACAAAATACCCATCAAACAAAAAAAAAACTAGGCTACTGCTGGCAACACGCAGTTTCACATATGCCACGATATAAACGTGCCCTGCACGTGCTGTGCGCTACACACGGTATACTATTACCGACTCACCCTCCTTCGCTTTCCGCCTCCTCGGAGCTGGTGGTTTCCGCTGCGCCCGGATCTGCCTCAGTTCTTCTCCGTCGGGCTGCTCTGTGCGATGGGCTGCCCCTCGGAGTGTCGCCCTTGCCTCGCAGCTCCGCGCGGACAAGGTCTTCCAGCTTGGGAAGAGCTTCTTTAAGGGACGCCACCTCTCTCTTCAGCTCGTCCACACTGACTAGCAAGCCGTTCAGTTTTTCTAGGATCTGAAGCTGTCTTCCGTGCAGGACCACCACAGCTCCCTGCTCGCTAGGAGCTTCGTTTTGCAAGCCCACCGCATTAAACCCTTTCCCCGCGGCGAGCAGCGCAGAGGTACTCACGGCTGCGCTGGGCTTTCGCATCTTATGGTACCAGATGAGGAACAGGCTTATTCCAGCGGTCCCTGCCATTACGCCCAGTATTAGGCCTTTATTTTCGAAGTGAGACATTGCTGTATTCTCCTGAAATTGTGAGACAATAACCGAAGGGGGGGGGGGGTGTTAAAAATGTTTTCTTACTCTCAGCGGAATACTTACATTGTTTTTAACCCACAAAAGCGTGGGAGCGGCGTGACCGGAGCGGCCGCAGGAGCTGCAGCGCGGCCGGGGCCGCCTGTGCGAGGCAGGATGGTCTGCGAGGCCAGGGGCCGCGCGGCACCGAGGCCAGGGCCGGCTATTTTGGGGGGGCGAGGGGAGGGGGGGGGTGACTTCTGCAGCGCACGTGCGCAGGACCGCAGCCTTCATTTTTTCACCTTTGCGGCAACTTTTTTTTTTTTTTAAGGGGAGAAACTTAGGTTTCGGCGGCATTTCCCCGCTCTGCACAGCGGCAGGGGTCGCAGCTGTCAGGCCGCGGCTCGGCCCGCCGCGGCCAGGCGCCGCCGCCCAGCGCCCCGCCGCCCCCCCAAGCCGCCCCCCGCCCGGGTCCCGGCCCGCTCCCGCCGAGGTGGAGGGGGAGCAGCGCGGATGGCGCCGCGGGGCCGCCCCGCTACGTACCGGCGGGCCGGGCCGGGCCCCAGCGCGGCGCGGCCCGCCGCAGGTCTGGCAGCGCGGCCGAGGGGCGGCGATACCCGGATCGAGGGGGCCGGGCCGGGCCTCCGCCGGCCGCCGCGGCCAGGGGCGGCGGCGCGGAGCTGCCGGGCGGCAGCAGGGGCCCGGGGCGGCGGCGGGAGGCGTGTGGCGCCGCCTGCCCGTCTGGGCGTTTACCAGCCAGCCCTTGTGCCGGCTGGCTGCTTGTCGACGTGAAGTCGGCCTTCCTGCTGCTGGGAAAGAGGGACGGCCACGGACCGTGCCCAGTTCGCTCGTCCTTTCGCGTGCAGGCTCAAGGGAGCCATAACACGTGAGCGAGGAAGGCAGCCGCCCTTCAACGGTTACGGCTTTCCTCGGCCGTGTCGCTCGGGAACAAGCGATTCCGAGGTAGCCCTTAAACATATTTGTTGCCCTGAGGAAGATGAACAAAGTGCTGCTGACAAAAACGCGCCTTACGCAGGTGGCGAAGAACTCGGAAGTTCGGCCCCAACAAGCTTCTGCCTCCCCCCCCCCCAAAAAAAAAAAAGAAAAGAAAAGAAAAGAAAGAAAATCTTCTGCTGGATTTTTCAGTCCAACGTTAAGTTAGCAAATGTAAATAAGTCTGCTGTCTGTTCATTAAACAGTTACTTCACAGCCGCTAAAATATTCTCCATTGAGAACCTGAGAATGAAACTAGCCTTACATGAGACCGCTCTACAACCTGAGAAAAACGTAGAAAGCTATTAAGACGGAAAAATGGATATTCTTTCAGTATTCTATAGTTTTCCTAGTTACAAAAAAAATATAATCTGCGCATCTCTTCATAATTGGAAATGTCTGAACTGAGGAGGAATCTCTTCAATTTTATGGAAACTTTACTAAAATAGAGTTATTTCCAAAGAACAAGTTTCACTACAGTAGAGGTAATTGTTTTAAGTTACATAATCCACCAGTGGTTTTAAGATGGAAGAGAGTAACATGAATCTTCTTGGTGGTTGTATTTCAAATGTTGTTCAGGAATAGTAATGAAAAAACGGTTTGAAAACCTTTATTTGTATTTTCACTCTTAAATAGCATTTACCGAATCACAGAGTGGTTGAGGTTGGAAGGGACCTCTGGAGATCATCCAGTCCAACCACCCTACCTCAAGCAGGGTCACCTAGAGCACATTGCCCAGGTTCCTGTCCAGACAGCTTTTGAACATCTCCAAGGAAGGAGATGTCTTTATATAAGCCAAGTAAAACAGGAAGGGTTTTTTAAAATGAGAATCAGAGAACAAAAACAACACAAACCTGAAAGATTACAGGTGCAAAAGCAAAGTGGATTTTTTCAGTGATAAAAGATTTTCCAAAGTCAGCATCTAAGGCCGCAGGCCTTAGTCAAGCGTCCTGTTTTCTAAAATAATGGCTGTGAGAACCAACATCTACATCTGCCATTTGTTTCTCTGGATGCTCAGCCACTGTGAAAATCAGGTCACCTATTTGGTCCCTAACTCATCATTTGCTTTGCACCTGTGGCTATTTTACCCAAGAAAGAGCTATGCGGAAGAGAAGAAGTCATTACATGCACATAGAAACCTGCCAGAGCAGCTTGCCAGGCTGGGACATAAACACTCATTCACCTAGATTTGGCACAACTAAATTGGCCTAAATCTGACAGCCGTTCTAAGAAAACTGAAAGGAACTTTTTTTTTTTTTTTTTAGTTATTCTGTATGTGGATTTCTTCCTAATTCAAAACCAACTTTGTCCCTGGCCTCTTCATAAATGTGTAAGTCCAGGCAACCTTCTCTTATAAAGTGGTTAGATGTCCATTACTTGCAATTGTGTTTTTAGCCTTACTTCCTAAGAAGACAAAGCTTATGTCCCTGGGTGGTCTGCGTGCTGTCCTTTCGTCAGGCAACACCACGACACATTCTCCACCCAGTAACTTCTGAACCTCCGGATTAATTTCAATCAGTTTTCACAGAAGAAGAAAGATGCCAAGATACTGAAGTCCCAGCAAGTTTCATGAGGGTCAGCGGCTGCGAGGCGGTAAGACCCTGCTAGCATGCCTCCTCCCGCCCCGGCCCCTGCCCAGGGCAAGTGCTCCTGCCTGAGCGAGACTCACCAGACCCCGCACCAGAGCTGCACCCCACACACATGGGCGTAGACCACCAGCCTGCTCACAGCACTGGTTGCTTTAAGCAGACCAGGCAGCTTAACTTGTCCTTTGCAATATTTTGAACTTGGGCAGTATTCTTGTGCCATATTTTACAAGTGTATTATTGATCGATTGTGTTTAAAAGGTGAAAGAGCAGTTCCAAAGTAACCAAGGCATGTTTTTTTCTAGCCAAGAGGAAGCTTCCCTTACTAGTGTTGTAATGAGTGGATGAAAGGCATTCATATTTTAAAATCTACATAAAATTCAATAGCTGTAATTTTTCTGTAACTTTGCTTTTGTGGTTTGCTATTTTTTCTGAAATAGTCTTACAAACTGGAAGTAAAACTACCGCCTGTAAAGAATACAGAAACTTTTAAAAGTCCAGTCTTTAATGTGTTAGCAACACTTTATACTTATTATTTTAGCAGTTGTCTTGTAAGCATACAGTTGAACCTCGTTAATAAATTACCAAATATTGTGAAACTTAAATACCTTTGACCAAACCTGGAGCCAGCCTGCCAGAAATCCTACTGTTTTATCAAGTTGCATTGAATTCTTCTGAATCATTTGCTATAAAAATGGACAAAATTGTGTCTTACCTCAAAGGGCAGGGAAGAGCGTTCACCATCAGACTTGTCACTTACTCTCTGCCGCTCTTGCCCTGAACAATTGCCTAGAACTCTTAATTAAAAATTAATACATCGGAGTTAAAAGGGGATGGGCAATGGCACACTGACCTTTTCTGTCTTCTTCAGACGCAGACGTACTGCTTAGCCTGGTTGCCAGCGGAGATGAACTACTGTTACTGCACTGTCTTCATGCATATGTGTGCACATCTGCGTCCTCTCGGGTATTTTTTGGATCTTTGGCCAAGCTCAGTCAAATTCAACACAGCACTGAAGTTTTGACGAGTTTCTTTGAATTAGTCAGTCACGTAGTGGAGAAAGGCCTGAATTAGTGCCCCCACTATGGAGAGGACTGCTCACCCCTTGTTACGCAACTGAGAATCCACCCAGGAGAGGAGCACTCTGCATTGCGCGAGGACAGGAAAAGCTTTACACAGAGCTTACATTTTATTAGATGTGAGAGAATGGAACTACGAGATAGAAACTGATAGGAAACCTGGTTTCATTAGCGCAACTGCACACAGAACCATCTGCTTATTTATTTATTGTGTTGACAGGATCCAGTGCTGCAATTTCAGCTACGGACAAATGGTAACTGATGTCATGGTATTTAAAAAGAAAAATGTACTCCCTCTTCCTATTTCTTTGTGTTTCTTTTCATCTCACCAGGAAGTTCAAGGACATT
This sequence comes from Struthio camelus, assembly GCF_040807025.1. Lineage (NCBI taxonomy): Eukaryota > Metazoa > Chordata > Aves > Struthioniformes > Struthionidae > Struthio > Struthio camelus. The sequence continues at coordinate 102,537,956 of NC_090944.1, forward strand.
ATCAAAAGATACTTAGGCAAGCCATGTTAATTTTTTAGGCCAAGGTGCATGATTCAATTTCCTTGATATAGGAGATGACAGTTGGCAGTCCAAAAGGGTTTCTGCATGTTGTGTTGACAATAACAGGAATAAACACTTACGGTTACATTAGTGATAACTGCTCAGCGCTGCCTGATGCCTTCACAAAGAGAAATGGCTGCAGTGCATTAGACGCCCTTCTGCAACGGGCCTCCCTGAAGCGCAGCTCGTGCCCCAAGCCTGCTCCACGGGCCAAGCAAAGCTTGCTCAGTGGGGACAGCCAGGAGTTTTGCTTCAGAAGTGCACACCTCATCCAGCCTAAAACATTACTCTATACATACATATTTACATTATGTAGCGTAACAGCCTCTGCTAGTGAAGACAGAATTAGGTGGGGCTTGTAGCAATAAAAGTAAAAAGTTGTGAAACTTTGGCAAGACAAGCAAAGCTATGATAGACTAGTTTCCACCTGCCTAAAAGCTGCTCAGTGGATGTCTTTCTTTATCCCTGAAGAAGACATCATGTAAATATCAAAGATACCAGTGCAAAGATTACCTTTAAATAGTTTTTTAAATAGAATGACAGTTTTCCTCAGCTTCCCTTCAGCTAAATGAACTTTAAAATAGTAACTATTTTTACCAATAATCATCTGAGTAAATGTAAAATTCGTCAACATTCTACATTTTTAACATTGTCTTTTGGTTTGTTGATGAATGCCTGCTAACAAGGGGCTTATCCCTGGCTCTGTTGCACGCTTGAATGCATCTTTCAGTAAGTCATTTCATTATTTAGCACATGCGTTTTTCTCTATCCGCAGTACCAGAAAATATTAAAGCTGTAAAACATATATACAAATATATATATTTTCACAGTCCATTTACTTTCTATTCAAATGGCTAGGAAATATTAGTTTAAATGCTCATTTGAACAACTCCTGGAAAAAAGTTATAGACAACATCTTCACTGTCTGACTGCATACAGAATAATTTAGCTTTGCTAGGCCTATACACTGCTGAGTGCTCTCTATGGGATAAGCATGGCCGCGTTGTGAGCCAAGGGATTTTGGAGGTTTCGATGTGGGTTACGCAGTTATCCACAGCGGAGAGGCAGCTTCCCGGCAGCAGCTGCAGCGTGCTGGCAAAGTGGTTCCAGCTTCACGGCACGATCGCTGGCGGGCAATGGCAACTGGTAAGCGCTGCGACAAGCAGCAGAAGCGGCGAAACCAGAAGAGTTAAGGGGAAACAAACGCTCCTGGTTAGTTACAGGTTTTTAACTACGCACAGTAACAATATAGGAGTTATCCTATATACAATGCACACACAAACATATATAAAAATACCTATACATTCGCAACATTTGAGTTTTGCAGGTCGCTGCAAATGCCCTGCTTTGCTTTTTCAGCAGGGGTAGGCCAGTTAATATGAAATGCCAATGCAGATTTTATTATTTTCATTGCTCTTTGCGCCCAGTGCTGGCTTTTAAGAAGCTTGTCCTACCTGATTCTGAGCTACAGAGTCCAGAAAATTAAAAAAATAAAAATAAATCGGGCAACCTTGCTGCATTTTGGTGAAATGTTTTGCGAGCCTCTTGCTTATTAATAGTACTAATGCTGCCACCTTGTGGGAATAAACCCTGTAGCAATTTCAACGTCGAGTTTGCCCTCTGGTAGAGAAGTGGGTATTTTAAGAACAAGTGTCAAGAACAGTAACGATAGACTTTTAAATGTTTGCATGTTTGTATTATTATAATTTAAATGTTTTCTAACTAGAGAAATTACATCACTCAACCTATGTTATTGTGATTAAACCAGTAGGTTATATGGGGAAGCAGTATTCAGCGTGGTCCAGAAAAAGATTTGGGCTTTCTGACTACCTAAAATTTTGTAGCGTTTTTCAGCAGAGGTAACAAAATCCATCCCAACTCATTCGGGGGTAGAAGGAGTACTGCTGTCCGTGAAAATAGTGAATATGTTTCTTCCATAGCCCCTTTTGGCCACCATAGTTGCTTCTTAGAGCCACTACTTAAAGCTACTGCATTGTTTCTCAGTATGTAGCTTTGAAAATCCACTTCTAACTAACAGCTAGGAAAGCATCTCAGCATTACATTATTTTTCTGAAATACGCACATTTTTTGGTCAGAACAGTTGTTTTGGAAATGTTTTCATTGGCATGTGCTTTTATATTCAAAGTGAAATACCAGTTATTTTTGAGAACTACTGAGTTAAGGTTCCAGCCAGAAAAAGAAATTGCACTGACAATTTAAGCATGTGTTTCTGGTATTTTATTTTCAATTTCACATGCTTATGCAAATACAGCTTTGTATGTTGATATGCACATTAAATACTTGATAGACTTTTATTACACACCCTTATAACCCACCTTAGCAAGCTACTAAGCAGTTTCTGAAGTCCATCCATAGTCATAAAGCATGTACTTAGTGTTTCACTGAATATAATTGAATTGGCAAAGTGCAGCTTAAGCAAACAAAATGCCTAGAAAAGTCAGAGACAGAAGAGTTTTGCCCTAGAGCCCAGAAAATTAATAGTGTATCAAAACAACATTCTTTTGAGTAAATTACTGCAATTTCAATGGGATTGTATCTGTCACTTTTTAAATAGGGTGGGGGTGGAAAGGTTGGTTTGCTTCTATAGGTATTATTCCAAAGACAAAAAGATAACTTCCAGAAGTACAGTAACGTCCAGAAAACAGTATGTCTTTAAGAGACAAAGCAATCCTTTTAGATACTTTTAACTATTTTTTAAAATTTATGCTCTTTACAAATGTAAAATAGTTCCAAAGCTGTAAAGGAATCTGTGGATCTGCATTCCTTGCACAACTAAAAGTCTCATCGAGGGAGAAGTTTGAAGCATGAATAAAATCTGGCACTGCACTCTGAACAAGTCTCACACACATCAAGAGTCCCCTTGAAGAGCTAGCAGCATATACGGCAGCAAAGGACATACACAAGTTATTAGTTTCACCATTTTGCATCAGACCCTGGTTCAATAAAACATCTGTCTGCCTAGAAAGAATGCTAAAAATATGCTTAATTTTGAACTTACTGAAGTACTCTCCTAAATCAGGGTGCAGAAGCATTTTGTAAAGCCTCAGAGCATGAAATATGTTTGATCTTAGGGTACTTTCAACTCATTTGTGCTAGGCTGCAAACTAATGTGGGGCCATGACATTTAAACCTTTCCTGATACAGCATCATGCCAGTATCATGTGTTACGTTGCTATTAAACCTTTGGACCATGAGGCTGGAGCAGCTGCTGAGGGCAAAGGTATTTCTCTCTTTCCCACCCCTCATTAATTCCTTGTTCCCCTGCTGTTCGGGGCTTTCGGAGGCATTTCAGGCGCTCATGGACAAGGGTGGGACAGGAGGTGCCACCGCTTCACGCCTCATCTCTGTGCCCAAAGGCCACCCCTCCTCTAGCACTACCCCACCAAGGCCTGCTCCTCTCCAGGGCCTGCTCAGCCTGCCTGTGTGTGCGTGTGTGTGGAGCTTTGCTGCCCACCTTGCAGAGGCAGGGAGCATGCCCCCCACCCCTGCCCTTTCCTGCGGCTGGAGCAGAGCTGCCCTGTGGCTTGCGCTGTCCCAGCTTCCACAAGTGGGAAACTGTGGGGGCAACATGGGGCTCCGGCCAGGCTAGGATGCACAGGGCACAAGTCGGGTGTTGCAGGTGCTGCAATACTACGGTAGTAACGAAGCCTAATATATTGGCAGTGCGTGTATTTAGAACTGCAGTACGACATGGTATTGACAGGTTGCTTATTATTCCTGCAGACTCCATTTTGAAGGATGAAGCTTGTTTACCTTCCCTGCTGTCTTTCTGCCTCTGACTTGCTACTACCTAGCAGCAGTAGACACAGAAATCCTGATGATAACTATCAGCAGCGCACTGGCATACGGTGATGATCAGCTAACGATTTCCGGGAGTCACTCCAGACAATCCAGTCTCTCAGGAGTAGAGAGCTGCCCAGCACAGAAAGCTGTCCCATAGGTCATGCAGTAGTGCTGGCACGGAGAAACGGACGTCTTGTTCTCATGGTCTTCTGGAGTTCATAGACTTCAAGTACATCCACCCTACAATTTAAAAGCTGAACTCAAGGCCAGCCTGTTGTTCTGAGGGCACGCTTTCTGGGTACAGCTTAGCTGTCATGCCTAGGATAAAAGTGGGATAGCGCTCTTTAGAGCGCTCTCAAGTGCATATTAGCCTACAGACGAGCCCAAAACGCTGTGTTTGGTCTACCCATCTCGCTGTTTCCCATTTGCCTTTATGGGAGGTCACTTGGCTAATTTTAGGAAGACCGTAACCTTGGGTTGCTCCTGCAACGGCAGGTGGGATTTGAAGGCTGACTGACTTCAAGCTACCCTGAAAGACAAAATACATAAACAGAGTCTGTCTCAGGACTCCTCTGGCTGTCGAGTCACTCTGGACCCCCAGGACACAGCACAGATGCAGTCGCTGTGATCAGCTGCTTGCAGCTGCCTTTCTGAGGCCAAGAGGAAAGTCAGGTCCTGTATAAACCAGGCCTGTATGGCAAAGCACACGGGGAAAAGGGCAGGCACTGTCTCTGGGGATGCCTTACCTCAGTGCTTCCCTGATACCAAACATTCCCCATTGTAAACCCCAACTTTTTCTCTGCACTTAAAATCAGATATTCAAAAGTAGTTTGGCCGCTCAGAATAGCGTATGCCAGCTTGAGTCAAATATGTGACAAATACAGGGTGGCTCCATGACAGGGCATGAATCAAATGCCACCGCAAAACCCGACATTGCCTCTCTCCGTTCTCTGTCCCTGACGGTTTTGCTGGGGGAGCCTGAGGCACGGGAGGCCCTTGTGATTTCCTCGGGGCTTGCACTGTCCCAGGGCCTCCGGCTGTCAGGCAGGCAGGTCATCGCAACCCACGTCGCAGCCTCTCCGTCTCGGATGGTGCCACCGCCCCAACACGCAACGGCCGGCTCCTGCCCAGGCGTACGGGCACAATCCTGTCCTTGCCGGCGAGGCGGGCGCAGGGGACGTGGCTGCTCACTGAGGGAGGGAGGCAGGGAGAAGGGGTGCTTTTAACGCTAAAACACACAGCAAGTTGGTGTAAACTGGCCATGGGCAAACGTAGCCTGGAAACTACAAAAGGTTTTTTAACTAACGGAGGAGCTGCGCTGTGAAACAGCCTTGCAGTGAAGTGTAAAGCGTGGAGAGTCCTGTTGGGTTTTAAGATGGCATGTGGTACATGTAAGAAGAGGCAAATAATGGGACTCCCCGAAACAGCAGGGCACTGGAGCCGCTGACCCAGGAGTCCCTTTCTTATTCTACACCCTACACTGTATCACGGATCTCTGCTGTGTCTGTGCAGGGAGAGCAGAGGAACCGGGAGCCCTCCACAATTCGCGACGCGCCAGGTCTCTCCCCACATGTAACACGCCCCACTCGCGGCGGTGCCTGCAGCCGCCCTGGGCCGAGCAGGGAGGGAATCGTCCTCCTCACGCTGACAGGGCCGCAAGGCCCCCTAAAAACGACACGATTTATTATCACTTGAGCGAGATCCCCCTTCCCCCCCTTCTCTCAGGGAGCTCCGGGCACACGGCCGCCCCCGCACTGCCCCGGGCCGGGCCGCAACGGCCCCGCTGGGGGGCGCCAGAGCGTCGCCGCCGCCGCCCAACGGCTGGCGGGAAGGGCGGGAAGGGGGGCGGCGGGGCGGTCGCTTCCCTCGCGGAGCCCCGGCGGGTGCCGGGGGCCGCGGCGGCGGGAGCGGCAGCCGGGAAGGGGCCGCCGCCTCCGAGGGGGGGGCTGCGGGCTGGGAGTGAGGGGTGGCGGGGGAAGACCCCGCTGCCGCGGCTTTTTCTAGAGTTTTCCAGCCTCGCTGCCGTGCCCGGCCCTGAAGGCGCCGGGGCCCCGCTGTGGGGCGCCGCGCTCGTAAAAATACGTGGGTGCGCAGTGAAACCCGGCGGTTGTTAACTGTAGTCAGGGCTGGGCTCCGTTTCGCTGAGAGAAGCAGCACTATTACCCCTCAAAATGAACCTGTTGATACTGAAGGGAATGTGCGGTCCCTCCCCGCCAGCCCCGTTTTCACCCCTTGTCTCGGGACTCTTTGGCACGTTTCCGGGCCGCACGGTTGGAAACGCTGAAATGCCCTGAGTTGTTGATGAGCGTTCATGTGGGATTTCCAGTCCAGCGATAAACAGGAAATGTCATGCAGGAGCCCGTTTGTATGAAAGCCTTGGTCAAAACTGATGGCCCTAGGCCGAGGTTTTCATTTAGTGTATTGAAATCCGCCTTGGAGCGCTCACCTAAGTGTTGCCACTTAGGTGCAACATCTCCTGCCATCAGGAGATAGCAACAGTGGAGCAGTCAGTGCTTAGCGCTTGAGAAAATCATGTGATTAAGTGTTACTAGATGGCCACTTCGGGTATATCTTAGGTGAATCTTAGAAGCTTGACTTCTCTAAAATTTTGGCCTCCACATATTCAGGTATTTTCGTAAAGCACTGGACATTGTAGTCTTTGGTTATCACTGTTTTTTTTTCTAAGAAGAGGTGAGGAAAAAGAGCAGATGATAAAAAAATCTGCAGTCTGGAAAAGAGGAAAATAGAATGTGTGAGGAAAGAAGAGCAGGCAATGCGAAGTGAAGCTGCTTGAATGCACAGCTTGCTGCCACCCAAAGCAGTTGTCTTCTTCTTCCCAATGATTTTACCCTGTCCCTTGCACTGAATCCAATGTTCATTACATCTTGCAGCTCACTGGCTTGACTGAAAACTTGTTTTTGGCTGAGTTAGTTTTCTGCCGGATTGGTGGGTTAATCAGCTCAAGGAGTTCAATGCAAGAAAAGGCACAAGCACATGGCTAAGAGTTGTAGAAAAAGGTGAGCCAGATGGACTGGCTCAGCTCATATCTCACAGGGGAGCACATCTTGAAGATGCACCATTAATGGTGCGGGAAAGGTGCACGATACAAATGGAGAAAGGAAAGGCGCCACAAAACCTGCTTGTATCTACCAAACACCTGTACTAGGAAGAGGAGAACAAATATCTTCAGGGACTAGAGAGCAGCAGAGCTCTCTGGTGTTTGTTCTTGTTTCTAGTGTAGATCTGAACCAGAATAATTCTCGTGGTGTATCTTGTGTGAGTTGGCTCTTAAAGAGCTAGATGCAGTTCAGAGTCATGGGTTCTGTGACTCTTGCAAAAAAATATATCCAGAGAAATGGAAACACCAAAACAGATGCACAGGAGAAAAGTGGAGTGATCAGAAATAAAAACTGAAAGTGAAAGCAAAGAAACAAGAAGTAAAGGAAGGTGGCCAAGGTCTGTAAAATTTTAAAGGAAAGTATGTGGCAGCACTAGCTGTATGCGTGCCAGGAGAGCTTCTCTCCTAGATGAAGGTGATCATAACCTGAATTTCTTTCTCCTGTTTTTAAGCATGTTACCAGGATGCCTAAGTTTAGTCTTCCTATAACTTCTGCAGAGGGAACGGCACCTTCAAAGAGTAACACAGGTCTCTAAGTAGAATAGCAGTAGTTGTCCATCTACTTCAGGTTATAGATCACTCTCTAACTCTAGCTCCTACGTGCCTAAGCTATACCGACCTCTGCTTATAGCAAGATAATCCTTGGAGTGAGAATTACTAGTGAGAGAATATTTGGACTGTGGGAGGCCAAGCCCACATGACCATCATTGTCTCTTAGGTCTTAAAACGGGTGAATTTAGGTTCGACCTTTGGCAAGCTGTCCTGCAGTCCTTTTCGAACGGAGACAGCAGGATGAGCAGACAGTCACGAAGCTGTGACAGCTTTGCTGCTTATCTTGGCTGCCTTCTCCAGAGTAGCTGTGCTGAACAGCAGTCTGGTGCAGCAGAGAAGCTTGAACAGTATTTCTAAACAAACACGGGTCTCTCAATGCGTTTTTTTCTTGTCTGTATCTCCTTTTTAATACTTTAATCTCTTTGAGGCAATGGTAGGCTTTATCTGTGATGGCACTAAGACCATAATCAGTGTTTAACAGTACAGAATAATAAAAGTTAGCTCTAGCCAAGTTGCAAAGCAGCAAGCTTATGGATGCAAGCTCTTTAGTTTAAAAAGTCAAGTTTCTACTTAGATTCTAGTTCGTTTTCTTTGTAGTATCTATTTCTAAATACCGTGAGCAGATTAAAATCATGCACTGAACATAAGCTTTGTGTTCCCATCATATTTCACTTTCTAATACATAGAAAAAGGGAGTAGTAGGGTTGCAATGTACAGAAAAAGCCTAATAGTTGATCTGTTGTTTAGGCTGACGCAGCAAAGGCACGGTAACACTTAAAAAATATTGTGTATTAGGAGCAATGTCCCAGTTCATTTCAAGAGCTCAGCTTCAGTGGTTATAGTTTTGGACCCAGCAATTTTGTACTTCTGTGTACTTTAGATAGAGACGCCATTGTTCAAATATGCCATAAATGCATCTCTGTCAGCTAAGGTGACAAATGCAAAGTTATTAAGCAACTGGGTGTTTAATAAAAGAAGCACATACTGCTCAGTGAAAATATAGCAGGAGAGTTCACTTTCCTCTTCTGTTTAAAGATTATTGACTAATAAAAACCAGAAGTTTTTATCAGAGGATTACAGTGTTGTGTAAACCCTTTAATATTAAAAGTCCCAGGCAAGACACCTGTATTGTTCTACTGGCCACGCTAGACTGAATAAATATTCTTAATTCCGGAGGGAGTATCTGACATTTCAGAAGGGTATTTGTGGCTGGGTTGTGGCAGCCAGGACTCTAGCCCTGCTGCGACGCCAGGTCTCCCAGGGCCCTGCACTGCTCTCTCTGCCAGGCGTTGTGGGCCTTTTTGCATTTTTTGTCTGGAGAGACAGTGGCAACACAGAACAGAGCTGGCTGGGAATTTCTGACAGAACATTTTTCCATTGGAGAAAAAAACGAATTGAAATGGACAGGTTTCTGAGCAGCCCTTTGGCTCTGACAGAAGCCAGGTAGGATCCCAAGCTGCCTGATTGCCCTCCAGCTTCACTTGGCTTCTCCGTCAGCAGCTTGCGTGGCTTCCAGGCGTGACAGCTCAATATGGAAGCTACCAGGTGTCAGGGAGCCTGTGAACGTGACAGGTGGGGCCAGAATTAAGCTCACATTTCCGTTGGAATTCCACTTGGGAAGGATAGTCTTTTCCAGAAATGTGGGAGAGAAATTCCTGTTCTCCAGGGCTCTGATGAAAGAAAGAGGAGATGGGTCTCCTCTTCCAGAGCACTTGAGGCAATGCCAATGGCCTCGGGAGTGTCCTTCTCTAACCCAGAAGCAGCAGCAGGGGTAAGGTGCTCTAAGGAAAAACAGGCATTCTCTCGTCCCTTTTTGAGATACAGAGGCAGAAGGTGCCCGTCCACTTTCAATCTCTGCATCAGCTAAGTGGGTGTTGCAGGTGATGTGCTTTTCCATTCCTGGCACTTGACATTTTCCATAGGGGTCCAGTTAATAGACATTTAACCTAGACCAGCGAATGAGGGAAGTAAACACAGAGGGCTATTCATAGTTCTGCACCGCTGTTCTCAAGTGGATAAAGGCACTAGTACACCCTGGCTGCTAGTCAGTGATGCCGAGATCATGTTTGAAACTCTCCTTCTTAACTGCTAGGCATCTACTGTTTTTAAGCAAGCAACGAGATCCTGAACAACTGTGTGGCATGAAGATTTTTTAGGCTCTCTACCTGTGAGCAGCTATTCTTCAATATAGTGCTGAATATGTATATTGCCTTTATAATAAATGCAACATCTATTAGAACATTTATTTAGGACATATATTAGGATTAGCAGGACAATGCATGGTAATTGCGGTACTCATCAATGTAGGGTAGAAACTGTTCTGCACAGAATTTAAGTTAGGCCCAGAACACTCTGTGTCGTGTAAACTACAGAACGGCTCAAATCCTGAAGTTTTTATGCAGGCCTTGATTAAACAAACTCTGCAAGCATAAATCTAACTAACATAATGGCTTTCTGAACTTGAGCCCCAACTTACTCAAGCAAAACCATTCAAGGAAGTTAAGACTCGGTTGTGGTTTTTAACCTGTTGTTTCAAGTCAGAATCCTTACTCCTGTGAATAAAGCCAATTATCGTTTTCTCTTTTCATATCTTTTAGTTCTCTTCAGCTTTTCACCGTCATCCATAATTTATTTTCCCAGATCGGGGTATCTATAGAAGCAAATAGAGCAGAACAGCCTTGTAAGGCATCTGGTCAAAAGGCAGAATTAAACTTGTCACAACTAAGTGATTTGCCATAAAATAATGAAAAACACATTAATCTCTCACTGATTCCATTTTAGGTTGTGAGAAGAGAGCTGAATATTTAAAAAAAAAAAAGTCTTCTGTACACAGTACCAGAAGGTTAGACAAGCGTTTTCTTCTTTGTAAGCAAGTCCAAGCATCTGGCTACAATCCAGCAGACATTTTTCTTTGTCCGTTAAGACAATCTCCTCCACAGTTTACCAGGGGAGGATGAAATTCCTCAAGCTCTGTTATAAACATTCATCACTGAAATCATGCTACTACTAGCTTTACATATGTGTGCTTTACCTATGGACAGTATTGAGTTAGGACTGAACCAATAAAGCCAAAGACTGACTAAGGCACTGTGAAAAGATTGAACAAGACGATTTGCTATCACCAAGAGTTTTAAGGATCTGTGAAGGTTAAGAGGAGAGAAACCTGATTCTGTCACTCCAAACATAAGACAAAGTAATACTGAGATGTCAAAGGGAAAAGTCAGAGAAACCATTTATTATTTTTTTCTCTTTCAAAAAAGCATTGGCGCTTCCCTAGAACACTACTTAACAGAGACGATCTTGAAGAACTGCAAAGCTACTTAGTCTGTATTTTCTTCCCTGTACAACTTTCTTAAGAGCTCTGAGGAATCCCTTTATTGTTCTCATCTCTTTCTGTCTTGCTCAAGTTCATTACTCTTGAGTAAAGTTTCTAGAGATGACAGCTGAAATCATGGTTGTATTGAGACCATGGCACTCAATGGGCAGCACCGATTTTAACTTGGCCTCAGTTCACTGCAAGCCTGAAAATGGGCAGTGCTGACAGCAACACCCACAGGCTTCTGGTCAGGGCATCTCTCTCTATCACCTCACCTTCCTGTCTTCCTTTTCAGCTGGAGTTTACTCCCTTCTCTGCCAGTCTCCCTAATGAGTTCGGAGGATTTGTTTGGATACAGCCCTAATAAATAGGAATCAGATTACATACGGTGTTTCCCCAGCCACAGACTTTTTATTCTCTAACCATGTCCTGTGCCTACTACTGGGTGCAGGGGTTGGGAAAGGATTTCATATGTTCTCCCATCGCCAGCAAGGGGAAACTCAGATGTCCCTCCCTCATTTAAACCTGTTCCACAAGCGACCACCATTACTGGATTATTTGCTTTATGAAAGCCTGTCACAGAATTGAACAGAGATAAAGCCTGTAAGGTTATCAAGAGACTGAACAAATTACTGCAGAACTTCTAAAGCTTTAAGAAGAACAAGAAGACTTCCTAAGGCTGTTTTTTTTTTCAATAAGACCCATGCAACTTTGTGAAAGACATGCATCTTTCTGGAAAAATAATAATTTGTAGGAGACTTCAGAAAAGTCTCTTAAAATGTTGATGGCAAGAGGTTGATGAAGTGGGATTTTCTGAACACGTTGTGAGCCTGTGAATACCAGCCTGTCTGCCACTTCAGTCTGCATCTGGTTTTCAGAGAGTTAGGTTTTCTACCAGTGTTGCTTGCAGGTTTCTGGTGAGCGAATGTACTGGATGTGGAAGCCCCACTGGACTGCGACTTCTGTGGAAGGCTATGCTGAGTCCTGGCAAGCTGAATCCTCAGGAGTTTAAAGGTGCAATAGAAGGAAACACGCCAAACCATCTACCTGAACGATTTTTTCCCCAACACCTTCCTCTGGTGTTCCTTGGCTGGCTGCTCAGTCCCCCAGCTCTAGACCTGGAAAAATTTGGTGCTTGAAGTTATATCCCTCACAATTGTTTATGCAGCATACATGGCAAAAAGAAGCCAAGATGCTATAAAAGTTCCATTTTCCAAAAACAAACACAAAGCCTGAGTAACAGTTTGTAAGTTCCTAAATCGTTTTGTCAGTATATTTTTAGTTAGTACTCAAAAGGAGCAGATGGCTGCTCATGTATTTGGATATAGATATTATGTGAAAATCAGAAGCTTATCTCTGAAAATTTAGGTTTTCAAGTTTTGTTTTGAATAAGATATTGCCAAGTTAAGACTTTGAATAGATTGCCTTTCAAAGCAGTCTTTATGAGACAGGGTTTTTTGGACTAACGCTACATATCTAAGAACAAAAATTTGTCCTGAATTGTCATAACCACTCTCACTTCTTTTTTCTCTAGGGATGGTTTGGCCAAAATCCCATAATCTGCAATGCTCCCCTCTCCTTCTCTCCAATGGATCTCAATTTATGTGGTACTTTAAAGCAGATACAGAACTAGCATGAAATTGTGGTTCTGTGGAAATTGAGGAGCTTAACACAGGGGAAGAAACACCATATACCTAGGAAAGTATTATGAAGGTTTTTATCTTGTGTTTTCATAGCTTACGTTTGTAGATGATGATTGACAATTTCTGCTACAGAAAGTAGAGAGCTTTCTGTGTTTGCCTGTTTGCTGTGTCACAAGAAAACAGTCTGGGTTAGCTGGGTCATAAGAGTCAGTCACGTCACAACAGGAAAATGCAGGGCAGATTCCATGGAAATGACGGAACTGATATTTTAATAAGCTGAGGGGTATTTCAGATTCAAAGTGTTTGCAACTGTGTATTTGTAATTCTTTTTGTAACTATCGTAATAAACACCGAAGGTTGTTTGCAGCAGAAATAATATTTAGTGTGAATGTTTCTTAGCTGCATGCTAGCTGTATACTGAGCAGCAAGTTTTGACAGAAGGGGTAGCAGCTGCAACACAATGGCTGGTTATGCCCAACATGTTACAGTACCTATTGCACGTACTGTATAAAGTTAGCTCAGCAGGGAAAGAGAATAATTTGGAAGTAATTTTATACCATATATTTGCAGGCTCTTTTTGTTTGTCTTGACCAGACAAAGTAAAGCAGAGTCCTGTTACTATTCTACTAACGCTTGCCACTAGAAACTTTTATTATTCCACAGATTTATGTCAAAATAGTCTCACCTACATGAAGTTACAGCTCTCAGTCATTCTTGTGCATAAAGAAAGAAATTCCTTCCAAGTGTGCTGTGTCCAAATGACTGTAATATGTCATAACATTTCAGTCACAATTTCCTATATTTCATGATGTTATTGGTTGCAACGGAGTCCTAAGAGGCCTGCTCCATTCCTGTTGGAGTGAAAGGAGATCTTCCACTAGGTTCAACAAGTCTTGGATCAGACCCTAGCTTGCCTAGCCCATTGTTTTGGGAAGTCAGTAGCTATCCTGGACTCTTCCTTTTTTGAATACTAACTAATTTAGAGGTTTTTAGAATACTAACCATTGTCTTAAGGAAGTTTTGGGATTTTTATTTTTTTGTTTTAAAGCAAAATCTGGCATTGGAATATGAGTTGTTCACAAACTAAGAAGAGTCTCATGTTTATAGGCCTCTTGAGAAAACTGAATCACAAGTCTTCAATAAAATATAATCAACATTTTAAATTGCTCACAGATATGAGAGTTTAACTAAACACAGAAAATACCCTGGTGTTTCACCCCACAGGGCCTTATCACAGTCAGCTTGGCTGCTATGCTGCAAAAACATCCTCAGCTCTTCAAATATGCCAGTAAACTTCCCGAGAGTCAGACTTGAGCAAATAAACCCCTCCACTCCTGCTACATCACCAATGTTTGCTTGTTAGACTTAGGATGAAAGAGTAAAAAATTTCTCCACTGAACCAACACGCTGCTGCAGAAGTTCAAACTGCTGTAAGCATGGGAAAGTAGAATAGCTGAAACCGTAACGGTAGGATTCAGGACAAGGTGATGTCATGGCCTAGCATGCAACATTTTTTAATACATAAAAAGCAAAACATCCAAACTCCAGAATCCTTCTAGCCAAGCCATTCCACTTGAACATAGATGTCACAGGGGAATTTTTAAAAGGCTTGCTACATTCAGCCAAGCTGAGGTCCTTAGAGAGTTATAGGAGAAGTAAAACATGCACATTTGGGATCTAAACCAAACCAATACTGATGCCTGAGTTGTGGAAGGCCTTCACATCACCATCATATATAGATGAGGTTGTACATTTTTAAAATTCTTTTAAAGAGTTCGCACTGGTTCTCCAAAGAATTGTGTTAAACATGGATATATACCGCATAAAAAGCTTCATTGATGGATATCAGATGACAGCATCAATAAACAGAATAACAGGAAGTTGGTCCCTAAAGTAATATATTATTTTCCTTTGAATAAGAGTAAGCTAGAGCAAGTAGTATGTTACTAGCCTCCCCCTCCTTCCGTGGTGATAAAAAAGGAATAGCATAACTCCCAAAAGATTGAATAGATCCACAATGTAATGATGTTCAGACAGGATGCTAGGAAACAGAACTGGTCAGGAATGAGCAATTAGTTCAAAGGAAGGAAACCTATAAAAATGAGGTTAGGAATATCTAAATAGACAACATTTAAAATACACATTTTTATAAAAACATAAAATGATCTTGAGAAACAAGATTTTCCTTTTTAAATGAATTTGGAATTGGCTAACAAAAGCAATAGTTCACTTTAAAAACAGCAGCTGTGAGCTCTCCAACCGAAGCATAATAGCAAATGCATATCTGCTATTAGACTAGAAGAAAAATAAAAGTGTGACAATAGCAAACTGATTAATATTTCAGAGAAATGAGAACACTGAGGTCCCCTCATGACTTAGAGAACTTCTGAGATACTCTGTACCCAGCGCTGTCTCCCTTCTACTTCTGCCGTGTTCTAGGAATGACAAAGTTACATTCTGCCATCGTTCTCTATTTATGAGACATAAATGACATATGTTTCACCTTTTGACTGCATTGGTTTAGAATCCTATATGCATTTACTATGGAGATACAGAAAAGATGATTTGAGGGATCGGCAAGCAGAAGGTTTATGACATTTGGCCTTCAGGTATGAATGCTTTTAATCGTATTGGCAGTTGGACTAGATGACATCTGAAGATCCCTTCCAACCTAAACCTTTCTGTGATTCTGTGAAAACTTTATAAATGTGAGCAATCTCTGTACAACTTATCAGTGGTGATTAAATTTACAGTGCTGCTGAATTACGGAAGGCTTCCGTATTTGCGGTATTCTACCTTTGCTGATGAGGGATGTCATGTGTCCTTGCACGTGATGAATCTGTTTGGACCCAAACTGAAGTAATTGCACCATTTTGTGGCCTCCTGAGTACTCCAACCTAGGGGTGTCTTCTAATAGTCTGGATTGCATTTGTGACCCTGGCACCTGGCAATCACTGGAAAGCCAGACTGTCTGGGTCAGTTCCAGCCATGAGGCAAATCTGTGTCCCTCATACATCATGCAAAAATGCTAAGGCAGCAGGATTTAGTGGTAATTTATTTAGGTGGAAACATGTTTGGACAATCATTTAACTGACCTCTTTCTGACTTGCCACTTTGCAGGGGAGCTGGGGTTGGCAGAATGGAAAATACCCAAATTCAGAACAAAGAAACCAATGTACTGATGCTAGCCTTTAAAAACTAGAGAACCAAAGACTGCCACAGAGTGATGAGAAAACTGAAGCAGGAAAATGCATGCCTAGTTGTGCATTTTGGGGGCATGTGCTACATGCTACATCTACTGTGTAAAGTATTCAGGAAAGCTCATGCACACACAAATCAAGTGACAGGACTGAATAAAGCTGCCTCAAAAGGTTGAGCTGAGAGACTGCTGCTTGGGCTCGTGCGAACATCTCCTTTACAAAAATCACAAAGACCTGTAACTGTTTTTTTCAGTTACAGGACAATTTTTCCTTCACTCACCCAGAAAAACTCCGATTCCCTACTCCATATTTAGAGAGAATTGATCCCTCAGGGGACTCGGGGCCCTACCTGCCACTTTACCTGAGTTCAACCCTTGAATCCCCAAGGGGCTGTTCAGATGCCACCTGCTGGGGAAGGCATCAAAGTTGTTTGCCCATCTGAACTCAGGCAGCACATCATAACTACTGAAGGGCAGATACATCCACACTGGTCCTTGTTTAAGTCCTTCTTAAATTAGCTATTAGCTGATCTTCTTTGCCTGCAGGGCTATGGCTCCAGCATTTTCCATGTGCGCTCTCACCCAGGTCCTCGCACACAACGTTTCCGTTAAAGGTGTTTCCTCCTGATACACAGCAGACCTCTGACTAGGGCAACCTCTGGGAGGCAGGAAAGCCTGCCCCGCCCTGGAAAAGGGGCATTCGGTATATGTAGACTAACTACTGCCCTTCTCGTAGAGGCAAAAAGAAACACAGTACCTGCTTCTCATGGAAAGGGACTAACTTACTTTCCTGGGAAAAGGTTCATGGCAGTGAATATTGAGAGGTAAATACTTCTGTCCAGCTGAGAGTTAGACCCCTACCTACCCTTGAGCCTTGCCTTTCCTCTCGGCACTTGCCACCGGCTTCGCACTCGGCTTTTCAACTTCCAGGAGTCTCCCAAGACTCTTCATGCAATATCTGGACAAATATCGAGGTACGAACTGGGAGCAGTGGATGCCACCAGGCAGTAAGGGGCCAAAGAGTAGTACTCAGCATAAATCTCCTTTAGGCACTTAGCCCTTACTGAAGGGCATGAGCGGAAATCTGGGTGGGGAGAGCTGGAGGGGCACAGAGAACCCATCCCATCCTACTTGACAGCTTAAGTTAGAAATCTGAGAGGCATGCTTTGCAAAAGACAACTTTCCTTCCAGGGAATATTAGAATAAAGACCTATTCAGGAAAGCATTGCATTTAATGCAAGTAGTTTGCTAAGGCTATGGTTCCTACACTGTAATTAGGAAATGTAGCCTTTGCATGTGTGAATGTGATATTTGTCTAAGCGCACAGTGACAGATCCTCAGTCAAGGTGCTTGATCCTGGTGAAGCTGTAAGAGCCAATATTGACAGAAAATCTGCCCACACTTGTTTTCCAAGGCAGCAGCAGACAAGAGGCAGCATATTACAACTCTTCTGTCATAAAAGGAAATAATCTTTCTTTACTTGCTTTTTCAAGCCAAAATCAGGACTTAATTTCTCTCTTCCATTACCTTTTTTAGGAAAAGGCTTATATCAAGAACCTTTTGAAACACTTGCATCCCAGAGGCTGCTTCAGGCCCATTGTAGGACCTGCTGAGAGGATTTTCAGAGGTTCTCATCACCTTCTAATGAAAACTTGTCAAGCTGAGAGGGTATGTGGGCTAATTTCCTATCTCGGCGGCATTCCCCCTCTGCATTCTGGTGTTATAACGTATTTCCTAAAAAGATGGTATTTGCTTTACTTTTTAAATGGTCTGCATCATGTGTGACATGACCATGCACAGTGCTCAGGACTAATCCATAAGTCAGGTGCAGCCAGGTATTTGTTTGTGCAAACACTGGACCCTTTCACACCTAGGGAATATTTTTCATGCTCAAGACAGACACGTGTGTAGCTGGAAACCTGGCCTTTCATGTTTTCCAAACGGGCCATAATAACCATCGAAAGATTTTAACTTACACAGCTACTATCCCACAAGTGATTTGTAGTTCAGTTTACATACCCTCCATGCAGTCTTAGGACTTCAGAGATGGAAGCAGCCCTGGTCTTGCCAAAAAGTGTTATATTACATGATGGCTCTGTGATGTTGGGTTAACCTTCAAAGAAACTGGACTGAAATCATGTAACTGTTTTCATTACAGCTGCCACCTGGCCTGACATCACAGTCTCACATAATAAACAAGAGCCCTGTCCACTAAACCCTTTCAAGCTGTATGTTTTAATGAAGTTTTCAGTTTATGTAAAGATTTTGGTGAAAATCCCACTCTGAAAAAAATCACACTGTGAGAGCCTTTATGTTTGTGGATTTCCCCTTCCCTTGATCATATTTTATTTTGTTCTGTTTTCTTTACTAATTTTGCCAAAACTAACTGCTGCAGTCTTTGGTTTGCTTTACTCCCAGGTTTCTACTTCTAACATTTAATTTTTAAAGGTTTTAAAATTTGGATTCTAGAATAAATGTCTCAGGTTTTCAAAGCCGGAGCAATTTGCTTTAGCAAACTGGTGTATTGCACCTGTATCAGCTTAGTGGCACAAAACTTCTTTAGGGAAGTCAGTTTTTCATTAGAGTTTTTTCACCTTATTTTCGTTCAGCCTAGCCAAAAACTGAAAAGACTGATTAAATTTTAAATAGTTTTATTCAAAATACTGAGAAGAAATGGGCTGCACAAAGAATCTACTTGCCATGCGCTTGGACAGTGTGAATGGTACAGCATTATTCATACTTGTGCTCAGTCTTAATGTGTGCAAAGAATAAAGCATCAAAAAGAATCTTAGCAGAGAAGACGTGTTTGAACTGTGGCCTGAGGGAAAATGTGCCATTTTACTACAGCTGTAGAACTGGCCCAAGTGTCTGAGAATCATAGATAATTGCCAGCATTTTAGAAAGGCAGTATGTGTTGATGAACTGTGCTATTATGATGAATTGTGTTTATTGTTTTCTATGCCAAGCCAGAGATCCGTCCTTCTCACCACACTTCACATTTCTGCTCGTGACCTCGGCATTCCTTCGTATGGACAAGACTTGATCTTTGCCCTGTTGCTGCCATTCCTGCTTCCGTTTTAGTAGGGGTGGGTCAGTATACAGTCTGGGTTCTTTTCTTTAATACACAACTGAGGACACTGTTTTTGATAGAGATTACTTAAATCAGCTTCATTACGTTGTATTTGCCTAGTCTGACTTGGCCCTTTGCCTGACGAAATGGTCTGTCACGTAGGAAGGGCAGTCTGTACTCTCTGAACCTGTTATTTCTCCACACTTGCTTTTGTTTGTGCTGTGAACACAAAACGGGATAACTGTTAGGGTGTGCAATGGTGAGAGAAACTCAAGAACAAGGTTAAATGTTGACAGTTTACATGTACTAAAGCCAGTCAGCACCTGAAGTCATTTATCTAACCTGAGTTAGAGGCATGTCTATTGACTGAAGTTGGGGCATCTGCAGGCAGGATGCAGGTCTAGAAAATGTACTCGCAGCCTGTCAGTCAGGCTCCTGGCAGAGCAATGAAGCGTCTCCTCCATGCTGACTGTGAGCAAAGCAAGCACACACATACTTTGCTGACAGAGGACTATAGCTCTCAGCTACAGGCACAGTCCTCTGCTAATTAGGCTGGAAGCTGCAGAGGCCTGGTCTCTGGCTGGGCAGTACCTCATGCTTTTCTTTACGCTATTACTTGGGAAGGTCATGCCAGTGATGTGTGTTAACCCTGTCTAGTCTCTTTTCTCCAGCTGTCTATGGGGCTGTCTTCATGCACAAGCATCCAAAAGAGACAAGGAAGATGGATTGCCTTCAGCCCATCCTTCTGCTGTCCTTATGTTGG
The DNA here is from genome assembly GCF_040807025.1 of Struthio camelus. NCBI lineage: Eukaryota > Metazoa > Chordata > Aves > Struthioniformes > Struthionidae > Struthio > Struthio camelus. Next base: position 102,557,481 of record NC_090944.1, read on the forward strand.
GTATCTTTCCAAACCTATCCTTGCTGGACTCCTAGAGGACTATCAAAATCATTTTGTCATGATCAGTAGGAACTGGATCATCAGCTAAAGCCGGTGGGGGGAAAAGTGAGAGAAGCAGGTAACAAGCAGAATTGAGTGAGAAGGCATTCATGACAGACCGATGCCTGCTCTCAAGCCCAAGCTCAGCATCCATCTGGGCTGGATACAACTCCGTTGCAAGCACTGAGAGGACTGAGGCACACAGTGAAGAGCACCTGAGCCCGCTCTCTCTTTTCAAGTGGAGACAGCCACATCCTGATCTGCAGCTAGGCCAGTGTGAAACCCTTCTCCAAATACCCTGCTGAGAATCCACCTGCACTTTTTTTTCCTCTCATCCTAGAACCCATGAATTTCCTCACTACCTCCCTGCTGCTTCTGCTGGCAGAGCCATCTGTACGGTTTGGAGGAGGAGATCTGAGTGCTGCTTTGACTGCTAGGTCCCTACTAATATCAGCTCTTCAGGTACCTCCAGAGTTGCTTTCAGCAGCATCTACTGTCTCTTTGGGTGCCTTCAGAGATGGCACAGTCAGAGGTGCTCTGCAGAGTGTTTCCCCTGCTTGTCCTTCTCTGTGACTTGTTCATCATTTAATCTTCATCCTCTCTTTATTTATTTGTTTATTTATTCATTTTTATTTTACAGAATCACAAAATCAGAAAATCACAGAATAGTTGAGGTTGGCATGGACCTCTAGAGATCATCTGGTCCAACTCCACTGCTCAAAGCAGGGTCACCTAGAGCTAGTTGTATCCAATCAGGTTTTGAATATCTCCAAGGATGGAGATGCCACAGCCTCTCTGGGCAACCTCTCCCAGTGCTTTGCCATGCTCACCTTAAAAAAAGTTCATTCTTTTGCTTAAATGGAATTTCTTGTATTTTAGTTTGTGCCTTTTACCTCTTGTCTGTTCAGTGGGTACCACTGAGAGGAGCCTTGCTCTGTCTTTACTCCCTCCCATCAGCACAGTCCCAGCTCTCTCAGCCTCTCCTCACAAGAGAGATGCTCCAGCTCCTTCATCACCTTTGTGGCTCTTTGCTGGACTCACTCCAGTAGCTCCATGTCTTTCTTGTACTGGGGAGCCCAGAAATGGACCCAGCACTCTGAGTGTGGCCTCACCAGTGCTGATCAAAGGGGAAGGATCACTTCCCTTGATCTGCTGGCAATGCTGCTTAATGCAGCCCAGGATACTGTTGGCCTTCTTTGCCCGAGGGCGTATTGCTGGTGCATGTTTAACTTCTTGTTCACTAGGACTCCCAGGTCCTTCTCTGCAAAGCTGGTCTCCAGCAGGGCAGCCCCAAGACTGTACTGGTGCCTGGGGTTATTCTTGCCCAGGGGCAGGACTTCCCTGTGTTGAGCTTCATGAGGTTCCTCTCTGCTCATTTCTCCAGCCCGTTGGGGTCCCTCTGAATGGCAGCACAGCCCTCTGGGGTATCAGCCATTCCTCGCAGTTTTGTACCATCAGCAAACTTGCTGAGGGTGTACTCTGTCCCATCATCGAGGTCATTAATGAAGATGTTACTTAGCTGAAATACAATCGTATATTTCCCATGTTGCTAGTCTTCATCCACTGGAAGCTCATTTGAGCATTTGAGAATTTTATTTATGAATATTCTGTTCATGAGTATCCTATTTGTGATATCCAAAGAATTCTCCATTATTCACCTTTGTCCTTTAGGCACAACATAAAACTGTGCGATTATGAAATGGGTCTTAATCCAAGAAAATTTGTAACAGAGAATTTCCAGGAAAGTAATACTGTTTTCAGAATGAACTACATGGAACAACAGTTAAAGGAACACAGACTTATTTTTGACTAGAGATTCTGTACAGAAAACAGTCTGTTTTCTAAAGAGGGTTTTGTGGCTAAAACACAGAGCACACGTACTAGAAAAGAACAAAGGATGCATGAAAGGATACTCCCTAGCCCACTAAAAACACTGGAAATAATAGGTTCCTACAAACAAAAACCATATATATGTGTGTGTGTGTGTATATATATATACACACATGCATACATATATGTGTATATAAAATATACATATATAAATGAGGGAGGTTATATTTTAGCTCTACTTCCACCACAAGCAAAGCCTAGCTTTGGCAATAGATGAGTATTGTACACACTTTTTATGCAAGTATGGGTTCATTCTGTTGATGCAAACATGTCTACAAAAATGAGAGACTGCTCTAGGGTGGGGTAGCTACAGTTTCATACAGAGCCAAGCTCATAAACCTCTGCACTGTAAGAAGTAGAACAACAGCTAGAATTTGCACTAGGCCAAAAGCCCCCATCCTTTTTCCTAGCAATAACAGGGCCGCAAAATGTCTCTGAAAGCATTGGTCTTTGTTTCTGTCCCACTGCAACTGTGTGTATCTTTTTTTTTGTCCTGTGTTATGTCACAGTAACCCTTTAAGTGTGATTTGCTATCCTTTTCAGTCCTGAGAGATAATGGGACAACACATAACTATTGTTTGTTCCTTTTTTTGTGTTAACAGGCCTTGTTCCTGTTTGATTAGTGGTGTTTCCTTTTTCCTGTTCTTTGCTTATTACTTGAATACATTTCCTGTTTATCAGTTTATAATAACCAGACAAAAATAATATTGTTTAGAACTTAGAGAGACTTATATTAATGAAATGCTGGAGGTTCAATGACGCAAAGCATTTGAATCTTATGGTCCTTCCAGATCTCTCAGCTTCTTCCTCCTGTTCCCTCATCCCCCTTCCCAGTTCTGCTCCTTTTGCTATCACGCATGGTGATTTCCTTCCCCCAAAAACCTTCATTCACCCCTTCTTCCCTTTTCTGGCACTGGAAACTAAGTATTTGGCAAGAAGGAGGGAAAGAACCACAAAAAGTCACCACAGGGCAGCCAGTGTAAACATAAGCATCACAGAGGCAAACCATCTCACTCCAGCAACATTGGTCGGAGAGACAAAGTTGGATGCCGCTCTCCAGTGATAGGACGTGTAGGGAAAGCCAAACAATTTAGTGAAGCTGAGCCCCTCACTGGCAGGTTTTTAATCCACTGAAGGCTGGATTAGAAATCTTAATTCTAAAAAAAAAAAAAAAGTATTGCTTTGGGTTGGGGACATTGAGGTCTTACAGTTTCAAGCTTTCCTTTACCATACTGAAGACCATTGTCTTTAAATTACTGTTTTCCTTTTTAATGAAAGCTCACGCTCACGGGTAACATCCTGACAACAACATCTGGAGCTTTAAAAGGGAAAGACAATACCACCATCAGTACCAGGAGAACTGTACCAGCAGGCACCTATCTACCTACCTGCCTTCAGTACAAGGGGATGCCATTGCCGACTTGGCGCTACAAGTGCCGGGAATCAGAAGTTCGGAAGCAAGTGATCGTCATTTCTTCATGCATCAGTCTCCACGTTCACCAGCTGCGTCGGCATGACCTGAACGTACACGTGGGAAGAAACTGGAGGCATTCGTTAGGTCTGCCAGAGGCTTTGCATTCAAATATTTGAGGCACGGTTGCTTCAAGAATTATTGTAAACGCACAGATTACACCTTCATACCCAGCCCCAACAGGACAGTGAATTAAAGGAAAACAAATGCATTTCTTCACACCCAATGTGAGGGTTATTCCATCCCCAGACAGCTGCACCCTGCGGCTGCAGAGGTTGATACCAGCAAGCTGTGGCCTGATGGCCGCAGTCTCGTCCAAAGCTCTTTGGTGACTGCTGGCAAGTAGCTATTTGCTCCTGCTCCGTGGGCCCAGCCTCCATAGGCTGCTTCCACTGCTGCCAAGGTCTGGAGAGCTTCCTCCAATGTGCTGCTCCTGCTCCTGCTTCACTCTAGGCTCCTTCTTGTCCTCAGGACACTCCTGTCTCTTCTCAGGGGATTACCAGAGGATTTTGCAGCATTTAGCAGTGAAACCTGAAAGTTCATTAAAACAAATGAGATCTCATAACCAGAAAGCTTAGGTTGTGAAGGGGTGTCAAGGGCCATCATTTTCATTTTTGGTGCCTGTAAAAATAGCTCTCCTTGCTAGCCACGTGCATAATCAATCTTATTAGCAACTGGGAGCGTTAATAAGATGCGAAAGAATCTTATCTGTCCAAAAGGTGAAGGACACAAGACCTAACACAAGAACTTAGGTCACATTGGACAAAGAAGGACCATACCAAGGAAAACAGACTTGCCCTTCTGTGATGATTTTTGTTATTCAGACTATCAAGGAAATATTTAAAAGATACCTTGGAGAAATTAACTGCTTGGAAATAATGTTTGCTGCAGGAGCAGTATGGACTTAAGTCACAGCAGAAAGCCAAAAATCTATTTCATAATTAATACCCTGACTCTAGCATCTGGAGCGTAACAGTGACAAAAATGTGACATGCAATGTCAAGTAACAAGTCAAGCTTTACAGTCCCCCAGCTAAAGTAATCGAAGGTATGGGGAAGTTATAGACAACATTGTCAAGCTTTGGTGCTTGAAAGTCACCTAAATAAGCCTTTCAACTAGTGTTTCTAAATAAGTTTTCCATTCACATGCTTACTAGCTAAGATAATGATGCTAACTACTTGGATGCCTGACTCTAAACTGAAGAATCCAGCTTGAGATGTGGAAGTTTCCGAATGGTGTTCCTAGGTCCTTGTCAATGCTTATAGTCAATTGCTGAGAGAACTGTGAGTGTGGTCAAGAGCGCTGCATTCCTATCACTTGATGTGGTGTTAGAGAATAGGATAAAAAAATCTAACTGTAGGGTAATAAGTTCTAATCTTGAGCGTTTTCATTTTCGTAGGCATTCTTGCCTTGAGTATTTTCACAGGCATTGATTTCCCTCAAGTAAAAATATATGCACCAGAGTCCTATTTACATTTTTGTGAACGTGTTGCCACCCTCTGTTTTTCAATAAGTTTTAATGCCTTTGTTTAATGATATGTAATTTGTAGTGAGCTTTATGCTTTCAAAAGAAATGCATAATATTCTCCTTATTTTCCCATTCTTTACTTGTCACTGAGTTCAGCTTATCCCACCATGGCAGTGAGTAGTCATTTGCTAACAACTTAGACAGCAGATAATCACCAGTTTCATCTCCAGGACTTAAAATAGTCTAGGGTGGTGCTTGTAAGGTTTTGCATATATACACATACCCGTCTCCTGCTCCCAACAAGCCACAGTTAACCACAAACCTATCTCCACATATCTAAATATCATTTTTCTTTGCACAACAGAGGGAGTATGTCCTGAGTCACCCCAGCTCACTCTTTTCTTTGGAACCGTACAATTAGCGTCTGTTTTTAGTACTTAACGTTCAGACAGAAGAGGATAGAGAAAAGTCCCCGTTGTTAGTTGTTGCTGAGGACTAGTCAATAGCAGTGTGCAAAACTAGAGCCAGCAGAACTACAGGGATTTTCCAAGTTCATCCCCAGATTTTAACCTGTTAGCCTCCTTTTTCCTAGGCAGTAATACAGCCTGTTGGAGACAGAGAGTTGGGAATTGCAGCAGAGGACCAGGCAGGTCTCCATCTGGGTGTACAGTCAGGCAGTGTGTGGGGGAAACAACGAAGGTATAAGAAGATACAGTACCTGTACGTTATACCCCTGCGCAGGCAGTTATTATAAACTCAGCACTTGTGTCCACAGAAAGAAAAAAGAAACCTATGTCCGCCACTGAGGAAATACACTTCACTGAAAGACTTAGGTTTGTTTCTTAGAAGTTTCCTCTCTGTTCCCACTTGTCATGCACCTGGTGCATCACTGCAGGCAGGGCAACACAAGGGCTCTGATCTGGCTGCATTTTGCTACTTGGTTTCTGAAGTTTTAGTAGACTCTTGAATAGTTTACAGGACTGCACAGAAGACATGGAGATGGAAAGGAAGAGTAACAAAAACATAAGAAAGAGACACATCTCAGCCCTTCTGAAGGCCAACAATTTGATGTAATCCTCAAAGGACTCAGAAGTAAAGTATAGTTGCAACATTGCATTTAGTTACTGCCTAAAGCTCAGGTCTGTCTGTGGTAGTTATGAATTGCAAAAATCACATTGAAAAAATTCCTGCCACCATTCTCTGTTTTCCAGCTAGGTTCTTTGAACAAGTAAGTACAGATCAGATTTTTAAGATATTTATGCACCTCACTTCTTTACCGAATAAAGCAGATGAAGCAAGTGTTTCAGTAGGGAGGCACAGTTACAAACCTTGTGCAGTACAGTGTGCCAGAGCTTGCTAGGAAGTTCTTACCGAGCGAGGTAAAGAGTTGAGCCATGCCCAGAAGGAATGTGTGAGTAAGTGTGATTTCAAAAGGGAAGAGATAGTAGTGGAGCGGGGAGTGAGGAGCCAGCTGCTACCCTTCGCAGGGCTTCCCAAACGTTACAAGTGGCTCCAGGGACGTTAGCATTAAAGCCTTGATGCAACCAGGCCCTGGAGAGCAAGCTGGATTTCTGTGCTGGTGAAATGCTGCCTGAAATCCGTAGGTCAGTCTGAATGCTCAAAATGTGACATTATTCTTTGATTCTATGATGAATGCTAAGGAACGTGGGGAATCATTTTTTAAAATATCGCATCTTTCCCGACACAACCTCCAATGCAACAGTTCTCAACTAAACAACTGCTGTGACCCTAGCAACACACCACTGAAGGGATCTGCGGCTTTTTCTGCTCTTCCAGTCAGGTTTATCCAGGGTTTCATTGCAGCATTTTGCATAAGGATTGAATGTACGACCGCACTTTATATGTGTTCTTGCATAAATATGTATTGTAAAGTTGTATACATATCAACATGATTACAAGTGACCTAAGTTTCTACAATTGTTTTAAGGTAAGCCTAAACCAAAACCACAGATCTCCACACTTTCTAAATATTTTCAGCTGTTGTGTATGTTGCTTTGGCTCTTCTCTTGATACTTAGCCAGCCATTTTGTCACTGACTGCAATCTTTCCATGTGAAGCAACTGGCAATGCTTTCCCCACTCTCATTTCTATCAAAGCAGCCACAGAGGAAGTGATAAAAAGCTCAACTTGTCACGCACGTTTGCACGGACAGAGAGCCAGAGTCACTCATGTTGCATCAAGCATAAGCAAGGAGGAAGTGTTTGTGTATTTGACTACACATCCTTTTCAGGAGGACAAGCTACTCTGTTGTTAAACCACGTTAGCAGGTGGGGAACAAGGCTTGTCCATGATTTTCTGAACGTTCAGCCCAGAAAACAGCGAAACAGCAATCCTAACCCTAATTACTTTGGGCCATACTGGGCCTATCCCTAACATATGTGTAAATAAACATAGTCTAGAAGCCTCTGCTTTGCTGCATGTCTTGTGTCAGGTGCAGACATAATCACAGACCTTGAACTTCTAGTGCTTTTTACTGTGTGAAAAGTAGGAGAAATCAAGGTCACTTCCCATTCCTTTGGTAGTCCCTCCATACAGGTTGCTACAAGTTTAATTTGTAAGACAGTGCATAGTTATATCATGTTAACAGAAAGATGTTGCCTTTAAATGTTATGGCCTACATTTAAATTACAGGTGTAGCTTGTTCCTGTTTGCAGCTAAATCCAAAGAAGCGGAGTCAGGGACGATTCATTGGAAACTAGTGAGGCCCAGCTAGGGCATCTTCTGTGGCTCCAGGGTTTTGCTCTTGTGAGCTGGTTTGATGCCGGGCTTTAGGTTTTAAGGTGCTCTGGATTCGAGCCCAGCCCAGGGCCTGATCCTGTACCCCATCAGTCACATGGACCGCAGCAGGACTCTGCAGTTCATCCAGCAGCACAAGATAGAAATGCAGTTTAACAGCACGCTGTTTCAGCAGTCCTGGCAACTGTAATGTGGTGGCTTTTCTGGTGCAGATGGAACTTGACACAGCAGATAGACACCCCCTTCACAATCAGCTGTACCCAGCAATATCAATACGATCTGAATCCATTTCTTTTAGGGTTTCAAAGGTTTTAGTCCTCCTGGTCATCCGTAAAATGGCTCCCCTCTCCACTACAGACATGACCTAAATTCTAGGCTATTTATCTTAAACCAATTAGGTTGTCCCATTTTTCTGAAGACTCCTTGCCAGAGAAACTTAGCATAGCAAAATTGCAAGTGACTAGGTATTATTTGGGTGCTTCAGAAGAGCATTGTTACTGAGAAAAGACTTAGAGCTGACCCGACTAATTAATAAGCCATCTTTCTAAAGAGCAAAGAAAAGAACCTGCTCAGGAGCAGATGCTGCTATATGTGGTTATTTACATTTTCCTGTCTAATATCATAACTTGTTTTTAATGATTTATCTCCTTTTTGCAGTGGATAATTCTGTGGTTTTATGAAATGAAACTGATGTATCTTGGCAGATGACTGCATGCCTGAGTTTGCACTGCCCGTGATCTGCGCATGGAATTTCCCCCAGCATGAATGGGAATTTCGTACGATGTGTATAGTCAGAGTCCTGGAGCGGAAAAAAACCTACTGTCTTCGAGGAACGTTTCCTGGGGAGCAATGGGAAACCAGTGATATTCCCCTGGGTAAAAGGGCTGCAGGACTCCCGTAAAAAGAGTGGAGAGCATGCTGTGCCATGGAGGAGGCTCCTGTCCCTTCCCTCCTGCGTGGGTCATGTTGCAGACATCCGGGTGGGACACCCCGCGCTGCGCATTAGGGTCTCTGCAGAGAAATCTGGCGCTCCAGATCCTTCAAGATAGTAGGTGCCATTGCTAACTCAGGCTGGAGAGGTGACTCATGCCCAAGAAAACGAACCGCTTATCATTGTGTTTATGTCAGTAATCCAAGTTCAGACCTGCGACTCTGTTGAGGGAAAGTAAACTCCGCTTAAGTTGACGTTACACAAAAACGGGGTTTGGTAAATTTGTCCCGAAATCTGATGGTATTGAGCTCCCTTTCCATTGAGAGAAACTGAAAATAATGACCACAAACTTATGTTTAAAAAGATGGCAATTGATATGCAAAGAGCCCAGAGAGAAGGCAGAAAGATGACAGAAATTATGGCAGGGGAGTAGGAGGGAGAAAACAGATGGAAAGGGAGGAAAAAATCTTTTACTCTACATTAGATTTTGTATGCGTACATATCCTGTATACAGGCCACCCACCCATGACACATGGATTTTGGAAGGGTGTTATTCTAGCCCTTATACATAACACTGGCTTTCCCTTTAACTAGGAAAACATTTATTTTAAAAATTGAATCAACCTTGACTAAAACATGGGTTTCAGTTACAGGAAGAATAGGTTCATGAACTCCAGCTAGATTTCTGAACCCTGCCATCTCAAAAAAAAAAAAAAAAAGCCAAACCAAAAAACACAATGTCTGCAATACGCTCAAACTCCAGGAGGCTCGCGTCTCTCTGGATCACCATGCAAACTGCCTAGGAAGTGGTTTCAGACTGCGCAGGAGGCAAAATCACTGCTAATATGAAATGTTGACCAATATAAAAAGGCAAAAATAAATTTCATTTTGATCACATACCACTTCTACATCATTACAGCCTCATTAATTCAAGACTCGGAGTGACATGAGCCTTAAATGGAATCAAACCTGTTGCTTTTACTTTATATAAATTAAAAGATGGGGTTAATAATTCTGACCTTCATGCAATTACTTTGGATTACACCTGAGGATAAGGAAGATCAGAATCTTACCTACTGCATCTGGGTCTTTCATTTGTTATTAAGGGTTCTGTAGCTTTTCCACAGACCCCAAATTATGACTTTTGACAAGTTCACCTCTTCCACCTCCTCCCTGCCCAAGGTGATGAAGTGCACAGGTAACTTCACAGGATTTTAGTTTGCTGGGGACACGAGCAAGAGAGGGTTCAACTGCTCTCATCTGAGAACATCTGTCAGTTGGGCCACAGCTTTCGTTGTCATTCGTGCCTGCAAATTCAAACATACAGCTGTGAATTCGGCAGCTGCGGCTTCCCCATCCCCTGCGTACGTAGCAGGACCTCGGGAGGTTCGCCACGTTCAAGAACAAGCCCGTTCTGTTTGTTGTGGATGTTTACGTGACCAGATATACCCTGGTGAACAGTACTTGAAAAATATCTGTGGCATGTGCTTCATCCCAACCACTCATTCCCTTTCCTTGACCTGCCCTTTGCGGAGAGCGTGGAATGTTAAACATTTCTCGCTGGGCTGCCCAGCCTCGTGCTTTATTTACACTTACTCTCCCGTTCCCTTATCCTGGGGCACCTTTCAGGATATTTTCTTTCCTGCTTGAAGCACTAGAGTGCCGATAGGGCCGGATTCTTCAGCACGAAGGAAACGCAGCTAGGCTGCTAAGGCTCAAGGCTGTGGCCGCTGCAGCTGCATGCTGAGGCAGAGTTAAAAAGTAAGGAAGAAAATTAGGAACTCAGTTTTGTGAATTTGTGACTCTCTAAGCCTTTCCTTTAACACACACCCCTTTTTTTACTCTGAGAAGAAATGTTTTTAAAACACTAGGAAAGACTCAGTTCTGCTGAAACATCTCTTCTTGAAATAAATAGGCCTGGGGCTTTTGAAGCCCGCTAGTTCGGTAACAGCAGAACCAGCTCTGCTGCCATTGACGGTGCTTGCACAGGAAAGAACAAGCCTCACAGCAAAACAGCCAAGAGCCTGTGCTTTCAGTCAGAGTAGTTTAAGTGCAGATGTTATTTTAAAACATTACAGTGAAACTAAGCTGTCTGAGCACTCACTTAAAAGACAGTTAGGTTTATTCCAGCTTCAGTAAGTCTACTTAGAAATGACTTTAAAATAAAATAAAAAGAAAAGTCTATGACACTTTCTTCATCAAATTAGTGCATAGATAGACCTGAACACACCTGAGACAGGTAAAGAATCAGTGGGAAGCTAACTGAAGGCAAATAGTGCAGTTCCAGTCACCCCGAAACCCCATAGTTAAATAAGAATTTTGATTTTTCCTCAGAATTCGGCTACTTTAAAAGCTTTATGTCATCTCTTTGTGAGGGGCTGGAGTACTAGGACTCCCATGTATGTTGCTTGTTCCCGGTTTCAAACGCTGTATGCTTTAAAAGCAGCTGTCTTCTTTCCTTCTTCTGAGTTGTCCTTTGCACTAAGAGCAAACTGTGGAAGAGGAAAGCTCTTTTCAGCAATGGGTTTGTGATAGAACAGTAGCTCTAAAGTGAAATGCATATAAAAGTATGGAGAAGCTTCCAAAACTTTATAAAAGCACTTTTCTCATCGTTGGCCACATTAGATTTGAGCTCCAGTAAGGCCACCATGACCATCTCTCAGACATAATGGACAAGACCAAACAAATTGGCGCTGCATGGATGATAATCACGCTTGAATTAATTACGTTTGAAAGTTCATACTCTTAAGACTAAAACCTTGTTAACACGTTACCATTAGTGGGCTAGGTTCTGTTGTGCTTTTTCATGCTGAGCAGAGCTTGCAGACCAAAGCAGTCCTGCTGGAAGCAAATAGCCACGTAACAGAGGAAGAGGGGTGCAAGTGGGCCCACTTTGTCTCTGGGCACAAATTAAAAGTCCTTGAAGCCTTCAACCCAGCCCCTGGTCTGCATCCAAACCTTACAAGTGCTACGAGCTTTACAGTGGGTCAAACCTTACTTCCTCAAACTAAGACCCTGTCTCAGGTTTTGAAAATTGTCTAGTAAGTACAGATACCTCCACATCTAATGTACTTCAGATGATGTGATTTACAAAACCTGCTGAAAAAACAAACCTGCCAGCAGCTGTACAGAAGCTAGGTCAATACCCAACGTTACAGCTTTTGTAAATGTGGTGTTTGGCTGTGGAGTTTAAAAACTAGATCAAGACCTAAGTCTTGCAACTATATTTACTAGCTTGGTAACAGTGACACCAAAAATAGGCACACGTGCCAGTGTCGCAGTAGTTTAGTGTGTTCAGGTCTAAAATGCTGCTGATCTGCCTCAAGTGCTCACAAGGTTTAGATCCAGCTGCTGACTGCCTGCTGAGCTTTGACCTGAGCTTGAACACAGCAAGTCTGTGCCTTCAATCTTAACCAAGTCTTGGTATGTTTCTTGGTGATAAAGGGGACATTTGCCTGCAATGAGCGATGCAAAGCAGATCCGTAGATTTCTCATCCTTTCATCTACAGAGCAGGATAAGAAGGATCTTGGCAGTGGCAAAAGGCTGCACAGTTAATTCATTCAAGTGTGCCAGAGGGAAGCCTGAAGGTTTCATGGTGAGGGAAAAAAAAGTCTGAAAAATGTGGCCAAAAAAATCCTGCCATCATATTTTTCCTTGCTGCTGAACCATGCAATCGGCAACATTTCTCATCAATAAAGCTATTATTCACAAACCCAGCTATCTGATGAAAAGATTCTTTGGGGACATCTGAAAATAACTTTGTTTCCAAAGATGTACAGGGGGGAGAGCATAGGAATTCAAAGTAAAGCCCACGTTCAAAGCACTTAGATTCCTTGTGGTTTCATGCCTTCCTGGAGGTAAGCTACTAAGAGAAAAAATGTGTACCAACTTTTATGACATTGCACAAGAGTACTATAAGATGAACACAGAGATTTACTTACTAAATGCCATGAAGTTTATTTAAGGTAAGGCTGTGCCCTGCATGGGGGTACCTGAGGTAAAGGTGGGGTTGTAGAGAGAGCACCCACCTCTCCCTCTGCAGGGAGAGAAGGCAAAGAGCAGTTGCAGCACTGCCTGCTTCCAAGTATTAATGTGAATGCACCAGAGGGGGACCACCAGATAGGCTGTAGAAGTAGCCTAAAATTTGGGAATCGGGGGTTTAAGTCCCTGACTGTGTCACCCGCTTCTTTGGTGACATGGGTTAAATCCTTTAACCATTCTGCACGTTTCTTCTCACTCTGTAAAAAAGGGTAGCAACATTTCATATGTGTTTTTATGACAATAACTGTGTTAAAGGCTGAGAAACGCTAAATCCCCAATGAAGAGAGGGCAGGAGAATGTAAGTACCTAATGTAGGGGCAGGCAGAGCTCTCATCTACATGGAGGACATGCAGCAAGAGCTCTCTTCCATTTGGGAAAGCTCAGATAAAAATGTGGATGCATCCCTCTGCAGCCTATGAGGTCAACAGCATGAAAATGCCCATAATTTACTAAACTTGCCCAGAAAGATGTCCAGTGCACAGTGCACACTGGCTCCACTGCATATGGATGGTAAGCCTGACTGATCCCAAAACTACAGTATATGCTGCATGCTAAAACTGTGGGGGAAATGCTGGTGCCTGAATGAGTGCTCGGCACCAGTGAAGGCAAGCAGTGGAGGTCCAGGTAAGGCCACCTCCACACACCCAAAAGAGAAAGAGCAAAGGCAGTCCAAGTCAGGGAAGGAGGAGAGTGGAGCAGAGGAGCAACACAGAGAGAAATTCTGAGTGCAAAAATACCCACTTTGGGGCTCTAGGACACTACATGCGCTCCCCACCGCAGGCATGAGGATGTGTCTGCCCAGCAAGGTGGCTCTGGTCACTCCCCAGAGCAAGCCTGCAGTCCTAAACCAGTCTCAGGGCTGCTTTGTGCCAGCAGATCCCAGGAGCATGGCGATGTCTTTTGAACCTGCAGCCAGGAGGGAAAGAGCAGCTTAAAGATGAACAAGTTGATGACAGAGCATAGAGCATTTAATTGGTATTATCACGTGCTCAGGACTCTCGTACCTCCTGGTGTCCATGCTGAGCATCTGGGAGAAGAGTGTTTTCAAATGCGCAGCTGATGAAAGAGAAGCTAAAATAAGAAATGGAGGAGGTAAAAAAAAAAAAATCCAGACAGACCCAGTTCTCCCCATTCCTGTCTAAATCAGGAAACAGATGGAGGTTTGTATGGCGGGGGAAACCCTGCTGTTTATATCGGGGTCTTTCTCTCGCTTTGTTATCTGCAGTCTGATGTTTTTGGAAGCCAGTGATTAGAGAGCCTCTGTGCCTGGAATGGGGCAGTCACATTAGATGGGAGCAAATGTATCTTTTGAAGTTGCTTTGATAGTAAGCCCTGGAAATGGACTCTGAATAATCCGTATATGAATGACGGAGCATCCAGATAGTCAACATGAAATTCAGATTATAAATACAGTGTGAAACAAGCAAAAAAGGAAAACAAAACAAAACAAAAAGAACCTCCTATAGCTGTGGCATGTCATATTTGCTTGATAAATAATTCTCAAAGTGCAACTTGTCTCTTCCGTACTAACAGAGTTTGCACTTTATTATCTCCCCTAGTTCAAAGGAGGCTTCTGAAGGAGTTGTTATGGCATCTGAGATATACAACTTTATTTACAGAATGAGCCGATTTTGATAAACCACTTCCACGTCATCACATGGCTCCACTTTGGGCTGTTAGTATTTTGGTAGTGGCCTTAGTAACCTTCAAGGAATAGATTAGATCAGGATAGTGTACTATTATAATACTTTTTCTTCTGAGAGTGACAAACTGCACGAATACACCAATGCCCAGGTCAGACTCCTACCCCGAAAAGCCCCTAAATTGTTCTCCAGACCTTTTGTGGAAAAAACCAATCTGCTGCAAGGCCTGATGTGGGCTTTTGAGATACAGTCTTCCACTTTGCTTACTTGTACCACTGCACCTGCGCAAGCAGCCTGTCATTCTCCATTATATAAACTTAACGCTTCACAGTAAAAATTGCAATACCTGTTCTTTGTCTTTGCAGATCTGACACTTCCCTAGAACACTCTCAAAGACGTTAACCTAAATACGTACATATGAAGGAGTAGGTAGGAAGAAAAAAACATTTAGTCCTTCATTTAAGACTGATATGGGGTTGGCCTCAAGACAAAAACTTGTCTGAGCTATAGCCACCCACACCAGGAAAATATCAAAGTGGGTTTACTTTTGCTATGGTTTTGTTTACCAGCTCCTATTAATTCACAGTTAAAACAAAGCAAACCTTATATTAAGTGCAATCAATAGTGTTAGTTATCAACATATTTTTCCTATCTATCTAGTTAAAACATTTGAAAACAATATTTTTCATTTCTCTATTTTTTAGCATAAGGATTTTTCACTGAATCTAAGTATTTGCTACAGGCTGCTATTTATGCAGTTTGAGGTTTTGGTTTTTAGCAAAAATAAAGAAGAGAGGCCAAAGCCACTCTGTTCCAATCTGGAGTCAGCGTTGCAAAAGCCCAGGGTTTGTACCCAGACATTTAGTCCAGCCTGGAAGGGCTTGCTGTGACGTTCAGACCCAGATCTGGGTCTTAGGCAGAATGCCCTTGCTATCCAAAGCACTTGAACGGGGCACAGGTTTTACACTAAACAAAAATAAGATTCACACTTGTACCCTAATCCTGCTCAAAACTAAGAACAATATCAAAACTGCTACAGTAACATGATCAAACCACAGTGGAGGCTGTAAGAGAAGGATCCTTGCTGTCATCATTCTGAGGTGAACTACAACAAAGAACATAAAGCTTTGACCACTTTGAAACATTTGAAATTCAAAGACTGGAGATAGCTCCACAACTGTGTTTTACAGGAGTGTATTTCACTTGCCATACTCAACTGCTCATGACACTGATCAACTGCATCTGGTACATGATGGTTCATAAATATATGCAAGAAATTCTGTAATGGATAATCATGGTGTCATGAGCAGTCGAATATGGTAATTCCTTAGGAATTCTACATGCAAAATGGACAGTCATACCCATCTCCCAGTGCTTTGAT
Source organism: Struthio camelus (assembly GCF_040807025.1). NCBI lineage: Eukaryota > Metazoa > Chordata > Aves > Struthioniformes > Struthionidae > Struthio > Struthio camelus. Next base: position 102,573,103 of record NC_090944.1, read on the forward strand.
GCCTACTGAAATTAAAATACAAAATAAAGCAAAAATACCTTTACAGATAAAGAATCTTTAAGAAGAGAAGATGAAAATAGGTGGTTTGTTTCTAGTTTTAGAGGTTTGCTAATTTTCTACATCACTCGAATCAGTAGGCACACACTGAGGAGAACTGTGTTCTAAAAATGTGGAAATATACTGCAAATCGTTCTTAACAAAAACAAACAACTTATATCATCTGATTGAGGGAACACAGTTCAATGTACTTTTTCTCAGAGCTGCTAAGTTTTTAATTGTGCTGAGCGATTTAATTAAGACAAAGGAAATTTTCCCTTTTTGCCTCTCAGACCTTCACTTTTCTCATGTGTATAATACATATATTTGTACAATTTTAAAATAGATAATGATATCAGCCTGTTGCCAGATAGACTTTTTGCTCAGGGAATGGTATCCCGTCAAAAGGGGAAATAAGATCTGCCCCCGAAGAAGGAAGTTTGTTATTTAAATATATTTGAACTTAATTTCCAACATTAACAGCCTTTTCCCTGCATAAACAGACTCAAGAGTTAATCAAAGAATTTCCAAGTTATATTCTCAGTTTTCCATATCAATAGGAGAAATTCTTCCAAACCCACAAACTCCATACTTTCACTTTGTGTTGAAAGAGTGGAACCGGCAGCCAAACCTCAATACATTACACATTCAACAGAATAGCATCCGTTACATGGGTAATAAATTGCCTCCGGAGGAAGAATTTTCCAACTCAGATGAGCTTCCAACAGCGAAGGGCAGGTGTTCCAAAGAAGCCCTTGGTTTAGATGAGGTGAAAGAATTTTACAGAAGATAAATCATAACTATTCCTTTAGAACAACTACCTCGTTTCTTTTTCTGAGTTACCCATTTGCATCACACCTCCTCATCTCTGTATACACCCTCTGAAATACTCCTTTCATTTACCAGCGTCATCGGCCACCCAGTGACTACCGAAAGCAGGTTCTCGGAAAGAGACAGTGCGGAAGAGCAAGAGTGCGCAGCTATCCAACACCAAACTGAGCATCCAGGATTAATTAACCAGAATATGGCAGTCATTTCGGAAAACCATAACATGCTAGAAAACAGAATATATGACCAGGATCCTTGGAGAACTTTCGGGGCAGTTGCCAGCATATGTGAATACTTCAGACTTCTGGGGTCTTCACTGTTAGTCATTCATGCTAGCTGGGTTTTGCTTGTAAGGTAGGCCTACCCATATTAAAATCATACTTTACTGTGGAGACATACCATAAACTATATCATCATCAGAGCTTGAAGTAGAATTCAGGATCTTACTCTAAATATCTCAGTCACATTCTTTAACTTTTGTGAGGTGTCTTGGCATTAACAGATGCCACAGTGTTTGGAAAGAAACTTTTGAGGCACCTTGTTGCTGACTCGGCATTTCAGGTTAGGTTATACTCTGAACTCTTTTTTTTCCTCAAGAAAATGAACCTCTATCTACACTTCCACTACCTTAGATTCCACATGTCTTGTCAAATTACCTTCAAATGCATATACTGGAACTGTTCAGGTCTCTAAGGTGTAATAATAGCTCAGTAATGTCAACAGTTTGTTCAGAAGACTGCCCTTTGAGTTCCCAGATCAGAAACAAAAACGATTAAAATCAGCACTTTTTAAATGTACACAAATACATGTTTAGTTTAAAGAGAAAATAAGTTAACACTGCATGAAATTTTTCAACAGGCAAGCTTGAAGTGAACTTCTCCTCCTCTCTACCACATCTGCAGTTCACTACACACATACACACAGCGCAGTTTTTTGTTGAAACAGAAAAATGCAGTAAAATAATATGAGAGAAAACATAGCCACAAGTGATTTCTGTGGCGTTACTGAGCTGTTTGAGAGGAGCGCTTCATCATATTTTCTCCTGGGCAATTTTTGCTGTCTCCCACAAAGACGACTGCCAACTACCCCAGCCTCCATCCAAAGCATTTTTTAAAAGCAAAACTTTTAGAAGGATTCAGAGAGAGTCAGAGCGTCTCTTGTTTTGGACCTAGTGGATGGCTGCTCTAGCTCAGAGTGCCTTTAGGTAAAATAAGGAGAGGTCACCTTGAATCTAACAGTGTACTGGTCTCCCTCTCCTTCCCCAATTTGTAGGATGAGAGTTACATCAGTCACAGCTCACAAACTTGCCTGTACTCTTTTGGTTTGCAGTTTAGATCCAGTCCTCCACTTTATTGTCCTTTCAACCTGAAGTCTCTTAGCATAGTACATCGCCAATTACATCCCTTCTCAAACTGCAATTGCTTAAGTTTCTTATTAATTTTCCTTTCTCTTAGAAGGCAGCCTGTTAACAGGCTTTTAGCTCTCCAGTCCCTATTTGAGATACATAGACTATATCAAAAGTTATTTCTGCAGATAATGTACACACAAGAAGGAGCCAGGAGTCAACTCATGACTCTCTCCTCTTTACAGTGAAAAATGGCTTCTTCCTGACTTAATTTTTGACCACTAGCATTTTTGTTATCGCTTTGTTTTAAGAAAGATTCTTGTCATTGCTTTGCACACGGGGCATCTACACGTTCCCTTGGCTAACAGCTAGGCAAGAGCATATTTGAGCCATGTATTCAGTAAGTTTTTAATTAAATGACCTCACTATGCTCACTCTTTGAAGTTGCATCCATTGAACACCATTAAACCTTATTGAATGCTTCTAAAAGTCTTTCATTCTTCATCCTTAGCAAGAATTGTAATTACCTAACTATATAAATAATAAGAAGAAATGTTCTGCTAAAATTTGCTTACTGACCCATCCCAGCAGGATAGCTCTAGCTATTATGCACTTTTTTCCCAGTTCTCTGGAAATATAACAAACTAAAAAAATGTACTCTTGAAAATGCGCAGTAGAACCACATAATTAATAAGAAATGTTGGTATAACAGTTTGATAATTTAATAGTGCTTTTTGGAATAAGTGCTTTCTGACTTTGCAGTAATGTTGTGCAACAATGCAATGTCAGTTTTACCATTTTTTTCTAGGGGAATAGTTTACTTTGATTTTAGTGTTTAATAAATGCTCGCTTGTCATCCCTTCGAGACTTAAAAGCTCCTATTTCACAGTTATTGAACCACAGGCAAAAGCAAGACAAAAATCCCGATCTTTATAGGTAGCTAGGAAATAAAAACAAAACGTAATATATCTCTAATTTCCACATTCTTTGAAATTATCCTGACCAGCTGCTATGGTACACTAAAGCATCAGTTTGCCCTACAGCCTATATAGCCTGTAGCTATACATTGGATGGAGTGCTTGGAGGGTTAAGCAAAAGTTTCACCTGAGATGGCGGCTTTTAAGCATAGGTTTAAATGCTCCAGCTAAGCTTACAAGCTCATTTTATACAAGCGTCCCGCAGCTCTCAGGCATCATCAGCCTGAAATAGGCTCAAACACCTGTTCTAGGAGTTACAGGCAATTTTATGCTGAGCACTGGTATCCTCTACCGTATTGTTATTGCTGCAGGTAATTTCTGTATGAGTAGAATAATCTTTACAGTTCATTTCCAACAATGCATTATTCTTTCTGAATGACTTCTCCTTTTGTTCCCACAAATATTGTTTTAAAAAGGTGAAACAATTGCAGGTGAGACAAAACTTCCATTAGGTAACTCATTTTATAGTTCTATTTTATATGCCTCATGCAGGAGAGGTCAAGATAGTTTCCATCATTATACAGCGTGACTAAAATATTTATTACAGCATAGTTGCAACAACTATACGAAACTCAATTTTCTTTGCGCTGTGTGAACTGTCCTCTGGGGTGCAATGATCTGTAGGTTAAAACATAAACAGGCAATGTCACTGAATATTCTTCAGCTTCATAAAATCACCCTTGATAGCACTGTTGATTAAAGTGAGCATGGCCCCACTTTTTAATCACTTCCATTTCCCTTGCAGCGTCCCAGATGGTGTCGCGGTGGGCTCCTCCGCTTCGGCACAGGGGAGCGCGTGAGCCTATTGAAAACTGAGGGGCAGATTTGCACACGAACAAACTGATACACCACTGTGTTGAACAGCTAAATTGCTAGTTAAAACTCAGTGAATAAGAGCTTACTGAAATTCAGCTAGTGAAGATTATGGAGCAGAGCGCATACACTCTATAAATAGCCCAGACTTAGCCCTTTATCCACCATTCAAAGTATAGATTTCCAACCACGCTTTCTTCCCAAAGGCAGTGGATTTTGTGCTCTCCCAATAGATCTCCTTTACCACTCTTGCATTAGTGCCGTTTATAAGAAAACTGTTCCAGTTCCTCCAATATCTTGTCCATCTATGAGAAAATGTGTCTGTCACCAGGACGCAGCTGCAACTACCCTGCATCATTAAGCAGTGTTCAGGCACCTGGCAGCAAGACAGCTTGGTTGAATTATCCAGAAATTTGGATGTTGCTGGGCTCCTGCAAACATGTGACTGGGCACTTGGGTCTCCTTGTTTCCTCTGGAGAGTCACCCGCTATTTCCCATTTCTCACAGAGCTGAAAGGATGCAGGATACAGCCATTAGCATTGTTGTGCCACTGCTCTTCAGTACAATAAGGCAGTTTTATTTCCTGAACTGTAGGAGCCTGCCCGACAGCAAACAGATCTCCATCTCCCCAGCTTCCTAGTCTGTCATTTCAGCGACCATTCCAGTGGTGGACATAGCTTTCACCGGAGTCATGGTACGTTCCCGGGGATGGTGCATGAGTCTCCCCAAAGGAGCGCATGGAGAAGGCCCTGGAGCAGGTCTGGGATGAGCAGCTGCAGACGGCGGTTCCCTGCACCTGGGTGCTGCCCAGGGCCCTGGGCCAGCTGAGGAGCTGCAGGCGCCCTGGGCTGACGGGGACCCCCGGTGCAGGGAGGATAGACTGGGAGGCCGTTTCCTTCTGCGCACGCCTGCTCCGGCTACGCAGATGTACCCCCGCAAACCGAAGGTAGGAGTCTCTGCACGGCGATATTTATAATGCCTCCCTGTCAAAAGTTTTTGGGCTTATTAACAGGAAGTTACATTCCTTTCATTGTAGTTCTTGGACAAGTTTGTTGATACAGGCGGAAAAATCCTGTTGCTCGCATATGCATGTGGGAGGCACATGTTACTCTTCCTTAATTTTATTCTGGGCTTTGCTACTCTTCACTTGCATTGCATAACTGTTATATTAGTACCAGAAAAAAATATATGTATGCCATGTGTAAAGCCCTGAATGCTCTAAAGGAAAAAAAATTAAATCTGCTACACACAGGCTGTCTACTCAGATAGTTAATCTCAGAGTCCTCAGAAACCATCTTTGATTACACGCGGCCCACGGAATGACACCTTCCCTTCAATGTCAGGTTCTGGTTTGTCCTTGAAGGGCGGCTATGAATCAGGCAGCACCTTGAATTGTACGCAAAGACCAAGTTGTAACAGTGACGGAGGCGCTGAGTTGAGGCCCTTAGAAAGAGGTATGATTATCATTAAGGTGTGCAAATCCTGGCCAAATTCCAACGCTAGCCCTCCAGCTGCAGGGTCTCATTGCCCTGTGCTTTTATCCTTAAGCTGTAGGATTTGTTCTGCCTCAGGTACGGCTGCTACTAGGAAATTCTGTGGTGCACGTTCTACTCTCTGTCGACCATGGCAAACTCTCGCTTCGGGTTTTGTTTTTCATACGTGGGAACAAGTAGTTTGTGTTTTGTCAGAAGCGTGGTGCTATCAACATCTTGCAAAATCTACAGGCAGCTCGCTCACGCGTATGTTCACCAAACGCTCCATCAGTTTTATCTGGGCATCCCAGACCTGTCTGAAAGCCATCTGGAATGATATGCTGCCAACTTCTGATCTTCAGCTGAATACAGTAGCAACTTCCTGAGATCATAGTCACTAAAATGACTAAATTTGGAAACATTATGAAATTGCAGTGAAAGAGGGGAGGAACATATGGGATGCTTTATAACCCTCAAAGCATATCTGGTATCTTCTTTTAGTCATTTTGAAGTATATAAATCGTTTGATCTGCATCAATACTTTTTGGAGGCACATTTTCTATGTTTTTGACTTTTTCTGAATCTATCTTTACTCCTTCTTTATCAATTGTATTTTCTAAGAACATCACTGACATCATTATCATTTCCAGCACTGTCTCCTTAACTTCACTTGACATCCAATCGTGCTTTACCCTAGGTCTGTTCTTCCACTGACTTCACCGAAGTAATACTGTTGCCCGCATATATTGCCATGTCTAGAAGAGTTGGAGTCGTTAACTTCGGAAGATATCTTAGGTCTTTGTGAGGATAGATACAGTATCTTCCAGAAAGCATTACAAAAACCACAAGTCTAATGATATCATGGGGAAGTAAAGCTTGCTGAAATCCCTAACTACAGCCAGTAACTGAGTTATCCTCTCTTTAGCAGCTGGGGATATCAGTGATTGTGACAACAGCAGAGGCAAGCACAGGCAATATAGGAGATTTTGCCTAAGTTTTGTTCCGATGAGGCCAAGCTGACAACTTTAAAACATCCTTTCAGAAGGTGCTGCTGTCAACATCCTTGGCTGGGAGAGCCGGTTAGATACTGCAAACAAGAAAATGTTCTTTTTATCAACATTGTGCTGATGCCACAACTAAGTGTAATGTTGATGAGAAAGACTTTAAAAAGAGAAGGTTGTGAGGTATATATAGAAGCCTTTTATCAATGGATTTTTATTGGACCAGATGACTTAGAAATTCCCTCTTTCATGCTGAGGGAACATATCTTTGTCTTTGTAGTGCTTCATCGAACTGCTGTAAATCTGTGAAGATAGAGTTGTGCTTAAACAAAAAAAAAAAAACTAGAAAGGTTTAATGAGGATTTACCCCAATGCGTTCAGTAGCTCATTGTGTTAGGCTGTTTTTCTCTGATTTTCTTATTTCATGTTCAGAAACAACAGAAACAGTTCATTCATGGCTATCCTGAATTGTCTCTGGTACACCATCTTTCATCAATGAAATGAATACTGAAATGAATACTGAAAATTGGCACTAAACACTACTGAACTTCTTGCATATGCTCATTCAGTGGCTGTGCTTCAATTTGGGTTTACTCCATTGGCAGAAGAGGCATCAAACACAGGAAAAAGTTCCTCCATGGCAGCAAATCAGTAAGTGCTTTTGATGTCAGCGAGTTGCACTGATTTACAGCAGCTACAGATGTGCTCCACATTTCATTTTCCTGTTATTATTTCTGAGGATGGCAGAGACTGTTGATAAACTCAGCACCAGATCTGTCCCACTGGACTAGGTCGAGCTGCTCCAGTTTGGAGTCAGAGTTCATTTCTCTAGAACCACAGTCATCCCTCTCTCTTAATCAGTTTTATGTTTAAACAGGAGTATTGCAAAATTTGAGATTAACAGCACAAGCCTGTTCAAGAATGCAGTTCTTAGATCTCAGGAAATACATACTGTCCCCATTCCTCTGCTTCCAAAGGCTCATTTCCAGGATAATATTTTCCTACATTTCCTGTACATTTTTTCCTGCCCAGATAAACCTCATCTTGTGTTCTCATCACCTCATGAGTTTTGTTTTGCTTTGAGTTTCCTTTTTGCCCCTTGCCTCCATTACACTTTTGTTAGGGGACTTGTATTCTCCTTAGCTCAACCTGCGCAATTTATAAGTTGCCTGATTTGTACTATGCTTCATGTGAGAATCAAAATCTAATTAAGCGCTGATTCCAGCTGTACATGTAATATATGGACAGTGGTATGGAGGATTGTACCTGGGCGTTCTTTCAGCCTGGCTGCGTCCCCGGGGGCTCTAGGTGATGGGATGCCCAAGTGGCAAATAGGGAAAGTGCCAGTAGATGGTGCTGAAGAACATGCAGCTTGTTCCCAAGTTTTTGGTCGCTCAGTGAGTGGCTGCCGGTGTTCAGAACACGCACAGGTAAAGGAAAAAATCTGGACCTTTATTTTGCTAGAGTAGATTAAAAATGATGTCATTTTCTGACAGGAGGAGCTGTCAGAAAAAGGGGAGAACAATTTTGTCATCAAAAACATGCTGTTCCCTTCACTGCAAAACTTAACAGTAGAACCGTCACCAAACTCCTCCTGTATTAAAAAAACACATTTTCATATCCTGTCATGTTGTCTACTCAGTTACTCCTGCTTCCTTTTTCATTTCCTTATGTCTCATTCCAGGCTAACTGCTAAGCATTGAGAAGCCACTGTGCACCAAATCCTTTCAAGAGGTTTGCTTCTGCCAAGTAGTCAGGAAATACAAATCCATGTTGGCCAGATCCCCTCCGCTCTGTAATATTACAAAGGAACCAATAAAAGATATTTTACTAAAAAAGATTCAAACTTCCTGCTAAATTAACACTGAAACTCCTAGGACATGGTATCCCATATTTATTTGACTTTTACTTTGTGATTTGGTCAAGGTTAGGACCACCCTTAAGTTGTCATCCTGTACTGAGGTGAAGGAGCCCCTCCATTTTTGCCAAAGAGCAGAGAACACTAGTTGTCTGTGTTCAAAACCTAGACGCCCTGAGGCAGGAGGATGGGTTTTAGATGGAGGTGGATGGAAGGGAGGGAAGTAGCACACTTGAAATAATAGAGACGTGTGAGGATTAAATACATAGCGTTGGTGAATCTTGTTGGGACAATTTAAGTGAGTGACTCTTGCCTCATCATTTACTGTATTCAACTTAGTAAATAAGAGATTCAGAAGACCAATTTATCTGCCAGCATTGCCTCTACTGCCCCTCCTGACAGCTTACAATAATTATGAAATGAAGGAAACCAGAAGTACTGCCAACGAAATATTCAGATTCATGAGACTTTCCTGTTGTCGTTTAGTGAACGCTGTCATTGAGCAAATTTAGATTAGTTAATTTCAGAAAATTCCTCCACGCCTGTCCGCCCGAGCTAGCCCCCTCACCGGAGGGAGGGCTCAAGGGAAAGTAGGCCGTTAGCGCAATAACAACGCGCAGACTGGCTTAGTGTCATAACTCCCTCTTCATCAGTGGTTTAACACATTCCCTCAGCTTATGAAATACTGCAGCTGAGACCAAGGCACGTGTTTCTTTCTGCTCCAGGGGTGGCAACATCTGGCAGATTCACCAAAGCCATCTTTGCAGTATAAAGACCTCAAAGGGCTGACAATTCCTGGACAGTTTTCTGGATTGCCTTCATTTCAGAGGGCAGATGAGCTGCGGGAGCAGGGACTAAGGGGGCAATGGGGGGCTCAGGAAACTTCCTGGTTATCTTCTCCTCATGCGACAAACCAGCTCCCCCTTCTCCTGCCGGCCAGGTGCAGGGCCACCCACCACTGTTCCCCGGCTGCTCCGGCTGCTCCGAACCCGCCGCCGAATGCAGTATCAGTGTCACACATGGCTTCAAGTGCTGCTGGCAATGGTACGCTTCCCACCCCAGAGCCTGCAGCCCACCTGGAAAGGGTTCTCTAATACATGACAGTAATTTGCCTGCACTGCCCACATCTGGCAACCCTACCATGTAGTTCTGCATCTGCCACACTCGTCCTGCGTTCCTCCATCATGAAGCCAAAAGGAGAAGGATTCATGCAGGTCAAAGACCAGACCTCCAGGCTAGCAGCCTCCTACATTCCTTCCAATTTTTGAACTACTAAAATGCCTAGGTTTTTTTCTTTAATTTTTATTTATGTTTTGAAGGGAGGAGGTCTCTATTTCTGCTTTTGTATAATGCAAATGACTTAACTTAGTCTGTTAAAAATAGCCCTCTGGATGTATGAAAGTTTTTGTTTCTGTCCACTTTATAGTGCATAGTTTGTAAGAAAATTCTGCAGTGGCAAAAAGCATGGTCTTGTCCAGAAGCTCAGCCCATTAATAAAGCACAAAGATGCTCTGTACTCTGCCAGGCAAAAACACCAGACAAGCTGGAATCCAATCTGGAAATATTTAATGAATTTTTCAGTAGAAGTGCCAGCTACTGTATTTCTTTAAAAGGGAGGACGATTTTAAGCTAAATAACACATAGGCTTTGTAAAATGTGCATGTCATAATTTACAATGAAAATAATTTAGGTTTGGGTCCCTGTAGTCACTGAAGCTAAGCTGTTATTAGAAAAATGAACTAACAGTAATTTATGGTGGGTCAGAAGAAAGTTGTCTCTAGAGGAAGCTTAATAGATCATTAGTCCTGAATTTATATAAGTGTGTTCTGATCGCATTCTCATTTTCTAACGTATATAAACATTTAGGTAAAAACATAGGGAGTTTTGGTATTATTAAGGAGGCAAGGGTATATTTATTTTTCCCTTCCATGAGCAGATTGTAGAAGATGCTGTACTTTAGTTAGGAAGAGGTACGGAGAGCTCTTCTGATGAATCAGAATTCTGATTTCTATCTCTCCGTGTATTGGCTCAATTTCTCTACATGTCTTGTTCTGTCAAACGAAATCTGAGTCCAGCTATAAACTATACTGGGTCGCATATATTGCTTCGAAGAGTTATTGTTTAGAATAGCAGAACCAAGGGTTCCTTGGGAATCCCCTGGGTTGATCAGATCCCTGGGTAATCAGTGAGACGCGATGGAAAAATACTATCGAACCCCGAGAGTCATATTTCATATCTCCTTTACCATCACTGGAAGTGATAGCGCCAGATAGGCTTGGCTTTTAGGTCATTTAGGCCACATTTTTAGAATCGAACCTCCAAATTGCACCTGCCCTTATGCATGCACACCCACAAATATACCTGCATAAATCAGAAAAGTGCTTGTGCAAGCACTTATGTATTCCTATATGAGAGACTTAGTAGTATGCACAATGATACTTGCTGCACGATTTGGGCTTGAGTCACACAGCCAAGTGGCCTAACGTTACATTAAAAAATTGCCCATTTACCTTTCTTACTGAAGGGAAGTATCGCTAAAATGGAGGATAATTTTATTTTCATTGCTTCAGTGGTAACTTACCTGTTATAGTCCAAGCTGAGCGTACTTTTAGTTTTAACGGGTATCCGTCTTTTACATCTCATGTACACTTCTCGGCTCAAATTATGGGTGTGATTCTCCCCAAGGCAATTTTAGTCCCTTTTCATGTCTCTCAGCAAATTTGTGATACTTTTCACACTTGTGGAAAAAACACTATTGAAAACTCTGAAAGGTAAAAGTTATTGTTAGAGGTTAACATGTGTCAAACTGATTTGTCCACGAAAATGAAATAGGCATATGGAGTAAAGGAAGAGGATTTCCAGGCAACCAAGTGTCATGATAACTGAGTGACTTATAGCGTCACACAATCTTGGGGGCACTAATGCACTGCAAGATAAAATCCCGCCCTTCACAAGTCTCAGAAAATGCATGTTATATGTGCTTTGTGGTCTCCGTCTGATTTAATGCTGACATTGTAAAGTGCTTTATAATCTGCAGCCAGGCTCCAACTGTATATTAGGAGTACCATCAAGGAAATTAGCATTAATTAAATAGAGGAAAGATGAAAGGCTCTAGGAAGCATTTAGGACACAGTAATCATGTTTTCTAAAGAGGGAGACTGAGTGTGGTCAAATCAAGCTGCTGAGTGATTAGGTCAGCGGTTCCTGCCTTGCAGCCCAGGGCCATATGCAGTGGAAACACCGAGCAGGCAGAGCCGAGAGGGCCCCACTTTTGCGATTTCCATCTGGTCCTGGTCTCCCTTCCTCCCCTGCCTCTCCTTACCACGGCCCCTGCCGTGGGCAAGGAATCGGAGGCACCTTCTCCAGCTCAGCTCAGCAGCACTGGGAGAAGTGCTTCAGCCATGCAGAAGGTGTGGGGTGTCCAAAACCGGAAAGTAAAGAGTAAAAGGCCTGAAATGACTTGTTCTTACTGGGAATGTGTTTTGCAAGTTTAAACTGCAGCGTTTCTCTGTATTTGGTCCAGCTGTACCCGCTGGGCTGTATGCAGCTGCACTGCATGGTGAATGGCAGTTCCCCAAAGCGGTGGCTGTGGCAAGAGAGGTAAACGTACATCAAATGCAGCCCTTGTCAACACCTAATTCTGCGGGTTGCGCCTGCAGAGGTATACAAAGCTCTCCTGTCACCATAGAAATTATCAGCCAGCTGGATGAACCCTGCACAAGTGACTCCAAGGTTTAGTGAGGGTCAAAGGAAAGCAGTGCCCCAGAAATAATGTTCAGAGCAGAAGAAAGGAGAAAAACAACATTTATAAACTCTGAGATGGCTTGCAAGAAGTAAGAGGCTCCTGCTCGATGTATTCAACCAGAGCTGGAGATCTGTCTTAACAAAGAGAAAGTGCCAGGGTTTGGCATCCGGCGCTGTGCCTTGCCCTTGGTTCCCAAAGTGTCCCATAGCATTTGTAAAACTATTGCAGTTCTGGCATGTGGTGCCTTCATTTAAGAAAGGCAGACATATGATTGTACAGTAGAGATGATGTCTGTCTAGCTTTGGCGTTTTCTGTTTTCCAGAGCTTTCCATTTGCAGCAATGCAATGCACTCCGTCTGCCTTACTGCGAGGCGCATGACGACACTGTGCACTGAGATTAGAGTAGAAGGAATTCATGTCGAAAGACCCAAATCACTTGTGGAATCGCTTCCACTTGTCGGTAAGTGCAAAGTGAATGTAAAATGCTGCGCTTCTGAATTGGAAGCAATTGAACTTCCTCTTGTCTTGGTGGAAGCCACCGTACAAACTGCAAGGCAGTGGAGATCCAGACTTCGAGGTCAGATAGATCAAATTCAATCAGTAACTGATTAATTCAAAGTTCTGCTTTATAATGCAGTTTAGCTTTCTTTGCATTAGTTATATGTATTTCACATCAGTTATATACATTTATTAAACTATTAATTGCCAGTGGGGAGACAGTGTGTGCTCAGGAATTTCAATTCTGATCTTCACTCCATCACTGAAGCATAATCTGGTGTCAGGTAAAGCTGATCCACCGATTCCTCCATCCATAAAAGGGAAGTGACTGCAACCTCAGATAGGTATTCTAAGGCTTAATTAGTTGATAAGGCAGTGTTGCTTTGAACCAAAAAATTAAGTATTATTATCAATAATACTTAATAATAATCCTTTTCAGTAGGATATGACTCAGCCTTCTATTCCTAACAGTTCACTTAACTATATAAATTGCTTTTAATACCATTTTAATAAAATTCTCATTCGGAATTTGTGTTACATTAGGATAAAATTAAAACATCCCTCTAGTGGACAAAGTTTTATCTACCTATAAGAACGTGTAATCTGACAGACGCTGGCTTCTTCAGCCTCCAGAAATTGAAAAAGCTGTTCCCATTATAATATTTAGATCTGCTTTTCCCCTATAAATGCAAGACAGATTAATTCTTACCTCATTCTGAGAGTCAAAGATTATATCTGATCCTAAGTGAAAGTGTATCTTTATGCAGTAACTGAAGCACTGAATATGCCATAAGGCAGATTCTGATGTCATTTAAGATGGTGCAACTCTGTAGTAACTCCAGTGATTTTTGGTAGAGTTACTGCAGATTTCTGTCCAGGTAAGTGAGACTGGAAAAGGCCCAGCAGTTCCTGACGTTTCTCATAGCAAGTGTGTGATACTGGCAAAACCAGGAGCCGTGTGCGAGTTAAGTCAAAACGCTGAGGCCAAGGTCAGGTGCATATCTAGGGCAATGGCTCTTCTTCTGTGTAAATGTGGTGTCGTTCACTGGGCTTCAGCCGAGGACTGGGTTTTTACAGGTACTTTCACTATTTATGGGCTTGCAGTTTGAGGTAGGTATGAAAGACTGTGGCATAGCGAATGACCGTATGCATGTCAGCTCCAGCACAGCGTCCTGGCAAAATCAGTGGTGGTCAGCCTCCAAGGCTCCTTGTGGGACTTACTCACAAGCAGTAAGGTCTCTAAAAGATGAGACTCTCTTATCTTTGTTACATTTTATTGACTGTATCTTGTGCAACGCTGACGAGTCAATTCAGCTTTAGAAGACAATACTGCCGTCCCAGGCTGTAGTTTGACAAACGCTTTAAACCAGCAGAAGGTGGTATCAGCTGCTGCTGCTGCGAGGAGCAGCATTGCCCTGGTCCGAGCTGCCCGTGCCCGTGCATCACCCTTCGCCTTACCCATGTAAGTGCTTGGGCAGGCACAGGGCGAGCTGGAGAACTGACCTGCCTGAAAAATGATTACACTGGCATAAGAGAAGGGCCCCACAAAGTTGGGCATGAATCTGGGTTGGGCAGAAGTTGGACCAACAGTGCTGGATTAAAACATTTGTCCAGCTAGAGGTGGAAAGATCTAGGGCAAGTATGGGAAGCAGCTCAGCTCAGCAATATCACAGGGCTCTTTGAAAGCCACTTTTCCTGCTGAGAGACATGATTAGACAGCTTCAGGTGCAAAATATGTTTTGTTTATTATCACTTAGGAAGTGCAGAATAAACATATCTTGTCCCAGAGGTGCAAAGTTTGGCATTTGGACTGGGAGCTTTGCAGATATCAGGTATTCCTGAATCAGGAATTCTGCTTTCAATAAGAAGTGCTGGGTGCTAACGATATCCTGTGTGGACCATATGAGGACTAACAAATTGTATGTTACTGCTGCTTAAGGACCCTTGAAATACACATAAATAGACATAAGTGTGTGTGTGTGTAAAAGCTAGTTATACTCTATGGTAATACTCTAGGGTTTTAAAAACACAGGTACAGGGTCAGGATTAAGAAAAGAAGAAATCAGTTGCAAGGAGAAGGAATTTCTCAATATGATCATAAAACTTGTTTGTGGTAATTCCATAAATCTATATCCTCACAAAGAGAGAGGAATGTTTAAGGAGGATTTAAATGATTTGCTTAGGTGCTGCCAACTTAATGCAATGCTTACTGCAGTACGAAAACCTTTCCAATGGCCCTAGCCAGCCTGGAATCAGGTCCTGAATATTGAGAGGGATGGGGGGGACTCATTACAACCTCTGCAAATGCTGAAACTCACTGATTTTTATCTGCCAGCAGAGGAGAATGCAGCCATTTGTTTCCCCATGACTTTGTTCATAATTCACACAAAATATGCCTGAAATATAGATGATAATATACCGCTCACATTCCATATTGAATTGGTTTCAGATATAGAATTTATTGGAAAATATCAGACTGGGCAGTAGTTTTCACATCTACTTTTGAGTAACTGTATTATCTTTTTCAAACTGGGTAGTTTAACAATGTTTGTATAGAACATAAAAGCACTGCAAACACTTGTGTTTATGGGTTATACGCAGTATTAGAAATCCTAGCTTACCATCTCTGCCCATTTCCATGCTAAGCACATTTTATACTTCACGCTAGATATAATGAGCTGGAAATCTAGGAAATAAAATTTTGCTTTGACCTCTTTCATTGAGCTATTCATTCCTCAGATTTCCTCGCTGTATTTTCAAGTACGTGCAACAATGTGGGATGTATACTTAAAATGACACACTTTCCTTTGCAAAGTAGACACTGATTTTGTGACAGTTTGTCACGCACTTTATAGCCTAACTGCTACCTCTTTCCCATTATGTCACTTTTAGTGTCCTTATATGTAGCTGCAAGGGGAAGAAAGCAGGAAAATTTAAAACAATGTCACAACTGCCATACAGCTGCCAACGTATCTTTTTACCATAATTCTTACGATATTTGCTGTTTCGTAAAAACCTAGTTCCTGTAATTCTGAGCTTGAAAACATGGTATGAAGAAACAAAAAAGTCAAAAAGTAGAATACAACACTTACTTATTTTTAAGTACCATGATTTGAAGGCTGACCTTAAAGCTTGACTCCTGTTTTGCGAATTGTTTGGACTGGCAAGGCTAAATAAAGAAGTACAATATCTAGCCTATATTTAAACAGCATTAAATCTCCATATTAGCGAATGCTAATGTGCATATATGTAAACAGATGTCACCATATTCATGAGATAACTTACACTAATTAATATAATATACATATGAAATGATTGTTATTTATTGATATTTGGGGTTTGAATAAAACTGCATGGAAAGTGATTAAATGTCAGAGAGCGCTGCTGGATTTCCTGGGACATATCAGGTCTTTAGGGAGAATGAAATATAGTATATGCTGTTTTTAGAGCAAGATATGCCACAGACTAGGTAGAAGGTCACACCAAAGTGTACCAAACATCAAGGAATAAAAACAGCACCAACATTTTTACTCCTTGAAGTCTTGTTATTTGGGGGGAAACTAGCTCATGGTTTTTGGATGCCTGAGCTTGGCAATTGCGTGAAATAAACTGCATGGTAAAACAGCTCCTGATACAGTTTTAATGGGTATGATTGGTATGGTTATTCTAACTGCTTTTACAGATGCCAAAGTAACTTAGCTGGGAAGGGAGCTGGTGGTTTTATAAATACAGTTATTTTTAAAATACAGTATTTTAGTCAAACAAGCAGACTAAATTCCTTGAAACTAACAATCTTGGCAAAAGATCATTTTCCTTTTTAAACGTTAAATCTTTGTTCCTATGCTGTATTACTTCTGGTGAAGAACGCATAGGGAACCCCTTGTTGACTGAAAACTCAGAACGGAGCAGTTAATGAAGCAAAACCATGCAGAGACACAAGCAAAATCACCATTTTAAGGTAAACACACATTTGACAAGCTCACACACGTGGAAATGGTGCCAGCAGCCCAATCTATGTACAAATCTAGCTCATATATCCGTAAGCGAGGTTCATTGAGCAACCCAAATCTTAGGGCTTTTTTTTTTTTTTTTTTTTTTTTTAAAAACTAGGGCTCACCAAGAGCCAGACAAGCCCATCCTGAGCCCTGGGAAAGCCACCGGGCGGCATGCGCGCTCGGCACAGAGGGCCGCATTCCATTCATGCACTCACGTTAAAGCTAAATGGAAACTGGAGTTGCTCAGGGCAAGAACCATAACTTCTAATTACCAAAGGTAAAAGATAAACTGGAAAAAACTATTCCTTCAGATACGGCTAAAATTATGATGTGAGTCTTAGAAATATTTATCTTTCCTTCCATAAGTGAACATTCTTCTGGTAACTCGGAGTTTTTCTTGGACTGCTATTGCTGTTTCACAATGATCTAAGGCTTTATTTGTAGTCTTAGCGGTGCTTATATAATTACATAAATCTAAAAAAATATAGTGTCTTATTATCCTAAATTCCACTTAAAATGAGTCAATTGAAAAAGGAACTATACCTCAACATTTCAGCTGCGCTTCAGAGGGTCAGATATTCATGCGCTGAGCGGGCTGCAGAGAGAACGATCTTGTCACAGGAGACTACCAGCAGTTCTTTGGAATCCCAAATATAATCAAAATGTCTAAGGTGTACTCGCAAATACATTAAGCCACAAAAGGCAGCATTGTTCAAAATCACCGGTAGTCCTGAAGAAAGCCTAAAGAGTAGGGCCAAGTGGGAAATAAGGGATTATTTCCTGTGAGGGCTTGTCTTTGAGAGACCACTCAAGGAAGCCAAGGCTAACTAAGTGAAAGTACAGAATTAAAGTTGATTAAAGTTGATTAAATAGCTATTCTCATGCAATGGGTGTAGAAACAGCTGGACTCTGCCACAGATACTTTCCCTGTGCTTGGCACCACATAGGAACCGCTGGGACGTCCCAGACATACTGCCCTTCCGCAGGGTAATTGGGCAACACTAGCCCAGCAGTTACGGCCGATTCCTCCTAAAAAGCATCAAATGGATTGCAGAGGTCCGAAGCGCTGGTGTTGCATGCAGGGTAAATCCTGTGCTTCCTGAAAGCCCTGGCATCGAGCGAGGGAGGTATAAATCCACACTGGGTGTTCACACTATCTGTAGCTAAAACAGGTCCAAACTTACCAGCTCAAGTGTCAGGGCATGGCATATGTGAAATAGCGCCTGACCTTTCACCAGGCACGGGTCTACAGGATGGCTGAAAATCCCAGACGAATATAGAACGTGATCCAAATTCACCCAGGCAAGATTTCCAGACAGAAAAAGTGTACATGCTGGGAAACAGAAAGCAAAAAACAAACCGGAAGACATGCCAGGAATGGCAGTTTTGATGTATCATCCACAGCTGTTAGTGCATGCTATTGCTGTTGGAAAGCATGTAAATATAAATCTAAAATATCCTTCCACAGAAGCATGCTTTCCTACTGACTAATCAAATCATGTAATCAAAAGCCTGTATTATATAATATGCTTGTATTATATATTAATGACTAGAACTTGATCAAATTTGATTCAAATTCATTTTATAATTTGCCATGATTACAGTTCATCTTTTTCTGTTGGTCGGGTCAGAAAAGTCATATTAAAGATGTACAACAATAATGCATCCCTGGTGTCATTTAGTACTGCACTAATAATACTAGTGTTAGTTTTTGTTCTAATAATACCGGCATTTAGTATTGACGAAAACTATAGGCGCAAAAGGATAAGACATGCCAGGAAATTCTCTTAGTAATAATTCATAACAAAAAACAAACACCAAAAAGGGGTATGATAAAAAACATAGAAAGTTTTAAAATGCATTGCGCTTAAAAGGAAACATAATTTTCAGTAGTCTTGACTTGGAAAAGTGTAATGTGCTTCCAGTGCAGTAATTTGGATTTTACAGGCAGATTCCTCTGCAGAGCATAGCAGATACGACTCGAAACTTTTCCAGATTAAAAAATTAGTAACAATAGCTCATATCTTTTGCATATGCTCTCTACAGTTGCACAAGAAAATCTGGTAGTTGAGAAGTTGCTAAACTTTTGGCTGCCTGCCAATCTCAGCACGTTGACTTTCTCTTTCAGTATAGGCTAGAGGCTAAAATGGCAAAAAATACAGGAAAACATTCAAGACAGCTCTTAGCACCGAGTCCAACTCACTACTGCACTGGACTACCAAAAGAGAAACCAAGGCAGAAAGTCAAAGCATACTGGGATTCACGGTGTTTCCATCAGTAGCGTGTACTGTATGCTGCCATGAAGAGCATGCCCTTGTCCTTAGGAGAAAACCTTCTCTGTCTAATAAGAATTTGCTGAATGTTGAATGCCTCCCTATTAATTTTGAATATCCGGGCCAAGCAATGTGCACCTGCGAATCCCAGTAGGCAGCTGGGTCAACACTGCAGCACGCTCACGCAGTGACTCATCGAGCCTGATCCAGTTCCTCTCTCCAACTAATGAACGCAGTAGTGCCTTCAAAGTCCACTTTTAAGTCTTTTATCTAGAACCAGCTGACCAGTACCAAAAAACAGTGAAGTACACTATGATGTACATGGAGATCCAGGTAGTTTTACAGAGACATGCTACAAAAAATAGATTCATTTTCACTTAACATTTGATTGTCATGTCAGTGCTTTAACCCAGTTTGTTATGCTAAGGAATTGCTTTGACCAGAAAGAACTGTGTTATCTACTTAGTGCAGATCCTTTCAAATCTGAACTCAGCCAAATTTATCCCAAAATGAGCTAGAAGACAACATAAACATGTTTTGGAAAAGAAAATAGGAATTAAGTAATCACTATCAGGCTAAGCTTTTGGTTTGCACCAAACTAAACTATCAACAAACGTAGGACAGACACTAGCACTACATCTTTTCTTGTAAATATCTAAGGTTTGGGTGTTATCACTGACATTTTAGCATTACAGCTCCCATACTATCTTTAGAGTTTTCTTCTGATTTGCACTACTTGTCATGAGAGCAGAATCAGCCCCTTAAAGATCATCATTTTATCAGAATTTGGCCTGGCAGTGTAGCACTTTTTTTCTTGTCCTAATAGCAACAAATAGGAGTTCTGGGCACAAGCCTCAAGCATCAGGCTTTTAATTTGGAGGATGATGAAGTGGTAAATTATCTCAGGCCTTCCCTTCCATTAATTAAGCAATACAACATGCCACATTATTTGATCATGCTATTTTCTTTACAAGACCTACGTTACAGAAATGAACGCTAGCAGTTGCCATTTGGTTGCTGGCAAAAAAAGCATTTAGCAATAGGCCGACGGGATCCCAAGTTTCGGCCACTCCTGCCCGCTGCCCGCGCAATAAATCCTTCGCTTGGCTCCTGGCAGCTGCTTAGCCCATGCCCAGAAGGAGGCGGGTGCCCGAGGGCGAGTCCTGCCCTGCTCGAAAGTGCCTCAGGGTTGCATGCTGCCAGTACGAGGCGTCCTCAAGCGGCAGCCCCGAGGCAGTGCCCACACCTGGCTTCCAGCCATCCATCACTTGCTGAGCCTGTCTCGGATGCTCCTAATTAGAGATAACAAAACTAGGGGGAGAGAAAGGCTGATTCCTAGAGGGTCACTGCTGCAGGAAGGTCAGGACACACCATGCGGGTGCCTTGGAGTGAGCTTCGAGGTACGATGCAAATGAGGGTGAGGTGCGGCTCCTGTATTGTGAACCTGGAGACGGGTGGCTGTCCCGGTCAAACCAAAATATCGCTGTAGAACCAGCGTGAGGCCTGTCAAAACTGGTGCATCCAGAAACACTTCCGATCTCCTGGGTGAGAGCAGCCCAGCCACTTCCCAGCGCCATGCT
Source organism: Struthio camelus (assembly GCF_040807025.1). NCBI lineage: Eukaryota > Metazoa > Chordata > Aves > Struthioniformes > Struthionidae > Struthio > Struthio camelus. The sequence goes on from NC_090944.1 coordinate 102,593,524, forward strand.
GGAAGGAAAGTCAGACACATGCTGTCTCCCCCCGTGAGGGTTTCTGCAGCAAGGCAGTATGGAAATGCAGCTGAGAGCTGCCATGGCTCGGGGCAAGGCCCTCATGGGAGAAGAAGGAGGCCAAGATCCTCGTTGCATGCATACCACAGCACACATCTGCCCTCCGTCTAGACACAGCCTGAGTGTACCAACTGCATGCACCAGGTACCAGGGACACCTGATTCCAGGGCAACTGGGAAAAATCCTTGAAAAAGTATAGGGTAAAGTCCATTTTAACGGCCTACAGTGATCTAATTGTGCTGCAGTTTCACATGCTCACATTCCTCCATTCAGACCTACCATGATCTAATCAATAATCCACGTGCCTCCTCACTAGAGAGCAAAGAATAGGAGTCTAGATGCCAAATAGGGACGTAACACAACTAGGAAGTTTAAAGTACCTATTTATTTGGGACTTCCCCATATTGAGATCATCAGCGATAGGAGAGTCTACACTGCAGGAAGGATATTATGGGCGATTGCTTGCTCTTGGCAATCAATTCCTTTCAAATCCATGCAGGATGTGGCCTTGTCATCCTGTCTGAAAACATTCTTCACATGTTGGAGTTTTCAATGGTAAGAGCGAAGGTGGTTAAAAAGATTTCTTGTGGCCAAACAGATCAAGAGACACGGCTATTTGTGAGGATGAGCGTCACAGAGCAACTCTTGATATCATCCTGCTAGCTCACTGCACCTGTGCAGGCATTGTATTTTTTAGGAAGTGTTTCAATTTACAATATCCTGTACTGCCCAGCTGAAGCGACAGCTATTTACAGAAAATAGCAATACTCCTCCAAAATGAAAAGTGTTGGAATGTAGAAGTTCAGTGTTTCCTGATCCTTCTCTAGACCCTCCCCCTGACACACACACCATGGAAATGATTATTTATCTGTAAGGTAATTCAGTTCAGATTGGTATTTATCTTTCAGGTCAATATTTTTCTTTCATGCAATTCCTGTTGAGGAGAGAAAAAAAGGTACCTTCTTACCTCGCAGAAAAGAAACCTCAAAAACTGCAAGACAAGGCATAATAATGTCATTGTCACTATGTTCTTCTAAGTCAGCTGCAAGTCTATGCAGGATTTTCTCTTAGGGCACACTTTGCAGAATTTCAGCAGAGCAATACCGGCAAGTTTCACAGAACCGTTTGCATGCTAGGCTATTACTGTAGCTTATTTTTAATGGCACTTTCCTTCCTACGCTTTTATTTCCATTTCACTTTAAGAGACTGCATATTTCAAAAAGAATTTCCCTAGGTGTTACTAATGCTAATTTCTTAATATTGTGGGGTTGTATTTATTCTAAATGACAGTGTAATTTAAAATCAGATACGAAAAACACGCTAGTGAAAGGCTCCACACTCGTACATCTCATTAGGCGCACTGCAGGCAGAGAGCCACCTGAAGTCAACACTCTTTTCTTCGGTCTCTGATGGACCACAAGGCAACCTGTCCCAGGCGGCCAAACCGTTGGGATTGCTCCACAGCAGAGAGCACTGGGCCTGCTGAATGGGTTTACAGCCTGAGCCTTTAATTTGGAAGTCTGCATTTTAAAAAGCCAACAGTTCTGCAGATAATGTAGCATAGATGTGGGTAAGCTCTTCAAATATTTCTTATGGGGAGGATGGGCTCTATGGGGCTTGTGAGCCTATCATTGAATGCTCTGGAGGCTTTTTTTCAGGATAGGCCCATACTCTGAGAGGCTGGACATCACAAAATAGATTTTCAACAGAGGTAAGTTGGAATGATTTGTCAGCACTTGTATTTCACAACTTAGAAATGCAGTGCTGTACAGAGAGGGTATTATTTACCAGCAGCATGCAACTTCTGCAGGATGTCATGAATCACAGGTTACTGGACATCCTCCCGAAAGAGTCCATAAATTCTGAGTCACTTTTAAAACAAACACGACACAATGGCAAGCAAGGCCAAACTAAGGTAAATATGAAAACACTGACATGCAGAAGTAGGATCCCTTCCTCTCCTTCTAGTTGATGCCTTCATCCCTTCTCTAAACCACTGGAAATTTCAGAACGATGGAATCCCTTTGGGAAGCATTGGTTTTGCATCTTTACATGTGTGTCCCAGCTAACCAAAGCCAGGGTAGATCTTTGTTCAGGACTTCAGGAATTGGTCCATTGTGACTAAACTCTGAGGTTTTTTTCAAAGATGCATTTTTTTAATTCAGGTTTTCATAGTTGGGACACATCATGAGAGAGTCATCACTTGACATCATTCCATGATGCTGAGCTTTTTTTCGAATGATGTGCCTGTACTGCCTAAGATACACATGTGAAATTTGTACATCTTTTAGGATTCCAGTTAGAATGGAAAAAATTGAGTAGAAAATTCATCTCTTCAAGCATGGGAATGCAAGATAGCCAGACACACCACTGGACCTCTAAGGCTGAGCCTTAATACTCAAGCTTTAAGCTGATGCGGCTCCAGTGGTATCATTAGCCTCCCAATAGTAAGCTGAAGAACGCCACTGATGAATCTACCTTAAACATTTGTTTGTACAACTTCTATAAGTTTATATAACCGTATAAGTTTGTATAATTGTATTATTTCTTACAAATCAAGTGAAAGGAGAGAAAAAATAGATATCTGAAAGCAGCTTCATACTTTTCTATTTTTTTCAGTTTTACTTTTTACAGCCTTGAATAGACAACCACCAGTCAAACATAAAGATACACGCAACGAATTTTCTAAGTATACAGACAGGCTGAATAAGCACACAGTTGTAACGGGATGTATTTTTCAAGTAACTAGCAGAACTCCCAAGTGACTTCTAAGACAGAAGTCTGACATGTTCAAATCCCTTTACTCTTCACCCATGCTATACTTCTATACTTCTATGCTAGACAGACCAAGTACAAGGTAAAATCCAGCTGCGGTTGCCTGGATAATAGAGCAAACAACATACTTTGGACACTGGAGAAAAGCAATGCACAAAATATCTGCATCACTCCATGCACCGCTAGCTCAGATCCAGCAAGGTTTATTTAATTCCACGTTGTTTGCACTTAACAGAAGGGCTTTTGACAAACTTTGGGGCTTTTTTGTTTTTAATTCCATCAGCAAATGGTATCAACCCAAATGTATAATCTGGTTTGGGTTAGCACATACCTCTATTTAGCAACCTGAAAACTTAAACCAAATAGAAAGGAGCTGTTCTTAGACGTTTCTAAGCGCTTGATGCTGGAAGCAACAAAACTTTTGCAACAGAAAGACTTTGTGTGTTCCTAGTAAACTGGCAGATATGACTAACTGACCATACTCGTTCCACTCCAGCAGCCTTTACAGGCGACATAAGCGTAAGAGTAATAGACCTATAGTAAACTACACTCAAAAAAAAAAAAAAAAAGCCAACATTAAACATACCAGACTCCAAATAAAAGACTGCAAGTGTTGTGGTTACTTAAGAAACACAGATTATGTAATTCAGCGGAAAGATGGATGATTAAGGTTTGGTCCAAATCTTTCTTCTCTAAAATATGTACTCCAAGCATACCAGTTTGCTTACGAGAGTACACAAAAAGAATGATTTAACTAAAACAAGATGGGATTTAAAGTATCCATTGAGTGTCAAAGACCATAGAAACCGTAAAGACCTGATTCTGGACTAATCTACTGCAGGCCAAATTCCTACTACTTCAGTGGGAGTTTTCTTATTCTAGGATTTATTTGCACTTGTGGAGCACTTTTTACCTGAAGTTAACTGCCGCTTCGTAGGCCATTACCACTTTTAGTCCAGTTGCTTCCCAAACTTTCCTCTAGGATGCAAACACATCTATGCGTACTTGGGAAGGGGAAGAAGGGAGGGAAGGGGTTAATGAAGGTTAACCTCCAGATGACGGTGGTTTTGTCTGGGAAAAATAACTATTTATCAGAAGCAAATGGATTTTTCCAGCACTGCCCTATTATCATCCTATGCAATTTAATCAGTCTTTTAATTGCATACAGTATGTTGTTTGTTCAGCCAGATGTCAGGTCATCTAATTATGTAACAGGAATACTGGTAAAAACATTACAGTAATTGATGTATTATGAAAATTAAAACATATATAACACTAATACTTGTTATTAGGTTTCCAGACATTTTTCCCCAAATGCACTCGATATCTTACAAAATGGAGATATCTTTAAATGATCTGTTTCAGATTTGATCAGTCAAAACATTTTTAAGCTTTCCCTCCCCCTGTATTTTGTCGCCCTAATACTCTTCAGTCCGAAGTAAATCTTTAAATCTTTCCCATGTGTAACAAAAAGGTGTAAGCCTGCATTCCCAAGATCAGTGGTTCTCGACTTTTCTCAATTTGCAGACTCCTAAACATTTTCCCGGGATGATGTGGCTTCCTGTAGCAAAGGCAAACCTACTGGCAAGGGGCCTGCTTTTCTTATTTACCTTTCATACACCCCTCAGAAGAGGGCACGGGGGCCTGCAGAGCACGGGTTCGAAACGAGCGCTTCAGAAGTGAGGCAGCAGCAAGCTTGTCTTGACTGCTCCGGGGACACTGCGTAACAGAAGCAATTCAGACTTTTTGAACCTGTCTTTTTCGCTGGCTTCAAGCGTGGTTTGCAACTTGTGTAAGCTGCAAACCAGAGAATATTTGCGGGGCTGTGGAACAGGTAATTTTACAAATTTTTGCATTTGGAATGCAGGTTGGGTTGGCACTGATGAGGACACACGTAGCCCAGGAGCATCTGCGAGAAGGGAGAACTTCCCAGGGCTTGTGACCTCCACAGCAGGGGCAGAGGCGGCCGCATCCACAGGGTGCAGGGCACGAGCTGCGCGGCCGTGCTAATGCCAGGAGCTACAGGATGGCACGGCACAGCGTATGTATGGCTTAGTAAATGCATGCCTGTAGAGAGTGTTTCCTGTAAGTGATGCCGAGACCTGACTACGATTTCCCAGCGGCATCAAATCACTGATCTTAGCAGTTGTTCTTGACTTACAGTAAAATCAGAGGAGGCTCAGTTCCACAGCACTTAAACAACGTGCAAAGGCCAACACCGAGAAGATGAGCCTTTCCTTTGTCCGCAGCGGGAGTAGGGTCTCAAAAATCCTTCACGGCAGAGAAAACAAGTAATTGTTGATTTTTTAGTTCAGGTCCAAGCTCACGAACGGCAAAGCTATGCTCAAGTGTATTTATTCTGCTTCTGTATTCAGTTATGTGACATACCGTGATGTCTGAGGTTTATGTTTACTGGTTCTGACCGCACACTCAGTTGCACCGTTCTGCGGTGTGCTGTGGGAAAACTGGCCTGTCCTTTGTGAGTACCCGCACAGATGTGACTTTGTCCCATAAACATAGTAAACTACTTTCTGCCTGGCACGCTCAAGTTTTCTCTCTGCAACCTCTGTTTCAGTCAGCGGTGAGGCATGAATCCAACTTGGAGCACTGATCTGTTCCAGCTGTTGGCATTAACGCGGCTTTCATTTTGGAACCAGGAGGTAAATGCAAGACATGAGACATGTTTGCAGGCAGTTTGTCAGGGACTTCTTGCTAGCCAGAGGCATGCCTGGCTAACAACGTGCAGGCACAGAGGCAGTTGATAGCAATTTTTATAGCTGTGAAATCCCATAATGCTCATCAGTTATTCTGTGGGAAGGCTGCAAGCAGGGAGCAGTGAAACAACCCTGTCTGACAAACCAGAGGAGATGTCAGTAGGGTCAGACCTACATGAAGAGGCAGGTCCCACGAAGCTAGTGGGAGAGCTTGCCCCGTCACTTGTCCACTAAAGACAAGCCCTCAGGGATGCTGTAATGAAAGCAGACGACCTTCCAATCCTCTTAATATATACCCTCCAAGTCCAAAGATGAAGAAAAACTCAAGCCAGATTACAGCTGGAATTGTCCCGTCATCTAGGCAGGACATTGCGGTCTGCAGGTATTTGCTGTCTTTTGCTGCTGTATTAATACCTCGTTAAGATAAGAAAACCTGTGAGGACCCAGGTGAGAGGGCTGACCTGCCAGGCCCTCTGTCCTTAGGCCTGGTGGCCGTGCTTGTGCGGTGGGAGGAAGAGGCTCGTCAGCGGGCCGTGGTGGGGAAGCACAGCTTTCAGTGAGCGCACGCAGAACAGCTTCTGCTTCCCGGGAGAGGCTCGGGCTGCCTCCCTCTGCAGCCTCCTCCTGCTAGCCCTGAAAGCCTGAATATGTCTCTAATTCTTATCTGGATCAAAAAGAAGGATGTGATCAAATTTGGCTTGTCCTGCTGGATTCACGAAGTGTTTACAAGAGTGCTTCGTAGGAGCGAAATCTGGAGAACAATTGTTTAGCTCAGTGGCAATGGTATGAGGAATGTGAGATGCATTTGTGATATCTGGATTCCGGACTGAAATCTCTATTGTTACCTTTATTTTATCCTCTGTGAACTCTCATTTTTCAGTAAGCGAAGGTCATGTTAAACGACTCTTTACCAACCCACATCCACACCCAGCAGACTTCAGCATTTCCTAATTAGGTTATATTCAATCTTTATAACGTGCTTGTAATAGATGTGGTACTGTAGCATAATCTCAACCGATATTATTCACTCCCCAGGAATGTACAGCTGAAGCTGCTCTGCAGGCTCTGACCGAAAACAATGGGTGTGCAGCTGACAAATAAAAGTAGCTATTTTACATGCCCTGGTCTATTTGGATTCCATTGTTTAAGCGATGTCTGCTGAACAGGTATTCACGTTAGAAAAGCAAGCACAATTACAATTTTGTGATGTGGCAGCTATTTTTGAAACTCATTAAAGCTTGCTAGTGCCTTTCCCATGCAATGAGAAACTGGAATTGCTTGTTGTAACATCGGCTGGCAGTTATGAATGGTTTCAGCTCACATGTTATAATGAAGAAATGAGCTCATGCTATATAATTGCGGGCTATCCCCAAGAATATTTTTATTCAGTGTTATTGTCAGACTCTAAATTAAAACCACCAAAGAGCCCGACTCCTCAAGAGGCCAGGGGTCTCAACTCCCACAGTAGTCAATGGACGGCAAGAGGACTCTGCAGTTTCAGAATTAGTCCCTAGATGCTGATAAAGAAGTGCCAATTTTTCCATTAGGCAGGACAACATTTTGCAGTGTTCTCATTGTTCTTTGAGTCTCCTTTTTGTTTGTAAAGTGAGCAATTATTATTAAAAATTAAAATAATATTTACTCTAGGCCTTATCCAATTATTATCCTTATATGAACAACTGCAATATCCTTTCAAGCGACTTTTACTTTACTTTTTCCCTTCTGACCTTAAAGCAGCCTTTAACTGCCTTTTATTAAAAATGAATTAATTACTCATTTGAAGCTGCTGGGTGGTTATAGACGATGGCATTCATCTGGCACTCGAGACTTGCTTGCATCCCCTCCCTCCGAACGCTGCGGAATTTCATCCTCCCTCCTTGGGGAGTTCTGCAGAGAAAAGGGGTCTGAACTGAGGGGAGCCAGAGAGAGCAAATGACAGAAAAGGGAAAAGCTGCTTGTGGGCAGTATGTGAACTACCACCTCCTTTGACCAACTGAATCACCACTTCATCCCGTGCACTCCATCCAGATGCTACCACGCAGTCGATGAAGGCTTTGGAGGGGTTGCTGAGCGCTCATGTGCTTCCGTTTGGGGTCGCCTAATGCTGAAGGAAAAGGTAGGCTAAGAAAGCCAAACCTGGTACCGTGTTTGAATACCCAAAGTGTGTTGCAAGTCAAACATCCGTCATTAGTATTTAGAAGGTTAAACAAAAGCTTTGCTCAAACTGAGGGTCAGTTGGTCCTTCTTTCTCCCCCGTGTCCAAAGTGTTATCGCCACAGAGGCTAATGAGTTAAAGCTAAGTAAGGTCCTCTGGAGATCAGAGGTCACAGAACAAGAGTCTAAAAAAATGGGTTCCAAATATTATAAGTCTTTCAACACTCTTTTCTAGGTATTCTGTTAAATATCCCACTGGGAGGCTTCTTTTCGTCAAAGCTAACCACATTTCTTTGGACTTTCTTCTCTGAGCGATTTCAAATATATAAAGAATTTAGATGAAAAACAGATCTGTATTTTTTCATTGTTTAAAAAAATGGTAGAAAATGTTCACTTCTCACAAGAGTGATAGCGATTTTATTTATAGAAATTCCCAGAGTGACAGTTATAGAAATAATCTGTGGCAATCAAGTTGCAGGAGATTTTTCCCTCAGTCAGATCATATTATTTCTTTCCAACGCTGCATAATAATTTCCATGAAAGAAGCTGCATCATGTAGCCCTGATCCTTGTTTTGACTTGGTAAGAGCCAACAGCGAGGAAAGACTATGAGGTTTGCGAAAAGAGCAATCTCCAAATAGGGCTGTTATAAAGAAGGGAGTCTCACTGTTCTCTGGGCTCAGTGAGAGAAGAAAGTGGGTCAATCTGCAGCAAAGAAAGATGCAAGTTGTGTAGTATCAGTTGGAAAAACAGAAAAAATAAGGGTAGCGAAGAGAGGAACGCATGGACTTACCTAGGGAGGTTGTGGAATGTCCATCCTTGTTGCCCTTAGGAATGGAGGATAAATGAACGCGTGTAGCTGGTTTCCAACTTGTCCATAGTGCCAGAGGGATCTGTGGGCCATTTTTAAGGGGACTGTGAAAGGGGGCAGAGCGGATCCGTTTTTATATGCTATGCAGCAGCCTGTTTCAGGTAACCGTAAGGGCTCTGCACCTTCACTAGAGAAGAGAATGGCGACGTCCACAGATTTTGAAAGGTTTTGAAAGGTAAGTGAGCTCGGCCCTGCATCGGGGCCCAGCATGGAGGAGATGACTCTGAAGTCCCTTCTGACCCTACAGTCTTACAGCTCTGTGAAGGAAGTTACCAGAAATGTTGTGCGTTTGGAGATATGTGCTTTGGTAATCCACATGGATTATTAAAAAAAATACAAAAATTTAGACTATTCCTATACATCATTGCTAAACACTATTCAGCAATAGTATTTCAGGGTGCAATCTGCTGGAGCACTGGAAAATAGCATTAAACAGCTTTTGGAAAAGGCTTTAGCAATATGTTTTTGTTTATGACTGCAGTAGGAAGAGCATTTACATTAAACAGTTTAACTTTTTAGCTTCCAGAGCTTATGCTAATGGTGTGTACTTTAAGAAGCATAGAATCCTTGTCGAAATATGACTTTTAACCAGACAATTTTGAAGTGTAGCAGAGTCTACTTACAATCTTCATTAAATGCATGATCCTGCTCCAGCTGAAAGAAATGCGAAAACACCGTGGGCTTGAGTTGGGCAGACACAAATAAAAACAATATTCTGTCATTTAGGAATCTTCAGACTATGCTTTAAACTCCATTTAGTTCCTAATGATAGAGGTTTGAAATGACAGAAGAGACACCATAAATCTGTGGTGGAAATGGACCAAACATTCAAAGACTTCCATCACTTTTTCTTGGCACTCAGTATAAAATCTGTGTGTTATTAACAATGTTAATACATGCTTAATGCTTTTTTTAGCTGCTAAGAACCTGGAGAAATTCAGAATTCCGGTTCTTTTCGTAACCCTGACTCCACCTCTGGCATGTATAGTTCTGTCCCACAGGGTTTCCCCAAAACACGCTAAGCTGGGCAATGGATCGGCATTTCTTCCACAGAGAAAATGCATCTTTTCTCTGAGCTGTTTCTGCCTCAAAACAGTAACTGTATTTATGTGTATAAAGAACACTTTTCTACTAATAATCCTTTTCTTCTTCATAATAAGAGCAAAATAATAATGGTTATGATCTATGGCTGTATACCTGGGTACAGTACAGGATAAAGAAAGGATTCCTGGTACTGGGTGTTGCAGCCTGCCTTCTATAATCTTAGAAGAGATTCTCTTCAGAAAAGAGATACTCCTACCTTTGGAGAAGGTATGAGTAATGGTATACCAGAAATGGGGTGGCTGTGGCTCCTGGCAGGGGTAGGCTTTTAGGACTAAAGAGAAATTGGTTGTCTTCTCATTACGGTGAAACCAATTATGAATCTCAGAATGGGTAAAGGCAACGGAAAAGCTGGAAGAGGTGTGACAGGTTGGAGGCGCAAGGGGAGCGCTATGCGAAAGGGCACAAAAGAGAGAAACTTGAACCGAATGAACGGTGGCACAGCACCGTGGCAGGCAGAGGTTTGCAACCTCGCTCTGAAAAAGAGAAACCAATGGAAGTCTTCAGAAGAGGCAGGGATGTGTGACATGACTGGAGCGAGCTTCTGAGCGTGCCGCTGTTAAATGGTGGCAGCGCATTGTTACAGCAAATGCGGCTGGGGGTCTCTTTTGTCCTCAGGAACGGTTGTGTGGATTTCCTTCAGAGATTCAGCATATGAAGCCACACACATGCCTGCCCACACACATTTCCTTTCTGAACTAGAAAGAAATATGAGCAATGTCATCCCTCGAGTGTCCCCTTTGGAAAGTCATAAACCACTTAAATTGGGTTCTTAAATGAAAAACTAGTCTTGAGAATAGAGTCGGCAGATTAAAGGTAGCATGTGAGTGCATTCGCGCAGAATAAATAAGCAAATAATTGCAAAGCTGGAAAAGAACCCAAAGGAGACAGCGTCTATTACAGAATTCTTTTTCTCTTTCGCTTACGCTAACTTTCTAATAGCTTTTTTCTTGGACGGCCTCTTTGCATAAACCGGGAGCAGCCTTTGGGCTGCTCTCAAATTTACTTTGGCTTTCGCAATTACAATTAGGAATTACTGGAACTGCTCAACCCCTGGCCGTGCCTTCAGCCCGGCCGGAGGCCGAGGCCCGGAGCCATCCTGCCCCTCGCGCAGCCGCGGACTCCTCCGTGGAGCCACCTGCTCGCTCCCCGCGCCGCCACCAGCCGGGAGGCCCCGCGCACTGGCCACGGGCCGCCGCTTTCGGCACAAAGCCTCTGGGCTGTGTTACAGCTCTGACCGAGCCAGCAGTCACCTACCGGACTGACATACGGAGGTTTTGTTTCGAAAAAAATCGTTATGTTTGGTAAGTCAAATGGCTGAAGGGATTTTCGTAGAACTTCAAATGCTTCAGCGATGAGAGAATTTGCCTGAAAGGGCAGGTTTTTCCTGGGTATTTCAGAAAGGATCAGGTTGTAAACCGCTGTGCATCCCACGATGGTGCCCGCCCAGAGACAGCACTGTGGATCTGTAAGGGTGCAACAGTCTGCGGGCATCCTGAATACTGCAGACTCGGCACCTTGAAATGAAAATGTTCTCTGAATTGGGCGCTGTATTTACATAAAAGAAAATACAATTGTCCTGTGACAAAACGCTCTAGCCGTAAAGTGCTCCAATGCTAACAGTGCAAAAAGAGCAAAGGGAAAAAATCCTCTCATCCACATGTATGTAAACATTTTAAAATAAGTATACCTTTATATGCAGTGCATATAGTGTTTACACTTATTTAAAAATGCCATACATAATGAAAACTATGCCACTATTTATAAAAACACCTGAGGAAGGTATGAACCATATTTAATATCTCAGTAAATGCACGTGCAGTGCTTGTACGGCACTGCCAAGCGTAGCATTTCGAAAAACGAACCTTCAGCAAAACTGTCGAAAGCACGGTGTTAGGCTCAGGTACCTGCCAACAGAAACTTCTGGGAGGATGTCACTGGAAGGAGTGGAACAATATCGGGGTCTCTACCTGCATTTACCAAGGAGCTTGTAAAAACGTTAACATCAGCTCAGTATTTACGGGCTTCCTATTCAGCAACCTGTCGGGCTGCCAGCAGCTACTCCGAGTCCTTTACCGTTCTGCGCAAAGCATTTGCACTTTTATAAAGCAGATGGGCAGCTTCCCTCAAATCTGTCATTACACATGCTCTCGGCTTTGGCAAGCGCAGCGGCGGCGCGGCGCTGCGGCTTGCGCGCCGCTGCATCCCCCGGCCCACGCCGCCAGCCGCGGATCTGCTGCCTACCTGGGCAGCGCAGGCTGCGGAGCCACGGAAACATCCTCGCTCCTCGCCACCGCATAAATCATGCGGGAAAGACGGAAGCGGGCAGTGGCCGCTGCGGAGACAAGCTTGAAAACAGCCCCTTTAGCGCAGCGGGGAAGCGAGGAGGTAGGTGAGAGGGTGAAAAAAAACCCCACCCGCTCAATTGTAAGCAATCCACCGAGCCGGCGCTGTGCTCGGCTGGGGTCCCGCCCCGGGGCTTGCGCGGGCTCTGCCGGGGGTGGGGACCGGTCGCCTCACGCTGCAGACGTAAAAAAAAAAAAAAAGAAAAAGAAAGAAAGAAAGAAAGAAAAAAGCCTGTATTAATAGTATTACTATTGCTGCTCTTGTTTCCCCCTTCCCCGCCCGCCTTCCCGGCACTCCTCCGCGGTGCCAGGATTTCCCTGCAGCCGCCTTCCCCGCCGGCAGCGCCGCCCGCCGCTGCGCGCCGCCGCCTCGCAGCGCTGCGCGTCCCCCCCCCCCCCCCCCCCGCCCCGCCGCGCTGCGCACCCCGCGCTGCGCACCGGCACACGCGCCGCCGCCGCCGCGGCGCCCGGCACTGACAGGCGGTCACAGGTGCCGCGCTCGCCCCGGCGCCTCCCCCGGCTCCGCGCCGCCGCCCAGCACCGCGCCGCACCGGCGGGAGGAGCCGGAGCCGGAGCCGGAGCCGGAGCCGGAGCCGGAGCCCAGCAGCGAGCCGCGCCGTGAGTGGGGAGCGGGAGCGGGCGGGCAGCGCGGAGCGGGGGGCCCCGGCTAGGCGGCGGGGGAGGCGTTTGGGGGTGGCCCCGTGCTGGGCTGCGGGGGGCTTGCAGGCTGGAGGCGCCTGAGCTCGTCTCGGGCTGCTTTTAAATCACTGAAATTCAAGGCGGAATAGTCGCCTCGTTGCTTCCCCCCCCCCCCTCCCCGTTATTCGGTTTAAATTTTCCTGCCTGGGTGCTCAGCCACACCTGATGTTATGTCCTGTCTTAGAGGCACAAGGCAACGCTGCAGCGCGGGCGAAAATAACACGTCTAACTGGGTGCAGGATGTCGCTGCTAGCTGTGCCGTTCCGCATCGGTGCGAAAATAAATAGGCGCTTGAACGCCGCGGTGCTGAGCGGCTGCGGAGCTGGGGCGGGAGCTGCACCTAAGCGAAATGCAGCGCTGGGAAGAAAGTCAACAGCAGGGTGTAATGCTGATTGTCAAACAAAGAGTCCCAGTCAGGAAGTCAAGTAAGAATTTGCATTTGGGCTGCTGATTAAGACATGCGGGCAGGGGATTAATAAGAGGGACTTGATTTGTTTTCACTTGAAATTAGAAGGAGACCGAAATAGAGGAAGTAATTAATGTGGGGCTTGCGTCATTGTAGATTGTTGTTACGTTTTAAAAATAGGAAGAGGGCTTATTATGAAGTGTTTAATGTAACAAATATGATCTCGATCTTTTATTTTCTTTTGGAAAATATTTGGGGGAGGGAGGCAAGCAGAGTGAAATTATTCATATGCGGGAGTGAAATTATTCACATGCGGACCATTCTTCTTGGTTACATGTAGGTTATAAATATGTAACGTTGTTCAGCAAAGCACGGAAAAAAAGCAGAGCCTTTAAGATACGAAAATCTAAAACTGAACAATTCTTAAGCGACATGTTGCCAGAAACCTTAAAATCCATGTGCTGTCGTTCAGATGTTTAGCAGAATGACAGAGATACCAAAAAAGGCATCGCGATGCTCGGTGCAATTCCAGGAGCAGAATTTTCCCCTTCCCCACAGAAAAGGAAAGCGCATTATTGGAAGCAAGAAGTGACAGATGTGGCATCTTAGCAACTGGCTAAACATAAAAGCATATATCAGCAGGTGATTACTGTCGCAAGGATTTATTTTTAAAGCGTTTCGTCCTGAAAGGGTCCAGCTTTTTTTAGGGTGAGCATTAAGATTTACTTCAGCTGTATGGCATGTTAAAAATAGGTTTTCAGCAGCAGTATTCAAAAAAGTAACAGTGAATTCCTATGTTCAAAAACATTCCTTGCTTTGAACATTTGTTTTTTATTAGAGCCTGCAAGGGGAGAGGAACTGAACAGGTCCTTCAGTCGGTAGGATAGTACTGAAGGGAACAATTTTTCCTGGCCCTCGCGTAAGCAAATGGTATCAGTGCAGGAAACAATGGGGCCTATCTCCTGCTTAGATTAAAGATAATCCCAATTACTGTTCTCTCAGGAGCCCGGCGATACCTGGTGCGCTCTCAGAAGTGAAAATCAGGCTGCAGAAACTCCCCTGGTGGTGGTTCTGCCTCTCGTCACTGATCCCTAAAGCCAGCCAATGTCACCAGGAGGCAGCCTGGGTGAATTTTGGAGAAGGAAAGAGCTGGATATCGCCCAAGAGGCAGCCTGTAGCCACTCTTTCCCTGGGGCAGCATGGCTCTGCACCGTCGCTATTTGACTGCTGTGGCTAAATGTCACACTGACTTCAAAGAGGTGTTTTAAATCTGTTCCAAACCACTTTTATCAGCCTTAGATTAACCAAAGAAGGCCATAGTTCTTGGCAAACCTTGTTTTGTACTCGGCTTTCCGTAATTAGGTAGGCTGCTTTGGTTTATAGTCTTATAAGCTAGATGACTTCTTACAGAAGAAATTCTGGTTCTCTGCCCAAGTCTTGAGAAAGAGTATGGGGTAGGGGAGGGAACTGTGCAAGCTTTTGAAGATGAATTTCCTTCTCCCATGTACCTTGCCATCGGGTTCCCTTTTGCTTCACTTTTCAGTGCAGTTGTATCCCTGAGGTGCACCGATAGACTCCGGCCAGTTATTCTTCATGCTCCGAGCCTGTCGCTGATAGAATTGCTCTGGATTTGGCCCATTTTGGCCGTGTCTAATTACTTAAAAGGCCACAGGCTTTCACCTTGCTGCATGCAAATGTAACTTTGCAAAAGCAAACAAAAAGCATCACTTTCTACTCTTCTTTTTTCTTTCTTTTCTTATCATGATCAAAGCACAGTAGATATCTTTGCTCAAGATCCGAGTCCTCTCAGGGAGAGCTGGCGTCCGCTCCCTTCCCACAGCGGTATAACTGAGCTAACTGGGTGGTCGGTGCCTGCTAGGAGCAGCCCCACTGCAGAGTTGCAGCAGTCACCGCTGGTACAGCACTGGCGTAGACATGGGTGGCAGTAGGCTGAAGGCATATCCTATGGTTTTTTCATTCGACAGCAAGGTGATTTACCCCAAAACCTCGGACGTGAAGTCCTCTGGGGATGTGAGGAGAACTGTAAACAGGCGTTGGGCTGGGGACTGTCAGTTTTTATATGATTTATTCTGTATTCTCACTGCAGAGCAGATTGGTTACTAGCTAGTGACAGCAGCTATCTGTTACTGATGGACATGCCTAGGTAGGCCAGCCAGGTGGGTTTGAAGCACCACTTACTCAGCGGAAGGGTTTTCTGTGAAACAGGAGGGCAGAATTAGGTGCAGCTACTGAGTGCAAGCTCAGGTGAAGTCTGTGCCGAAGGAAAAGTCGGAATGAACTGATTTGCTGACCTCAGAAAAGATCTCTTTCTAGTGCTATGTTAAATAAGAGATATTTGTGGATGACATTCTTGATGATATACTTTACAGTGTTCTGAATTTACTTTCATAATTTCGTTGAGCAAAGCTATTAATCCAGTGTGGTGACACCAGGGAAATGGGTGGAACAGGAGTCGCTTCGGAACTGGCTAGCGACAAAGCTAGTCTGTGAGGTTAATCTCCTCTTAGTTTCAGAGGTAAATCAAGATGCACAAGCTTCAGAAAGCACACGGCCAGGATAAACTGAGAAAATATCTAATGGACAGAGTTGGCCAGGGTGACAAGATATATGTATGCTGTTACTTGTATTTCCTTGGCGTTTATGGAATAAATAAGTCAGGTGTAGAAACAAATGTTTGCCTTAAGGTTCTAAAACAAGTTACGCTCGCAGGAACACAGTTAATCAATAATTTTTATAAGCATCTGTTACAGTTCTCCTCTGAGGGGCCAGTGAAGAGTTGAGTGTGTTTTACTCCTTTTTGTTTTATTTAAAGTGGGGAGGCAAGGCATTTATAGCCCGAGCCTACGTCAGAGCAGCACATTTTCATGCTTAAAGCTCTGAAAATGGGAAAGTGATAGTTGAATGCTCAAATTAAATCATATCTTTGTGACCACAATAGCTTTTTATGTGAGACCATTTATTGATGGTATGTTTAGCTGAAGTAATTTAAAATACTGTTATACTTATCTTTGAAATTATGCAGTTGCACAATACTCATAAAATTTGATGACTGATATCTCATGAATGCCAAGGAGCTGAATTAAGGGTTTCAGCCTTCACCATCTGTGGGGTCTCCAGCATACAACTTAACTATGTAAATATTTCATTAATGTTGTTTACTTGCCCTAAATAGTAGAAGAAAACTCACAAGTCTGATGCGCTGCTTTGATTTCTAGCATACAGGTCAGCACAGAACAAGTCAGATAAGAAATGAGATGGAATGATATAGTCAGTTATTGTGCTGTGGGTCATTCTGAATGATCTGAGGCAACTTGTCTGCGGTTTGTGCAGATAGCAGCGGACCTTCTGTAGAGATACAACTGCTGATGACAAGCCTTGCTCATTGAAACCAGGTATGACTTGCTTAATCAGATCTCTGCAAACTTGTCTAGATGCATGCTAATGGCAATTTTTTTTTTTTAAGGAACTTGTAGAGAGCTTTCTGAAAAGGAATGCTTGTTCCTGTCTTTGCCAGGAAGATCCAGAGAGCAGGACTTGCTGTATTTTTTTTTATTCTCTCCCTTTGAAATGCCAGGTGTTTCAAGTCTGACTCTCACTGTTTTGCTGTAGAATTTTTTTGTGTATCTGAATACTTGTATTCCGCCTTAAACAAAGGAAACAGGTGTTGAATCTTCATTCCAAATGCTTTTTTTCCTATAAAAATATTAGACACTAGCATAAAAACAGTAAGCAATCTTTTTTCCAGTTAACTTTTTTAAAAGTGCGTACAGTATGATACAAAAGTCAAGGAAACCCAAAAACCTATGTGAAAAGCCCGGCAAAAGGAAGTATCCAGAAGTTAGAAAATGCCTGTGGAAAATGGAGACACAGATGTATGTGAATTACGGTCGCATTTTATTTCTCATAGCCCTCTTCCCCAAACAGCATGTGGGGTGAATGAGGTGAGAAATTACAGGAAGAAAGACTCTGAAGTGCTGGGCTAAGGCTGAAGGTCCTGGTCCTCCTCTGTCATAGCCCTTTTGGGTGGTGTTGGGCAATGTTTTAATGCAGATGCGTGAAGGAACCAAGTATTGGTTGCACAAGTAATTTAATCTTGGGATTTCTTAACTTTGCATTCTTTGACTTTGCAACCTTAAGTGTTCCACATATGATATTTCTAATTACGGGGTACAGAATTCTCAGTGATACTCTGTGAGGAGGATCAAAGGTGCTTTGCTGCCACCACAGTCACCTGTGAAGTGTTTTTCCAAAGAGGTTGTGAAACTAGCTTCCTTGCCAGCAGAGCTTTCTGTCATGGGAGCTTTGCAGGGAGGAGCTCTGATACCTGTAAGGAGATGAGTAATACTGTTTTTAATCTTTAGTAGGAAGCAAAGCTGAGGGAAAGAAAGGGCAGGAAGGAGATGCTAGACAGGACTTCAGGCATAAGATGTTTAGTGAAGAAGAGGGCAATGGGTCTTGTTGATTTGGCAAACTGTTTGTTTCTGTAGTTCTAGTAAAGCTCCTCGCTGACTTTTAAGAGGCACTTTTGTCAGGTCATATGACAGGGTCAACTCCTGTAGAGTTGGCAGTTTCCTTAATGCTCAAGTGGTGCTCTAGTACCAAGTGATATACAGGAACATAGTGCCAGTATACTTGCCTTTTTGTTTAATTTTCCCTTAGCTCAATTAAACTTTCACAAAATATATGCCAGCACTATTGAATTCTTCTCGTTAAGAAGGACTTTAAATTTTACAAAAGTCAGTACCTTAGTAATTTAGGACCTTAAAAAGTCCTTGTGAAATACAGGTACCAAAACAATTTTTAGCTGTTACTCTTGATTATAGTGCTCACTAACGCTAACCTTTTAAATTGTATTCATAAATCTATTGTGAACAGAAACTAGTTCCATTTTTTTTAATGTGTATCTTCAGTTTTAGTTAAGTAATGCCTAAATCATGTGTGTGTATATATATATATATATATATATATATATCTTTTAAAAAGTTTACATAAATCTCTTAATATTTTCTAGAAACCTCTACGTTTATCTTTGTTTCATTTAATGTGATTCAATATGTGCTTTGATTTAGTTTGCCTTTAATTCTATTTATTCATGAGATTGGATAAATTAGATCTGAAACTCAGGCAAAGATTAGTCCAAGATGTGGTGTGGCTTGAGGTGAATGTTTTGTTTTGCTTTTTTTCTCCTCTTTTTTGTGCTCAAGATGTACACCATAAATATGAATCTGACATACTGGTATTAAGGAACAATATCTTGCTCAGGCGTTCTTACCACTGCTTTTAATAATTAATTGTGTTGGGAAACGGTCACCAGTATTACTTTGCTCTCTTTATTTTCAGATTCATTTAATAAACTGTCTTTTGGGGACTAAAACTTAGTGTGAATTTGCTTTATAATTTATCCCAAGGGAAGGGTTAGGCCAGTCTTCTCCTAGTTCAGTTTTCAAATTATAGCTTGATCAATTTTAATTTTACAAACTCCCTGTCATCTGAAACACTAGTATGACTTGGATTGGCTCTCTGAGAGTTCCTGTCACTGTAATCACAAAGAATAAAAACAAAAGTGCCTGTGAAGTCGAAAGTTGCATCTATCACAGTGAGGGTGTGAAGGAAGAGGAAAGTGCAAGTTCTGCCTTCTGTTTGATGCAGGTCTGCTGAGGACGTAGTTTGTTCCAAAGGCCAGCCATAACGTGTCTCCCAAATGCTGTGGTCCTTGCAAAGATACTTTGCTTTTTGCCTGACTTTTCTGTATTCATTTGGAGGATAGTATGTGGCTAGTTAGACTTTGGTTTCTCCCTTTTTTTTTTTTTTTTTTTTTTTTTTTTTTAGCACACTTGGCTCCTAGGAAGAATGTCAGGGGTTAGCTCAGCTGAGGGGAAGACTTAAATAGTAGGAGAGCTACATGGCATGTGAAAGGAGGGCAGGGAAAGGCTAGTGCCACTGATCATCCTGCATGGCAGATGCAGCTCATGTGCCCCTGCTTTGGATGCTACAGATTACTGCTCTTCATCGGTTTAAGCTGGTCTTTCCTTTGCTTGCTTGTGGCTCTCTAGCAGATGATTTTGGAAAAATTACCACAGCTTATGAAGGATAAGTGTGCTTGGGGGTGTTGCTGGCATTTTCTGCAGACAGCGTTTTCTGTTTGGATATTTTAAAACCAGATGAGCATATGCAGGTAAAGAATAGAGCAGAGTGTCCACACACAGGCTGTTTGTACGGCGTGTGGAATTTTATTTTAATTCAGTCCAAACACTTGGAGTAGAACGATGGAATAGGACGGGAGGTGTTAGTTACAATAATTATAATTCTGTTATAAAGCTAACAGTATTCCCTGCCCTCAAAGATGCCACGACTGAGGAGATTCTGTTGTCTGTGAGATTCTGTTGTGATTTTGTGTCTGCGCAGAGCTTAACATACTAGATCCCTAGCTTGTGATTAAGGCTCCTGATACTACAGTAATACAACTGCATAGTAATGCATTTGCTCAGTTTCGTCATCTTGCCTAGAAGTAAAAAAGGGTAGGAAGAAAGAGGGTTCACACATCTAGTCAGTTTGAAAAGAAAATCTTAAATGAAGAGAGATTGGATTGTTAATGTTATCATATCTGCTCCTACTAGTTTCTTTTTAATGATAAGCAAAATAATTAGTGATATGGAGAAGTCATATAGACTGAACAGAAAATACATAGTTAGAAACACACTGATTTGAACAGGTCACCAACTTGTATGGCAGCTACTGTGCTCCTGTATGTCCCTTCCCTGCTTGCACTGCATGGTCATAGCGGGAGAGGAAGGCTCTATTTCTTTTTGGTTTTTTTGTCTACAGCTGGTAAACGGTGCACCCTCAGGCACGATGAATACCCATCTCAGTTTCCAGAATCTTTTAGATAAGATCCACTAAACTCAACAGCAAAGATGAAAAGGGCACCCATCCATTTTATGGCAGAGTGGGCTGCACGGTTCTCTTGAAAATACATATTTCTAGTCCCAGAGAAGAAAAGTTAGTTACGAAAGCAAGAGCCCAAGTAGGTTAGGAATCTGTAGGAGTTCCTGAAGGAATCTGTGAGAAGGACAAAAAAAACTCCACCTCTCCTAAGGAAAGTGATGAACTATCGAGTAGTTTATACTGCAGACAGCTTTCATATTTTTCCTTGAGAATTACCTTCACTCTTAGTTGCAGTAATTATTTTACCTTGAAACTACTGCAGTGCTCCTACTTTGGCAGAAGAGTATGTTGTTTACAAAGTATTTTGTGGGATGGTATGACAGCTGAATTGCTGGGATGTAATGTGATGACTGTTTGGGAGGAAGAAACAGGAGTAGCACTGAATGAAGCAACAACAGAGGACTTGAAATTTTTTGACAATGCCTTTGCTAAGAACAGCATAACCATTAAAGTGCAAATCTTTAAGTGTATTTGAGCAATCACTGAAAATAAGAAGAGATAATATGCATAAAAATGAAAATTTCATAACGTGAGATACAGGTTTCAGTGCTCAAAGATGCAATCTAAACATGGGATTAACTCTAATTGCTAAATTCCAGCTAATTTCCATATGTAAGTAGACTTGGGTCCTAAAATGTCCTCTTTGTTAATGAACACTGTATGTTCTGCTTTTGAAGGAAAGTGAAAAGCTGTGGAAACACGTATTTGTAGGTGTGTACACAACAATTTATAGCATCATAAGAAGAAAAATTTGTTGTGAAAGCTGGAACGGCTTGGTAATGTCATTGTGTTTATGAGCGTATAAAATGCACAAGCAAGTTGTTAAATGGAAGTTACGCATGGTGAAGTCTATCACTGAAATATTAGGAAGCACCTGAATCAAGCCTGCTTATGTTTCTTTCTCCCTTGTACCTGTGCGTATATGTGTAGTGTTTACTTACACTAGGTTTTTCTTGACGCCTCCACATCGCTCTGTGTGCTGTGCGTACTGGGTTGATCCCTTCTCCCTTTTCACTTTCCTCCATCTCCTAGTTCCACGCCCTTAATCCTTACACACGGATTCTGTCCTTCCCGAATGTGGGCTCGTGGTGCTTCCTTCCTGCAAAGCTGCTTGTGGACAGGGAGCATAGAGAGCTATGAGGAGAGGCAGTATTTGTAATGGAGCAGGAATCTTGAAACACTTCAGCTGGCCAGTGCTAACAGACAGCTACTGATTCTTGCAAAAACAACACGTGTTTGAAGCACCTTAAATTGGCCATCCTGGTAATTCACAGGAACAGTGAAAGACACATCCTGGACATAAATTTGAATTTCAAGACTATGTTTAAAAGCACAGACGTGCCAGAACTTTTTAGCAGCACCACTGCAGGGCTGTGGATTTTGGTGGGTGGTTATGTATAGGAATAAGGGGATTAGGTTGGGGCAGGGGAAGAGAAAACGCATCATTTTGCTTTTGCCTCGCTAGAGAAACAGATTAACAACTCCTGCTAAAATTCTCCCACTTGTTTCTAATTCTCTCAACAAATATATGCAGAGGTGGACAGAGGACAGAAATTGTTGGCTTAAATGGCAAAGTCTGATAGTTAGAAACCGCTCTTAAGATGAGCCTTTCAATAGAAGAGGCTGAGAGACCTGAAGGATAGGTGGCAATGTTAGAAATGCCACATCTAAGAAACGGTGTGTAAGCTACGTGTAACAAAACAGCTCCGTGTACATGCATGTGTGTGTGTATAGGTTTAAGATCCTTGTCTGAAATGGCACCTGATAACTTTTCAGATGCTTTGATTCAGTGTGCTCTTTCAGTCCGTTGGTGAGGTAGTGTCAGGAGTTAGTGGGCCTTCTGAATTTCAAAGTTTGCAGTTCTTGAGTTAATATCTTAAAAGGACAAATGTGGTCCCAAATCTAAGTTCTCGTAATGTATAGGCGAATTGCCTTGAAAATAAATGATAGTTTGAGAGTGTTGTCAAAATGCAAGTTATCTTAATTTCTCTGGAGTAGAAAGTAAACAAAGCCAAAGCCACATCTCAATTTTCATTCTTTTCTCCAAAAACGGGATATTTAAAGTTGAACATTGGATTCTACTTGGTCAGGGTTTTGAGATGCTTGTTTCAGAGTGGTATCTTAAAATGTTTTGTTTTCCTTACTCGCTTTGAATAGGTTGAATTGTTGTGAAATGTGTGCCCGTTCTGCCTGCACAGTATCAGAGGAGAACTAGCTTTTAAAGTTTGCAGATCTCAAACTGTTTATGGCAGTTTGACAGAAGAGTATTTATTCAGTTGTCCATGCAGGATTTGAAGTAGCAGTATCAAACATAGATATCTTTTTTTTTTTTTTTTTTTTAATTTGGCGTTGAAGGACTATAACTTTCCTTGGACACAACAGTTTGGATGAGAGCTCTGTTTTAATAACTTCCAGATTTACCCTTTCAGTCTTAATAATCACCCTGATGATCGAGAAAATATAACCCGTGGACAAAAAGACTTTAAAAATTTAGTATGGCCTTCCCTGGATAAAAATGCTTTTCAAAATATGTATTCCTTAAGAAAAGAGAGATGTCATGCATGCAATCAAGGGAAAATACATTTTGTATCTTGAATGATAAAAGCCAGAATGGACCATTGGGAACCTGCCTATAACGCTATAGGACTTTGCTGAGTTGTTACCCAGTTCTGTGCCAGTATGGCTCCTGGATCTGCCTGAATAGTTTGAATTAGACCATGGGGATTTTTTTAGAAAAGAAAAACTGTCTTCAAAAAAATCCAAATAGGAGAGAATCCACCACAGTCCTTGGTAAGCTGTTCTAACTGTTAAAAAGATACATTTTTTTTTTTCCTACCTTGCTTTGTCAAGCTTTCATTCCAGTAAGTGTAAGTTGTAGCAGATGCAGTGAGTGGAAGTTGAATGCCCTCTATTATTAAATTTTTGCTGCATGTGAAGTACTTACAGCCCATGATCAACTCATCACTTCGTCTTCTAAGTAACTGAACAGATTGAATGCTCTGTGAGTCTGTTGCTGTAAATTATCTAGTCCATTAATCAGTCTCACGGCTGTTGCTGAAACTCTTCTGCTCAGTAGCATCCTCCTGGAATTGTGGATGCCAGGACTGGTCACGATAAGGGCCAAATACAAAATCACTGGAACTTCTCTTCTCCTTGTCAATGCTCTCGTAGGCACTGGGGAATCACTTTTAGCCCCTTTTGATAAAGCACGAGAAGATCAGATTCAACTAGTTCCCTCTTCTGACCTGCACAGCTATTGCTACTGTTCCCAAGCACAGTCTTTGATCCTGAAAATGTGGCCTATGTGATTTAATCTTAAATTTTAATCTTAAATGTATGAACTTGGCCACTATTAACATGTAAATGGCTTGCTGATGTTCAGATGTCTTGCTGCTGTTCAGGCATCAGCTAATCAGGATCACTCTCTTCCTCTCCCTTCCATTACCTACCAGTCAGTTTTCCTCTCTTCCCCCTGACCCCAAGTCCTCCGCTGTAGGTCATTTTAGCTTAATTCCCCAACTAAAATGGATGAATTGAACGCAAAGAGTGTAAGAGCATGCACAGGTTGAAGGGTCTTTTGGTGAACCAAAGGCCCATGTGAATCATAACGTCCATAGTAGAAGCAAATGCTAGAAATTCTATTTGCAACATCTTCTGTCTATCTGACTTGGAGTAACGTTACCCTTTGCTGTCTACAAACGAGGAGAAACTCCTGTGAAATCAGACGTGTTAAGCTGGTTTAATAAGTCACAATTGATCTAGTCTGAGATCCTATGACAAAAATGTTCTTTTGTCTTTGAGTAGATGCACTGGGCAGAAGAGGAGCTGTGTATATTGGATGCTATAGAAACCGGTAATTCTTCCATTACAGTTGTATCAGTTTGCTTTCTTGTCTGTTTAGGAAAACAAGAGTCCTGATTCTAATTTGGTTTATAGCAGCTACGCCCTCCAGTGATTATACTTATTTAATTACCGCTAACCAGGAGAGACCAGAACTGGACCAAGTGGCTCGAGGTTAAGCTTGGTTGTCTGCTAAGCTATCAAAAAAAGTGTCATCAGTAGATGCACTACCGCTGCAGTATTTCAAAGCATTTAACAGTGTTTCATTCTGTTTTCTTCTATTTAATAATGAAAGGTACTAGCAAAACAGATGAACTTAGGAGTTCATTGTACTTCCTGGGGGGTGGAGTGTTGTTCCTTTCCCAATGCAACATATGTATTAAGACATTTGCTGCCTTGGTAAATTCTTCCTTGCACTCTGCTGAGGACATGAATGCTAAGTTTGACCACGGAGCAAATGGCCATTTCCAAGTGACTCGTAAATGACGAGCTGCCAACAGGAAGTCCAACAAAATATTTCAGTGTGTGGAAAACTATGAGCAAATTCTTCCATATCTTCTCCAACGTGAGAGAGGTAAATAGCAAGAGGTATGAAGGGAGTTTCACTATTAATTAAGCTTGCTGAAATACTGAAACTGCACTTAATTCATACCATTGCATAATAAGTCAAATCACTGAGGCTGTAACAGCCAAAATGTCAGGCAGATTAAAAGTCTTTCTGGATTTTCAGGTATTCACAATGTTTTTGGTCTTAAAATTATTGAACTTTCACTTTAAGAATTTGGGCTCTTTCAGCCTGTGTTGGCACCCCGGGGTGATACTGCCTGCCCTTGTTGCAGGCCCTCTGAAACAATAGCTTTGGGAGGTGTGAGTTTTCCTAATCATGTCAGTGGTGACTAACCCTGGAACTTGGTGACTATTAAAAGTTAACCTTGTTACTGCAAACTGTTAATATGCCGAATTCAGAGAGTTTTGATTTATTGATTGGATGCAGATTTTTTTTTGTTGTTCAGGCCTTTGCAGTATAGATTCTCTTCCCATGCTAAATTGTCTCTGCCTTCCCACTTCTGTTTCTCCCAAGTGAACGGATTTTCATGAATGGTAAGAGTTCAACAGCAACGTTGGTAGCAGGATTTTTGTTTCAAGGGAACAGATCTACTTAACTTAAATTCTCAGAACACACTAAATACAGGTTGTCCTGCAATAATTCAAGCGGAAAAAAAAAAATCCCAAAGGCTTCAATGGGCTCTAAATACAGAGAGCTGTATTAACTATGAACTCACTCAGAGACCATGGATACAGTTAGATAGGCTCTGAATAACTGTGAGGCTATACGGTGACTTAATTTGCAAAAGTATTCTTTCTCATAAAGTGAATAAATTGCTGATCTTTTTAGCTACCTTTAGAAATAAATACTGCCTACGGAGCATTTTGCAAAGATTATCTTTATACAGTAGAAAGAACTGTGTAGCGATGGTAGAGGAGTCATTAGGAAAGAAACAAGCAGAATATGAACAGCAAAGAGATCAGAGATCTGCCATCTTCCTCTCACTTTTGGGTTCAAATCTTTTCTTTGGATTAAGAGCTCCGTGTTGGAGGATGAGTGGATACGTGTATGTATTTTCTTTCTTATTTTAGGGGAATACTGTTCCTTAGACCAGTAAAACAATAATAATCACAATGTGGTATAATTTAAGAAGCATGGGACTATGGTAATAGGGGTGTTGATGAACTGTTTCTACCATGGATCTACGTAGCTGTTGGTGAACAATTTAATGATTTTCTCCAATATAGATCAGAGCCTAAGTATGCTGCCCCACTGCTGCTGCAGCCAAAAGGAAATACTTGTGGCAGATTTGAGGTAGTACCCAAGTACATAGGAGAAGGAAGAAAATACCAGCTTTGTACCATCACCTTTCTACTTGAAGTTGCTATGAAACACAGATCCAGCAAAAGACATGCGCGGTACTTTGATGATGGTACTTCTGTTCTTCCCCATGACTCTGTGGAATGGTCCCCGCTGCGTTCATGTATTTTTGTCTTGACTGCACTGAAGCAGCAGCAGCAGCACTGAGATGCTGATGCCCTTCTCACGTGCAAGTTCCCTCTTCTTGAATTTCTTCAGTGTGCTGTCTCTGTTAGCCATACGCTCTTTTGTATTTGAGGAAGCTAAAGCCTGCAGGTTTCTGTGTTTCTACAGAGGCTATCTCTGTTGAGAGAAATAGCATGGACTTTTACAAAGGAGGAAGAGAATGCCACGCTGTGTCTTAAATTAATGCAATCCTCTTGCACTGTTACAGTATTATATGGGGGATATTTTGCCCAGTTTGTGTTTGCCCTCAGGGCAGAGAAACTGACCTCACCTTCTACTCAAAATTATTTGTCCACGTTAAGGAGCTCAGGACCTTCTGGCCATTAACTGCTATGGCTTGGATTCTGACCATGAGTTTTATTTTCTGAGGGTATTTTTCTGCAACGTTTGAGCAGAGGTTTTTGTCAGTGCTGTGGGTGGATGTCCCGGACCCTACAATGTGTCACATTTTCTTTTATTTCTGATGGACTGTGAACCGTACTAAGCAGCACGTCGCTCCTCTCTCACAATTTGAATTTTGGCTCTTAATTCTGACTGTCTGATGGTAAGGGCTTTCTAATGACAATTAAAAATCTGCTTTAAATAGCCTTCACCAAGGGCAGAAGTTCATCTTCACAGAATCGTTTAGGTTGGAAGGGACCTCTGGAGATCATCTAGTCCAACCTCCCTGTTCAAGCAGGGTCACCTAGAGCATATTGCCCAGGATCACATCCAGACGGCTTTTGAATATCTCCAGGGAAGGAGACTCCACCACCTCTCTGGGCAACCTGTTCCAATGCTCTGTCACCCTCACAGTGAAGAAGTTTTTTCTCAGGTTCAGTAGCATTCTCAGGTTCAGTAGCATGAGTCAATTCATCTTTCCCACTTATTACAGGGTTAAGTAAATAAACAGGTCCTTTACATAGCAAAGTAAGTTCCAGAATTATGTTGATGGTCTGCACGCCACTGCCTTCCATGCCAGGTATGACTTGGTACATGGATTACTCGCAGCGTGCTCATGCTTGCGTCAAGAGAGAGGCGCATCCATGCCCAAAGGGATTGCTGCACCTTGTTTTTGTGCTGTTATAGTTGTATAAATAAGGCATATGATGACCAAGCAGAGTTATAACAGTCTAGGAACAAGTGTCAAAATGCACTGCAAGGCCTTGCTGTGTGTGCTGTGATACAGAATTAGCTTGTCTCAACTCTGAAGTAGTAAGTGCAACCTAGATAAAGTATAGGCTTAGTATATTCAGCTGGTATTCATTTAGCCAGATCTAAAATAACTTCTGCCTTGATTGTTTCTCCTGCCTGTCCCCACAGTACTCCATATCGTGTGGAGTCTGATGTTTGTAGGAGTCTGATATTTGCGGAGTATTTGTGGAGTCTGATATTTGTCTGATGCTTGTAATAGGCACGCCAAGGCATTGCTTAAAAGGGAGGTTGTTGTGTAATTCAGGTGGGATTTGGCTGTCAGAAACCTGGTGAAGGTCTTTTCAGCATCCTGGAAGTGGAGTGCCATTGCTGATAAATCTGAAGTCTATGCGCAATGTTTTTGGCAAGGGATTGTAAATGTAATGCTCAACTTGAGGCTTTTTCTCCCCTTTGATATCCCTTGCCTGAAGTGACGTGAGGAACCCGGTGACTGGTGCTGAGAAGCATGTTTAGCAGTTGGCACTTGTAAAGGGGAGTGAAAGGCAGCTGCAAATGCAGAGGGCTCTGCTTCTGAGGAAGGAGGGAGGGAGGAGAGGCAATTCATCCCGATTTGACCTAAGAGGAGCGCAGAGAGGTGCAGCTGGGTGTTGTCCTCTGTGTTACCTAAAGTCTAGCCTAGTTTTTGTAGAAATACCTGTTACTTTTTGGTTTTTCATTAATGTGGGTTCTGGAACAAATTAATTGTGACCAAAGTCCTAAGGATCTGACATTTGTTTTCCACTGAAAAACTCTTTATCCAACTCCAATTTTCATCCTTACATGCATGCTTCACTTTCAACGTGCAATCCTGTTGAGCAGCATGAGAGAAATCACTTCTTGCAGTGCCTCTCTTAAAAGGTGAAAGCCACTTATGCCCTGCCCGTGCTTTTTTTGTGTGTGTGTGTGTGTGTTCATTTATAGCCTTTCTGGGGAGGTGGCTGTTGTTTTGTAGCAGTGTGTTTGCTGTGATCCTTTTCAAAAGGGCCATGTAGCTTGTATTTCCTTAGAGACCTACCAAGGATTGTCTGTGCTTTAAGGTGTGCGAGAGGTATGAATCCTCAGCTTTGTTTAGCTAGGAGAACTCACTGTAAAAAGTTGTAATTTGTCTTGCAACAAAGGCAAGTTGCTGTTTTGGTTGAGTATGGTATTACAACACTGCATTTGTCAGTGTCAGTTTATGCCAGCCTTTAAATAGGATACTCTGCAATGAGTTTGTTTTCTGGTAGTCTGTAATCCTCTCAGGCAGCTAACATTAACGAGCGGCAGCATTACTGTGGCCGATTTTTCTTTTGATCATACACAGCCTAGTCAGGAAATGGGTGAGGAGCGTGAGTCATGATTACATTACCCTAATGTGACTGCCTACTAGAAGTTTTCTTTTTGCCACCAATACTCTTTCCCTAGGCATTACTTCTGCAAACAAAATGTGCGTTTTGGAGCACTTTGAAATACTGACCTTTAAGCACAGAGATTTATGTTCTTTTGTAGTCTCAAAGCAAAATCCTGAGCAGGAACCCCTGCAGAGTGCAGAGAGAACAAGTAATGTGTGCAAAATGCTTTTCCAGAAAGCTGCAAAGGACAGGACTTGACTTGCAGTACATTAGGTCTGCTCGGGTTCATTGGATACAGCATGTTTCCCTGACCCGTTTAATTATGCTGTCATACTGCCTGCACATGCAAGCTAGAAGCCCAGTCCTCTCTATATACAGATGTTGTCATCTTGTTTGCCATTTTGGCGTAAACTGTCCTGCAGACCCACACTTCTCTTCTGAAATGCAGCTGCAGTAATGGGATGATAGGTGCTAAGTACTGGCTGAGGTAACACTCGAGTATAGAGAAGGTAGCTTCAGTGGGACCTGAAACAGCAGTATTTCAGACAGTTAAAATGCTTGGTTTTGAGAGTTTGAAAGAAATATCAGCTGCTAATTAATAAACTAGTTTTAGCACTTAACTGCCACTGTGCCGCTCTGAATATTCTGACAGTGCCCCTCTGTAGCGCTTCCAAACATAGAAAATACAAGGCCTGAGTACGTAACTTTCAAATTAGGGTCCTCAACTCTGCCTGGTTTTAAGAGCAGTGTGTGAAATGTAACTGTTTGTATAGAGAGGCGCTCCGATGCTATTTGATATATTCCAAGGAGAAAAAAAAAAGAGTTTAGTAGAGGCAACTCAAGTTAATAGAGCTGAGCTTCTGTCACAAAGATGCCAGGAGGAAGTGGCGAACGCTGAACTGCTGTCCAGCGCGATGCGTTCCCCTCCGCCAGGGGCGAGTCCCAGGTGTCCCTGACATGCTGCAGAGCAGAGCCAGAATATGACATGTCTTCCAGTTGTCACTTGTTCCTCCAGATTCTTCCCTCTGCTTGTATGGTACCTTCACACGGTGGAGCTGTTTTGTTAGGAGTATAGGATAAACTCACTGTGAAGATGTAATTTCCATTTGATTTCGTTCTACTTCATATCAAGGTGATAAAGCAGAAACAATTACTTTAACAACCTACACTGACTTATACATGCATAACCAATTTTTAAAAGTCTTACCCGCTCTCCGTGATTTCACCCCTATTCCTCAAGGGCATGAATTGGACCAAAAAAGAAATTCGGTGAAGAGTTTGTAATCCATTGTAGACTTTCCTTCTTTCCAACTACCCCAACCCCATGCTCTTTGATCTCATCTCGATGACCATTCAGCTCTTTGAAGGAAGCAGAAGAACTGCAACAGAGCAGAGGATTCATCCTTTCCTATGTAATAAATCAAATAAGCCTTGTGCAAATTCATAGTTTTCTGTAGCTTTGTACCTCTACTTCACTCTTAGCATTTGCACATAGAGGGCTCTCTGGCTTCAAGTTTGGTTTAAACCATTTTACCAGGCATTTCAGGATGGTAAATACTTATTTGAAGTGAAGCACTTAAGAGAATTGAATAATAGCAGCATTGGTGATTACAGTAAGTCTGTGTCACTTGTGTGTTTCAAGGAGACGATAAAAAATATTTGACTTAGAGATGAAGGGTATTTGAGAATTGGAGGAGGTTAGAGACTGGGGTGGGGGTGAGGTCTTATAAGATGCTTTTATTTCAGATTGCCTTTTATCAGGAGCTACCAAGTAAGGAAAAGTTAAATTAGGGATCTTTTACAAATTATGAATAATAAACTGCTAACTATAGCTGGAAAAACTTCATTTTGACATGACAGCAGCCCTTGGAACTGTAAGGCGGAAGCTGGTGGAGCTACCAAGCCAGTTTTGAATCAAGAAAATGGAATCTGGGTGTAATTCCATGGACATCTTACGTTGTAGAAGAGTTAGTTTCAGAATTGTGCATCCCTCTGCCAGAACTCCTCACTCTCTAAGCATGATGCTTCACCAGACAGCTGAGCTGTTCAAATGACTTGTTGCAGCCAAAAGGAGCAGTCGCACTCCTAGCCATGTGGTCCTACACCCTTTTCCTAATTATTTTTCATCCAGTGTAGTGAATTGAACGGGCTAAAGGTGTGCATATGGTGCGAAGGGAGGGAGGGGGAGAAAGCCCTTCTGACAGCAACAATTAGGTGGGCTTTAACTCTCTCTTGAAACTTTACCACCAGTTATACCACAGCAGTTTGGAAGCTTTTACTGTAAACTGAGTCGGGGGAGAGCTGCTGCTGTGACCTGTCTGCAGCATGGCTTGCAGGCGTGCCGGTGAACGGAGGGTACAGGGAACGGCAGTGCGCAACTAGGAGCAGCCAGCCAGGAGGGCCAGGCTCTGGGGTGGGAACTTTTAAACCAGCTTTGAGAAGAGAGCTTGGTAGGGGAACTACACCCTCTGTCTCAAAAGAAGCCATCTACACTAACCTGCTCAGAATTACAAAGGGGGTGGATTCATAATCCACTTAACCAGCTATCAGTGCTGGTTGACATCAAAAGGGGCAGTGCTGCCTGCCTCAGTCCACACATTTCTAAATGCGTCTGTAGGCCAGTACCAGCACTTTGGTAGACAAGTCTTGAGCTGCTCTGGCTGAAATTAATCCTTTCTTCTCCCTCTGCAGGTGAGATTTCAGCCAGAGCAGTTACCCAGTCCTTTAGGTGGCATATGGACTTAGGTTGTAGGTTTTTTGGTCCCATTTCACAATGGGTTTTCATTGGCCTAAGAGAAGCCTCTCTGTCTTGTGGCTTATGACTTGATAGGCCCCAGCTGTTTGGTCTGCTAGCTTTGTAGGAGGAAATGTGTGCCTGTGCTTTAGTGCACAGTCTGGCTGACTTAGCATGCCCTCACCTTCACAGGCTCTGTGTTAAGGTGCTAGGCTTTGCACTGACCTGGTGGAAGCGTTCATACCTCTGCCTGCATCTGCATTGTCTTGCGCTCATACAGTTTTTTTGAAAGCCAGTGATAAAACTGAACTATGAGGTATTAAATCCATGCGTATGAATGTATGAGCCAGCAAAGCTAAGAAGAAAGCAATAAGAGGGGCCTGTTTCTGACCACGGGGTTGAACTGAATACAGTGAACTCCTCATTAAATGCCTGTCTCTAGAGAAGGAAAAAAAAAAAAAAAAAGAGTTTTATTATTCTAGAAAAGATACTAGCTTCTCAAAGCTGAAAGCAAGCTGCAACCAAAACCTATTGGAAGGTGGAAAAGAAAATTGCCTAATGAAAACCGAGGAATTAAGATACTCTAATTAAGAGTCAAAAGCACAGCCATAAAAAATGACTCTATAAGGCATTTGACTTAATATTGGCCGATAGCCAAATTTTTAAAACATTGCTCCTTTGCAGTGTCAACAAGGCACACATTAAACAGATTAAAAATCTCAAAGAAAATGTCAGAGGGAAGTCAGTGTCAAAGAGGGACAAATTTCGGTGAAATAATGCAGGGATCTTTTCATCAGCCCAGTGCTATATAGTATTTTGATGAGTAACCTGCATGTAAGTGTAAAATCACTGCGGTGTAAGTTTTCAGGTGATGGAGGCTGCTGAGGTAGTATATTGAGGAGGAAGATGCAGAAATCTCAGTTGACTGAATGTTTTCACCCCATCAGTCATATAAAATGTTTTCTCTTTCTGAGATATAGCCCTATATTTTGTTATAAAGAAAATAAATCATGCTCATGTATTGGAGAACAATAGCTTGGAAAGCCATAGTGTTTTCTATAGAATAGAGTCTTACTGACAAACAGTGTAGTATGAGCACTGCCTTTGGCCGTGCTGGCAATATTGTTGATGTGATGGGTATGTTGTGTATCCCCATCCTGGAGAGCGAGGATGGGGACACCCACTCTGGACCAATGAGTGGCTGTGCTAACAGATTTCTAGTTTTGCCAATATAGCTTATTCTACTTGGTGAGCTGGTGTATGTTACACCTGAAAAGAACTCTTAAAGGATTTGTGATATAACACCGCAAGCAAACCCTGTAATTATAGGAGAATTCCTATTGTGAGATGGTGGGGAAAGAGCGTTAATATGATCTTCTTTATAAGCAAGGCAGCAAAGATGGGAAGAAAGAACTGATTTTTATATTGGTATGTGTCGTTCAGGAGAACGATATCAGAATATTAGAATCCGTTCTAATCTGCTGTGAAAAGGATGTTGGAAAATTGGAGATGAAATGAGAGAGAGCGAGAGACATATTTGAAGGTTCAAAACCAGTTTGCCCCACAAAATGGGGAATCCCCTCAGCTCACATTGATCAAAAAAGAAGCCTGAGAAATGATTTAGTTAGTATTCAAGTACCTTAACAGCGGTGAAGGTTACTGGGTGATAAAGGGCATTTTTAATCAAACAGACAGATGTAAATATTAACTGGAGGTTGGTGCCAGTTACTCAAATCTGACAGTCATCCCTTCAGCAGCCCCTTCCAGCTGTGCTGGTACGGCAGTTTGCAGAGCACAATGAACTGTGAAAACAGTTAATTCAAATCAGGTTGGTTTTCCGTTATTTCGGTTTCTTAGGGGCTAAAATAAAAGCTCTTAAATGTGTGAAATGCCTCATTCATTTCAATGAAATGTGTAAGTCGTTTAATGATATAATGTTGAAGGTGTTATCTGGTTAACATGGTTTACTCTGTTTTGACCCATTTGAAAGGATATTGGGAGGGAAAGCTTGCAAGATTTAAAGCAGTCAACAACTGAAAATCATTTCAGCAACTTGAGTTTTTCTCCTCCATAAACATAAGATTTACGGGGGAAAAGAAGAGGGTGTTGGAGAAATGGAAGATACCTGGAAGGAAAGACACTAAATATATTCACTATCTGTGCTAACATTTAATGACAACACTTCTTCAGATGGACTGCTTATAGCTGGTGTATTTATTTTTATGATTTAAGTGGGGAAAAAGTGGTTTTTAGCAAGGAAAAAGAAAATGCATCCTCATATAATTTTCATATCCTTAGAAGGGAAAGTGAAAGGGAAATATGACTGATAATCCATTAATTCCTCTGTTTGCTTTTTTGTTTTTTCTCCCCAGCTAGTGTTCCCATAGCTGAAGTCTTCCAAGCCTTCCTTGTCACACATTCATTAATAGATCTGTATTACGGAGCATACTTGTGTTCCCTCCCTCCCCCCATTCCCTAGCCATGAGCAGACAGTCGTTCTCAAGAATTCAAACTACTTCGAGTAGTAGCTTGGAGTATTTAATCGCTATCAGTGTAGACAGATGGATCAAGTGGAATTTTGCAGGGCTATATTCCATCTCTTTTATTACAGAATATTTTCGTGAATGATTTGAATGTATGCTTATATCATTTGAAGACGATGCTAAATTCGTATGCTGTAGAGAACAGGATTAAAATTGGAAATGTTCCTAACAAACTGAAAAGCTTGTAATGAGCAGAGCATAGTGCAGCGAGCGCCAAGGCTTCTCTGAAGTGGCAGTAATCAGTAATCAAGAACAAGACGCAGAATAACTGGCTAGACAGCAGTTCTTCTGAAAAGCAGCTAGGTTTTTTTAGTGGACCACAAAGTAAACATAAGCCAGCACAGTGCTGGGCTGCTAAGAGAAAAATGCAGATATGCTGTTAAGAGAGAAGTTGAGATCTCGGCTTGAGTACTGTGTCTACTTTTGGGCGCACTTAAAGAAAGACATGAGCCAAGAGGAGGGAGACCAGAAAAGGGGGTTGGGGGGAAGGGATCTGTGTTCAAGAAAGCAGGACCTGTGTTGAAAGACTGAAACATTTGGGTTGTTTAGTCTGGAGAAGAGAAGGCTGAAAGGAGATGTAGAATGTATAAAAGAAAAGAATAAGCTGCATTCATTAGAGCGCAAACTGGAGTAGGGGAGACTTTGGCTGTTTTCCCTGACAACTAGCCTACGTAGAGTAGATTAACCTGGGTGATCTGCGCTTGTAGGGGATTTTAAAAGGAGGGTGGATAGACTTCTGCCAGGACTAGCAGAAGGCCACCTAGGCCTTTGCAGGACGAGGGAGCAATGCACGAAGCGCATGTTGGGGTCCCCTCTTGACCTGTGTTTCTATAGCTCTGGGAAGTACTGGGTGTTTTTTGTGTGGTTTTTTTTTCCTCTCCCCTTTTCATTTTCTAGAAGCATATGGGACAATGGGGTGAAAAGTTAGATTTGATCTAGGCAACTGGGTTGAGTGCAGTTTGAGATCAATTGAACTTAAGTGTGAATTAGCCTGATTATTTTATAAATTAATTAAATCTGTAGCTTTAATCAGAAAGGTGCAAATTCTTTGAAGGAGGGGGAAACAAAAGGGCAAAGGATTTTAACCCAATCAGGAAGACTGACTTTAATACAGATTAATCAAAAGGCTGGGCCTTTTATAAACGAGGTAAGTTTAGATGAACAACTTGGAAGGAAAAGCGTTACCACTTGATTTTATTAGAACTACTCAGAAACTGGTGGTTGTATAAGTAGAGGTTCACTGGTGGCCTAGTCTAGAAGTGGACAGACCTGCGGTCTCTCATTTCAGGAGCTGCTACTAATTTTCAGACCAGGTGAACACTACTGTGGAGCACAGTATCAAGACTGGAAGGTAATCTCTTAACCAGCGTGTACTGGTCCTTAGATATTATTGAATGCAGGCAGTGCTCAAAGATATTGTGAGAACTTCTGGACCAATTTGGGAGGGAGGGGGTTGGAGGAGTCGAGTGGGAGACGTGGTCTTGTTAAGCCTTGCTTCCTTTACAAAGTCTTAATTTTTTTTTAAGTTACTTTATATATAGGCATAGGCTTGTCCTCATTTAATTGTAAATTAAATATGATTAATAACAGTATTTTGGGATGAGTGACTATTTCCAGATTAGTATTGTATTTCAGCTGTTCAGAATGGCTTAAAATTTGTACTCCTTTGGGTAACAGTTGCCAAAGAGGACAAGTACGCAGAATTGAAGTATAGTTGCTCTGAAGGCCTGTGTTATGCTGTGCGTGAAAAGCCTGCCTGTTGAAGAGGGAACCCATATCTTTTACTTACAAGGTGTACTTTGGGGAGTTTTCAATAAAGTGATTAATGAAACGTGTAGCAAGGGTAGCCATTGATTTTAGCCGAGCAAGCAATGCTTGTGGTAAGCATATAGTTTCGAATGTTCTCCTCTTGAGATGTAAAGCCTTTCTGAACTGGCCAAACAGAAGGCATTGCCTCCTCTTGCACAACTGCTGTGCCTGCTGTACAGGGAGGGACTGCAGTTCCTGGCAGCAGCCTCCTGCAGCAGCCTCCAGGGTAGCGTGGTTTTACACTGCCCCTTACTGGGGCTCGCTCATAGTGCAAGAACTGAAGGAGCTCTGGATGTCCCAATGTTTGTTCTGTTTTGTTTTTGTTTTTTCCCAAGCGATGAGTTTAATATAATATAGTCCTCTCTATAATATATATTATTTGACTATATTATAGTCAAAATGTATTTCTTGCAATGAAAGTTGGTTGGCAGTTAATTTTAGTATTTCTGGATGTTCAGGTGTGTTTCGTTGTGTAACTTAGGTGTGTTTGAAATCTGGTGATAATGGCCTTTGCAGAACCAAACTGGTAGAACCCATGAAAGTTTGAATGAACTGGGATTTGTCTTTCATTTTTAAACTAGTAGCCAATAGGCTTGACTTTGGACCACATTGGCACTGCATTGCCATTCGTTCTGCAGATCAAAAAAGCTGAAAGAGCGAGGATTTAGAACCAGAGGGAGTTCTGTCTGTTATTCCTGGGAATTGAGATAGAGCTGAATTTGCTAGATAAACATAAAACAACCTCACCATTCAGCTTTGTTCACCGAGAATAGAATTCTCTTTAGAATTGAGAACATTTTGTTTAGCTAAATGGGTTACAAGGTTAAAATGATAAGCTGTGGAAGGAGGGGGAGGAGGAGGAAGTTAAAACAATGCAGTGAATTTTTCAGCTTGAATCTGAAAGGTGACTAAACTGACTAATTAGTTCTATTCCCATGATCTGTGGCACAACTTTTTTATTCAGTATCTTACAGTACCAAGATGGAGTTCAGTCAGTGGAGTTTTGGTATGTAATGTAAATCTCCTAGCATTCTCTAGATCCTAAACAATTAGCATTTTGTTATGGAGGAGCAATCTTTGAAGTGCTTTTAACTGATTAATGCAAGTAATTGTATTATCAAAACTGAGCTTGAAAGTATAAGTATCCTTATAATTCATAGAACATTGAGCTTATTTTGCATGACAGCTTTCATCTGCTTGTATCTGTTGTACTTTTTGCTGAGGTGTTTGGGGGAGGGATTTTCAGTGGTATCTGAAATTCAGTAGATGTCTTGTGGGAGTCAAAAAAGAATACTAAGCTGGCTGGATTCGCAGCTCCCCTTGTGAGGCACGGTTAAGCACTCTGTGTGGGTACCAATTGCTCAGTTAGGTTAAAGGATTTGTGAAATGCCTAAATACTCTCTGACAATCTGGCTGTATATTCATAGTATACAGATTTTTGAAACTGGTGATCTGTGTTGGCTTAACTCAATGAAGGAATAGCTCTGCTGGGGCATTTATTAAAAGGCAGCAGGAGTAGCACTTTGTTATTCCTTCACTTATTTCACGTTACAGTCCTTCCTGTGCAGGAACTGCAAGCTTCTTTAAAGAGTAAGGCTGGAAGAGGACAGAGGGTGAGGGATTTGGGGGTAAGGATCCTGGTAAGAAGGAATGACCACTAAACCTACAGCAGAAAGATAGTGACACTCTGGTGCTCCAGGCGTTGAGTGGGGGAAAGGACAAAGATGTCCTGGAGAAAAATGCGTTTATTCTGGCATTGCTCAGGAGTCAAGAGTTGGTACTGTAAGAAAGAAATACACCAATAAAGCATTAATAAAAAGTGTTTTACCGTAAGCTTTTGGCCCCAAAAAAGAGTCCATAGCACTGACAGTCTATCAGCCTTTTCAGAGACTAGATTCTAGGGGAGATTGTTGGTTTGAAAGTACTGTTTCATTTGGTTGCACAGACCAACTTTGAGTCACTGTGGCCTCATGGCGTAGCAGGTATTCATGAGCTACAGTGTGTAATCATTGCTATGAAGAATTCCCATAGTCTAAAGATGATAGTGATAAGAATCAGTCTCTTCTAAAACACCTGCATTTGGACTTTTCCAACTAATTTTAGAGACGTGGACCAGCAGAACTTTAAGTGCCTAAAATGATCCTTTTTATAGGCCCGTTTTTCAGAAGCGTCGTTGGTGACAGCTTAGGAGAGTTCCAGCCCTAAATAGGGGTATCCAAAGTTCTCAGATCCAAGGTGGTCTCCATTTCAAAAAACTTTGTCTGTGTGACTCTGTGACGCTTTTTGGGTCTTTCTGAAACCTTAATGTAATTGAGTCCTCATGTTTTAAATGTGTGTCTGCATGTGCTCTTGAAGGCCTGCATTCTGAATGCCAGAATAGTAAGAAGAAAGATTGAGATAGTGATGTTT
The DNA here is from genome assembly GCF_040807025.1 of Struthio camelus. Classification (NCBI taxonomy): domain Eukaryota; kingdom Metazoa; phylum Chordata; class Aves; order Struthioniformes; family Struthionidae; genus Struthio; species Struthio camelus. Next base: position 102,631,545 of record NC_090944.1, read on the forward strand.
ATCAAATTAACTATGCTCAGCAACTGTGTCTAAGAAACTCTGACTTTTTAAAAAAAAAACAAAAAAAAACCCTATGAAGGCAGGGAAAGGTTAGCTAACCCTTGCTAATCTATACCCTTTTATCCTGCGTAATGAAGGGAAGCAACATCATAAAGCTAATCTGCAGGCTGGAACTGTCAGTACCATTAAAAATTTTTTTGCAAAAACAAGACTGAATGGACCATGAAAAATAAGTTAATGATAACCTGGTTTTTTATCTCATGCAGGTTTTCTCAGGTTCTGAACATAGTAGGACAGTTGGTTGCTAACTGACCCGGAACTTGTGCTCTGCTTTAGAAAGATCTGCAGTGAGAGACTTTCACCTTAACACATCTGCGAGTTTTCTGTCTCAGAAGAAAGGGACTTCATGTGTGAGGGTCGTCCAAGATGATGATGTAACTCAGATAACACTCAAGCTATCCTGAGAATAACTGAGGCTTTGTAAGAGGCTTTTCCTTTTTTTTTTTTTGATAACTCGCCCTCTCAGAATCTACACACAAGATGCCAGCCAAGACACCCATCTACTTGAAAGCTGCTAACAATAAGAAAGGGAAGAAGTTCAAACTAAGGGATATCTTGTCTCCTGATATGATCAGTCCACCCCTTGGAGATTTTCGTCACACCATACACATTGGAAAAGAAGGGCAACATGATGTTTTTGGGGATATCTCCTTTTTGCAGGGAAACTATGAACTCTTGCCTGGAAACGAAGGAGAAACTAGAGTTACCCAGTCTGGTGGCCACAGTGAATTCCTAAGGGCAAACAGCACTTCTGAATCCATGTTTACAGAAACTCCGTCACCAGTGCTCAAAAATGCCATTTCCCTTCCTGCCATTGGGGGTTCTCAAGCCCTTATGCTGCCCTTATTGTCACCAGTGACATTTAATTCAAAGCAAGAATCTGTCAGGCCATCCAGAAATCCTAGGCTTAGCTGTGAGCCAGTAATGGAAGAAAAATTGCAGGAGAAAAATAAACAGTTGGAGGATGGAGAAATATACAAAGATGATATATGGGAGCAAAATGGTTCTTCATCGCATTTTACCAATGGTAGAGACAGTCACTCATCCAGCCTTTCCGAACGATGCACTGATTGGCAAACAGTTGATTTATTTGATGACAGTCAGCTTTCGTGTGAACTAACCAAGACAGAGACTAAGTCAGAAGAATCCCTTTCAGATCTTGCAGGCTCTCTTCTCTCATTACAACTTGACTTGGGACCTTCACTTTTGGATGAGGTCCTCAATGTAATGGACAAAAATAAATCTTAGATCTGGTACTTCTTGCTTCTTTATAAGTCATTCATGTAACAACAAAAAACCACAACTCAAGAGCAGAGACACTTAAAAATCGGCTGTATTTGCAGTTGTTCGACGGGTTTTCTAAAAATGTACTTAAAATACTATTTTTTTACCTATTGTTTTTCGTGATTTTTATTACAATAAATTCTCACAGCAGGAGGGTAAATTTTAATAACAGTTTTCAGCAAATAATATAAAATGTTTTAAGTACCAGTATTAACAATCAAACTTAAGAAAGACAGTTTGAGGATGATATTGATTGTGACATTTGGTTAGTTCACTTCTATGAGCTTCTGAATATTTGAGAATCTGTAAGCGTCAGAAAGGAGACCGATATTAATTCTTCACCTTTATAAATTATTGCAACATCACTTTACATGTAGGCCTCTTTCTAGAACCTTATGTTTGGGAGTTTGATTGTGTTTTTCTTCATTTTTCATTGTACCATTTCTGTTATACCTTCACTGTAACTATTTCCTCTATTTTCTACTGCTCTGTGTTCAGGTGTGAACAATTTGAAGGCTCTTTCAGCTTGAACATGTGGTCCAGAGTCACAGCTGCTTTAAATGAGCATGCACAAATTTAAACAAATGGAGGCTTTGGAGCTGATATTGTATATGAAATCATATGTTGTAAACAGGTAGCACATGCAAGATACTATGGTTAAATTATTTTAAAAGTTGAAATATATTTTTTGTGTGCATCTTGGCGTTTTACTGCAGAGCCTACACATACAGTATCTCATCAAAATAGTTGCTTGACATTATTGGTGCTCTTCTGAAAGTTGTATAATTGTGTGTTTGAAAAGAAATATGTATTGATACTCCTAGCTTTTTTTCTTCATTTATTGCCACACATGCTTAAACTTGCAACCGATTATTTTAATTTTTGAAGAAGGCACTGGTTATTCACAATGCTTGATGCGTGCTGCAACAGCCAATGTTTTGGGAAATGTGGATCATTTAATACAGTACCTACATGGATTGCATAGATATTTTGTGCAATACAATAAAAAAAATCTTTAAACTGCTATGTCTTTGTGATTCAGTACATAGCCTCATCAAAACACTGAGTTTTCTCTTCTGCTGTAGTGAGACAGACCGCAGCAGAATTGCAGAAATACGAGATGGAGGGGCCGATCAGTTCCACTATCTTTATTCAGTTAACTTCACTTCTCCAATGCAATTTACTTCCTGAAGTAGAAGGGACAAGCTCCAAGCAGGTAGGATCCTCTGGGACATGCGCTGATTTCAATAAGTAGTAGGAGACAAAAGGATGATATTTTGGTCTCAGTAAAGTTGATGAAAATTTCTGCAGCTTTTGGTGAAGTCTTTAGGTAAATCCTGACAGAGTTTGTAAATAGTTTTTCATTAGATAACCACGTTGCATCTGTATCTTCTTATCAGAACATGTAAGTCATGAATGACTTAAAGTATTTTTTATCTCTATCCTCAAAAAAATGTGGGGAGTCAGTGCCAACTAATTTCATTTCTGCAACCTGTTTCAGAAGCAATTCTGCCCGTCACAGTTGCTACCCCTTTTTCCAGTCAAGGAGTTATATTATTGTGAATTAATGAGACATATGGATGCTGCCTCCCATATTATTCTTGCAAATGAGGACCTGAGATGTAGATGGCCAAGAGCTATGTTTATTTTTAAGATAATACTTAATTGCCTTTAACTTCGTATTTTCTGTGTATAAGCTTAGATCAAATTTCCAGTGGTTTCATGCTGTAAGAATGTGGCTCTGTGACTATAGCGCTTTTAGCATTTTAGAAAGCAGGTTCAAGGCTCTCTCTGGCCAAATATTTCTTGCAGGATCTTGGGATTTAAAACCCAATGAGAATTTAGGTGCCAAAACTTTCAGGGGAAAAAAATCTGTCAGTCATTGGCATAGGGGAAGTTGGGGTGAAATAAGGAGTTAGACACTTTCTGTGCGGGCCAGGTTGAAGTATCGTTATTATTAGAACATTAGAAGTATTTGCTGAATGAAAAGTCAGTATCTTGCAGGACAGCAAGCGTTTTCTAGAAAGCAGAATCTGCAGTCAGGTTATTTTTGCTTTTGTCATGTTTTATAATTGGTTTCCTGGCTTAGGGCTGTAAAATGGGTCACGGTTTCAGGAGGTTTTGGTCTGTATTATCCTTTTGATATGACTGCTCTTCTACAACTTGTAAATGCTTAATTCTTATGAGGGTAGTCTGAACTAAAATAATAACAATCACTCCAGGCAAAAAGAACCACAGTGATGTGCAGGAGAACCTTTGCTCAAGTCAAGAATGGGACTTTTACACTGGCAAAGTAAATTGCATCTTTCTTAAAGATCATTTTCCTCAGAAACTGGATCCTTGAATTGTTCAGATTTGCTAAGTCTTATATGTAAAGACTTTGAACACACAGAAGTCAAAACACGCCTAGTTACTGTTCTGACATGGTCTTCTATACAGTACTGTTCTGTCTAATCTGGCCTCATCGGGCATCTTAGCTGTCACAAGGCAGGTTGTCAGATCGAAATCTTGGATTTCTGGTTTATCAGAAGTTCTGACTTCCTAAAGCCTTGATCAAATTTTGAATGAAAACTAGAATTTTCTAGGGGGAGTTCTACTGCGATTTCCTCAAAACCAAGATACTACTGTAAGCTGGCCTTGGAACAAAGGGCTAGAATGGATTGCCTTGAATATCACATCAATTTTGTGTGATCATAGGAATAAGTGTGCTAACTGTTGCAGCTACACCGAAAGGTCTACAGGTGCTTCACAACTCATTCTAATATGCCAGAAAATACTTCCCTATCTCTTCTACTAACTGAAAAGATGCAGTGAAGGTCAAAATATTTTAAATGTGCTAGAGGAAGATGGCAGGAGACATCAAGTTAGCTGCTTGGTCCCTGCATGAGTATTTGCTAAATTCCACATCTGTACAATCCTATTAACTTGACTCTGCCCCATACAATACAGAAACATACCTGAAAGTCTGATAGCCACCCAGTTCAAGAAACCCTGAACCCCTGTCCTGGTTCCCCTGCCACACTGACTGGGATGATCAGTGTTGTGCTGAGAATGGCAGTGGGATGCAACAATGCAAGTTAAATGCCAGGAGGTGCACGAGCCTGCGTTCACCCTCTTTCTCTAGCAAGGACCAACCTCAAGTGCTTTAGAGGAAATTGAAAAGCAAAACTAACCTGCAAGCTAGATCACAAATCAAGGATGGCAATGGTCTTAAGAGGAGATTAGCACAAACGCTGAGGTAGGGGTTTAATGCAGTCCAAACAAACAGTTTCTTTTCAAAGTGCCCTGTCTAGGTGCATCAAGTAACGAATGACCTCAATAGCAAGCTTACTTTCCTTCCTCCATTGCCAAAGCTATTTTATGTTATTGAAATTTGCTTGTTATTGACATTTGCTTAAGTTCACACTCTTCAAAGTTTCAAATACAGAAGGCTTCACCTTTGTTTCATTTCACCTGGTTTACCCACACCGGTGAAAGTGGATACAGGATAGAACCATTTGGATTTGCTGACAAATAGGTATGAATAACTCTGTAGTACGTGGACATGACAGAAGTGGGCCTCAAATCTAATATAAATGTTTCAAGAGACTGATAAACAATACCTTGTTTAAGGATGAATTTACTTCATAGTCCTTTTCCATTTTTGCATTATTGGTTTTAAAGGGGGGAAGCTTGTTATCAGGATTAGAGCTGGAAGGATAGTCTCTAATTTGTGCAGGAAATTCTCAGCAAGTGACAAGAATAGGCTGAGGCCAAGTTTCAGACAAAACACAGGAGGACTTGGCTTCTTGAAGGTATATCAGCTCAAAAATGTTTCATTCTTGCCAGAATTAGACAGAGAAGGAACACTTGAGATGGCTGCTTTTTTGAGAATGTCAGTCACGACCAGAATCAGAAGCAGTTGTTTGATGTGTCAAATATAAATAATCTAGATGCAAGCGTCACAAGGACGCTGTTGGACCTTGCATAACGAGGCCAAATAAAGTTAGGATGACGCAAGGGGAAGCTAAGACAGATATGCACTAGACTTGATTCCAAGGAAAACAATTAACAGTTGCTGTAAGCAAATTAATTAAATTAGCAGTGACCTAACTCTACTCTGCTTGCATCCATTTGCTTTTCACATGAACATGAAGTACATTAGTACATCTGTTTTCTATAAATGCTTTCATTTTATGTGTTTTTTTTAAGGGATTTTCTGAGTCCAAAGGTAAGGCTGGATCTATCGCTCCTCTCTAGTCACAGTTTTACAAGTGCTAGAAAATCAAGGAAGTACTTAATACTTTGTTTATTTTTTTAATATTGTAAGCTTATTTTTTCCCTCAAAAGGGCTGATTTTCTGCTGGTATGAGTTAGCACCACTCCCAAAAAATCATGGATTCTGATTTATACCGGGGGAAAGTTTCCCTTTTTTTTTTCACAGGTACATCATGGTAGTATGGCCCTAAGCAGTCAGGTCATTTCTTTTCCTGATCGTCTAAGACAACTCTTTCTTAGCTTGTGCTCAATGAAACTAGAACTTTAGCTGTGCAGATGAGTGATTTTTAGCCTGTGCTATATTTTCTTTGTTTCTTAAGGAATTGATACATTTGGGAACCTTTTTTCCATTAGAACCTCTTGTCGGGGGACTCCCTGGGGGCTCCCCAGTGCCAGGGGCTCCCGGTGGTGGCAGGGCCCAGCCTGGCTGCCAGAGCCTGTCCTGCTGCCCCACGAGGGAACAGGGCCGCTGGGGGCAGCTGGGGCAGCCCCAGCCCCAGGAGTCGGGCACCGCTGCAGGGACAGAGTTGGGCCAAGGTCGGGATGGGCAGTTGACTGCGGGTTGGGGTTGGGGCTGGGGGGCCCGTGGCAGGTCCACGGAGGGGCAGGAGACCAGCACCGCTGCAGGGACAGGGTTGGGCCAAGGTCGGGATGGGCAGTTGACTGCGGGTTGGGGTTGGGGCTGGGGGGCCCGTGGCAGGTCCACGGAGGGGCAGGAGACCAGCACTGCTGCAGCATCATGGGGCAGGGACCAACAGTCCCAGCCTGGGCTGAAATGGGGACCTGGCCTGGGAAGGGTGGGAGGAGTTCCCGGGGGAGGCCTATTAGTGCACTCAGGGCCCTAACACCTCTGGCAGATTTTTGTGGGTAATACTTTTGACCTGAAAGAATGATGGAGCTTATTTTGCCTTTAGTAACTCATAAATAGTTGAAGCCATCTACCATGCTATTAGATTTTGGTGCAATATGAATAACGGGGAGTTGATCCTTTCCCTATTTGCTACGTACTATGGAACCATCAGGCAAAGAAAAGTCAGCCTAAATTTACCTATTTACCGAATTGCTGAATCTATTCCAGGGCACCTAATGCCTCATTAAAAGTGCTTCAGCTTTTCCAGATGAAGTGCTGATCAATAAATCTACTTCTCAAGAAGAAAGCTGTTCACGTATTTTGCAGAGGTACCCATATCCTGGTAAAATTGACAGGTTAGATACCCCATGTCAGCAGATAACCCAGCGGGGCTTTTGCCAGTCCCATCTTGCCTCCTTTCAGCTGTCAGTGCCCTGAGGTCACAGTCCCCATATTCCCAGAAAGTGATCACCTTTCACTATAAGATACTGTCTCATGCATTTTTGAAGGCTCGTTGGACCTGAGCCTTTCCTTGCTTCCTGCCAGACTGCTACAAATCCAGCCTCCTCCACATCTCGTCAGTCAGCTCACTCACACCTAATGAAAGAAAGTCCAGTCAGGACCCAGCCCCCACCCAGAACCAGCCACGGTGGAAACCATGTGCTGAGCAATTATGGCCCCCAGGAATGATCCATTGCAATCCCAGCTGGACTCAAGCAAACTTGCAGGGGTTCTTGGGAGGAGACACCCAGGAATGGGCCCATCACTGGGAATGGGAAGAATAATGCCATCTATTGTGCCAAGCACATGGACCATGCCTAACCCTTCAAGGGTCACTCACAAGAAAGTCATGTAGAATAACAGCTGCCCCCAATGTGTGAGCGTGTGTCCCTCTACCATCAATCGTGTTCTTGGCTGACAGACAGATTCAGGCTCTGAATACGAGGGATATCGATGGGTGCACACTAGGGATGAGCTTTTGTTCCTGTCTCCCAAGATGGGGGAGCAAGGTCAGAGCAATGGGTGACCTTTTAGCTGAGAGATAGAAGGCTGCTGGGGAGCAAGAGTAGAAAGGAAGAAGGAGAAAGGCCCAGGAACAGATCTACTTTGAAGGCACAGGATCCAGAACCTCACATGGCCAGCACTGCTGCAAGTTAGGAGTTCTGCTTTGTGGACTGCTTGTCAGCTGCGGGAGTGTTTTGTTTTGTTTTGTTTTGTTTTGTTTTGTTTTGTTTTGTTTTGTTTTGCTCTGGGCATGCTTCCAGCTCTTAGGTGCTTTGCCAAAAGGGAAGTCTGGCTCTCTGGCTCTGTGGACCATGCCTTTTGCCATATATTGGCTAGTTTTGCTTGTTATAGTCTGACCAGCACCACCCCCAGTCATCATGACCTTTCAAAGGTTATCAAGAGCAGCCTCACAATGACATTGGCCAACTCCCTCAATACTCATGGGTGCATGCCATCAGGTCGCATGGACTTGTGTGTGTCCAGTTTGTTTAAATACTCCCTAACTTGATCCTCCTCCACTGCAGTAAGCTTCCTTGCTTTCCCACTGGTCTCAGGGACCTGGTATTCCTGAAGGCAAGCCTTACCAGTAAAGACCACAGTGAAGAAGGCATTGAGTACTTCAGCCTTTTCCACATCCTTTGTAACCAGGTCCCCTGCCCCATTCAGCAGAAGGCCCATGTTTTCCTTAGTTTGCCTTTTGCTGCTGCTGTACTTGTAGAAGTCCTTCCTGTTGCCCTTCACATCCCTCGCCAGATTCAGCTCCAGATGGGTTTTGGTTTCCTAGCCCCATCCATGCATACTCAGGCGGTGTCCATATGTTCCTCCTGGGCCACCTGACCTTCCTTCCACCTCTTCTACCCTTCCTTTTTATATTTGAGTTTTGTCAGGAGCTACTTGTTATTCATGCAGGTCTCTTGACACCTTTGCTTGCTGCACTGCTAATTGAGATGGACCTTTTTTGAGCTTGGAGGGCGTGATCCTTGAAAATCAATTAGCTCTCCTGGATCCCTCTTTTCTCCAAGACCATATCCAATGAGAGTCTTCCAAGCAGTTCCCTGAACAGGTCAAAGTTTGCTCTCCTGAAGTGCAGGGTTGTGATCCTGCTATTTGCCTTATTTGCTCTCTCAGAGTCCTAAACTCCACCATCTTGTGGTCACTGCAGCCAAGGCTGCCCTGACCGTCACATTCCTGACCAGTTGTGATCCATGCCGATTTGAAATCCGTTATGTCTTTTACTACAAGATGAGCTCTAGGTTCTTCATTAGCTGTCTACAGATATGATACATACTTACAAAGAAAAATAAGCACCAAGAATCATACTTGAGAAACACATCCTCACTGCCTTTTGTTTAGGCAACAAGAAGTAAAAATACCTTAACAGAAAACATTTGCTGCAGGCTCCTTAGACATGTGTCTGATGGTAGTACCAGATTTAGGAGAAAAGATTTAAAACACTGAGTGCCAAACAACTATAATTGCTGTTTATTTTACCATATGATAACTGGATGGTTTATTTGTTTTCTAATATTTATTCTCTTTATAGGAAACAGAATTCCAACCATTATTTTCTGTTTCTCACTGATACTGTAGGACATTCACCCTGTCTCTCAGGGCTTCTGCCTACTCCTTCTTGACAAGGCAGTCTGCTGAACCAAAAAAAGGGTGGAAAAATTTCTGAGGATGGATTCTCTTTTCCTCCACCTTAATTTTCAGTATATGATGGTATCTGATGGGCTGGAAAAATTGTGAGAATAGCCTTACTCATGATATTTCTATTTCCTCTCCTGGCAGATACTCATACATATCTGCACTTCATGGTTTATATATTTATGTTTAATCATCAAGCATTTTCTAAATTTAGAAAAGCGTCACATCACTTGTTATTTTATCTGAACTGCTCTCACTAGAAAAATGCAGATGGAGACAGCAAGTTAACAAGCCGAATGTAAACGCTGACCTTCAGCATTCACAGGGTTGAAACAGCCTTTTCTGTATTCAGCTTATGAAATTAGTTTTGAATTTAAGCTGAATGTTCTGTAGTGAGCCCTGTATCCTGTGACAGTGTTGGGGAAATTCTAACTGTGCTAAGGATGTGCATACTGAGCAATGCCATTGCACGTTCTGGAAGTAACATGCTTTCCAGTACTGGTATCTGTACTTGCACTGGTGTAGTTAAGGGAGTCTTCCCTAGCATTGCCAGTGCAGACCTCCAAGCTAATAGGAAAAACAAAAGAAAGGGAAAGATTGCTCTGTGACTACAGTATTAACCTGAAGTTGTGGGTTCTCTTGGTTCTAGTACAAACTTTCTGCATGAACTTGGGCAAATCACTTAAACCTCTCCACAGCTGAGACTGTCATCTCTAGTATCAGAAAGACAATTTTATGCTTCTCTCAACTTTTTTCCATTCTGTCAAATTAGTTGAAAACAAATTTGCAGATAAATTGTTCTGAAGACAGTGCTTAGTTTAAGAAGCATTAGCTGGGGTATCTAAGAGGTATTGTTACGTGGAACTGTCATGTTTTACTATGCTATACACAAAATGGGTTAATAAATACATATGCTTAACAGACTGTAGAAGGTTTCAATGGCAGATGCCTTAAAACCATACTTTCTATGAATTCCCATACAGAACTTCCATATCAGGATCCATCATCTGAAGAAAAAAAAATCAAGGCTTTATTCTCAGTTTGAAATATGATAGATTGTGAGGCAATCTGATTGCACAACTTGGAGAAGAGGGCAAGATGGGATAGTGGTAGTCTGAGGAAATCCTCTGTTTGGGGATTTCCAGAAAAGTATCTAACTTATTTGTTTGCCTGTTATCATTTGTCTTTTTGGAACTGCATTGGTGAACAAGGACTGTCTTGTCCTACATCTGGAAAGCAGTTAGAATAACCTGGCTGTCACCACAGTTCAAGAAATAATAAAACACATGGCCAGCAACAAAGGGATATTCAGTGTGCCAGGACATGTTAGCAGAGATGTCAGGCAGAGGTCAAATTTGGGCAGATTCAGTTAAGTGTGAACAGGTGCTACCAGACCACCAGGAAATAACTATCTGGTTAAGCCACGCTAAATGAGGCATAAGACACTCTACCCTCATGGTATTTGTAATCTTAAACTGTCCTGTGGCCACAGAGTATCTGACAGGATTCCTAGAGCAAGCAAGCAAGAGAAATGGACATCCTCACGTTACTGCTGTATCTTGAAAAACATTTTATCTTGTCAGTATTCTGAATTGCTTCCTGATGTGGGAGTAATCACAAGATATCTTCCTTTTCTACTGCTATTCATGGAAAGGAGGGAAACTGTAAGTAGCTCGCATGTGGAGTGGCATCCTTTCACCAGATCATGTCACCTCTCATGGGAACTTCATGCAACAAGGAATGGCTCAGAGGCCCACACAGAGCAATCTGCAGGAGGCTATGCCTTTCCTCACTAAGGCCTGCTGCCTTCATGCTGACTTAGAAAACCTCTAGGCTTTTCTGCTTAACTTAGAAATTAATTTGTTCAGACTATGTTGACATTGAGCAATGGGGACACAGTGCACACTGGGGCTAAGATCCCTCAGTGGAACAGCTTCAGGACCCAGCTAAAGCATGCCTTAGTTCCCCTCTGGCCCATATGTCCAGGTTTCCTTCCCCTGGAAACAGCATAGGAGTGGAAAACTGATGTGAACTTGGGCCTTGCTATGATCTCAGGCAGGATGTTGCCAGGGCATACCCCCGCAGCCAGGACCCGCAAGCACACCAGTTCGTGCAGAGTCCTAGAGCTCTCCCCTACTGGAATCGTGGGGTTTGCCTCTTGGCTGTGCACCTAGCAAAATGCCGTTCAAATGAAAGTGGTCCCACTCAGCCTTGCTTGCTGTGTACACGCCTGTGTAACATGCCTGCAAGCAAAACAGAAATTACCACTTTTCCATTTGTAGTGCTCCTCATTCCATTCTGAAACCTGGATATGTGTAAAAAAAGTCCTAATGACTCCATCTCTCCACTGGTAACTTGCAGCTGCAAGATGCCTTCTGAAAGCTTCCTTACTACATTAAATCATACAATTTGGCCCTTGGCATGTTGGGAGACACATCGTCCCAAATTACTGAGTGGGCAAATCTGAGAAAAGTACACAAGTTGAAAATTACCCAGTGGCTCATCGACTGGGTAACGCAGCTTTTTTCCGATACAGAATAAAACTCAATTTGTGACACTGTATGTATATTAAGACATAAGCATACATACTTACACATATAAACCAGTACCTGAACCATGATGCTAAAGCATCATGGTTCCAAGGGCTTTTATGTCTTTGGGAGCAGAGGAAAGTCCTGTTGCATGGATACTTTCATGTCTAATAAAGGCTCCTTTCATGATACTGCCTTTTCTACACTAGAGGGACAGGGACACACTAAAATAGTCTCTCTGCTACCTAGCTGCTTATTTTTTTTTCATGCAGTTTGCAGCAATGCAACATAGCTGAGGTGTTTTCCTGTCTATTGACTCCAAATGTAAATGGCCAAGAGTTTCACCAGTATTGTGGATTGTTGGTGGCTTTCTCCCACCAACCCACCCATAGAGTGCCATACTGAGATTTCCAAACCACATTTCTTTAGAAAGCCAGGCTAATTGTGTGCTATTCTGTATCCCACATTGAAGTCTATGAAGTCAGACAAAGTGTAAATAGATGCAGAATATGCCTTAAGTGTTTTGAGATTCAGACGTGTGATACTAAGTGCAAATAAATGTAAATAATATACAGTTCAATTTTGAACTGTTTGTTCATTATTTCTTAAAACATCGTTTAACTGCTGTGGATGAGTCTATCTCTTCCTTTTTAGGAAATGTCTTAAAGATATAATTTAAACTATCTCATAAAAAGTTCATCACTGTCAAGCAGAGATATGTACAATTGGGCTTGTGCATGGCTATTTTTTGGATTCTGTAAACTGTTTCCTTTTAGGGGAAAATCTATTGACATGGAAAACTTCCATTAGTCTTCATTTGAGGGAGGTAGCTATATACTGTTTTTTTTTTCCCATTCTGTACCTGCTTGTTCATATTCATTATACTTTCTACCAACATTAAATTTACGTTAAAGTTATCACTTGATACATACCAGCTTTTCAGATCAGCTAGGTCTTTTCATTTATGTATGCATGTGATGGATTTCAAAGTGGGGAGGATACATATTAACCTGAAATACTGAACGTCAACATTTTCCTTCAAAAACTCATGGAATTATCCATTCAATCACATTTCCCGATTAAACCTACGTTTCTTTTGAACTTGTTTTCCAGCCCAGTTAAAGTGCTTTTCTAATTACAAACGTGCATACGATGTTGGAGAGCTCAAAAACACATTAAATGTTTTTCACAGTTAGAAAACTGTGCCATTGGGAAAATATCCTTAGATATTCTAACTGAATAAACCAGGAGTTTGTCACTTCAGCTGCACTTTTTGTTTGGAAAACAAAATGTGATAGTTTGGATCATTTTCCACAATGTAGTTGCTTTAATTAGGGTTTCATATTTATACCATAAAACTCAGTAAAATGTCTTGACTAGATAAAGAAAAGGAATAAGAAAAACAAAAAAATACATCAAATCCATCCATAAAGCTGTAACAATTTACACAGATGAGGGATCCACACCGTACCAACTAGGCTTTATGAATTCAGGACTTCTACACTGTAAAGCTCCCCAACAAACTGAAAACTCCAGATGTGACCTGAAGATAAATGAATGCTCCTGGTGCTCTGTGAAGTTTTCCTTCTAGAAGATCCTTCAAATCATTTTTACGCTGGAGCAGGGTTTAGCTCCTGTGGAATGAGGGAAGAATTTGAACTTTAAAATATGTCGTCTCTTACACCCGAGTGGCTGTCAGAGAACAATCAGAAAATAGGGCTGTCTCGAAGAAGCTATATGAGTTTATAATGCCCCAGTGGCTCTGGGTTTGCCTCCTTCCTCTTCCTCTCCATCCCTGGTAACATTACCACAGCAAAGCACTGACTGTCTTTCTTTTGGCCATCACCCCTTGATCACTCTAGAGTACAACAGAAATATGCAAAAATGAATACTGAGTTGGGAAATCCTCTACAGAATTACCACTTATATTTCCAGTAATACATAAGTGGCCCTGGAAGCTTCCCACTCAGCCCAGTTCAGATTATGGATCTGAAATGTAACCATGACAGGCTTCTACTCTGGAATAATATGGTTCAGTGTTCGTCAGAAACAATCGGGTATCTTTTGAACTTACAGATAATCACCACTTCAATTGTTTTCTCTAATAATTTATTCCTGATGTTTATCTTGGGGGAATTTCAAGATGATCTCATAAATATTTTCCTTCTCATCCATTTATAGGATTGTTTTCCCCTTCTATTATTTGCAGTGCTAGATCCAACTGGCCCAAAACATCCCTACAGTAATTGCTTTGCACCAGAGAGCATTTTTAAATTGTATTTCATAAATAAATAGTTCAGATCTTTGGGTAAGATTACCCGTTAGCTGAATATGCTGAATGAGAATAACTAATTCTTTTATAGTCTGCCTGCAAGCACTTACTGCAGTGGATGAACAATTTCTTCTGATGAGACAAAATACAATAAGAGGAGAAAGCAGCAAATCTAAACCTGATCATGAAGAGACTTGGCTCTAATGCACTACTCCTAACTGTCTGTGTAAGAGTTGTGAAGAGGAGTCAGGCTTTACAAAGCAAGCCAATCCATATACCCAAGCAGGGCCTCTCTGCTTTCCATGGAAACTCTGCAGCCCAGCGGGCATCTCTGGGTCTCTCCTCAGCAGTAGGACAGGAAAAAGATAGATTGTCTTTGGAGACCCTTTTCATCCATTCTGACTGCAGGACTGGAAAGAATTTCATGGACACCATGAGAATACAAGACCGTGAAGAAAGTTTGAGTAATTATGTATAGTTTCTGGATGCTGTACAACACAGACAGAATTCTAGAAACAGTCCTAAGCCTGCTCATATGCAAAGGCAAAGCCTTCTTTTACTAAGTAATTTATTAATACAGCACTGCAAAACTTAAAATAGCTCCACAGCTGTATTTTCTATGTCCCTCTGGCATATTGGTGGCATTCTACACAGGTCTCTAAGAGGACACATTCTAGAAGATAGTGCTCTATGGAAATGGGGAAGAATCCTTCGTTTCACAAAAAGACTATGTGTCACAAAAAGAAAAATTTAAGAATGAACATTCTATAGCAATTATGAAAATCTCAAATGCACTTTTTCCCTCCCTCTCTCCCTCTCTTCAGTTGTAGAAGTAATTAAAAAATCAGTAGAATCTGAATGTGTCTATAAAGCTTACTGTAGGAAATCAAGCAAATTAGTTTTGTATTTAGTTATGAATGCAGTGAGATCTGAAGTTCTATAAGTAACATACTCCAAGCGTAGGAAAGCCAAGTCTCTGTCTCTCTGCTCATGAGGGAGCCTGGACTCCCTTCATTGTTCTTGTGGAATGCAGCTGCTGTGTGATGGTCCTGCTCACAGCTGGAGGGGCAATGGAGGGAGTTATTTCAGTACACGTTTGTTTGTAGACTGGGCCTTAGAAAGATAAAACGGCACTAAGTATCACAGGCTCTCAGGACCAATCTCCCACATTATAGCGAGTCACATTATATAGTCCCTTTCAGGGCTATGTCAAATGCTATCTTAAACCTCTCTGTTTGCACTGCTGCTGTCGTTACTCCAGCATTTCACTCCTGCAGCAGAGAAACCTTCTCCTCATTTTTCCAGTCTAAAATCATTAAGGGTCAATTTATACCCTTGTGCCAGTGTTGTCTTTTATTCGAAACAGTTCTTCTTCCTGGTGTTTACCCCTTCTCTCCAGGGTATTTGTCGTATTCTCCCTCCATCTTCATTTTGTTTGACTGAACAAGCTGAGCTATTTACATCTTTTAAAAGTCCTTTCATTCCTTAATGATCCTTCCAGCTCATTCCTGCAAACCTTCCAGTTTAAGTGCATCTTTCCTGTACATGGATGATTATGCAGTTTCCCAAAAGTGATTTCACTATTGCCTGGACTTCCCAATTTATGCTAGAATTACCTTGCCTTGATATTACCTTGGGCCTTGATTAGAATTAGTGATTCCCTGAATCCTGCACAGAACAGGCAGAGCAGGCAGCTAGTATAGAAAGCAAAGCAGTAAAGTAAGATGGCTAGTGCTGACCTTCATTGCTAAGTAAAAAGCTTGCCATGCAGCAAGTCAGTTAGAGGTTACTTCACAGTATGTGTTTTTAACTCTAGTTAAGGGTTATAGTAGCATAATCCCGAATTCCTGAACTTACAGATCACTACCTCTGAAAGGGAAGTCCAGCCTTAGGTACAAGCAGACCTTATTTGGATATCAAATAGCATTGAAATGCTTGAAAGAACCCAAAAGTTGTGGAACAGTTGTATAAATCTGTAAATCCTTGTTATAGAATTACAGGAGTTTTTTCCACAGTACTTCCTTGTTGCTACAAGGCTGTCTTTGTGCCTCCACTCACTTCTAGCTGTCTGTTGTCAAACCAGCAGCTGATTTTGCTTTGATACTCAGAAAGCTGCAAGGTTGTGCTATGTGGATCTGAAAGGAAGAACGTGTAGGCCTGGATGCTCTCCACCCACCATTAGTAAGTACTCTGCGCTGCCTCCACACCTCCTGGCCAGCATCGCGACCCAAATCCTAGCAGTCAAACAGCTGGTTCTCCACTGGTCTGTTACAGTGCAAGGAGGTGTTGCCACCAGTAAATCTTCATGAAGAAAAAGGATGGATCTGAGCAATACCTCTCGCACATTTGTGCTGACATGAAACCTCAGGGAGTTTTCATGCAGTTTCCATCTCATTTTTTATTGATAAGGTGTTGTGCATTTGGTTCTGTTGTGTTTTTTTAAAGTAATGCTCTTCTACAATATATGCCTGAGAGAATCACGAGACCTGTTGGCCAGTAAGCATGTCAGTGGAAACATGCTGATCCTGCTTCCTTGCCTGGATTGCCCCAGGCCTAGACATGCTGGTCAATGCAACAGCCTCAGCAGTTGTGTTTCCTTCCCTGGCCACAGTCTTCCCAGACTCCCAGATCCTCTGCATATCCACTGGGGAACAATATAGATTCGATTTATGTAACTATTATCCCACAGACCCGGGAAGGCTGGAAACTGATACCACTGAACCACCACTGAGAGTCCTCCTCAGGACTGAGGAAAATGGAAGCATACCACAGAGGTAGCTCTCATCCCTCCTAGATATGGTGACTATGTGAGTGTATTGTTCAGAAATGTTCTTTTGTGCCAATCTCGCTTTTCTGAGAAAATCTCACATTTTTTCACGTTGTTGTGATGAGGAAAGAAATCAATCTTGAGTTTGTTGAGATGGATCAGCCTAGTCTCAAAGTTCTGAGGTGAAATCTTAGGTGTCATTTAAAGCAATGGCACAACTCCCATTGACTTTGCTGGGGCCCAGACACCTTGGATGTTAACTCTGAGGTATAGTATTGCAGCTTCTATTTGTTATCCTAAAGCCAAAAATTCTGCACTTGGTTTATTTTTTAATAGATTTTAATAGCCAGCTGCAATGCAGATATATTGCAGAGAAGGTGAATTATAGCAATATTTGACAACTGAGCACGGGATCTTCAGCTGCTGCAAATTGTCACACCTTAGCTGAAACCACATTATGCCAGCAAAGAATGTGCCTTAGAGATTTAAAATACAGGAGTTGCTAAGGTGTTAAGAACTTTGAATTTGTGGGAAGCAACTTAATGATTCACTTTGTTTTAGTGGCTGGGAGCCCCTTACTTCATGTATTGTGGCAGAAGTTCTCCAGACTATATTAGAGGAATTCAATAACATACTCAGAATGTAAAACACATCAAGTTGAATTAAATGAAGACATTGTTGTATGTTATTGGCTGCAAGCACTGACCCACAAGCAAAGAAGTAGTGTGGAAAAATTAATGGAAACGCGTATTAAAATATGATACCTTCAAAAATAATTTCCACAAGCAGTAAGAATTAATGAATTGTGAACAAAACAGTGCTTTCACTCTAAACCTTTAAAGAGGAAAAAGGTTCTGCACAAAAAGCCTGCAGTTAAATCTCTGATGATTTTGGCTCTTTCTTTGTTAAGTGTTAATAATTTATCAGGAAGCTCAAGGGTTTTCAGAAGAATAACTCCATGCTCAGTCATTGTGAAGCAACTTTGGGTTTTTCCTTTTGTTTTCAATTTGTTCTAGCTGCATTCCTTCGGAGAGGGAAAAATAAACCAAGTATTTGTAAGATATAAATAGTTTAGGATGAGATGAGTAATTAAGTGAGAAGAAACCAGAGTTGATTGGTGATAGTTCTAAGTGACATTGCAATGAAATTTCATTCTTTTCTCCTAGCTCAGCATCCAGGAGGTGATGATTTTATGAAACAATGCTCCATAAAAATACAATGGACTGCGGAACGTGATTATACCTCCCCCAAAATAAAAAGTAACAACAAACAATAAAGATGAAAATTACCTCTTAATTTACAAAAGACAAAACAGACATGCAGATTTTGGCACACGCTTGGTCATTTCAAGGATTTTTCCTCATGCTGTAGCAGGAATTTTGGAGCCTAGGAAACCACCTACCCCCACACTGAACAAGCCTTACTTTTCTTCCGCTGCCCCCAGCTCTCGCTCACCTGGCTGCCTTGGATTCTGCTCCCTCTCAGCGGTACAAATAGTAGCTGGTAATGAGGAGATATATTTTTCACAGTTTGGCACCCTTTTTATCCCACCTTTAACACTTTGCTTTTCCCCCATCAAAGCATAATAGTGCAAAGCGAGAGACCATCCAGGAATCAAATAGTTTATGCGTGCTGTTTACACTGCAATTAATAATATTCACATTCCTCTTACAAAACCAGTAAATATATGTATATTACATGTAAATTATTAAAATAATTGGTTTATTAAAATAATTGGTATTAATTTATTTACATCTCTCTTCAAAGAATTTTAAATAGGTGATGATTGAAATGAAGTATGTTGGCCCTACATTGTCTTGCTCTACTCCATTTTTTACTTTCACTCCCCTGTAGACTGAGTGTTAAAGAACAATTGTGTATCAATGTGTCTCTTTAGTGAAATAAATGAACTGAACTCAACTCACCAAGACTTCTTGGATCCTCTTCTGTCATGGAACTACTCAACACATTTAATCTAAATATTCCTTATATTAGAAAGATCTGTGACAAATTCAAATAAATATTGCAAGCCACTTTACATCATTGATAAGGAGAATATTTTAAAGGTTAAAGATCAAAAAGTGAGTATCAATGTAAAGAAGTAGGTGCCAAGCAAAGAATGCAACATACCGCTGTCACTGGGAAAGGGAATCACATTCACTTCACATGGTAAGAGAAGAATGAAAATCTCTGATGAAAACTGTTATGCCTTTCCTCTGGATTGTACAACAGCATTGAAAAGTGAGGCTCAAGGAACTGGAGAGCTTATTGCTCCTAATTTCTAGATGAATCGTAGATCACTAGGGGGGGCTTATCCATAACAATTTTACTGCTACCAAGTTTTACAAAATTTCCTTAGGGCAGATGAACATGATCATACAAATACAGCTCATTCTAGAAGCTGTATTAGCTATTTCAGCGCAGAGCATTTATATATGGGGTCCACCCAACAGCCTTTCCTGTATGTAACTATTTTCTTAAAACATTACACCTCTAATCAAAACAGTAATAGGAGTAAAACCTTTTTAAAAATATAACAGATTTGAATGACCTTTTGATTCTTAATAATTCTGCAGTGGAAACTTCTCTCCCTTCCTTTTTAGGAAATGCCTTCCAAGACTAATTTATCTTGCAAAAAGATCATCAGAGGGAAACAATAGATTGGACAATGGAGGCCTTGTGACCTCAGTTTTGCTGCTGATGTCACACAGCTCGTGTGAATGTCAAACCTACGGGAACAGAAGTCACAGAATCAGAATCAAAGAATCACAGAGTGGCTAAGGTTGGAAGGGACCTCTGGAGATCATCTAGTCCAACCTCCCTGCTCAAGGAGGGTCATCGAGAGCACATTGCACAGGATCACGTTCAGGCGGGTTTTCAATATCTCCAGGGAAGGAGACTCCACAACCTTTCCGGGCAACCTGTGCCAGTGCTCTCTCACCCAAAGCCAATGTGAAGAAACTCAAAACTATCAAAACTGGGAATGATGGAAGGCTAGATGTGAAAAGAGTAAATCTTAAGCGTTAAAACACGTCAAGAATTTGTGTTACTTGCAAGCACCATTGAAACTCTTTAGTAATGCAAATAGCATTGCCTTGGGTAAAGTAAGCTCACATCCACGTATACTACCTCCTGTTATTGTCACTATTTGAGAAGTCAGAGATGGTGCCATATTTAGAATGATTACCTGCCGAAATTGTAATGAAAAGATTATGCCTAGCTGGAGAGCCATTCCTACAAAAAGCCTGTGCTCTGCTTGGATTTCTGCTGGTAGGAAGATATCATCTCCGTGTCATTCACAGCAACATTTTTCTTCCCATGTGAAATGAAGCTGACTGCAAAGGAAACTTAAAAATGGTGAGGTTACCAACTGTTGTGTCTAGGAACAAGGATGATAGTTGAAAAGGGCCTCATAAGCGGTGTTCTGTGCTCTGTCCTGACAAAGACTCCACAGGTTGTGCTTCTCTTTTACCTTTAGTGGCAGGAGTATTGCATATATGCCAACTAGTCCATCCCACAGGCTTGCTGAAACAAAAGTGCTCTCCCTAGCAACAGCCTTTGAGAGACAGGGCAAAGAGGAAATTCCCCAGTTTCTCTGATCTGGAGGCTGGAGCCCTCCCTCTGGGGACCAGCTGCTGTCTTTTGTCTCTAGCTTCGTCTTTAAAACATTTTAGCTTTGATCTGTGTTTATATTGACAAAAAGAATCAGTATAAAATGAATGAGGAAAATTCAGCTGTATAAACCTGCAGGCTGCATTAGCAGGAGCTGGAAGCACTGACAACAGAGATTTTCAACATAGTCTGTTAACATTTAGAGACAAGTAAACTGGCATTATTACTGTCTTCAGTAGTTCTTACAAATGAGCTCAATCATGTATTTGTGCACAGACAGACATCAGAGACCATCACATTTTCTCTCTTGTGCATACGCTATAGCTTGATTCAACTGACTTCAACTTGACTTCAACCCCAATTCTGCAAATATTAACTTGTGTTTAACTTTGAAAATATGAGAAACCTACTGATGTTAGGTCAAAATAAGCAGATTGGTAAAACACCGCAAGATCAAGATATTTATCATATTAGTCTGTTTACAGCCATACCAGCCTACCGCAATATGAGGAACTATACTATAAAGTATGTGAATCTTCTGCTGCAGGCTTTTATGTGGAAAAAGTTAGTAAGTCATTGAATTATAGCTTTTCTGCAGCTGCAGTGCGAAAAGAACCTGAGAGAACAAATGTATATCGGAAAAAAAAATCAAACTTTCATGGTCTGGGAAAACCTTTTAAGGACTAGGGCTGAATCCCACCTGTGTCTGTTCAGTTACCTCCTGGCTGGTAAGAAAAAAGCTGCAAAAGAGGTGGCATTAAGAGCAGTTGCTGCTGCTGCTCGTAGAACGGTTCTAGCCTGAGGAATGCTGGTAGGGCTACGGTCCTGGTCGAATGATCAGACTGGCTGAGGATACGCCTAACAAAGCGGCAGTAGAAGTTTTTGACATAGGATCCTAGGTGTGACTTTGTGCTAGGATTTCTCCCAATGTTGCACTGTCTGTGGCTAGGTAATAAACGGGTTCTTCAAAAAATGAGTAACATGCTATCTCTAGTTAGCGTTTTGATGACGCATGGTAAGTGAACTGGCTAGCTTACATGGTAGTGAGGGAACTTGGTCCAGTGCCAGATTTGATGGAAAGCTCTTGTGCATTTGCATGTTTATCCAGCAGTTCACTTTCTGCCTCCAAAAATGACTGAGCAAGCCAATACCCAGGACCAGGCTTGTTTCCTTTGGTGGGAGCAGAGCAATAACACTCAACGTGCTTCTTGTCTCATTCTTCTGTTGCTTCTCTGCCTGAGAAGACCGAGAGAACATGCTAGCTTTATGCACCCTATTTTACCTGTCTTTCTTCCTACGATGTTATTCATGAGGTAGGGACACAAGAAAGCAGCTTACGCAAATATGCCACTGTGTAAATCAATTTGGTCCTAAAACTGAATATTAAAATGTAATTTGTGAGTAAGCACATTGAAAACTGATACTGAGGTTGAATTACTGCATTGCTATAAAGTGTTTTTGTTATGAATGCAAACAAGCTAGTGTTAGCTTAAGACATTTTCATCTGTTATGTTATTTGTAAGAAAAATAAAACATGCTGGTAGTACTAGCAAACTTCAGAGCTGAACAATTTCATAGGGTGACTATATAGCAGAGCTCTGGAAACCTTCTGTCTACTGCAACTCCTAGATATTAACACAAGCAGCAGACTAAACATTTGTACCCTGTTTGTACTGCCAGCTGACAAATGAAGGTAATTAATGGGCAGCTATAAGGTGAAAGAGTCTGGAAAATAGCAAAACTTGTCATCCTGAAATGCATAGCACTGATGCCACAATATTAATTTAACTGCATTAGTCTTGCGAAGTAATCTTGCATGGGTCTATGCTAGGTATTGGCATTTACAGCTTATTATTTTTTCCTATTTCTTTTCTATCAAATTTTCTTTCTGAACACTTATTGCTACCTGGACATTAGACAAAAGAAATATCCCATATCAAATCCAACTATTGAAATCACCTAGTAATAGGATTAGGGGCTTGTCATTTTTTTCTGAAGTTAGACTTCAATTCTCCTTTTTTGTAACATAGATTCTGCTAGCGGATGATTACAATGGATGCTCTTAGTGTAATTAAAATCAATAGCATCTGTTTCACTGTTTGGCCATTCCCATTGGGGAAATTGCCAATGTTGGCATAAAAGATTTTCCAAATACTCTTTTGTAAGTGTCTGATAGTAATCGAAATAGGAAAATAAAGATGCATGACTGCATAGCGCTTGCGTTATTCTGAGCTGTTTAGTTTCTCTGCAGTCAGTAGTTATGGAAGGTGAACTAACTATATTTGACCTTAACGTAATTGTAGAGCATCCTCCAAATTCACAGTTCTCTGCAGACTACTTGGGACACCTGCTCCTCGGTGGATCCAGGAAGGAATACTCCAGCTTCAGCTTTGAGGTCAACTTTGTTAGAAAACGTACTGCTTGTCTGAGAAGCTATCGGCCTAGGGCCTGATAGGGATTGAGGATGATAATCATGATTTGTAGTGAAAAGGGATGGTTATGGTATGGCCTGACCTGACCTCCTGCCTGTCCTATCCTGCAATTTCCATGGTTACCCCAAAAACTTCACTAGAGAGTATTTTTTTTTTATAAAGACAGCCAATTCTAATTTGAGAAGTGCAAAACAGGCCTGGTTTTCCATGCCTGTGGTAAACTGTTCCAGTAGTTATTTCCCTCAGTGTTAAAAATATGTTTTACTTCCTGTTTAAAATTTGCTGACTTAAACTTCAGCCACTGCATTTTGTTATGCCTGTGTCTGGATGCTAGAAGCTCTTCAATCTACCTTCAGCAGCGATGAAAACTACTCTGTCTTTGTGGTGGGAAGAGGGATACGAACAAAGCTTAAAAGCAGTGGATTGGCCGTCTCCAGTTTTCCAAGAGAGGCATAAAAATATATGTTTCATCACTTTCTGAATTTTATCACACCCAAGAGAGCTTTCCAAGACTGTGCCAATAGGAACCCGTTATTAGATCCTCCCATGCTCAGATCATAATGTTTTCTTTTGCATAGCATCTTTCTCATCATTTCATTGTGTGATTTTTCAGAAAAATCCTCACACCCCCCTTGAGAAGAGATACGGGCACTGGTGCAAGTGCATTGCCTTGCACCGAGCAAGGGAGCGTTACCCCCGAGAAGGATGTTTCCGTGGACGAAAGCCTGAGGAACCCCACGTCCTACGGCACATTCTGCTTTTCATCCGCAAAAGGGGCTCAAGGCTGCGTTTCAGCCTTTGAAGCGTCGTGGCAAAACCAGCTTCTAAATATTCCGCAAGTAATTCCCATCCTAGGGGTTTTTAAGTCCTAGAAAAGGGGTAACTCACGTTCGGCAGCTCCTGTGGGCAGCGAGAGGTGCAGCACCGGCTGCTCGAGCGCGTCGGCAGGAGCCAGGCTGCCCGACGGCGGCGGCCCTCCATTGGCACCTACTAGTGACCGAGGGGCAGTGCCAGGCCTCCTCTGCCTTTCTGACGCACTCGGGTTTCAGAGGTAAAATAAAACAAGGACTGCAATTCAATTAGCTGATCAAGCTCGGTGGAGGGCAGGCATTTAATCTCTCCTGCCTCCCCTTCGCCGCCCTTCGGCTCCTCGCTGCTCGCCTCCGCTCCTGCGCCAGCTCGGGCACACTTTGGACCCTCCTGTGATCTAATTTAACTCACTAATATGGCAGAGAGCTATTCCAAATTTCATTGCGTTTCCTTTTTTTTTTTTTTGGGGGGGGGCCATTTGAACTAATCGAATTGGCGCACAGAAGGGGCCTGGCAAGCGTCAGCGCCGCGCTGAAGCGTCCGAAGGGCACGGCCAGCGGGGGAGCCGCTCCCCCCTCCCCTGCCTTGAAACCACGCTCTTAAGTTTTAATTCGAGGGTAATAAATATTGGGGCTAGCCTTGAAATAAAGGGGCAGGAAGCCGCCGGGGATGGCGGGCGAAGAAGAGAAGCCGGCCGCGAGAGGCCTGCGAGACCCCCCGGCGCAGGGTTTGCGCCCCGGCGCGCAGCCAGGCCTCGAAATTGGGCCGAAACCCGGCGATTACGCTGGCGACAAGCCTGGGTGTGAGGCGGTGGTCACGCTTCCGCATCGCCGGTCGGTAAACGGGCGCTCGCCAAATCAATTTGATTCGGCCCCGGGGAGCGATTAACGGGCAGCCCTGATGTCAGGTGGGGTCAGAGGTGTTTTGTCAGTGTGCCTGGATTTTAATGATGGATTTGGCGGCATGTAAAGACATTTTAGAAATTGACTGAGGCTTTAGGCGATTGTTTTTATCCTGTGTCTCTCTCATTGACATACAGGGTAAGCAAGCGGCAGTTATTACAAGAAACACATAGTTGTATGTCTTATAAACGATTCCCCAGAAAACATCCCGTGGTGCATTTATAGCCCTTGCAGAAAGACTGTCAGCTTGGATTGAGAAAACAGAAAATATTTACACGAATTACAATATGCTCTGTCAAGGCTAAATTAAAGATCTGCGTTCCTAGGCATTTGCTCTTCCCCCTCTCATCTCTTTCGTGCTGCTGTTCTTTCTTTTGCGTCAGTCTGTTGCTTCCATTCACTTAATGGTTTTGACATAAAACACATGTGTATCATTCATAGTTGCTTGATATAGTCATAATTCTTCAACTAGGCTTATTAAGATTAACCAATCACCTTAAAAAGTGTCTATGAACCACAACTTTGTTGTACCGGAGGGTAAATCCTAATTATAGTATCCTACAGAAGCGCTTTCATACCGTAGAGTAGCGCTAGGCCCTGTGCGAAACGGCTGCTATTCAGCTGTGTGGGTCTGGGGACCAACTAAACCATGAGAATAAAGCTGACTAAAACAAATGAGAGGGAAGTGCATTCTTACGCCAGCTTAGATAAGGCTGACCAAACGATATGCTTTTTGCTTGCAAGCTTAAGTCTTTACCCTGCCTCGCTTGCCGATGTACTCAATGTCCTTTTGCCAGACTGCTGCTGCTCTAACAGATGCCTGTTTCAGTGGTATTTGCAAGCTACTGCCATATGGTTTCTAGCAGTTTTTGAAGCAGAAATCCTGGAGCATTATACTTTACATCCAAATTTATCTCTGTAAAATGTATGTTGTAAACACAAGAGCAGCTGGTGAGCAGTGAGAGATTAACTAACATTCATTTTAAACTTCATTTTCAAAGCATTGACTATTTTTCATTGACTAAATTGAAGAATAAGTACACAATACCTTGAGGATGTTTTCTGTTGTCAAAGTGATCACAGTATCTTTAGCTGAATAGGTACTGGAGAAAAAGGCCAGGCTGATCAAAGCAAATAATTTTTTCTTTCTTGCTAATTTTGCTTAAATTTGCCCCCCCCCCCCCCCCCCGCCAATTCAAGATTTACTCAAGAATATTTGTTTGTATTCATTCTAATGCAACCTTTCTGGGAAATATGTTGAGTCAGGGCTGTTGTAGAAAGTTGAACAGCTCTGTGAGGTGTTGGCAGGCCCACCTTAACAAGGTTCATGTGAGCTGGGTTTGGCTTGGTAACCATGAGAGTTAAAAACTGGTAGTGTTTTTATTTGTTCAGGTATGCTCTTAAGCTTTAGCGTATGCATTTTCAAGGTTTTCTGTGCAATCATGAAGGATATAAACACAAGGAAAAGGAAGGTAAAAGTGCAGACATCATGATATATCGAATTACTCCGGGGTTAGGGCTTAAAAAACCCGTCATATATGGAAGGATTTACAAGAAAAAATCTCAGTGTCAGTAGTGCTGGTGGATGGTCTTTTCAATTCAAAATCATTCTCAATGCCAACACTGTCCAGTTAACGCTCTTAACCTGTCTCTGTTGTCCTTAGTTACTACTGGTGTCTCCAGGTAGATAGTAGAGTATATGCTAGGGAAAAAAAGTCTAAGAAAATGCTGCTTGCAAATGTCTACTGCTTCTACAAAATGTTGCTGCTGGAGCAGCACCTGCACATGAAGTCCTGCACCAACTTTAGTTTCCAGGTTGGGACACAAATCATTTGTTGTGTATACTCTCACCAGTGTTTTGTAGCCTTTCCCATGTCCCTGGGATACTTCATCTTTCACAGCCCAACTTGAGTCTGAATTTACTATTCACTGGCTCTTCTAAGTCTTTTGAAACAAAATGTGCTCTT
The DNA here is from genome assembly GCF_040807025.1 of Struthio camelus. Lineage (NCBI taxonomy): Eukaryota > Metazoa > Chordata > Aves > Struthioniformes > Struthionidae > Struthio > Struthio camelus. The sequence goes on from NC_090944.1 coordinate 102,657,941, forward strand.
CATGGTAGATGTTTTAATACTGTGTACTTCCATACATGTTTTGTGGTTTAAAGCGTTCCGCCAATGATCTGGACCTTTCAAGTTGTCTCCGATTCCCACCTTAGATTTCTGTCTGGTTTTGCTTGTGTATCCCGTGAGTGCAGTGTGTGATCAAATACAAAGTCCATGAGTTGTCTCTTGCCCTAAGGGGAATAAATAAAAGATAAAATTCTTTGCCACCTAACCATTTTCATACACACCTGTGTTTAAAAACACAGACCCCTCCTCTACCAAGGAAGTTCCTCAGCTGCAGCTTGTAGGAACTTGTGGAGGGGGAGAAGGGGAGGGCATAGCAGGGAACTTGTCACGCCTGCCCTGCTTTTGTATATTTTTCTACGTATCCGCTATCCAGCACTGACAGAGACCACTTTCGGTGCTAAAGGGACAGTAGGTTTGGCCCAATATGCCCATTCTTGTGCCTAAAGATTGAGGGCATTCTGGCTTTCAGCTAGACTTTTCACTGTACCAGAATAAATACTGACTGCACCGTTAACATGAAAGAGTTAAGTTTAATTTTGCTTCTTTGACAAACTGCTTCTTAAAGGCTTTTCTGTTTGCTCATCTGCACTGGATCTTAAACAGAGACATTGTGTTGCTATGGAAAATAGTGAGCAAGCAATAACAAATGCTTCCTCACATAGAAGCAAAGCACCCTGTTAACCATCAGCCATGCAGATATAACTGAGAGAGCGGAAAAGAAAATATGGAGAAAAATATGAAACCAGTTCCAGCTTTCGTTCTCTCCTTATGCGAAATACGACCTCATGTTCTTTCAGCACAGCACGGTGACACTCATGTGATCCTGGAAAAGAGGGTGAACTGCTGATAGCAATTTCATTATTCAGGCATGCCCACCACTGTCATGGATATCAGTCTGAGACAAGAGATGCTGAAAAGCCTCGCCTGAGTTATACTTCACATATGCACATCTTATACTAAGCCAAAAAGAATAAGGGATTTCTATGATTTTCTTAGTCCCAAGATATTTCTTCATGAGGTGTACGTGGGAATATAATAACCCTAAATCCATTTAGACTTCATCTTGCCTCCAGACTCTGAAAGCATTGGAGAAACATAAATCAGAAAAATTTGGCATTGGTCTTGATCTTTGCTTTGCCACCTAAGATGCTTTCCAGGGTCAGCCTTGAAATGCAACACAACACAGTTCTGTCAGAAGAAAGCAAAAGTTGCACAGTACAGCTATTTTATTTTTTAAAAAAGACTGTTGTAGCTTAATTTTTTTAAATGGTCACATAGGACCCAACCTATTTCAAACAACTGAACTTTTTCATTCTAAAGTCTCTGCCTTTTTTCCATCTATCTGTTTTTGTAATGTTCTTGCCTAAGAAAAGTTAAAGTCAATACTCAGACAGCGTACTGCAGTTAACATTGTAGGTCTTTGTTTAAAGAGGCCATTTGTGATGGGACAGGCTAAGAACAGACCACAGTTACACTGTTGTTACAGCTGAAGACAGACAAAGCTAGGCTAAAATCTATAGAACTTACTCAAGCAAAAAGTCCAAAAGAAACTTTGCCTAAATTAATGTAAGAACAGTCAGAAATGGCGTTTAGCAGTTCCTTGCTTTTAACGGTGTACTTTAAAAATCCTAAGCTCATCTTTTTTTCAACTGCTGCTCATGCGTGGTTCAAAACTGTGTGCTAATTCAAGTGTAATGCTCATGTAAAAACTTAGCTAAAAATATACATCAAAAATGCCTTTGATATAGAGCTAAGTTCCAATTATATGTGAGGTGAAACCTGGTAAATAGAAAATTTATCAGCTGAAATTAAGCTAATTTGTGGTAAGTGAATAAGGTGGTCTAAAAAACAGCTCACTGCCTTGTGACTTAATCTGCAGCAGCAATCGCACCATAATAGTCTTACTGAATCAGCAACACATCTATGCATCAGAAGAATTAAATCATGAATTGGTTTTATAGCCTAGAACAGATGGACAAATCATAAAATCCAGTGTCTTTCGTTATAAGTGATTCATTAGTCTTTTTCCTGTTCTCGATGTGCATGTAAATGAGTAGCTGCCTATTCCAGTTTCTCTCTTCTGTCCAGAGGCAGCATTGCCTTGTAAGGGTACAGTAATCCACCCCTACACATAAACTTTTTTGGTAACACATCCCTACTTTAAATACATTTTGGAAGAAATTGATTTATTCAAAGAACACTCAGGCAGGATATGGAACACAGCATTCCACATAGCTTATTTTTTTACCGAAACTGCTAGCTGTATTGCCCAAGGCAAATGAGGTCTTGGGATATGCCCATGATTACATTTTGAGTCAGTATATGAAACAGGTTTAATAAAAGACTTTTACTAGGCCTTAGTCACAGCACTGTCTATAAACAAAACCGTTGTCCTGTGAATGATTTAGGCCAGGTTCAATTTTATAAGCTTGACCCCTTTAATTCAGTTTTCTGCACCAAAAAAGATATATTAGCGCTCATTAACCACCAAGAAGGCAATGTACCTGCAACGTAACAGGGCAATCCTGCAGAGCAAGTAACGTAGACATCCCTGGACATGAAACACATGCAAGAATATTTCACTTCTCCCTTGGTATGGAATCAAAGAGAGTCCTGGGTACTCTAGTTCAAACCACATCACAGCTGAAGTGTCCAAAGAGAATCTCAAGTTTCAGATCCAACCACTGCTATGTCAAACAATGCCACAGAAACATTCTCATGTCAAAAACACAATTTTTATAGCAAGCTGAATAGCTCTTTCAGGCAATAAGCAATCAGATCCAATAAATACCTCACTCCAACTAAAACAGAGATCCACTGTGTATCTCTTTGTGGAGAGTACTTAGCCTAGACTCTAATCTCTAGAAATTGGCATAATTTGAAGGCATTCAAGAGAACAAACACTCAAATTACAGACTGTTAAAAGAGGAAATATGCTAGAGATCTTCTGACACATTTTGTTGGACAACTCTCCAGTTATGCTGCTGTCCAAATATAGCTGCTTTGTATATTAGTTCGAAAAGGCAGTAAGAGCCATGTTTTCGATACATGAACTACGGTGAGGGCTGCAGATCTAGCTTACAAAAATACAAAAGATGATAGGGAGCTGTTCTGTGGATACACTGTGTTCTCTATAGGGGCAGAGCTGGCTTTAGGTGGAGGAAGAGAAGAGGCCAGGTCTCTCTCTTCTGCTGATGATTCGAGCTGCTCCCCACTTTTCTCCTTTCACAGCATGATGCCCCAGGGGATTGCCCTCGTTATCTCTAAAAACGGTTCAGCTCCAGATGGGACAAAGAAGGCCAGAATAATGGAAGTGGCTCTTTCAGTCCCTGGAAAACCTGAATGCAAGTGAAGACAGTCCCAGTTCATAAGAACTCGTACAAGCTTGCTCCCTCTTTCTCTCTGCCCTATTGCAAGCAGAAGAGTTTCCACACTGTGTAAAGCAGGATGAATGTCAAAGCAGCCCATGACTGAAAGCTCTCTCCTCCAGCTTCCTGAGTTCAGCTCACAGCCGAATTAGGAAAACGTTTATTCTCAGTCTCCTTGCACTGCAAAGGAGCTGGAATTCTTCTTTCCAACACTCTTTCTGAATACAGAAGTGCAGCAGGCTCGGCAGCTTCTGCGGTACTGAGAATATCTGCCTGAGGAGAAAAAAATATGTTACCTTTGAAGTTCTGTGTTTTCCCCAAGCTAAGCAAGAAGGGAGAAACCAAGTTTCTAATTAGTAAATGTGATCACACCTGCAGTATTGCAGGTTTTTTAAAAGATTGTGTCTAGCGGTCTTTCATAGTTTCTGAGGAATTATTGCACCGGGAGCAAGTTCACAGTGCTACGAATATCTTAGGAATGTACCCTCTATGTTCAGGCATTCAAATGCCTTGAAAAGAACTTGTCCTGAAAAGAGAGAGCAAAAGATTTAAACTCTATGTGCTTTAGAATAAAACTGAAGAATCATCCTTCACTTTCTCGGATCTTCCCTAACTGTACCCTTGACCCCTCTCACTGTGGGATGAGCAAGAACTCCAATTTTAACTTATCACACTATCCCTTTTGAGGCTGAAAACATAGGATATCTTTGCCCAGTCACACCAGCATAACTGTGGACTTGCCTCATGGACATGAACATTCAGAACCACTTTTCAGTTAGCTCTTCTCAAAATGTATGAACTAAATCAACAAACCACTTGAACAAATAAACAATTTGCTCAGAAAGCATAAGTTATCGTTAGATCAGTTTGCATTCATATCTCAGGCTATACAGGAAAAATACCTTTCTTGTTTAGACAGGACCTCTGAATGTAAAAATCAAGCACTGATAAAGAGCATGTTTTACATCTAAAACCTCACAGTGTGGAGAAATTTCACTGATGATAACCAAAGCCCTTGAACTTCGTTGACTAGATCTCTCTACGGTTTCTGGTGGAAGCCCCACGGAAGGGAACAAATGTGTTCCTGTCCTTAGGGTACCAAGGGGAGGTATTTATTGGCTAACTTCCCCTCATACACAGCTGTGCTCCGCACCCTCACTCCAAATCATCTACTGCTAGAAAAAGCCATTTGAATGGTGTTTCAGTAATTTTGAATAATGCACATTCACTTGGGCTCCAGAGCACTTTGGGGCTTGGACCTGGGATATTAGAGCTAAATTGACGTGAATGAAAGGACGCATGTGACCTTCCAGAATCTAGAAACCTGCTATCCTCCAGGTCCTCAGCTTTTTCAGGAAATTATCTTTTTTTATAATGTTGACATTCACATACACAACTGGAAATCTGTAGTTTTTCCCGGAGCTGACACTGAAACCCACAGAAAAAGGGAGCAGCAGGCTCAGAATGAAATAACGTGCTGAAGGAAGTAAGAATAATAATCTTGAATTTCATTTATTGTTCTTCTGCAAATCTTCATTTGACAATATTTCCATGAAAAGACTGAAGTGTAAAGTTTCACACATATTTAACATCTGGCTAAACAGCCTGTAAGCCTATGGCAATGGCCAAACACACCTCCTTAAGGAAAACGTGTGACTACTGTCCTAATTAAGTCCCAAACATTTCTGTGCGCTATTGTGAACTAATTCTCTAGAAGCTGTTTCAATATAGCATCTGTCTCAATTAAGCGTGTCCAAATTAAGTGAAATACTTTATATTGAAATAACCACCTCCAGCTGTGGCTCTTTATATCATTGGAAAATGTGTTTCTAATAATGCTATTTGCAGGGCAGCAGAGTGCAAATATTTTTACAAAGTAAAACAAAAATATTGATACTGTAATAGAGAATTCTTCTTGACACCTGTCAGCATTTGATCCTGTGGCTGCTCCGTCATCCACTCTTTTGCCTTGCTTTATGAGCCAACTAACTCTAGCCAGCGTTTTGGCAACATTTTGACTTCACATTTTTTGCCGAGCGCTCCAGGCCACGTACTTTCTACCTCCCTCCTTTCACCTCCCTCTTTCCCTTCCGGAGGTCAGAAGTTCATTTACATCTCTTTGGAACAGCCTACTTCAGTAACAATATGTGGAATAAGATTCTCTTAAAGAAAGCAATGTTGACTATATTAGAAACTAGAGAGAAGAATTAAATGAAACAAAAGTTGAACAGAACAAACTTTCCTGTATCTGGCAACTGCACAAAGCCTAGCTCACCAGGTTATAATCTCGTAGTTATTACTGATAGATTCAAGCATACTAGAAAAACGTATCTGTGCTTACCTGACCTTTCTTCCCATAATATGGTCTGCAGAGCTTTTACAACAAGAACTTCAGCCAGTAAGCAGCTTCAGGGAAGAACAGATCTGGCAGTCATGAGCAGCAGGAAAATGCTTCACCTTCTGAAGCACCTTTCAGCTGAGAAACCTCTCCCTGGCTAGGACAACTGAAATCCGCCCTGGTAAGAGGCAGATTGTGTTAAATATATTTTGAAGACATGAAAAACAAACAATAGTTTCACCTACTGCCGAACCTGGCTAACTCTATCCAGTGATGACAGCATTCAGAAGCCTTTGCATGGCATTTCCAACTCTCTGCTAGGAAATCCAGGTGCGTAAAAGACGGTAATATTAATTAATGAAAGTAAAATCTTTAGTTTAGCCCATACACGCTTTTGTATTTCTTTTTGTGGAAAACTCCCCAGATACGTTACCAGGGAAATATGTTCCTCAAAGGAGAGAAACAAAATGATTCTTTAATTATAGCAATCCAAAATTAGGTATATCATATATAAATATGTCTACTTCTGCAGGTTAAGACTTCTAGCAGAAGACAGGAAACTACACAGGCTAAGGCTAGCTTATCAATGTGCAGAATTAGGCGTACTAGTTGGTATGCTGTAGTCCTTAATACAAAAGGCAAGGGTACTCTGCCTTGAGGTTGTCATTGCTTTTAAGGACTGGGTGTAGATGCTTCATCAAGAGGTCATTATTCCTTACATTTCTTTAGTTTATGACTGCCATAAAGGATGAAAAAAATTATTTATCTGACCTATCATAGTTGGTCTCATTAGAGAAATCTATCAACTTCAGGTACAAAAACTTATCACGCTACAGGGAAAATAGTCAGTTAAAAGCTTAATTCATGGCTGGAAAATGTGAGGATACCTACTGCAGTGTTTCATTCTGCGTATGGTTTAGATTCTGTTCTTCAAACTTTTCAGGACTGGAGTAAGGTTGGTGGCCTAGGAAATTCTTTAATATTAACACATGAACAAAACTGTTCAGGACAGGGAAATGCACCTATTACACAAGGATGATCATGTTCTTCTTAGTTATTAAATCAAACTGTCACATCCGGAACAGGTCTCTTATACACTAGAGGAACTGTGATCTCTCTTTCCAGTGCCTGTTCTCAGAATCAAATTGCAAAAATCTCTTTGAAAAAGTCATACTCTCCACATGTGCTAGTTGTGAAAACAGACAGCAGACAATCAGAGCTGACAAAAGACAACAGCCACACAGAGAAAAATGTGAGATACACAGCTTTTTGAAAGAGGATGGAATGGAGAACTAGAAGTGAGAGCAAGGAACAGCGGGAAATAGCAGGCATGCTAGAAAATAGGGGAAATGACTTCACTTAATGTCTGATCAAGGGGCGAGAGGAAAGGGCAAGCATGAAATAAAGGGAGGAGAGCCATGGAAACAATGTCAGGCAAGGACTGGGAAATTGAGAACAAAGAATAGTCACTACTGATTATTTTTTAGAGAGGTAGAAATTGAGGCAAACTGAGGCAAACCACTAAATAAGAGGAAAAGGCAGGGAAGTCTCTTCACTTGAGACTTAATTTAACTGTTGAGGAAAGCAAAAAGAAATAGAAATGGAGAATGATGAAAACAGATTTTGGGAAGACTAAGGAAGAGGTGGGACGTGAAGACATTGGGACAAAGGGGAGAAGAGTAGACAAAAAGGGATATCTTAATGCAAAAGAGGAGCATAGGCATAAGTCACAAAATAACTCCAATCTTAAAATAAAGGAAAAAGACTTTCTTGTCTTAAGCCATCAAGCTAGAAGACAGAGATGAAGTGATACCTCGTTCACATCTCCCTCCCTTTTTGCAAAAGACTATACACTGTTATTAAATTGCAGAAGCAGCAGAGTAACATTTGCTCCCGTGATACATGCTGCTGCAAAGCTAATCTTCTGGATGCCCATGTTAATTCCTTCAGAGATGACTGTTGGCATGCACAAATATATTTAAGGATCAATCTAAACACATCCCCAAATGTTTTAGAACATTTGCATTTATCATAATCAGCTCTAGATCTGTAATTCTATTGACTGACACTTTGTGAACCTTTCTGGAGTAAACTGCTCCTCCAGGAAACCATTCACCTAACTTGTGTGAGCACACACCGCGGTATATTAACTGGCACTTTCAATGTGAAGTAACAGAGACATAAGGCACAAAATAATCCTTGCTATGTAATGTAATTCTCAGCGTTACAGATGAAGATGCTCACTTAAAATGGCATTTGGAGACAAAAGCATTTTATTATATTGTAGAGATTAGGTACACTGCTTCTAATTATGTTTTTGCCATTGACTGGATTCATTACACCAGAAAAGTTGCCTACCATTTCAGCTTAGTGAGCATATTTTGATTTTGGCATGTTTTATAGGAACACTCATTGCTGCTTGATCTTGGAACCAGATAAGAAAATGGAAGTTTTAAATTGAGTTAAATAAGACTAATATTGGAGGGAGTGTTTTGGTAAAGAACTCAGCAAGGATTCTGTATATTCACTGCATATTCAGGTCTCTCAAGCTCTCTCCGTTGCTGCTCAGAGGCACTGAGTTAGACTGAAAGTGTAAAGTCTGACTAAAGCATTTCGTTACTAAAATGTGAATGTAATCTGTGGACCACCAGATTCCCAGCCTTATGATAAGGCCACAGAAAATGCAGCTTGAGACATGAGCCAGACATTATTGGAAGAAATCTTTGCAATTTCTTATCAGTTTAATGTGGCAGCCATTTCATGAAGCAGTTAACTAGCTGCCCACACATGCCTATTTCATTCATCTTAACAAGTTGTTCAAATATTCATAGAGTTTTCTGCTACTCATATGCAGGACCACACTTTCAAATGCTCGCATACTTTGTCTGTGTTGAGTCCATTTTTCCTTCAAACATGCAAACGTGTTATACTCATGATAGGGTACTGAAGGTGTAGGAGATCACAACATTGGCATCTAAGTCACAGGGAACCTAATTCATGTGCTGTGCCAACACGGTAATACTATGTCTAAAAAGTAAGCTGTAAAATGGCAAATGAAAGAAAATTATTCTAAACTGGGTGTGAGTATCCAAACTATAAGTCGGATTACAAGAAAAAACAGGCTCATATCTCCCCTTTCTTCTCCTAACTGTGCTACACTGCAGGCAGTGAGGCTACTCAGCAAGATAGATTTAAATCATTTAGTTCCTATTATTTGGAGAATCATCTCTTACAGTTATTCATTCTTTCTAGGTATGAAACAAGCTTATTTTTTCCCATTGGACTGTTTAGTAAACCACTGTTGTTACCTAGACAGTGATCAAAGCTTAATTAGATTATTTACATATCAAATTGACCCCAGTCACTGGTATGAACCCCATTAACTTCAAATAATTTAAAGGGAAATCACAGGCAATGAAACAGCTCCCTCTCGCATGGATGGGAGAACAGCTGCCTGTAAGATCCCAGTCATGCCAAGGATACTTTACGATGTTCTACAGATGGTTCCCTTCTGTCTCAAGTCTGAAGACAGAGAGATGTGCTGAACAAGCCTTTTGTAGCATTCTTATTGAAAAGATAATAACCAACACTCAAATCTGAGCAAAAAAGAACAGTGGAATATTTCCCCTAAATATAAAAATCTATCAGTGGCCTTGTAGTAACAGCAAAAAAAATTGGTATCTTCTAAACATGGACGTGACTGATTATGGTGGGAAAGGAAAATGTTTTAAATTTTAGTACTGGAGTGGAATTATATCATTGTTGATTGTAGTGCATGCCTGCTCACACCAGTTATCGTCCTTTGCCTGCCTGAAGATTAATACACTGTATATATACTGTGAGGGGAGAAAGTTGGAGCAGATTCCTTTCTAGCATTTTTTTCCAAATCAGCCAGATTCTTTTTCCCTAGTAAGAAAATTCTATTCCTCCTGTTTTATATGCGGCAACTGCAGGAAAGTTAGTTGAAAAGGCTCAGTCCACAAAGAATAGCGCCTTTATTGACAAAAACGTGAGCTGTGGAAGCCTGATCACGTGCGGTAGAAATTTTCTGCGGCGTTACTTAACGCCCTATGAGCAAGGCAGCGCACTCTCTTGGGGAGCTTTGTTCTGGTCAGACCGCATCACTACAGCAAGCTGCTTGCCTGCCTCTGGCAACTGAAACCTTCTAGGCATAGTGTATAAGAGTAATAGAAAAGCATGGCAACAGGAAATGATGACCTTTCACTGAGGAACCAAAAATCACCACCGGCCAGAAGGAGCATTTTACGGCTAATGGTACAGGTTAATTTTTGTTTTCTTCTCACATGACCATTTACATACAGTTGGCATCATGTAGCCCCAGTGCTACATATGACTTCAGAATTAAGCAGTTTTTCTTCACCACTGAGAAACACAGCAAAATCGTGAAATGCCGTTCAAGGTCTCGCCAGCAGAAAGGGGAAGGGTTTTTCCTGTCAGCAAGAACTGGCTCTGTAAACTAATTTGTGCTTTGTTCAACATTAACATCACAATTGGCATTAAGCAAATAGAAAACAGGAATAAAAGACACTGAATACTTGTTAAAGAGAGTGGCAGGATGGAGTCTGGAAGACTCTATATTCTTAGGGGTTACTTCATACAACTCTGATTTGTTACTTCATACATCTCTTAAAGAAATTAATGGAGCCCATAAACTGCAGGACTCCAAACCATAATGTCCTGCCATTAGTACTTTATTTTACACATATTGAAATGGTATCCTGGTGGGTACTCTTGGTAAATTAAAATGGGAATATACTGATAACATGCAAGTAAAGTAGTCTCTGCTCCTCTACAACGTGTAGAACCAATAACTTTAGTGTCAGATTGGTTCAATTCAGATATACGCAAGTGATGCAGGCTTTCAGTTCTTTGTTTGCTGTAGTATAGCAGTATTTAGTCTTTTATAGCTTTCCCTGGATATCCATTTCTTATCAATTGTCCCTCCAGTATTTCTGATGAAGGTAGTGCCTCTCTGACAGATTTACTTAGGTCAGGAAAGCTTCCACAGAACTGCCAAAATCATTCCACTCTTCATTTGAGCTGTTCTCCACTCAGTTTAACAAAAATAAAGGCATCTGTGTTCTCATCTGCACACATACACTATCAGGACTGACTTTTTCATTATTTCTAACCAGAGCTAACATTTTCTGGACTAGCTTTTGAAAAATCCTTTCCATCAGAGTTTAGGGCAACTAGAATGGGAGTTATAAACTGAGGTTCTCCAACATTTTTTTCAAATTAAAGCTTAATAAAATACTAAAATGTTAATATTCTTTTGTCTTACATTAGCCTCTTAACGATTATATGTCTCATAATTTTACTAAGCCAAAATAGCTTAGCACCTACTGAGACTTCTGCCACTGACTTTACTCAGAGCAGGTTCTGATTCCTTGTGTTCCATTTATAGTTGCAGTAATTGTCATACATATTTCCTTCAGTTAACATATACTTGGTGTCTGCTAAGAAAGGGGCTCTGTTTTTAATATTTCATAACGTGCACAGCAGTGTCACAGGGTCTGGTCATAGTATTCGAAAAGTATGTAAACTGTTCCCTTTCTCAGTGCCGTAACATAGGACCTCCTCTAATGTTTCAAAAGTATGAAGAGAGGCTTGTGTTAATAACCCCCTAACAGCATGTCACCCCAAATCTGTGAATAGGCATCTAACATTCTGCATAATTTCCAGAGAGCAGACCTGTAAGATAGACATAAATTATACTCTCTCTTATTGGCTGTTGTCTGAAACTGTTGCTACCACCGGCAGTCAAGCTCTTAATACCTGATTATAAAGTAACACCTCTTTCTTTAATGCTACCTTATTTTTGAGCCAGACAGAGAAAAATTGACTTCGATCCTGCTTCCTTTAAAAACATGTCGGTTTTATACCTATTGATGTTTTTTTCCAATGACTGCCTTGTGCGATGTGGCCAGTGTGTTAGTACCTTGATGAGCTGCATGCCCCACGCTTTATAGGCAATTGTTCAATGATTTGAGTCTCTCAGTTTTCCACTGTTGAAATTTTAAAGAAATACTGGGAGAATGCATCAATGGAGGTTGTTCCAGATTTACACCATATGGACAAGGTAAGACCTCTTGTTTTTAAAGTTTCCCCATGTTTAGGGTAGCACATGGTTTAGGAGGGGTCATAATAAGTTACTCTCTTTTCTTCAGATGACAAGATAAAAACATCTTATTTCTTATTGTAATTTATGTTCATGTCTCATCGGCAATATCCCATCTCTGTGATGTTCTGCAATTACATATTTCCAGTGTTTATACTGCTGAATGCTGGGCAGCGTGCTCACCAAATCAGTCATCTAAAAAGATACTTGGCAATCACTGAAAATCAGGACAGAACCCCCAGAGGGTGAACATACTCCAATTTAGATTAATATTTCACATTAAAAAAACACATTCTTTTTCTATTTTAGTTTTCAGGATGCCAAAGAACATGTTCTGGGCATGATTTGTACTGAAAACTAGAAAAAAAATCCACTTTTTCCTGTTCTATAAACCTGCTAATCATTTATAGATAAGATCATTAGAGTAAGCTGAAGTCACAGCGCAGGATCTAAATCTTTTTGCCATTAGTCAGCCATTTATGAAAATGTTTTTAGGAGCTCTAAAATAAATAATATTATCATTTCTAGCAGTGTGTTCTTGTTTTCTTTATTTTTTTCTTTTCAAAAATTCCAGTGAAAAGAAAGGTTAATTCAAAGCCTATTATTTATAAGACATAAAACTACTTTCCAAACAATGCTTATCGCACAAGAAACATTCCAGAAAGCTGATTTTTGATAATTATGTAAAAGTCAACTTGTTCAGAACTCCCTGCAATTATATCTCCCAATCAGTAGAACAACAAAAATGATTAAGGGGCTAAAGAAACTTTGTTATGAAAACAGTTAAAAAAACAAAGAAGTATAGCTTCACCATTTAGCCACTAAAGAGGAAGACGACAAAAAAACTCATGTATTTGAAGGCTATAAAGAGCAAGGAAAAGGGGGGAATATTTAGCACAGATAAAGAGAATCGGGTCAGGAACAATAAGATAAAACTAAATATAAAAAGAGTGAATTTGGGGGGGTGAGTGGAATCACAGCAGTGAAGTCGTAAAGTAGCAATAGGTGCACAGGGGCCAGGCTTCTGGAGCAGCGTGCGCCCTTGCAGCTGTATTGCAAGCAGGGATCAGTCATGAAGGATGATCCTCTGTGGCCGGTTTAAGAAATGTATGTCATTGCCATGCAGTGTGTGACTAGACAATGACCAACGTATACCTGTGCAGGGCTGTGCTGACTAGCAGGAATGTGACAGGCTTTAGGTAGCTCTGACTCGGGCTGGAAAGCAAAGCTCAGCATATTCATAGTCAGACTGTACATGCTATAATTTGTCTCCCTGCATTGTACTGTGAAGTTTGCCTCTACCCCAGTCAGTTTAGAGAATTAATTCTCAAGGATAGGCAATGCGATTCCACAAGTTTTCCAATTTCTAATTTCTATAAGGGCAAACTGGAAGAATTCCAACAGAAACACAAAAATCTCACTAAAGCACTAAATACAATCTAGAAAGAAATAAATACATACAGCTTGAAAGTCTTTAAAGTAATACACGCCCTGTTTCTCTCTTTTTTTTCTTTACCTAGTAACTTTTGTACAGGCAACATAAATATGCATGCACATACACGCACAAGCATACGCTCAGTGAGAGAGGTGTCCAGCATATGTGTTTTCATCCTGTGCTTGAGCTGGACATCTCTAATTTAATTTATCAGGAGAACTAGCCTAAGTTCTTGAAAGAGAGTAGCAACCTAATTCAAGGCACTTAAGAAGATTTTGACTTTTAGAGGGAAGCTCCCTGCTTTATATCAGTCAGACCCATAGAGTATCAAATACGGAATTCAGAAACTGGAGCACTGAAAATCACAAGTCAGTTTGAAAATTTAGCTATGACCCTTTTTTAATCAGAGCCACCTTTTCGAAGCACCGACCCCTAAAATTTGTCTGAATTGGGTATTAAAAATTGGGTCTGTGACTGAAAGTTCTGAGGCAGAAGGACTAGGATTGTGACATAGTGTAGGAGACAGTTACAGGCAATTATACACTATAGAGAAACAACAAAATACCATGAAGCTGCTATGTATAGAAAAATACTTTCTCATTTGAAATCCAACTAAAATGTAAATGTAAATGTAAAAAGTCTACTGACAGCAATCAAAGGAGTCATTAACACCAGTCATTACCCCATTTAAAAAGTATTCTTAAAAATAGTAAAGGTCCTCTGAAATAACTTTGGATTACAAAAGAACAGGAAAGTTTTAACCAGTCAGTACCTATACAATTATCTTTTCTGTCATCTCCTCTTGTTTCATATACTTTCTGCCCAATAAGAAAACTTTTTTCTTTCTTTCTATTTCTATTCAGCAGCCAAAAATCAAACCAAAATCAGAATATACAATTTGAATAGTATATAGCGATTTTCCAGTCTTTGAGAAGAGCCCAGGCTATTCTCCAGGCTGTAACACTCTGAACAGCTCCTGCAAAATAGAGTTCAACTGTCACTGGGAAATACTGACTCTTTCCAGAGTCCTAGATAGATTTTTGGGGAGAAAAGGGGCTCAGGCATCTCTCCTGAGTCTTTGTCCTTGTGAGCTTGCTTCTTGTCTGGTTCAGCAATTCTGTCTTTTGCGGGTACTCACTGCCACAAGTGCTGACTTTCACCCCAAGGCTGAAAAAGAAGCAAAACTGATTACTCTTTCTTCCATAGCAGTGGGCAAAAGGCTGTTCTCTTGAAGACCTCTGATTAAGGATGCTATTAAAAGAAGCTCTGAACAAAGAGAAACAGTCCATGTTTTTCTCTGAATGCAGTACAATTAGTGTAACACTCAAGGTTAATGTTCACATGGTTCCTATGTAAAAATTGTGTGCAGTTTGGAGAATTAAAGCCAAATTCTGATCTCACTGATGTCAGACGAGATACCCCAGTGATGAATGTGGTTCTTGGCGTCCCAGGCAGCCGTTGGAGTCAATGTGTTTCTAATAAGATGGAGACACAGTAGGGGCCAGGTGCTCTGTTAATTTAAATTGTTGCAGTTGCAGGAGTTGTGTAGAAGGTTAGTCGATGGAAAATGTTTTCTGCCTTTCCTGAGATCATACTCCTGGTCCAGAAATTCAGTTGCTGCAGCCCAGCATTTGTACTGGCTGGGGTTCTGGTTGAGGCTTACCTTATAAACCATGTGTGTAATAGTAATAAAACAAATACTTGATATTGTATATTTGCAAAAGAACCCAGTTTCAAATATTTAATTTCCCCTGTTATTTTGTTTTGGAGCAGATTTCTACCTCTTTCCCTCAAAGTAATTATTTTCCTGGTATTTTCAAAAGTACTTTTGTACCTACTACTACACAAATGTTTAGCTCAAAGACAGTTGATGTGCTGTTCATTAAGTGTACTACTGTATGAAATATTTAATGCAAGCCAAACACCAAAACTGTGACTAGGTAGTAACGCTGTAATGGAATAGGATGCTGTATTACAAGACGAACGTTAAATGAGGCTTCACATAGTCAAAGTTGAGTAATTTCCGCCTACAGAGTTGGAAAGAGGCTGGCAGGCAGAGGAGCGACTTCCTCTTCCATCGATGGCCATCCTTACAGAGAGAGCCCAGTCACATCTTTTAATCGTTCCACACTGCTGCGTTGTTGCACTTCTGGCAACAACGGAGCACCCCGAGGAACAATGCTGCGGTGTCTGCAACATCAGCCTCCTGGCACTGAGCGCTCTTTCCAGAGTAGAGAAGCTACTCACCAATAACTGGGCTTCTTCAACATCTTCTGTGTATATGTTGCTCTCAGCACAGCAGACCAGAGATTTTTTTGGACTGCACCTGTAGCAGTGCGCACAGCTCCCCCACCCCCTCATCTACCCTCGCCAGGTGCGATGCTGTGTAAATGAGCACTGCTAAGGCCCAAACGTCTTCTTGACCTCATAAATCCTGTGCATTTTCAGAGACCCCAGAGAGAGAGGTTGGAGAGAAAGTTGTGAATGTACCTATAGACAACACAGCTTGAATAAATTCCCGTTACCAGTAACCTCTCTTTTTTGAGTACTTATCTATACGCATATTGACACAGTGTGTGACTGCAAGTAGTACCTCCAATATACCACTGTGTAGCTGGAGAAGTGCTCCAGTGTCCCTTAAATGAATCAAGACAAAAGGACTCTCTTTTTCGTGACAGAGCAACTTCATGCCTAAAAGGATCTGTATATATTTGTGTAGTGCAATTACAGAGAAGGTGAATGGAATCCAGATGGCAGCTCTGCAATTCACAGGGATGAAAACATTTTACAGAGAGGTCACTAGTACCATCTGAACTGTAATGAAGGATCAGATATACCGTGCTGCCCTGCTTTGCTGATGCTTCACAGATTTTAACATCATCTGTGACCCACCAGCAGTCTCTGTGTGGACATAACTGACCCTTACGAGCCTTTAGCCACGAATTTTCGCCTGTTAAAAGTTTACAGAAAAAAAAGTTTTTGCCTGTATTTCATCCTGTCAAGGTCAAAAAAAAAAAAAAAAAAAGATGTAGATTATATAGAACATGCAAGAATAGTTTAGGCAGAAAAAATGGAAGATTAATTTTCTGACTTGGAGGGAAGCTGGACTTCATCTCAGAGAGAAACCCAGAAGGCGTCCTAAACATGACTTTATCAGGAAAAAATGGCTATTTTCTCCAAGATGAAGGAGGAAGCTCACAGCTGACCTATTATGGGAGTAAGGACCTGGTTCAGCCCCTCAAAGGACTGGGAGTGCTCTCTGGCAGAGACCCTCACTAACACTTCGGTAAATTCCACTGCAGTGGAGCAAAAAAAGATAGAACAGCCTCTTACTGAGAGAACTTCCTTTCTTATCAAAAGACCACTCCTTGCCTGGGCTGATGGCTCTGCTGCCCAGTCCCATTCAACCACAGGTAAGGTGATTTTATGGCAGAAATGCCCCACACAGCACATGAGGTCAAACTGGCTTTGTAGGAGTATATAAGTGTAATCCTTTCTGCTATTAATTAAAGCATTTGTCATATGAGGTTCTCATGCGTGCTCTACACCTGAGAACTAGCTAGTGTCAGTGCCATCACGTATGGGATGCTGCAGGTCAGGAGCACAGGTGGTGGACCTGAACTGAGGAGGTCTGGTAACAAGGACAGGACCCTGGTGAACTGCCCATGTACTAGGAGAAGGTCAGGAGAGCGAATGTTCTGACTCCAAGTTTTGGAGGTGGTGCAACAGTCTTCCTCCAGCAGTAGGGAGGAAAAACAGGATGAGTGTGGGACTCAGTGTAAGTGTAAGTGTAAGTGTAAAAAGAGCCAAGTGCTTGAAAGAACCTTCCTAGGAAAAAAACAAGTCAACTTGCATGACAAGCTACCAGTGTCCACCACATTAACAGCTGCATTTCTTTTCTTTTGTAATTCACCTATATTCTTACCTCTTTTGGTTTAAAGGTAGTAATTAATGATTAATTTTATATCATGAGGGAGAATTTACCTCCCTTCCAAAACAGTTCTGATGCCAAAAAACAAGAAGATGGGCAAGAACAGAAGCAATAAGTATATATATATTTTTTGAATGTATCTTCCTCAGGGCAGCACGATAACCTTTTCCAGTCTACGAGTGTTAACACTGAAGGCAAGCAGACATTTATTTTGCACATGCTCTATTGCATTTGCCACTCGCAGGACTTGCAGCACTGTGGCCAAAGTCAGACAAGTTGTTTCTGCATCTGCCATTTGTGTGTGCCAGCTGGTGCAAGGTGAGAGGGCAAGGAGAATTGTCCACCGAATAAAAACCTTCATTCAGTGGTTGCATACCCCACATTGCTGTGAGTGCAATCAAGAGCAACCGCTTCACAGGAAGCTGCCCAGCAGAGAAAACTTCTTGAGAATTTCTCTGTACTTCATGTGAAAGTTGTTCTTACCAAAGCACGCAACGAATTATCGGTGATGTAAACCTGAGCATATCACCTCAGGCTGATACAATAGTGTAGCAGTAATACTAAAAAAACTCAACTAACAAAAGGAAAATGAGGTTAAAATATGTTTATTGTCAATATTTTGTTGTGTTTATAAAGCTAAGAAAATTAAAATGCTCTTAGCTTATTTTAGCTCTACTGCCTAATACAGAGATAAAGACGGGTGATATATCGGCCTGCGCACATTCAACGTTGGGTATACAGTTGTCAGAATAAACGTTTAAGAAACTTTCTTTGCAAAGACTGCAGTCAACATCTTACAGTTCAGATACTTTTTAAATTTATTTTCCTGGTCTATCCATATTTACAACTTATAAACAAAGAGCTAAGGTACATGAGTGAAATTGTTTGGTAAATGTCAAAAAAGAGCTTTCTGGTCCCAAAACTGGGAACTGAAAATAGATGTCGCAAGTCCCAATTCAGTATACAAACTGTAACGCCATTGTTTCTAAACAAAAAATAGGAAATAACTTCATTTTTTCACGTGAAAAACAACTTGAAAAGTCCTAGCAACACACAGCCCGTATATTGAACTAATTTCACCCCCTTTCTTATTGGAAAATACAGCAGTAATTCCCCTCTCGTGATAATCTATTTTTTGAAGTAATCAATTTTTAGGTATAGCTCACAGTGGGCATTCAGGAAATTAATCAAAGAAATTAAAATTACTTCCTTTGTGTAGCTCAATTGGCTAGTTAGCAGCAGGGAGAGTAAGAAATCACCACTGTATCTTTCAATATGAGCATTATTATTTAGTTTTACTCAATAAAATATTATTTGCTTTGGCAACAGAATTTCTTTTAATATCTTAGAAGCACTTGTGTTTAGCTATAGTTTTTATTATGTCTGTATGTGAACATTATTATACACTGCTGTACACTTTGCATATCTTCTGCTTTCATAGTTGTGTATATGTGCTAATGTACTCTGATGATTTGAAAACAAGTTAAAATATGATTGTTTCATGATTACATACCAGCTGTGGACTTTTCCAACATTCTTTTTTTTTTTATCAATACAGTTTGGTACTCTGTACATGGAAAGGTTGAGTATTTGGTCCATTGAACCAAGTAGGTGAAAAATCACCAAAAAGCTAGCCTTGTGAACAAAACTGTTACTAACTTCCATTGAAAGATATTACATACAGTCATATTTTTTCTTTCTGGAAAAGTGAAACGTGATTATGATTTGGGAAGAAAGAAGACCTAAATCAGAAGGAAAACATCTACCCAGATATATCTTCTTACTGACGACCCTGATTATCACAGATAATACTACCAACACACAAAATGGGACAAATTCACTTATGCTTCCTAGAGGAACTGGTATAAAATAAGGAAAGCCTAATGTATATGTCCAAGACACAAATCTTCCAGAAAATAACAGCTCTGTGCCAAATGGTTTTACAGAGGTCAGGGTGCCAAAGATTTCAGAAGTAGTTGAGGTTGAAAAACAAGTGCATCTGGAGATGTTTAAGCAAGAGGTCACCTGTAGGTTTCCAGATGGCTGAAAAAAATAGCTGAATAAAGAAAACAAGAGCTGGAAGAGGTATCCTTTCAATTAATTAATTTCGAACCTTTAAAAGTTCAGGTTGAGCTTGAATAAGGGGTTGAATTCAGGGCTGATTCCCACTTTATTGAAATTATTCTCAAACTTTAAAATGCAGATGTCAGAACTTACCCTCAGGCTTTCTCAAGATCACAGGAACTACTGTGTGTCAAGATCACACATGCTTTTTGTCGAGGAAGAGCAGTTGTCCAGTTGTCCAGCTGATATGAATAGGGTCAATGGAGTTCAACACCTGCTTTAAAAAAATATGCTCAGCAGTTACCATACTTTGCTACAATAGGTGCTGAACTCATCTAACCTTTTTCATGCTAAAAGACAACTGTTTTCAACACTATCTTATGGGAGGAATAAGCTCTGGTATGTTTATTAGCAATCTTTGTGCTGCAGTTACACCACTACACTATTCTGGAAGTAAAGAGCTAACTGCTGTGCTTAGGCAGTTGTGGGGTCTTCAGAGAACCTTCTTTTGGCCTAAAATCTCTGTGTTACTGCAAGATGGGTAAATAAGGCTGATACTTGCCTATGCTCAACCTTGTGCAAAAAGATTCCTAGAAGTATCTTAGAAACTAGTCTGCCATATGAAACAACAAAAGGTGGATTGCAGTTTGCAGCATGATGATCTAAGCCATAGTAGCCTAGCGCAGTAAATTGCCTAGTCCCATAAAAAACAGGTCGTAATAAAGGACAACAAGGTTCTGAATAAGACCACCGTATTACAGTTAAACACTGTTACAACCAAATAGCTCATGTACAACTTCATAAACACTTCAGCTGGTGCTCTTAAATTACCAGATATATTTACTTTAGTCCTCTGAAGCACTTTAAAGAAAAAGTGTTCTTTGTTATCTGGAATTATTTGAATCTTAAGCGGTTCACTTAACACATCATAATGTCTGTCATAGATTTTCCTAAAACACCAGGGAAAAATGCATACTTCAGGAGAGGAATAAATCTCTTAAAAAGTAGTAGTGTAATGAAGTAGGTCACCCCATAGAGGTGAAGTGCTTGCTAGTATGAGTGGATTTTAGTCTTGGTTCTGCAGAGTGCTGAAGTAAGTTCCACGAAAATCCGTAAGCAAATATACATGCAAGTTCTTTTCTGAATCACGGTCTTTAATTGCTATTCTGCTGGTTCTCATGGGTTTTGCCTTTCCTTTTTCAGTGAAGAGTGACTCTTAGAGCACTTGACAGAACCAGATGCCCAAACATAAATCATATGCCTGATTGTCTTTCAAGGTTCTTGCTCTTCTTCTCTTGGGTTGTCTCAGAGTAAGCCCCTCCTAACCCAAACGTACATGCTTCAAGAGTTGCATTTGAGCCCTTGTATCTTGTGGCAAATATGCAAGAAAGCATAATAATGCGTTTAATATTCTCAAACCTGTGGATGTTCACACAGAATCACACAAAATAGTCGGGGTTGGAAGGGACCTCTGGAGATCATGTGGTCCAACTTCCCTGCTCAATGCAGGACCAACGAGAGCAGGTTGCTCAGGGCCATTCCTAGTCAAGTTTTGAATACCTCCAAGGATGAAGACCCCACAACCTACCTGGGCACCCTGTTCCAGTGTTCAATCGCCCTCACAGTTTAAAAAAAAAAAAGTAAAAAAAAAACCTAAAAGCTTTTTCTTAGATTTGAAAGAAATTCAAAAATTCTTAGATTAGAATTTCCTGTATTTCAGTTTGTGCACATTGCCTCTTGTCCTTTCACCGGGCACCACTGAGAAGAGTCTGCCTCCATCTTCTTTACTCCTCGCCATCAGATATTTATACGTATTGGTAACATCCACCCTGAGCCTTCTCTTCCCCAAACTGATGAATCACAGCTCTCTCAGCCTCTCCCCATATGTTGACAAGAATTAAGATTAGACTATTGCTATCTTGTAAAAAGCTGATAGTGTTTGCCTGAAGGACCCCACCCTGGAAGCAGGTGGCAGTCCTGCTGAGAAAGGATTAAGTGAAAGATGCTGACATGCAGAGACAGGCTCTGAGGGGAACCAGCTCATTTTTCCTAGGGAATGCTAATTTAGAATATGGACTTAAATTATCCTGGAAGATGGATGCTAGGAGTGGCCACCTGAGGCAGAATATATGGTCTGACTTTTACGGCATGTTCTTTTTCTTTTTTTTTTTTTAATTAAAGACAAGCACCGTTAAGATCGCATAATTTTCACATTATAGGGGCAGTCTCTTTAGCAGATAGGAAAAGCTATCTGGTTTTGTTCTTTGCAAGCACTGATAATGTTAGAACTACTGAAGTGATTCAGGGGAGCACTAGAGAACTGAATTGTCCTTCAAATACATTACCGAAAACTGAAAGACTGTATGCAAAAATGCACCTGTTACTGGGTTGCTGACTCTGCTGTTCTGAAGCATTTTCACTTCAGTAAAAGCTTTGGATACAGAGCACAGTTAAAGGGAATCAAGTTTCATGCAGCACATAAAGTATAGCCATCAAAATAACTGGCCTGTGTACTATTATCACCTACATTCAAGAGTTCTCTAACTTGTGACAGCCCTTCACACAGTTCTTATAGACTGCAACACAGATCTCCTGTCCCCGACATTCCCTTTACGTTCATACTTTAGGTCAGTTGCAGATCTTTATTTGCTACTTTTCTTTGCTAAGTCTGTCTCATATTGGGGAAATTTTGAGTATGATATGAGGTGTGCTTCTTCTAGCTTTCGGTGTTCTGCTTCCTCCTGGACATGGCAGGGGGATTGGTGTTTCTGAAGTCCCTGTAAGTATGAATAGCCTGACATGAAAGATGGATCCCAAAGAACTGAATAAACAAACAAAATTGTCAGAGAAGCTGACAGACCAGCTGTCACTGCATAGAGAAGCCAGTGAAAGAGAAGGTATGTGAACTCTTCAGTGGACTGTAAAGTTCTCACAAAACTGAGCGAGTAGACAAAAAAGTAGCAAATTAGCTTCAGTGTAAATAAATATAAGGTAATTCATCTAAACTATGCTTACAGGATGCTGAACTTGAAATTGGCAGTTGCATCTCAGGGAAGAAATCTTGCAGTCGATTGGCAGTTCTCTGAAGCCACCAGCTTCCAGCCAAAAATGGTCAAGCATCATCAGAAAGGGTGCTGAGAACACAACAGAAAGCATCATTTTGCTGCTATAAAAAATCTTGAACTCACATCTTGGGCACTGTGTGCAGTTTGGTCCTCATATCACAAGGAGGTCACAGAGGAGTTAGAAAAGGTACAGAGAAAGGCAGTAAAAATGATTAAAGGTATGGAGCAACAGCCTTACAAGGAGAGACTAAAAGGCTAAATCTTCAGCTTTGAGTGCAGAAGGCTCAGTGGGAATCTGGCTGGGATGTAAAAAATTATGAAGGCACTCAGTGAAGTGAATGCAGAGCCTTCAGATCCTTCAGTAGTAAAACTAGGTGTCATTCATTAAAACTAGAAGATGAGTTTAATATAGGTAAAAGTATATCCTGTTTTACACAGCAGCCAGTCAAGTTCTGAAATTCATCGCCACACATTTTGGGGGCAGACAGAAAGGTTCGAAATTGCAGTTTCTAAAAGAAATTAGAAATTCCTGGAAAACAGGCCCAATAATATGCTAAAAAAAAATAGGCAGGAACTGCCTATTTGATGACTGTGGACGTGGGAGCAGTACTAAGGGAAGACTGGCCAAGAATGCGTGCTATCCCTGAGCAGCATTTCCTACTGCCACTTTTGGAGACAGAGCGCTCGTCTACATGGACCGCTGGTCTAGCACAGTGGTATTTCTTACATTCAACCCTGGGCTCTGCTGAAAGACATAATCTGCATCTGCCTCAGAGTGTCCTAGTCTCTTCTCTATTCCGTAGCCTCATGTACAAAAGCCAACTGGTTTGCACACTACAGATCAGGTCAGTCTACTACGTCTGGGGTCACAAAGTAGCAGAGAGACTGCAACAACATGTAGTAAATGCATGAGAATCTCAGGCAACATCTGGAGTGTGTGAGACGTGGTCAAATAGTGAAGTCATATGCTCAGTTTCATGCCTTGCTGTTTAAGGACTTCTGTCAGAGGAAAGCATTGAGAACATCAGGCTGATAGGCAGAAATGGCAAAAAATACAAATTATTCCTTCTGATTCCTTCTGTTCCCCTTTTGGCTTCTACTACATGACTTGTTGAGAGTAAGATTATGGGAGGCCATGAACAAGCTTAAAATCTGGCCCTGCTTAGCCATCTCCTATTTTGTATGTGGGAAGGAAGTGGCCTAGATCTGACCCATCTACTATATATAATATATTCCACAGCATGCAATGTTTTGACAGCTTAAGTAGATATACAAGCACTGAATTGGTAACTCATTCAAATGAAAATTGGTATGCCTCCTATCTGAGTATTGCAGGTTCTGGTTTTATTCAGATAATTGTGTTTATTTTTTCTTTTCCAGCAAGATAATTGTACATATTACTTCAGTCTCTGGTATGTGTTAATCTTGTCCAGGTTTTTTCTAATGCACTTTCATGAAATTTTAGATACAGATATCATCTGTGTGAGTAATAGGGGAATGTAGGTGCTAGACAGGAGTAGAGGGTTCAGAATCTATTTTTTCTGCCTTACAAACAATACTGCTTGTGATGGATTTTTTTTTCTCCAAGTACAACACTATGTGAGACTAGATGCACTGAGTACCACTAATTTCTTGGATGACCATGCAGAACCTAATGATCCATTTACTCATGTGGACTGTGCAAGCACATCGCAGATGAGCTGATCTTCACAATATGCAACAATAGGAACACAACAGAAACATTTCCATTCTACAGATCAGGAGCTAAGACACAGAAAAATTTGTTATTTGTCAGAAGTCAGTGGCAGAGAAATAAGAAATAACTCTGGAGTGTCTTAACCACAAAGCCTCTATAGATCGGCTGAAATGATGAACTGTGGAGCTAGTCTTTTGGTGAGTTTGACACCACTGCAAAGCACTTCCAGGAACACTATCTGATGCAGAAGGATAAGTTTTCTCTGTAAGGTCTAGTCTTTTCTAATAATGATAATATTTGGCACATATCAGTACTTTCCTTCCAACTGTTTAAAGCCCTTCTGCATGCCTAACTATTTAAAGCCCTTCTGCATGCCTGTAATATAGGTAAATTGCATAATCCCATTTGCACAAGTACAAGTGGAGAGAGGTTAAGTCAGTCATTAGGAAAGCTTTCAATAGATCCCAGGAGTTTAGACCTCCAGTCATTTGCTTTAGTCATGTGAAAATTCATGACTTCTTTGTTCCTCACTGATTCCTCCTCTTTCCTTTCTGTCTTTCTATATCTTACATTTCTGACCATTGTTTTCTCTCTGTCCACCATATGGCTGTTTGCTCATGACAGCTCAGCCTCTGAGTCTTAAATCACTTGAGCGTGTTTTCTGACTCTGAGCCCCCTGCTTGAGCAAGGAACTGACTCTCTGGGAATACTGAGTTAGCACTCAAGAGCAGAGTTCTCATACTTCACAGAAAGACAGCCGAGAGGATGAGTGTCTCCTGACCTTGCTTTATTCATGTGGAAGTCCAACCGGCAAATAGTTGTTGCCATTACTCACAGATAATTAACGGCTTGGAAATAATACTTACCTTAACCCCACATCTTGCATCTTGTCCTCAAGCCTGGAATCAGCATGAATCGTGAGCAGGTGTACTTGCAAACAGTCTATTCTCATACCAATCCATGTTCTGCAACAATGCTGTAGTCTCTAACGATTTGGAGGGGAAAAAATTGCTCTTTGAAAAGTGTTGCATATATTTCTCCATATATGATACCTTTCCCTTTTAAAGGGACATCCGGAAGAGGGGTCAGCCATTTACTGTGGGAATACAAAAAGCAGCAGAAGTGGACTGTTACCTCTATCACTTGCTGTCTTGATGGGCTTAGTGAGAAGATAAAAGACACAGAGATGATTTTGCAGTACTTAATCCCAAAACTTGAGCTCACTTACTTAAAGGAATCTCTGTATAGGTGCAGTCTTTGTCTGCCCTTTCCCTCCTGGATCTGATTTCCTTGTCCTTTTTCTCCTCCCTCTCACCTTTATTCTCTTCCTCTTTGCCATCTTTGTCTCTTTCCCACAATTTGCCTCACACTGATTCTTCTTCTCTTGTAAAAGTTACTGCAGATCCTTTCTTTCCTATTCACATATATGTGCTGTCCACAATCTGGTGTAGATTGTTTCGGAGCTGATTAGGACCGTGAGGCACAGGAACAACCAAGGCTTAGGGATGCCTCCTTTCTACTATCTATAGTGATAAAGCTTGCTGTCTGCTGCAGAGGTCTTCTGAGAAGCATGGCAAGGGGAAGAGTAGTTCAAAAGCCATTCTGCAACATATTTAAAAATTGAGATGACGAAGACACTGAAGGATCCCTGCACTCATTTGGGATTTTTTTAGCTTTGAAAGTTCAGTTATCTAGTTGGTCCTTTGGGCTGCTACAGCTCAAAGGAGGAACAGAAGAGATTAAAAGGATAAAAAATGAAAAATACTTCTATAAAACCGATGTTGGCATAGGTTTCTAGACACAGTCTTGCTACTTTCCACACTCATGGGAAGAGGAATTGCTGAAGGATCCTTGCTCATTCACAAGCTCTACTTACGAGCTCAATTTCATATTCACGTGAATGTCTGAGATAGGGTTATGTTTGTCTGTACCTCTAATTTCAGAGAGAGGTTTACAAACAAGCTTCCCATTGGCTTTGAATTTTGAAACAGGATTCCCTAATACAGTTTATAGTGTGGTAAGTTGAGTTATTCTGGCAACAGGCAAACTCAGGTACACAATAAATCTTGTCCTGCAGTCTTTAGGCAGGCAAATATACTTTCTGATCTGGAGCAGTGGAGAGTCAGAGAGGTCCTCTTGCTTTTGCAAGCAATCCATCAAATCCTTGTCTGCCTTTTTGGATCCTCAGTATCATCAATACAGGCATTAACCTGAGCAGTTCCAAGACTGCAAATGAAGAGATGCAGTTGCTCAATTTCTTTTTCCTGTCAACACAAAAATGAAAGAATAAGTCCAGTGGGAACACATTATGCTTGCAGCAAAGAGCTTAGGCACACTAAGAATATACTTCTCATACATTCAAAATTTTAAGGTTCTTACTGAAGACTTCAGTAGCCTTCAGTTTGAAAAGTCCGGAACCAAAGAAAGACAAGAAAAAACAAAAAGAACTAGAAAATCCCTATGATATGATGCAAAATTGAAGAGCAAGATTATAACTTCAGGCAGTTAACACTGTTCTCTGCAAGGATATGTGAAGGAAAGAATGAGGTCTTAGAGGCCTTAGTCTGCTCTAGTATTCACTCTCTCGGTTATACTTATATTGAGATGTGCCTCTCTGTAGCCACAAAACCATTGAAAGGTGAATTCTAACATGTTCTTTAGGAAATACATGGCAGAGCAATTTTTGTTACATCTAGAGAAACGCAAAACACACCATCTTTAATGTTAAATATTTGCATCCTGTTTCTAAGCAAGTTCTCTTAGGTTACACTGACAAGTCCAAAAGATACTTGGAAAACATATTCTTAGAGTCTTGGTGTGTAAATAATGAAGTTGTATTAGTCACTCAAATTTCTAAGGTGCCCAGAGACTCAATAAATAAGCAAAATGTTCCTCTTAACTTTTTTCTTTTGTTGCCATTTCTAAAATTGGTTTGGTATTGTAAAGGTTATTTTACTATTTTTCTCTTGCCAATATCAGATCTTATGTTATTGCCCTCCTGACTGCCCAGCATAACTCACTCTAATGCAGTACCATCTGTGAGTATAGATGTTTAATATATGCATCCTATTGAAAAATCAAAAAAAACGGTCTCTCTCTCTGCCTTTAAAAAGATTTTTGAAGATTCAGCACATTCTTGCATCAAAGAAAGGATTATTATTTGGAAAACATGAAAGCAGAAAAGTATGTCTTCTGGGAAGAAGACTAAGTGATCATTATAGTTTCTTTTTAAGTCACAACATATAGCTGGTCTACTTCTTTACTTAATCTCTATGACTTTTTGCTTCAGTGGTTACTCAGTCCTTCACATCAGTTACTTGAAGTGAACTAAGTCTGAATCATCGCATACACAGACTTCAAAACCAGTTACAGCAGCACCTTCATATTCCACAAGGAAACCATTAGCCCTATGCACGCCATCTGTGGGGCAGAGCACCGAGGCTGTCTTCAAGATCAGATTCACTGTCTATGCAGACAGTAAATCTGAAAACATGGCCCCCAATATGATGAGAAGGTATCTTATGGAGCATGCAGGTTCCTGTGTGCCTGAGCACACCCAGTGGGTTAACATAACACCAGGCATATCCAGGCAGGCTGTCTGCTGGCTGACTGACTGCAGGTGTCCACAAGTCACCCATGTCAGTAAGAGACAGCAGGTCAAGGCATGCTCACAGCCACTCCCCAAACTGCTTTTTAAAGGAGGTGTGAACATTGCTGCTAGGTCCAATTCATTGCTGCCATTTTTCAGTTTTTCACTGACATAGTTTCACGGGATGAGGAAGGGGGGAACCAGTAGATAATATGAAGATTGAAAGTGATGTTATCAGAATGATGAGGAAAGGTGGATAGATAAGATGTTAAGAACGTAGCACCTGTGTTTTGAGGTGATGAAAAGGAGGAACGACACACCATGAGGCTGGCTGGGGAGTTATATAACTCAATAAAATGAGACATTGAACAGCTGCACAGGGAAGAATGTCTTGCATTTGGATATCATCTAAGCGGAGAGGAAGGAGGCATAGTTGAAGGACCCTTAGGTTATGCATACAAGTGACGGGGAAGTTCAGCTTTGTTAAGTATGTTCATCTGTGGCTGGACATGCCAGGTGTGTGAAGTGTATTTTCTGTGAAGACAAGGACAGCAGGCTGTGTTTCACCACTGTTAAGATGTAGCACAGAGCACACAGCATGGTGGGAGGTGAGAACTTCATGCTGCTTCTCCAGTCAGCCAGCTGTGAGCTCTTCCAGGAGCTAAAGAGGTCACTGTGTTTTTGCAGCATCACCTGGTTCTTGACACAGGTTGCAGAGTCATCTGACAGCTCTTCAGTTCAGCCATCCTGGCCCTTCTGTGCCCCTCTGCCACCATCTCCAGTTCTGGTCTTGCCGTGGCTAGTAACTAGGGGATTCTTCAAAGGCAGCCTTGTGTTGTTCTCTACAGTTTGATAGAAAAAGAAACATAATGGCCCTCCTTAAAAAGCGGATAGGTTGACTGAACTTAAATTCTTGGAAAATTATTCAAAAAAGTTATTTAAACAATGTATTTGTAACTACTAGAAGGCAGCAAGATAATAAGTAAATACCAGGACAAACTTACAAAGATCAACGTGTCATGCTAACCTAATTTCGCTCTGTAACAGGGTAATTGGCCTTGTGGAGAAATAGTAAATGGCCTGTCTTAATTTGGTCTCCGATGATCTAAGCAACCTGGGAATATATAGTAAAGTAAGCCTAATATATGGTGAACACAAATAAATATTAAATATATTAATAATAATATAAATATCTAATATAATAAATAATTACAATAAATTTTTATGATGAATACAAAACTGGTGGGAAAGTATACTCTATACAGAATAGTTATTACTGTTTCTCTATCAAAACAGATGAATGTATCAAGCAAGTTTTTTAAAAAGTCTTTCACTGGATCAGTGTAGTCACCTTTTTCGCTAGCGGCTCTGATGACAGAAAAACAAGTAGCAATTTATTTTATTATTAAAATACTAAATAAATACAATAATGCTTCAATAACGACAATAACAACAGTGCAAAGTAGTATACTTTGAAACAATTACTTACACAATTAAAAGAAGGGGAACAAACAGCTAGATGACCCTTCTGGGCAAAAAGGTAAGGAGATCTGGTAGATCACAAACTGAATATAATGCAGGATGCATAAAAGTGTAAGATAAACCTTCAAAGTATACACTGTAATTCTTCTGGTTAGCTATGGCAAGACCTCATCTAAAGCTCCACGCTTAGGTTTGGCTAGCCCATTTTAAGAAACCTATGAACCAGACGGAAGCAGCAAAGATGATCAAAAGTCTAGGAAACCTGACCTCTAAGAATGAAAGGACGATATTTGTTTAGTCTAGGGAAGAGAGAGCTGAGGAGAGACATGAGCGCAGTCTTTAAGTACATAAAGACTGCTGTGAAAAGGATAGAAACAAATTGCCCTTCGTGTTTACTGGAGATCAAGGCAAAATACAATGGGCTTAAACAGCAGCAAGGGAAATTCAGGTCAAACACTAGGGAAGACTTCCCCACTGTAAGGATGATTAAGCACCGGAATAGATTGCCCACCAGTTACAATACTTCAAAGCCCTTTGATGCTATTCCAGCTTTCTTACATGGCATGAAGAATCCCTCCCCAGCATTTCAGCTTAAAAAATGTTTTGTGTAAGTGGAAACTGAGAAATGCTAGAGGGTACTCATATTTTGGATTAGATGAAGAGATTTGGGTCAGAGGAAAAGTTAGTGCAGAAAGAGTAAAGCTGTGTAAGCAGATCAGAACAGTCAGAGGCAGGAGAAGAAAATGGACCTAAAATCAAAGGGAGTATGGTTTGATCCCCAGCATGACTCCAAGTAAGGAAGGTAGGTGGCCTACTACACTTGATGCTTAAATAACTACCAGAGAAATTCACTGAAACTGCAAATATAACTAAAATATTTTGACTTGCATAATTTTGTGTCACTGCCCAAATAACGCAATCTAAATGTGGCATAAGACACTTAATAAAAGCATCTTCAAATATTTGCCACTTTATTAGGTGACTGTCAACAGTGAATTACATTGCAAAGGTCAATTGCATTATGTTTCATGAACTTGTTTGATAGAAAAGCTGTAAAAAGATTTTGTGAAAGAAATGGAGTTTTAAAAAGAAAGAAATGGTGTTTTAAAAAGAAAGCATAGACCTGTGAAGAAATTCTTTCCTTTCCCAGTGCTTGCAGTACATATACTAGTCTACATGTTGACTGCATATGTCAACTTGCAGTTCCGAAAGATTAATCTCATATTATCCAGTACATTGTTGAGCCTCTATGGGAATTCACGCTTTGTGCGTTTGGCTGACAAAGCAATCTCTTCCTTCAGGATTCAGTTTTTTATGCTGCGCGGTGCTAACCACAGCTGTCCAAGACCACGTGGCAATTCTGGTTAGACATATGAATTGAAGTGCATTAGCAGAATGTTGTAGGAATTTCTAAAGGAGTCTTAAGCTTTATAATTTTCCTAGGTGAGTTTGCTTTCTGTCTAATTGTAACGAACTAGTACCAACATACCATTTATCTTATAAAAGTGAAATGATAATAGAATATTAGACAAAATTATAATGGCAAGGTACAGCTGTAGCTATGTGTAGCAGTCGTAATGTTTTACTCAAACACAGCTAACCCAAATATTTTCCCTTTCAGATGAACATAATCCTTCTCAAAAAATAGAAGATAAAATAAAAGATAAAATTTAAAAATATATATTTCACTATATATAGTGATTGATATACATATATATAGCTAAAACCAAAAAAGCCAAAGTAACAGGAATGGAGTTCAGACCTGATCAGTGATGTGAAAGGTAAGTAACCTACACTGTAAATATATACTTGAAAATTTGTATCTGATATTTATTGATCTGTGGTAACTGTACCTAGAAATTCCATTCAAAAACATGTCTTATTGTCCTTGGCTATGTATGTTTGCACAACAAGAATAATTTTCTGCCTCAGAAGGTTTCCAAACTAAATAAATAAGAAAAGAGATGGAAGTGCACAGAGAAGTGAGCATGTTCAAGATTTTCTAGGAAGGAAGTTGGAAATATTATCCGTATTTCTGAATCCCAGTCCAGAGACTCAGTCCGTGAAGTATATTGCCTGAAGAAATCTAAGTTTCATTTATAAATACTCTTAAAGGTCTAAATATGCCTGGCTTGCTCATGAAATTTGTCGTCTTGCTTTCAAAAAACTACTCATATGAATAAGACGAAGACAATTTAGCCCTAGAGTTTTCTAGTCTTTCATTTATTTAGGCTGCTCATATCCCTTCTTTATTTGCTAGACATATCACCAGATCCCCCCATACAGACACCTCATAAAAAGTCTTCATCAAACTCTCCCCACTCGTCTCTTGCTCTACTCTCCCTTACACTGTCTGGTATAAGTAATTATACCAAGTTTCTGGTGATGCAGAGAATATTTCTCTTCTTTATTACAGGAATCCTTTCATCATTACTGTTTCCCTACTTATATTCCTTTTACACTGCCAGCATTATTCCCTCCTGTTGAATTCAATATGTTTCAGATTATATTTCCCTGAATGTATTAGCCTGTAAGATACGTTCCTTTTACATTTGCTTTCTACCCATGATTTAGTTGCCATACTATGGATGTCTGCACTGTTATTTGTATCTCCTCCCAAATTAGAATCATTGTAGCCTATAACCTATAATATTGCTTTAATCCTTAAACAGGAAGCATGATGGCTTTCGTATCTGATCACACTGCCATACCAGACTACTCCTTCTTCTCCTTTGCCTTTACCTTTGCCTTCTTCCTCTTCTTCCTCTTCTTTGTCCTTTTCCTCTTCTTCTTCTTCCTCTTCTCCCTTTTCTTCTTCTTCTTCCTCTTCTTCTTCAAAAAGCCACATACATGCAGACATCATTCTGCAAATCAACAATATCATGTCTTGATCCAAACAATGTTTCTATATAAGTCAGAGCTTTTTTTAAGGAAAGACCAGATCACCTGACAGTAATCTGTTCTGCCTATCTCAGTTTATTTTAATTCATGCATTGGCCTATCAGTCACAAGCTGTGCATTAACCTTTTACGTTCTCAAAGCCCTGAAAATGATGGCTCAGTTTCTGAATTCTGTGGTGAAAAGAAGTACCTAAATCTGTGCTCTGCAAAGATTCACAGCTCATGAAAACTTCATCACAATTACCATTACTTGTCTTTCACTGAAGATAAGACTATTAAGTAATGTCTAGGGCAACTCATTAAGTAGCCATTATTCAGAGTTTTGTCCATGAAATCTGAAGGACTTCTCTTCTGCCTCTCTAAAGTTTTTATAGTGCCATGGAAAGAAAAGTGTAGGGCTCAAAACAATGCTTGTAGTGACCTGGAGAAGAGAGTCTGATCCCAAAGGCTGTCCTTTTTTTTCTCTTTGTATCAGTTGGTCTAATGTAAAATATTGCCTCTCCCTGCAACCTTTGCTTGTCTGTAGTGTTCAACATAGTAACGGTTCAAACTTTCTAATTGTAAAGAAAACAAATATGAAAATACTTTGGCCTCTCAAACTTTAGTGAGACAAGAATCATTTGTTAATCAGCCAGTCATTTATTTGGTATTTGTTGCCCACAATTTTGTCTGTTGTGAATCCTGTGGCAAATGGAAAGTAGAAAGTTAAATTAATAATAAATATAATAAATATATTCTTCATTATTATGGTCAGTCACAATTCATACTGCTTGTATTAAAGAGAAAGATGGCTTTGTGTTTAAAGATACGCGCTGGAGTCAGATGATCTGGGCCCAACCGATGACTCCTGTAAAACTTAGTGACATCTGTCTCTGTCTTAGAACCTGATTCTGCTGCCTACACATTAAATAGCACTGTTATTCTGCCAGAGGGATAGCTCTCTTTAGAGACTGCTTAAGGGCATTTCTGTCCCGCACAGAGATTCTTCAGATAAGACCGGGCAAGCTACTTGAAGATCAAACACTGATGAGAAGATGGGCTAATAAGCTCAGGGATACCCCAGTGCTGTTGGGACCCAGAAGGGATTCCCTGTGATTTCAGGTCAAACTAGCTCACACAGGTCAGTCTTGGACATCTTGCACAGTGCTGCCGAGTAAGGTGCAGACATACTGTAAGAGTCGTCAAAGCTGGTCTTCAGAATGTCTGAGATATTAAGGGTCCATCCACTTTGGCATTTTAGCTCAGATCAGGAGTGCACTTGTGAAATGGATCTCCTGATTGTCCCCACTTGCTGCACTTTGGTTTGCATCATGAAGAAGCTAGAAAACCAGATCTCCTGAGCTCAAGGTTTTGACCACGTTAAAAGCTCTCTAGTGTTTTGACTAGATTGGTTATGCCAGTGGTCCTGAGGGAGAAGTCCTAGAGGATATGACAGAAAATTATTATCTTTCCATGCAGTCTTTCCAGGATTGTTTCATGAAGCCCATGGAAAAATATCTTCTTTGTTCTTAGATTTTTTGATTTCTTGCAATACTCTTCATAAAATCCTATCAGTTTTCTGTCTTCTTATATTTTGTGGCTTTTCCACAAGTACTTCCTCAAGCTGGGGAAAAATATTACCTGTTTGTGGGTTTTCAGGTACTTCAGAATTGTGCAGAACTATACAAGGATGTTCCACCTGGCTTCACAGAAAAGTCCTAAAAGTTTAAATTTAAATATTACCTAACATTAGAAATCATCTGCAAAAATTAAAAAAAAAAAAAGATGATTGGGTACTGCTAGTACCTAAATGCTTCTTGAGCCCAATAGCGCCAGCTGATTCCCTTGCCCTCTCAGCTGGCCTGTAATTCTCCGTACTATAAAAGAAGGCTTTTCCATCATTTTCCTGTGGTTTTTCTCTCTTTCTCAAGCATCTCCTTCAGCTTTCAGCGCCGCATTGCAAGCTCCAGATCAGACGCTGCTTTCACACATAACGCAGAGAGGGGATTGTGGCTCCTTCACCCTTTTCCGTTCACCACGTTATGAGCGCTGCTTTGTTTGAGCACAGAAACATGTTAAGCGCTATTCACTCCCACCCTGCACCACATTGAGGGTGTCAGGGCAGGTGGCACAGTGACCTGATGGAGTTTTACAGACAGTATGTTTTAACTTTGTATCAATGTTCCTGATGATGCAAAGGGCAAAGCAAGGATAAATTAGGCCTAGTGCATGGAGTTCTCTTACTTACTTATACCTTATTTATATACACGTGACACCTAAAAGTCAAACATGAGACATATATAGGATGCATTTTCACAGAAGATGAGATCCACCTTAGGTATGAAATGTCCTTTCTCTTTTTTTTTTTTTCATAAAGTAAGCCCCTTGCAAATGCAGATGGGATGGCAGTAAATGAGATAATTCAGTGAAACCGAATTCATAAAAAAGAAAATGTATACTCTCTTCCCTCAGGCAATATATGCCAATGCTTAAATCAAGCTTCATGCTTCTTTTAAATACTCTTTAAACCTGCCTCAATGGAAAAGTTATTCCAAAGTTTGAAAATATCTCCTATCATATTATTTATGAACTCAGAATATTTTTCCAGGCCCATATATTATTTCTAAGCTCGTTTCCCCAGGAGTCCCATTATGAAACGAACTTTAAAGCTACATTTGGAAGGTGAATTTAATATCAGTCATAAGATCTAAAGCTCCAGTCCTGCAAACACATCTGTGTCTAACTTTAAGCCAATGAGTATTTCTACTGAAGTCAATGGAACTACTCCCACTAAAGTTAAGTGCATATATTAAGTGATTGGAGGACTGGGTTTGAAAGTACCACAGTAATAATTCTAAGTAAATATTTCTACAGTTTTTTCTTTCTCTAAATGTTTAATTCTCTGAGCATCTTTAAGATTCCTGGAAGGCTATCCAGCTAAGAAGTCTGTCTTGCAATGCTAAAAAATCTGGAGCAAAACCAAACACAGACCTTGCCAATTTTGATTTACATGGGCGTCAACAATCTCTGGCTACTCTGGGTTCTGGTTTGTCTCCCTGCAACTTCAGATTAGTACGTTGTATTCAACTCAATACAGACAAAGAAAATTTTGCAACTTCAGTTACAGCATTATGAAATATAGATAGATAGTTTAGTTTTGATTGAAACCAGAAATAGGACAAATAGCTGTATGTTTGGAAATTCTTAAAGTTGGGTCAAATTTAGGAAAGGAAGTTTTGCTTTGGAGAGGACAGTATTTCAAACTTCTCTTTGCTAGAAAACTAGACCTTGGTCAGAAATATTTAAATTCTTTACACAGAAACCTTCATTTATGTAAGTTACACAATTTGACACCTTTTCAAGTTTGTTTGTGAGTACGGGCCAACATTTCAGTTGTTATTACTGCACTTTGTTTTAAACGTGGCCTATCTTTCTTATCAGAACCAAAGAGTGAAAAAGGTAGGAGAAAGAATGTCCCTGGGCTGTACATTTCACAAGCACACACACATACCAGCAGCTCGGCTTCCTAACATTAATTTTAAGTCAGAACTTCAAGCTGC
Source organism: Struthio camelus (assembly GCF_040807025.1). Lineage (NCBI taxonomy): Eukaryota > Metazoa > Chordata > Aves > Struthioniformes > Struthionidae > Struthio > Struthio camelus. The sequence continues at coordinate 102,693,508 of NC_090944.1, forward strand.
TTTCTCAAAGGGTTTAAAAATATATTCTTTTTACCATGTAACATATTTCCTTGCATTCCGACTATGCACATGTAACAGCCACAGCCCACCACCAGTACAGAACTTTATAGTAGATGTGTGAAAAGGCTACACCCAAGCTTTTGAGGGAGGAAAACACAGCCATATTTCGCAAACAAACACAATGTATGAGAAGTGAAGACAAGTACTAAGGTTGCCCCTGTCATCCTAGCTGCATTCACGGATAGATCAGTATCAGCTTCTGTAGAAAGTGCTTTGCAACTACAGAGATGAACCATATTGCAAAAGGGGCATATCCAGGGTCCACAGATCTATAGAACTGTCCCTTTACATGCCACAGAGATGTGTGTGAGGGCCTGTTGCTAATACAAAAAGTCGTGAGATAGAAAAGTGTAATTTGGCACATTTTGCAAAGGGGGAAACACAGCTGCAGTGTAGGGACCACCTTATTTTGGGAGAAAAGTCATCCTGATGACTACAGGCTATGAATGCAGCGTGGAGTCTACCAACAAGTGTGGCTGTCAGTGAGTAAGTTAGCTGTATGCATTTGGACAGGATGCACTGATCATCAGCAAGGAGCAGAGAGCTTGTTAAAACAGAAAGTCCACCTCAGTCTTAAATGCTGAGTGTAACTGATGGGCAAATACTAGAAGTGTTGCCATTTAACTGGAAAATATTCATTAAAATATGAACGGGCTTCCCAGTGTAAACTTTTGAACATTTTCAGTGTATCATTTGTTGCCTTTATTTTCAAGTGAGCAGTTCAGCTTGACATCTAATCTCTCTGAGAGCTCTTAGAAATGAGTAGTAATGCTGATTCTCTAAGCAACAGCAGGAAAGTTCAACAAAACATACACTCCAACGAAATACTGCGTGACTCGTATCATATGAATTCCACTGTCAATTAAAGCAAAATCAAATGCCAAATTTGGTGTCTGTGAGAAAGAGAAAAGAACCTGTCTGTTTGGATAACACTAGATCTTACTGCATCCTTAAAAAAAAGAGAGAGAAAAAGGAACACCCCCCACAGTTGCCACGATCTTGTGACAAGAACCTGCATTTTGAAACCTATACCAAACCAGAACAAATTGTCATAAAATATTGCTGCGTGGTGAGGAATTTCTAGCCTCTTGAAACATACAAATGCCAGTTAATTCCAGATGCCCCAGACCCTTATCAGAACAACATCGTATAGAAAGTTCCCTTCCCCTGGTACACCAACACCCCTCCTTGCCATTCCTGAGAGGGTTCTACACACAATTTGACATCAGGGCTGCCGGAGGCAAGAGGTATTTTAGATCTTTATCTTTTTATCAGGTTTCTAGCAAGAAAATCTCCTGTTTCTATTCCCATACCTAGGGTTGCAGAAGCAGAAGAAAAGAGGGGAAAAACAGCATACAAGTCAGAAAAAGAGAGGGTCAACAACATTATTTCTGTTCACTTCTCACCTTTTCCACGCTGAGTTGTATCGGACCCTATGTCTTACTATTCTTTGGCTCGTAAAAAGTATAGACAATCCAGCTTGGCATGATCAGTAACTGAGATTAGTTTCTTTTCCAAAAATGAGAAATAGAGGACAAACAATAAAATGCTGTGTGTGACAGACTTTAAAAAAAAAAAGTCAGCTCAACAGTCTTTGGGAAATAGCCAGGGAAGTATCAGTTCTAGTTTTATTTCTTAAAACTGAACCCCATTTTTAAAGGGTTTTCATTGCTAACAAAATTCAATCTGCTACAGTAAAACCCTTCCTTGGAGCAAAAAGGCTATCATTTATCCATCTTCCAAATTAATCTTTGCCAAGACAGTATACATAGCTCAAAAGTTAAACAAGATATTTTTGTTCCTAGCTACCCACAAAAGAACATCCCTCAGTATTGTTTTGGAAATACTGCAACACAATTAAGAGACAGTGTAAATCATAGAAAGAATATTTCCTGTAGCCTTTGAAATGTTCTAAAGCAGCCTGAAGTGAAAGCAAAGGCCTTTACTTTTGCTAAATGCCAAGCGAGTATTCCTGTCCAAGAAAACCAATTTACGATTAGGATCTCACAAAAAACATTGTCGTCTTGTGTTTCAAAGTCAGAAAATATTACAGTGCTAGCATATGTATTGTTTAAAGTGAAAGAGCATCCAGAAAGTAATAACCAATAACAGCAAATGGGGATTCATGACCCACTGGGAAGGTCCAGCTTTGGGCCATGACTCTGCTCACAACCCAATTGTCAATTTGATTTTAAAGTGGAAAAGAAATTTTAGGGTAGAGGAAGGAGAGTCATGAGAGAACAAGGGGAAGAGTATAAAGAGTTTTAATAATTAAGAGTCACAAAAAGAAGATTCTTTATTTCAGCCTTACCAAGAGAAAAACATGGGAAATGCTGCATGCTTGCTTGCATTTTCTGCCATCTCCACCCAGTCAGATTGTTTGGAGGAACTCTTGAAGACAGAAGGAGTTGTTCAAGGGTCCTGTGGTAGACGACTTTGATCTCACGAACCCCTAGCAGAGTGCACACTGGCTCAGCTTATTAACATAGGAGCAAAAACTTGTCTCCATTGCAGTCAATAATCAAATTTCCATTTAATTCCCTGACATTATCAAAGGTACTTCAAGGAGCTTATCTCAAGATATCTGGTAGACACATAAAGTTTCCATTCAGACTTTAGAAATTCTTTCTTGTTGTCCCAGCAGCCTCAGAGCTGCTTAGAAGATGGAAGTATCTTCCCTTTTATAATGAAGACTTATGAAATGTTATTGGAGCCCCAGGTAGCTACTGCTGGTGTTCTTGTCTCTGATCTTCACATGTGCGGAAACCTGAATTCGCCAGAGGACCTCTTATCTGAGGTAAGGAGATAATATGTAAGCATCTGGCTGCACTGGATCCACAGAAAGGAGGATATTAAAGGGCAGAAGTACCTTTTCATAATTTAGAAGGTGCCTCCACATCATTACTCCGTTTTGTTTAGCTGAGACAGTTACAGAGACAAAAGCAAAATAAATACTTGTGGATAATTTCAACATATGCAAGCTGATTACCAGTGGATAGCTGATCTTAATTGGTTAGAAATATGGAGGGAAGGGAGAAAATGAGGATAGACACAGTGTCTCCTTTATTGAGTATCTATGTGATAGGCATTTGGCTTTTCTAATAGCATCACATAGACAAGCCATACAGTGAACACAGTTCCCATCTCAAAAGTCTTCAATATAGCAACAACCTTAAAGATGCAAGAAGTCCTTGAGTCGATTTCTAGAGAAGACCAATTTAGTGAATAAAATGCTCCAATATAAGTACATCAAAGTTGGAGTACTTGGAAGCTGGACAGCTGAAACTATTCTCATAATTTAGTCAATGGATTCCTAGCTGGATTCCTGACATTTCGAAAGCCAATCTGTTCCGTAATTGTATTTGTATCTTGTTGGCCAAATATTGATTAGACTGATATTTAAAAGATGAATAAGATTATGCTGCTCCAAATGAAATGGCTCACAAGTCCGTAGTGAAATTGTCGTGTTACGGCACCCTCTTTCAATAGCTTATACGGAACCACATTTTATGCAGAAGTGCACATTTCTTTTCCTAATTCCCAAAGAAGATAAGCAGGATCTCAGGAGAGGTTCACCTTATACATACCATGCAAATATCAACAATCTTGTAAAGATCTCAACTAGTATATTTTAAAAGAAACAAAAATTTTCCACTCAGAGAAAGATAAAATAGAAACCAATGACATCAAGTGGAAAGCACAGAAAGTGGATTAGCTGCACTAATCTGATAATGGAGAAAGTCCCCAGAGGCTCTTACCAATGTCATTTTTAACAGAATTGTACTGATCTCCCTGAGCTGACAATGTTTACTCAGTTTGGGCCTGAAATAATCCATTAACTCTAATGGACTAACTCCTGATTTACATCGGTCGTGAAATTAGAATCCATCTCTCTATACTTTTAGTAACATATTTGTACTGGAGACATTTAAAAGTGATTTTTATATACATTTAAGCTAAACTAAACTAAAATCAACAGTTGCTTTCACAGTACACATACCTGACAATAAGGTAATAATGCAATTCAGTAATAAATACAGCAAATGAAGGAGAAATTGCAAACTATTTTTCAATTAATTTTACAAAAACTAGAATAGAAAAGTACTAAACTCCTTGAGAAAAACTATAGATAGTCTTATAAAGAGTAGTCATTATTTCTTCAGAAGACATAACTGTCATGACATCTAGTCTCAAGGAATTTCAGAACGCAACCAAATCTGAACTCATCTGAAATGAATGTCACATCAGTTATGTCTTCAGAAGAAGAGCACACCACTGAGAGAGCCGTGGGATTGACACTGCAAAATATCAAACTTCATGAGCCTTGTCCAGCCAAATCCGCAAGGATGGACTTAATCTTAAGTAAATTATTAGAGCTACTGAAATCAACAGGGCTAGTCAAATAAGAGACATAGTGCTCTGCATCTTATACTTTGACACCCCAATGAGAAAAATAAACAGCGTTCAAAATCAGCGTTCACTTTCTAATCCCACCACTCTTTCCTTCATTTCTTTTCACATTTGAAACAGATATGGCTACAGGTATGAGTGGCGTGCATAAGCAACAAGTCACACGTCTTTTCTCTCTCATTCTTTTCTTCTGTGAGAAAACTGAGACAGATGACATCTGCTGCCGTAAGCACTCTGTTGGTCACAGCCACTTTCCAATCCGACCCCATTTTTCTGAATGCAACCTATTAGAGGATCCAGTGCCAAACGCTGTCCTTATACCTTCATGTGCTTTGCAGCCTAAGAATTATGAGAAAGGTATATGGTCTGAGAATAGAAAAGACCCTGTTCAAATAACTTGCCGCCACTTAATTTTTTGCAAGTGCTATAACTCAGCTTACACATTTGTTCTTCATCTCTTACTTTTTCTGAACCAACCTAACATTTTACTGAAGTATTTGAACTCAAAGTTGAGCCCAAATAAAAGATAAATTGAATAGATAAACAGATGACTGGGTGAAATATATTTTATAAATGAGAGACTGTGTTTTCAGCCAGTCCTCAGTGGCTTTTTGGAAAAACTTCCTAACCCTGAACGTGGCTTCTCTAGCTAGAGACTGAAAGGGAACTGCTTCCTCATTGGAGATCTGCTCTGCATGCTAACTCAAACGAAAGGAAACCTGCATGAAAGGGTTATTTTCAGCAGCCACAGTGCAGCAGTAAAGCATAGGCATGGTCTTCAGCCTCAAGGTCCAAAGGCCTCCTTTCTCTTACTGTTCTTCTGGCTTTGCACAGCTTGGTTTCTTGCCTCTTCTTGCTGTCTGAATGGGCACATAGGGAACTGATAAGGATGACATGACGCTTTGCAGCCAGTCCTTTGAACTTATCCTGTAGCTGAGTTTTTCAGCTTTAACATCGAGAACTTTTTTGTGGAGAAAAGGGCTGAATTTACCCTAAAACCTTCCTCATAAACACTGTTTTGTAGAGTACTGTGCTATTTATTAGCAAAGCAGCATTACAGTGATGATCCCAGCAAACACAAAATTGTAATTTCTTAGCCTGTTAATCCTAGCACGGCCTTTTTCATAAGACGTCACTTTAACATCATTGCTTTTGTACTCTCCCTGGGGTACAGCTGTGTCACATCAGAAATACTATTCTGTGAAAGGATTCAGTTGCTCTGGCAACAGCCTTTGACAAGTTCTGTCTGTGCTACTGCGGAGAAGAGGGAGCGCCTAGAGGAGAGGTCCACGGCCTTCCCACTGATGCTCAGGCTTTGCTGTACAAACAGACTGCCTCGCAGTCCCGTGTTTCGGAGAGCCGCCAACAAATACATATCAGAGAATGCATTCCCCAACTGTCACAGGATATTACAGGGAAAGGAAATTATGAAATAAATAGACTGGTTAAGAATTAACTGGTTCTAATTCTGTTATATACAATACGTGAAGAAACAGACTATGCTATTATGCATACCCTTGCCTGAAATTTTCACTTTATAAATGGTGCTAATGTGACTGCTAGAGAGGCCCACCATGTACCTTTGCACAAACACCATTAGAACTGAGCGCGCACAGATCGTCGGTACAGTGATGTTTGGAACAGGTAATTTAATGCATGTTTTCTGTTTATCATTCTTGCTGTCAGAAAAGATGATTCTATTTTCTGTCCTTTTTTAAGGCAAGATAATAATTATGCATCTTTGTTGCCATATATATGGCAAACCAATCTAATGCTATCTGGGTAAGACAGATGTTCCTTTCTACCAACTAATCCTAGCCTTGGCCGGTGTCTTTAATGATCTGTAAAGTTCCTTCTTCTGACATGTGGTCAAGCCACAGTAGATCCCTCTTGATCACCCCTTTTTCTCTGGGGCAGAGGTTGTCAAAAAAGGTTTTATTTATGGAGCCTTTTGCTACTGAAGCACAGGGAGCTTCTGAAAAGAAGCCCTTGACTTAACCCCTTCGTTGCTGAGCCATGGGTGCAGTCCCCAGGCTTCTGAAAGCGCTGCCCAAAGTTTACCTACAACAATCGTTAAAGCTTTTTCTTTACAGAACGATGAGACTGTTCCAGAGTACAACAAAATCTAGTTTTGGCTTGGTGATTATACAAACTATGTACTTCTACTTTCAGGCTTTCATTACACTTCATTTGCTGACACAGTCCGGAGGCAGGTATCTTAATAAAATTTGAGCTCTCCGAGCATATTAGGTATCCCCTGAGTTCTGGTGTCACGTAGTAAAGTCAGTGATAAGATTAAGAAATATGAGGTCAATGGCATGCTCTTGTCTGACAGCACTAAGCTGTTAAATTAATTCTTGGCTCGAGTGCATAGCAAAACTGAGGTCCTGAAAAATTAGACAATTTAACAAGAAATCTATAGCTTTCTGCTATCAGTCACAGAGACTCATATTGTCAACAGCTTTGTGCAAGAAAGTTAAATGTAGGATGCAAGTAGCTGCCGTTTATCATTTTGTTCAGTGATTCTGCATGGAATATGACAAATCCAAGAGCAGTGAGCAAATAATATCTTGCCATTTTCTAAATCTGCTGCCTACCGCACTGTAGCTTCTTTCCAGTGCAATTGCTCAGAAGAGTTTGTTTGGGATTGAAACCAATGTGAGCCCACACCACATGTTACAGTAATCCAGATCCTGTTTCCTAAATTATGTGATGAAACATTTTTTTTCCCCCCGTTCCTCTAGGATGAATTCTTTTTCCTAACTTAAGCAACGTTTTCAAGTTCTTTTTGCCACTTTTTTCCAGTAAAGTTTTGTCTCCTGCTTTTAAGCTAAGTTTCTATCATATAGTGCTTTATTTTCCACCACAAGAAAGCATGAATCAAATATGTTCATAAAACACAAGCCAGATCCCCCAAACTTGAGACTGACTTAAAAATAAAAAAGCTACACAAAAATATTAATAGGTTTCTGGTTGTCTCTGTTTCTTTCTGTCAGCATTTAAAGTTTCCATTTTAAAGTTCTTCCCTCAAAACTGGAATGCTAGAAATATTCCTTCCTTTCATTTTTATTTTTTCCTCTAATGAGAAAATCTGCAGTCTTCAAGCATCTTTACTCCACCAGCTACAGAATCTCAGGGAACAAGAAATATCATAGGACTGTTTAAAAGGGTAAGAATTGAGAGCACTGGTAATTGTACTAATCTTATTAGGGCCGAATCCTTACAATTAGATTTCCATTCAGGAGCAAGAAGAGGTCTAATGTGGACTTTGCATCTGAACGAGTGGCACATTCACAGTCTGGTGATAGGCATTAGGATAAAATCCTAACATAAGTAATTCTAACACTGCTGCTATATAATCAAAACAAAGCAGCAAAGAAGCAGCGGAAAGGAGGCCCCAGCAGTGGGAGAGGGTTAGTGCTGACGATGTCTTATAGTATAGCAGCCATAATCAGTGCCGAATACTGTTATGTGCATTCTACCACTAGATTCTACTGAGTAGTATCTTACTGAAGATGCTATTCATAGCTCAGCAGTGGTTTCAACAGTAAATTTGTGACAGCTGAAAACCTCAAAGAGCACGGAATTTATGGCAGGCAAAAAGCAAGGTTTGCTTATTCATAGACCTAATTAGATGTAAATTGAAGACTCCCAACAAAGATTTTGACCTCACCCGGGCTTCAGAAGCCCAGCTCACTAAAGGTTTTCCAGACTGCTGCTGTGAAAAAGCAGCAGAAATGAGCTTCCTTTCTATAGGTTCAGGGCCTGCAAGGCCAGCAAGGATCTGATGAGGTTTTTAGAGATGTCACTGGCAAATCTAATGATGCATCATGCTGAATGAAGTTGAAGTCCTGCAGGAAAAAAGTTATATGTGATCTTCTAATTATTGGTAGTGCATTTGTGAGCATGGATGGAATTACAGATGTATAGACAACATTTTTGTTGCAGATAAGCCATCCTAAAGAAACCTCAATGTTCTTTTATATTGTTTTCATAGATTTCTTACAATTCTGTGTAGAAAAGTATCTTCACTCTAATAACTGTTATATCAGCATGGAAATGTGACTAGAAATTACACAATAGCAGAAGATTTGTCTGTCTTTCACTGTTAGATTGCATATGCTAGCAACGTAATGACCATTTGTCATGTTTGACTTGTTCCCTCCTCAGTATTACATGTGTATAGTCAGAATAAAACTTTAGGAATGGCTGGAACGCTGACAGAAATATCAAAACCAACCTATATATGTTGTTTGAATAAATCTTAATCCTTATTTAAATATCCTAACACTTGAATATGGTTTTAAGCTCTTTAGGACAAACTCTCTCTTTATATATAGTCTTACAGAAGTTCACAGGGACTACATATATACAGAACACTCAAATTTGTCAGTAATCATAGGGAAAAAGAACAAATCCAGCTAATGGATGTCATTCAGCTACTTTGTTGGCCTCTTTCCCTTAGGCTATTTATTATCTTTTCCCAAGATACTCTTTCTGGGCCCTCGTGGCACTGTGTTAACCTTGTGTAACTGCTAGCTATATGTCTGTTCTATCACATCCTAGGAACCCAGAAATTCCTCCGATGTTATGAGGAAACAAACGGAGAAGTAAGTAGTGCGGGAAGGGTAAGTAGATCACTTAGGCTCCTTTAAGGTCTTCTGGGTCTCAAACCTTTTGTGTTATTTCCTATGCATTTTTAAAAATGCTTTTCCATCATGAACGATGAGTCTGATGACTGATCAAGACAAGGAAGTACCAAAAATATTTATGAATTTAATTACTGTCAGCACTTCTACTGATTCAGGTTTGAATTTAGCTGTATCAGAGTTGTTACTTTTCCTGCTCAGAAACATCTCTGCTTCCACACGTATACGTTATTTTTCCCCTGGCAAAAGAGTGAACAATGAGAAATGCATTGAGGGTGTATCAAATGAAACATCTGAGTACATGCTATGTATCTCTAGCATATTAAACTACACAGCTGTTCAAGTTATAAAAACTTGGCAGCTCTCAACATACAATGTAATATAGTAAGATGTCCTAGTCCACTAGCAAGTTAGATCTTGATAATAGCTTTCCTTTGATGACATTGTTTCTTATCAATTATTTGCATGTTTCCCTGTGCTGAGCTTAGTAAGTATTTTTGACAAAATCAGCCAAAAGATCCTAAATGCAATTGTGGTACTGAACTTAGTGCACAGGAATTCATTTCTTCTAAAATATGAAATCATTTTGAGTTTATGTCCTCTCTGCTTAAATACTTAAGTTTTCCATCATTTTGAGGCAGCAGACTGCACTAACTTTTGCCATAAACACAGATTCATGGCAGAAATCAGCTATTCCGTCTTCTTAAAAAAGATTAAAGGACTTTGGAAGCCCATTGAGGAATATTGTCTTCTTTTTTCCAAAATGCTTTAAGCTTATGTTTCAGATTTTTCTTGCGTAGTTTCAGTCTTCTGTTGCTAATTAGAGCATTCTTGGATACCATCTTAAAAAATTGGCCATTTTATGGTTTTCTTTCTGGATGTAGAATCAATAGCACTGAGAGGGAATGCATTTTTTCCCTGTGGGTGATAGGACCTCATAGTACATCTTTGTGAGTTGTTATTGAGGTTGATTCCTTTAGTTCTTCCTTTAATATTTCCTCTGTTTCTTCGCTTCCTGGATCTACTAATGATCCTAAAAATGTGAGTCGCATCAGCGCTTTCTATCCTAAGTTCAAGCAAGTTCAATAGCAAATGTGAGTACCAGTTCTGTTGGAGAATTTATTCTAGAGATCCCAAGGAAAAAAGTGCATGTAGAAACTCTGGATGACATGTTTACAGTATTTCAGAGCCACTGGTAAATCATTCTGTTAGCCTCATAAAGCTGTAAATGTTCAAAATAAACAAAGCATTGATAAAAGATTAATCATCTTCTCACCAACTCAGTGCTGTCATGTGTGGGAGAATTTATTTTGGAAAATGTCACATTATCTGTAAACGGGCTTAATTCTCCAGTCCCCTGAAGAAAAACTACTTGTATTCCATTAACAGAGTTTAAGAGGCTTTCTTTTCTCTAACATTACTGGCTTTCCAAGTATTCCAAATTTATCTCTTGTTATTCAGTTTCCTCCTGTATGTGGAATTCCTTGCTTGTGTGTCAATACACCCTATCTGCACTGGGTGAAGAAAAGTTTACTGACAATGTTTGAGATTGTAGATTTTAGCTACATGACCCTGCAAAAAAAATGTGGACCCTTTTACCACCAAAATGGCTTTTCTCCCCACTGTATTTGGGTATTGTGATTTAATGAGGCCCTTGAACTTCATCTTGCTCCCTTTCAATGACAGACTCCGACATCTTGGCCTTCTCCATGACTGGCCCTCACGTACAGAATACAGTCAAACCTCATTAGCTGTCTTGGCCAGCCTTCTCTCAGGAACTTGGGAGAGGATAAAGACTGACAAGAAGAAGATGTTGCTTGCTCTAAAAATGTCATTAATTCTAATTTCCTGAGGCTTCTAGCAACTCATCGAGGAAGTACCAGAGATTCCAAATAAATAGGGACATAACTGAGGGCTCAGTTCAGCCAACTGAAACATAACCCTACTCTCACCAAGTCTTTTCAGACAGATAAAAGACAGCTGAGCCTTACCAAAAGTTCCACTATGTCTTTCCCCTCTTTCCTTTACCTCCATTTTTAAACACCGGTTAGTGTCTTACTCATTCCTCTCTTCAGTGTCAGCACCTCTTTTCATCAGTTTTCTCGGAACTGTCAAATACAAATGAATCTCTTCTCCATTTTTGCTTCTCCCGTATCCATCGCATCCCCTGTGATGACACAGTAGACATCTCCATAGCTGAACACATGTGTCCCAGGGGATGATCTTTGACCCCCTCGGTCAAGCAGGGAGGATTCCCACCTGCCTGCATCCCTTAGGGAAAGCTTCCTCAAGAGCAGACTGATGGCACATGCAGCACAGAGCATTTGGCTCCACAGTGCCCAATCCCACATCCCAGTTTTGTTTTGGAAGGAGCTAAAGAGTTCCTGTTAACAAACTAATAGTCTACGCAGTGCGGATGACTAGCAAACCAGGCCACAAAGGGAATGAGGGGAGTCAATTATTCAATACTGTAAATATACCGAGCAAAAACAGGTTTGGTGGTCACTCCACCCTAATGGAGTGGTGGGGACTGGATGTGGTGGTCACATCATCCCCTAATGCCTTTTGTTACCATTGTGTGGTAATTACTCACCAGAGTGAGTAATAAGCCACATTCATTCTTCTCCTTTGTATTTTGGAATAAAAATAGGATTTCAATTCATAGATGTTTAAAACTCTTCACACCAGCCTGCAAGGAGAGTTTCAGTCAGGATGAGTAATTAATTAAGTCTCCAGTACTCAGGATCTCCAGGAAGTCTCAGGGTACTTTTCCACATTAACATCCACATTTTGCGTATGAAAACCCCAACTCATGGCTTAGTTGATGCTTTCGAAATTCAAGTGCAATTTTATCCCTTTCTGAAGGCCATTTTACACTTCTAAAACAGTATCATGGGAAGACATAGCGAAGGGGAAGGGGACAGGGCTCTTCCCCTCCTTCAGGTGGAAGCAGCAGGATACACTCCCTAGCACCCAGTCCACACTGGAACCATTTGGATGTGGGTCACTGGATTACCCCTGACACTGCAGTGACTGTGCTAGCCAGTTGTGGCCACAAGGAGTGGCTTAGCTCCTCTCCTCTTTCCTTCCATTAGTCCCTATCCCCTCTTCCTGCCATACTCTGACACAACTCATTTCCCCACTACAGCGCTGCAACTTAGAGTCTTAGATTCTTCAGAAATGCCATCAGATGTGCTATTCTGGGAAAAGGAATGGTGGCAGAGCTGTGGAAGGAGATTAAAAAATGAAAATAAAGGGAAGTGCAAAACCCCCTTGTTTCCTCTCTTGCCCAGGAAATTTACGCCTGCAAAGCATAAGGCAGCCATGGTTTAAAATGAGATACGGGTCATTAGAAAGTGCAGTAGGTAGTTAGGTTGTCTTCTTTTTCTCTCTCCCCACTCACACAGCACTTAGCTCTAATTTAAGCAAGTCTTTGTGTAGTGTTGTCTCTGGAAATGGCACAAGTTCCAGAGAGCTCCACAAGGGAAAACTAAGAAAGAGGTGTATATGGGAACCTTGAGGATAAAAATGTGAAAAGAGTAGAGTGAACCTCATATTATTAGCAGAATTCCTTTTTCCAAGGATTTGTCAGTAAAGAAGGAGACGTTTGAAAAAAAGTCTTTCATGTCAGGTCTCTTTGAACAGAGGTGTTTTGTACCCATAAAAGTTCATGTGGTATTTGCAGTGGATAGCAACTGAAAACAAGCTTTTTCTCCAAACGCAAGTACCCTTTGGCATCTCTACTTATTAAAATTATCCAAAACTAAGGTCCTACTGGAATTATGCTCCTGTGGCTCACAGCTTCTGGGCCCAAAGCTGTTTCATTTACAATGGAAAAATCAAGACTAATAGGACTGAGGTAAACAGCACTGTTTTGACTAAAAAAGAATATTAGAACTGAAAGGGTTATCTGAACTATCTAAATTTTAGTTATGCTAGATCTAAGCAGGAACTTCAAGAAAGAGCTCCAGAAAGCCTAGTGCCCCAAAATATGTAGTCCTGAAAGTACTTACAGATCAAAACTTGCTTGACACTTACATGTAGATACTGTATATATTCAGAAGCAACTGAATTTGGAAATTTAGCTCCATTGTGATCCACCTCTTCAGGCCTCTTTATCTGTGTTCCTGCAGAGGCCTGATCTGAAAAATATGCTAAAAGGATGCTTCATACATCACATGTTCAGTTTCTAAAGAGAGGGCTCAGTTGCCAGGCTATGCCAGGAACTTGAGGAGGAATAGTCTCCCTTCACTTAGAGCAGGCACGAAGGAGCCACGACCTGTCCCCATGTTTAAAGAACTCAGATGAAAAAGGGAAGATTACTTTCCCCAGAAAAAAATGCAATTAACAGTGCACATTTATTGGATGAAAGAAAAATAATTCACGGAAGCTGGAACTAGAGCCCATATCTGCCCGCTTTTAGGCCTGAGGACTCCAAATACTACATTCTTCGGATAAAGGTTATATTTCACTTGCTTTCTTGCTGGTCCTGGGACTCTCGCATTCTTAAATACTCAACCTGAAACAAAGGCAAGGTGAAGCAGCTCAGGAATTTGAACGATCTGGGCAGTGAGACTTTGGCTGCACAAGGATCCAGAAGTATAGGCGTGTGCGTGCATGTGTGCATGTGTGTGTGTATGTGTATGTGCGTGATATGGCTCAGGAAGAGCAGGAGTTAGACCATACACTGAAAGAGAGAGAAAAAGCAGCTTCAGCAGTCTGAACAGCTCTGCTGCAGAGGCTCATGGGAAGCCTGGAGAGGTGATTCTTGGATTAAGGTCCTGGCAGAACTCTCAAAGGGTTAAGTGAATGAAGGAGCTGTCTTAGGTTGTTTGACTTTTTCTGTAGTCGGAGAAACAGGATTTGTGCATTACTCTAAGCAGAGCTGCATAAAAGATAGGTGATTTAATCCATTACCAATTTCTCTTTCTAACAGGCAGCTCTTAGGAGATCTTAACTTTTGAATAGCTGTTTAGATCAAATCATGTTGCTAATAGCACTAGCGTGTTTTCCTCCCCAGTGATAGGAAACCTGCTGATAATTTTTAAGTGTGTTCAAGTTTTTTGCCTTTCAGTGCTGTGCCTACTACTTCACTACCACTTTCCATATTTGGTGGTAGTCAAAGATATCATTTTATAAAACCAAGCTTCAGTTACAGTTCACCATTTTGATCCCACTGTTTTGAGCATAGGCTGGCTTCCAATATTAGTTATACTGCTGTGGATGTGAGGTACGTCAATTGATGGTAAGTCTGAAGTGAATGCTGTAACTCACATCCATTGAGTTACTCCAAATTTATATCGGAAGTTAGAAACTGAGTCTCAGCTGACAGATAAAGACTGCAATGCCATGTGTTCCCTGCCATTTTGCAAAATCAGTTGCTTGGTAGATCACCCACTGTCCACGAACAGGAAGAGAGACTGAGAGAGAGACAGAAAACTGAAAGTTCTCAAGAGTCTAAGAGGAGCCAAGGCTCCCTTTTGTTAAATGGCGGGAAGATGGTGGGGAAGTCAGTCACATTTCTTTTGAAAGGAGCTAGGAGGCCCTCTTTTGTTCCTCTGGTCCTTCTTCTGAGGAAACCGTCTGGCTTTTGCAAGAAGGAACCTATGTACAAAAACTAAAATGGCTGAGGTTGAAGCGAAGTGAATAAACTGCAGGCTGGCTGCCCTCTTGAAGGCAAGCAGCCCTGGCTTCGTCAGAGACAAGGGAAGTAAGTAGATAAGTACCTTCCCTCTGACCACAACAGCCCAGCACTACTGAGGTCTTTTGAGGTCTCTGCTTAGGATGTGCACACACAGATTCTGCTACAAATAAGGCAGCGTTCATGATTAACATTTTCAGTCTGCATCAGCATACAGTCTAAATTTCTTCCCACTCACTGTCAGCAGTGGTCTGGGTCGGGCTCATCTTCCGTGGCAGTCCTCGAGGTTCGTTCCATCGGCTCCCAGGGAGGTGGATTGAGCTCTGCATGGCTGTAAAAAGCCAACATGGAATTTAACTGAATAAATAGTTTAGCAATGATATTACAAAGTAACCTTTTACTTGGTCTTTTTTTTAAACAGGGGATATATGTTTTGCTGCCAGTTTGTGTGTTTATTTTCCAGTTGCCATAGAAAATAATTGACCTATTTTCTTCCAAGAATAAATATCTTTATTCAAGCTCCCTAAAAAAAGCATGCAGCCAAGACTTACACTGAGGCCCCACCCATGCTGTCTGCTGCTACAGCCCACAGCGGACAGATTAAGCATTACCGTTTTTACTGAGGCTTTTGAACTGTTGGATGAAAATGTGTTTCTTACAGCACATTTATCCTGCTGACTCCTACTGTTTCAGACCCAAGATACGACTCTAATGAGGAGCCTAAGGAGATGCAAAATGCAAAGAAGTCAAGGCATTCGGCAGTGTCATTGTCCCTGGTTCGGAACTGTTTCCTCACCATTTCGTTAAGTCCTCCAAACAGATAACTGAACTGCCTTTCTGAATGTTTCTCCCACTGATTTTTTTTTTTCTTTTCCCTGAGCTGGATATATAAGGGCTTTCTCAAAAGGCCACTGAATTTGTGGGAAGAGTTCATTGCGTCAGGATTCCAACGCTAAGGGCGTTATTCTTTGTTTCTGGGTCATTTTCTTTCTTTTTCTCATAGATCTAAAATGGGGAGAGAGAAATCCTTGGAACCCCTCATGAAACTGAAAACCAGGCTGCTTGTTCAGTTAACCTTTCTGTAACCCCAGAATGTGTGCTCAGATCTTACTCTAGTAGCTTTTTTCTTCATGCCACAGTCCTTTAACATTGCATAACTCTCTGCATATTGTTGGTGTTTGCATACTGCTGTACACTTGAAACCATTCTAGAATTATTTCTGCCAAATTATAGGCAGTGTTTCTATTTATATATCATGGACTTGTTTTCCTCACTGCTGCTAAGCACTGCACCGAATCGTTCGGAGTTTTATCTATTGCTTTGGCCAGCAGCACTTCTGTTCAATGTTCAGTAGTGTCTGTGGAAAGTGAGGCAGGCTTTTGTCATGACTGAGAGCGTCAGTAGTTCTCTTACCTTATTTGCTGCAGAAGGTGGAAGCATGTGGTAAATGCAGCGGAAGGATACCCAAAACAAACAAATAGCTTACCTGAATTTATGTAAACTGAATAGGTAGTTATCATGAATAGCAACAGCTTCTTCTTCCATTCTTCCGGTGTGCAGAAGAATCAACATCTTAATACCTGTTTACTAGGCAGTCAAAAATATGATCCAGTTATATTTTTACAGAAGGAGAACGAGGTAGCAAAATCCCCCAAATCAATGGTCCATCTGTGTTGTGCATAAGCCCCTGTCTGAGCCAAAACTTGCTTCTTTTCCTTGTATAAATGCAAGGCCTCACCTGGCGATGTGATCAGGCACATACTAGGGGAGAAAGATTGGACGTATCCTACACATCAGTACCGGTTTAAGCATGTATCTATCTCTGTGTGCACGTTGCTGAGCCTGGCCGCTACAACTATTTCATCAAGCCAACAAGGACAGCCCAGCCATGGGCAGCTTTCCAGCCAGCTGTGATGCATCTGGCGTCCCACAGCAGGCATCATGGATGTGAGTACATACCATACTTTGGCTCATTCCCTGGCCTACAGTCCCAGGTGTGGTACATACCAGGTATGCACTTTATGTACACTCCAGTTCTACATGGTTCTCGAGCCCATCCATCACATCTGCCGAAGGTATTTACTGTAATCCATATCCCGCCTCCCTGCTACCTCTTACAGAACATCACATATGCTTTAAAATGCAGTTGTTTAAACCAACCCAGCTTTTTTCATCCTCTTTAAAATATGCAGATATACAAAAATGCTTTTTCGGTTCACATTGCAAGAATATTTTGGATATTACATTAAAACTGAGCATAGCTGGAATTCCTGAGATGGATAAGACTGATGGCCATTGGGAAAAGGAAAGGGAAATTATTATTTACTCAATGTTGGATCTAACAGCAAGTTGAAAAAGACACGTGTTTTTGATCTTATGTCTTTTCACTGAGTTTTCATGTATGAAAGTGAAGTGAACCCAAAGATGCTCATGAGTCTCACCATTCCAGCATTACACATTACTTAGTGTCCTCCATGGATTGAAAGCCAGATAAATAGAAGCAGTGTTTATTTTACCACTCAGTAGATCTTTCAAATATTATTACTGTGGCGTATTTCTTTTGTTTTATTTTATTTCAAGTGGAATTCTATTTAAGACTTTAGGTCACTGCTTTATGCCCTTGGGCTGGGTACAAATCTTTAACCAAGCCACTATAAATAAATGCTAGTGATTTTCATGTGATTGCAGATCATGACAATGCTGTTGGGAATGTTTTATTTAAATGCCATGTCACTTTCACCTACTGCCTTCAGGCCAGTGCATGACATGCAGTAGGTGTCAGGGAAATGTCACATCTGTGAGGAAGAGTTTGTGTGAATGTTAAATGGGAATGTGGAAAAATGGTGTCACATAACCCCATAATCTAATATTGTTCTGCCTTAAAAGGGATGTTTTCATATCTGTGGAGATGCATGTTTAACCAGAATGACTTCTGCTTTAAGTTCAACAGAAACTAAACATATCTTTTTATTCCCAACTTTCTTGGGAAGCTCTCGCTACAGTGGTTCAGTTCCAGGTTCCTGTGTATTTTGCAGACATGATAAGAGCCTTTCACAAATAAACTCAAAACATGGAAAGGAGAGGAATGAAATTAATTTTTCTTATGGCATGAGAATCGTATCCTTCTCCTAAGAGAAGGTAAAATTGAGACAGCAGGGTAAAACTGAGAGTATATCAACTCCATGATGTATCATTTTCCACCTGAAAGGTATTTGGATGTTCTTTTTCACACTGCTTCATGAACTGGAAATTCACTGAGAAGGAGTAGATCTTCTTTAAAAAAAAGTAATAATTGGAAAAAATAACTGGAGAGCCAATGGACAGAGAAATATAAAGAGCAATTTCATGTTCTGCTAATGGTAGAGATAATGACTCACTAGCCAACTGGCAATCTTACTCAACTTTATCTGATTAAATCAACTTGAGGCAGGGAAATACCCACTCAGTCAATCAATACGATAGTTTGTCTTTTTTCCATTTTCAGAGATCTTTTTCCATCCCTGAATATGCATCTCACCGCCTAGAATGAAATCTCTCTCACGATGGTGCTTTCTCTTCCATTTGCAGTGACCGTTGCCCTTTCTTTCACTACATCTGGAGCAGCAGCTCCACTCATATTCAGGAAGGGAACCTTTATTTTGCTGACAGTGACTAAAAGCTGAATCCAGGTATAAGAACAGGGAAAGTAGCTAGTGGTATTTCCCTGCTACATACTCAGAGCAGGGATTCGAGAACTCACGATCTGCTAAGTCTATTTGAGATCCATAGTTTTGGTATTAGAAAAGACAGTGGGCTATTAACTCCTACTCGTCTTTTCATTGCTAGTCTTTGTTTACAGACCTCTGTCACAGTATCCCTCAGTTGTTTGTTTTGCAGGCTTAGTGTCATTGTTTAACTTTGATCATCCTTGTTGTCCTTCTCTTTCGCTTTTCTATTTTTACTATAAACTTTCAGAAATGAGGCTACTGGAAGTGCACATAGTTTTCAAGTTCTGGGTGCCCCATGGGTTCATGCAATAGCATAATGATGCTTTCTGGGTTTTTTTTCCTACTCTTTTCCTAAAAACTCCCAGCATTCTAGCTGTGTAATTGATCATTATTAGGAACTGAACTTTTGAAATCTCTCTTCCAAATGGTGAAAACTATTTCAGAGTCTGAAGGGTATATAGGATTGTTTTTCCCACAGGCATTACTTTACATTTATATGCATTCAGTTTCATTTGTTATTTTATTACCTCCTCAGCATCATAAGGATCTCCTACAGGTCTTCACAGTCAGCTTTCGTTTTGATTATCCTGAACTATACAGTATCATCAGCAAACTTTGCCACTTCAGTGTTTAACCCCTTTATCGCTCACTGATTATATTCTCTATTACTGTTTTTGCTAGTTTAGCTGCTACAGAGTTCCTAATCTGTGGTTTTTCTGATCATTTCTGAAGTCAGTTTTTAAACTGGTATTTTTAATGCTTTTGAGTTCTTATTTCGGACAAATTTATCAAATTCCACTCATCTGGTACTGAGGAGGTTTTAAACAAGAGGTTACATGCTATGTGCAATAGTGCAGCTATTTCAGACTTGTATTCCTTTACAATTCTGTTCTGAACAACATCTAGATATGGTGATTTGTTACTATTCATTTTGTCGATGGTTCCTCTTCCATTGACGCTTCAGGCAGTGACAGATCCTCAAATGCATCCACTAGGAAGAGGGAGTCTGATGGGGAAATGTTCCTGATGTTTCCACAGAGAGCAAAGCTACAAAAAAATTGTTTACCGTTTCTGCTACGACCTTATGTTCTCTGAGTACTCCTTTTTATGCTTTGAACATCTATTGCCCTACGAACTTTCTGGCTGACTTTTTACTTCTCATCTGTGTGAAAAATAATTTATTATGACATTTGAAGTCTTTTGCAAGGTGTTCCTCAAAGTCTTCTCCAGCTTTCTTTCTTATATGTTTATATTTAACATGCCAGATTTTATATTATTTTCTGTTTTCCTCATTTAGATGCAGTCTCAGATATTTAGGTATTTATTTACTTAAAATATCTTCCATTGACCTGATATTAAAGCATGCAGATTGATTGTTTTGGGCTTGGGATGGAGGGTGCTGGTATTTTTAAAGTCTGTGTGGTAGAAGTCATGCAATTTGTTCTGAAGCTTTAATATGTTGTCTATAAATAGCCCTCTTGTTAACTGCAAACATTTACTCTTTTGGTTGTCCCTCTTAGGTCTTTTTTCAGTAAGAGTTCTCATTTTTGTATAGTTTTTTTTTAATCAACAACTGTTGTAGCAGATTTGGAGGAGCTGTTGCGTCCCAGAATTTTGCTTCCTTATATTTTAAATTTAGGTACACTAGAGTCGATGGCTCATTTTCACCCACTGGAAAACTCCTCCTACTCAGTTTTTTTCTGATGCTATGCAATGTACTGTCTTGTCTGCTTGCCTCTGTGTATCTTGTCTTGTGACATATGCTGCATATGTTAGAGTTGGGAGTTCCCTGGTCTTCTTTTTCCTAAATAGCTTTTGCTTTTGCTTTGCCCCCCTTTCAGCTGGTGAGAACTAAAACTATTGTTGAAGGGAGCTTGAATTACTAGCAGTGAAAAGCTTAAAACAGGTATTGAGACCAAACTGCTCATTGATATCTGTCAGTGACCTCTCCAGCACTGATGTGACATTCATTGGTGCCAAGGGGAACATACATTATACTGCTGTTTGACCTCCAAAGCACCCGTCCCTTTATTTTGCAGTCCAGAGCCTCTGCCATTGCCTTTGGGACCTTGCTGCTGCCTTCTCACTTGTCTGAATACCTGACCCCAACAATTTGTCTTTCTGTGCCTCTTTCAAACAAGGGCAGAGATTCAGTCCATGTCCTACTTTCAGCTAAGAGATCATGCATTCAGTAATGCATTTCCTAATTCAAAGGGGATCCTCTGCATTGCAACTACACTTTATTCTAGAGAAATGTTTCCTTCCTGGAACTGTTTAACTATATCATCGTGCAACTTGCCCCTTTATTTCTAGACAGAAGGATAATTATGTAGTGTCATCCCAGACTCTGGAATGAACCTGTCAGTCATGCAACAGTGTCATCACACTACACTTGATAAATCAGTGACAGGACTGTTCATATATGCCAACATGTTATCATTGTTACTTCTGCCCTCCAAGTGATCATTTTTATGCGCTCTCTTTATCTGATCTCAGAAGTAAGTCTGCTAAACTCACATTTTCAACATGATGGTATAGAACAGTGCAGTGGGCTTACTGACCTCACCTAATACTTTATTAATGAATACGTAAATTATTAAAATACATATGTAAAGAAGAAAAAAAGTGGAAACTATGCTATAAATAGAACAAGCTTGCTGCTTGAGAGGTAAGCAGTCATCCATACGCATGTTCTAAATTATTTAACTCACCGCTACAGTTCATTAATTTCTTTCTAGTATGAAAAAAATGCATTTGTTTCTATGGCAATCAGAATTTACTCTGAACTGAAGATCTAGATAGCCCCTGATGTTTTATAGGATTTTTAATATGTTTAATCAAAACCTGCAAACCCAAGTTTTCCTTTATTTTTCAAAGATATCCTTGGGGTTAACCCTGGATCCATACACTGATGACAGCTACAACACAGTAGAAAAATGAGTAAGGGAGGTTTAAATTGGTTTCATCAGGATACTGCAGCCACAGTAACCTAGACATAAACCAGCTGCAAGCTTCTTAGGCTAAAACAGCATTGAGATGAATCAGTTTTAATAATACTCCTGGCCTGTGTGCCTTTTTAACTGCATCTATAAGTCCTCCAGGTTTATTGAGTTCAAGAGATATTGTTATTATTTAAACAGTTTTATTTGCATTAGGCCAGTAAAACCTAAGCAATAAGCTCCTTACATGTTATGTACTTTAGAAGTTCCTAAGCAACCAGTGAAGAAGTTTGCGGTAAATCACGTATCTCAAAGCTGGGCGCACAGGTCCAAGTGAAGTTCAGAACAAATCATATATTTCCTACAAAAGGCCAGAGAAAGAATACTCTCATTCTCAGTTGCTTCCTGTAGTTCTGATTAAAGGGTGGGTCTGAAAATACCTGATCCATCATCCATTGTGCCAGTACCATACCATATAAACAGTGAAAGGTAACCACATGTACCCACTATTAAGTAAAGTTCACACTAAGGTCAGTAAATGTAAACATTTTCAGTTCAACTCATATAGAGTCCTGAATATCATTAAATCAGTCCAGGAGTACTTGTTATTCTATTTGTTTATTTTGTCAAGTGATCAAAATTATGCATATTATAACAAATTTCCTTACTGCATAGTGGACTTTTACAACTTTCACTGTGGTCGATGTTGATTAAGAGTGGACTAAAAAGAGAAGTTTGGATTCAATCCATATTACAGTTAAGTTTGCATTCAGTGTGGCTTTGATGCCAAATCCAAGCTATCAGGCGACGTTTGATGATGCCAAATTCTGGTTACATGTTTCCTGAACATTTGCCTCTCTCACTTTGGTCTAGTTCATATTTCCTTAGCAGTCACAAGGAGTTAAATCAGAAATAGATTGAGACCAATCTGAATCATGAAATTTGAATCTGAACCTACCAATCACCTGAAATTTAAAGGATTAAAATCTTAAAATTCTAGTATGACAGGTTTTTTACAGGCAAGAAAATTCTTAAGAGTTGCAATACTGAAAGAGAAAATAAACGTAGCTGATAAAAGCATGTGTAACATGGTAAGCCAGACGACCTTAGAGATGTCCTGCACAAAGTGGTTCTAAATATTGAGGGAGATGCTCCTAGTGAAGATCCCCCTTAGAGTACTCTAAGTGCCCCCAGCTGCTGGATATCTGGAGACATTTCAGTTTAATCACAGCAAGCGAGTTGAATTCAGGTAAATTATTATTAGTTCCTTCATTTCCTGCCTTACTGCCCTTATTTGCCTTCAACCAAGAAACACGCATCCGCGGATGTTTTTACATTCGCAGATTTGGGGAGGAAGGGTATAAACATGCTGATTTCTAGTTATTTGGCTCAAGGTTAACCTTAACTTCCTTCTTGAAAATTTCATCAACAGTTGCCATTGGTTGCATTTGAACAAATGATTTCATTATAAACCTGTGCCTTTGATGTTCACCTTTCCCAGCACCCTGTGATTTTCCCTTCAAGAGTTGAAAATGGCAGTTTGAAGTAGTGATGAGACTGTTTGCAAATTTGCAAATTTGCAAATTTGCAAAACTCACAGCTTGAAACAGGTCCTTTTATAATACTGGATTTGCTGTCTGGTGTGAGTAGATGATGATCTATTTTCTGTCACTGAATTAGAATAAAAATTCCTGTTCAGGACTTTTAGGACAAAATGTAATATCATTGGAAATGCTGATCTGTCAAGAACAACATATTCTTTGCAAACAGTTTGATTTCAACAAACTTTTCCCAAAATACAGTCATATTTCCTTTAAAAACGTGTCCAGTTTTCTGACAATTCATGTAGTGAGCTGTTCAAGAGTTTATGTTTCCAAGGTCCAAAGCTCTGGCCAGCTCTGGCAATGCTTAAATTAAGTAAGTTAGGTTGGAAACAGTTGAAGACCCAAAGTTTGCAGTTTTCAACCAGAAACGTCATTTGCAGAGGGCAACACTTGAGAAAATACTGAGAAGAAATCCCTCTAATTAGTTGCTGTCTTCAGTGCCCTGTTTTGGGGTTACAGCAGCTAATGGCAGCTTCTGCAGAAAGAAGGCAAGGTCCATTCCTCAGCCCTTTGGGGAGAATGATAAAGGATCAGGTGGAAGACCAGAGCAGAAATAGTCTAGCATTTTAGGCTCCACTCTGGCAGCAATAGGAGGAGCAGAGGCTCCTCTCATTTCTATCCTTGCAAAACTTAGCTGGGAAAGGGAGGAACTAAACAACACCCGACTCTGCCCAGTGTCAGAAAGGAGGGTGAGAAAGTTGCCGTTGCAGACTTGGGAGGAGAGTCAAAAGTACCTCAGAGAGCAGCTCATAATAAATGTTGCTCCCATTGGTATAGGCCTGATTTGGGACTTGAGAGACTGAATTCATTTTTGTATAGAGGACTGGTTAAAGGCAGATTGGTGGTGGCCCCCATATACCTGTCTTGTACGTTTAGAAAACATGCAAAGTATTGATATCTGCTGTTCAGCCTAGCTGATGCTCGGAGGCACCCAGCATTTCAAGTCCCCTGCTTGCAGAGCTAGAAGGTTTGGTTCTGGTTAGTCCCTGGCCGGTAACATAAAAGTACAGAAGCACTAAGCCTCAGCTCAAGCAGAGGCTTTCAAGAATTTCAGTCTCCTTACTGAAGGACTGGGTGCCAAGTATAGATATTGCAGATTTTAGGCTGCTTGATCTGGGGTTAGGAGCCTGGAAGCCAGGACACAGACTGGGGCTTTTAAGTGTTCTGGGCTCTCTGCCACAGAGCTGTGAGCTGTGCCAGGCTTCAGGGCGGTGGCACGGCACTCGCTGGGAAGTCCCCAGGAGATAAGTCAGCTTCATCTCATTTTGAAAAAAATTGCAAAACAAGAACCCCATAGACATTTGTGGGGGGGATGACAATGACTGTATTTTCCATTCCAAATCAGAGGGGGGAATCTTCCATTTTTCAGAGTACAAAAAACTAAGTTTTAGGCAATTCTAACCACAGTCTCAAGGCATCAATCTATTCAACTATTTAGGCAGCTATAGATTCATAGATGGAGAGCTAAACAGGTACTTGTTCCATCCTTTCACTGGGGAATATTTCTCACGCAGATTCAGAGTTCAGGAGCCAAAATACATATGGCTCTGTTTTACATCAGGAGGTGCTGGTACCTTTGAGGCTCCCAATAAGAAAGGCACAGACATGGTTAAGACAGGTAGTTATGTATATCTTATTTTCTTGAAGACTCTGACCATCCTGCCTCTGTTGCTGTGATTGATCGATCAGAACTTTGCAGCTGATATTGCCAGTTGCCTGTCACTACCATAAAAGCATCAGCATAGATAACTGGATGTATCATGCGAATTTGACCCCAAATTAAAAGGCACTTCACCACCACTTTCTTTCCTTGTTCTGTGGCAACCATTGCAACACGGCTAAAGATGTGTTTCATCTCCTGCTTTCAGAAGGACCTGCCAGTCTTTACACTTTCTGCTCAGGCCAGTATTAAGTCCACAGATGTTAGGAGAGTATCACCACTTATTCCTTCCGACCCTTGCATATGTGCAGCTCATGGCAACAGTACATGGCACAACAGTTCAAAAAAAGGTTGTGTGAGGCCACTGTCTTGTGTGGACCCTCTAGTGAATACTTTAAAATATCACGGTGAGTAGGGTGCATGTTCCCTGCTCTTCTGACCAGTGCATCTCTTTCTGGCTCTGCTCTACCCTCTGTTCAGTCCTGTAACAGCTCCTCAGCCTTGCTCTGAAGAGCTCAGCACAGCTCAGCTCCAGACTGGGGTAGTGCCGTTCCAAGAGACCAGAAATGTGTTTTGCTGTCTTTGAGAGCAGGGCATCTCAACCCTCAGTGATGACTATACTCTATGTTCTGCAATCTAATTAGTTTGTGAAGTATTTGGGGGGGGCTAATATATGCAGTGGTTGCTGGAGCCTTAAAAGTCAGCCTGACCTTTGCTTTGTTGACCAGAGCAAAAGTTGTTGCTGAAACAGAGGACTGGAAACTGCAATTTAAGTTTTTCTGTGCAGCAATCAATGTTTTTAAAACGTTCACTTAAGAAAAGAACTTCCTTCTTGATCACAAGTTTACATGCTGAATTCCACTCTGAAACTGATACTTACAGCTACTACGAATCTTTTAAAAGAAAATGGCTTCTAATTGCAATGAGATATGAGGCTTAAATAATATAATACTTGCAGAGATTGGACAACATGTATATTAATGAGTATAATTTTTTTTGTAGCCAACACATTGCAAACAAAGAAATAGAAAATGAACTACAACCTGAAAAAAAACCATGCTGGTGCCAGCAGTCACAATTATGGATGGCATGCAACGCAAATGAAGAGGTATCTCTTTTTCCTAGGGCATCCTCCCAGCTGGTTTTCTGATCATTGGCTGTTCAGTACACAAGTCTTCTTTATTAAGAGTTTGACCTATGCAGGAAAATCTGACAGTTACATAAAACGATACAATACTTGAGTCTATTATATGAAATTGAATTATTTGCATTTCACTTTTATGATACACATTTTTCCTTAACAAATCAATCCAAGGCCCGTTTTAGCTGCATTTGTAGAGACGCATTGACATCTAGTGGTTGCTAACAAATGTAACAGAATGACTCGTAATTTATTTGAAGTACTGGATCAGAGCATTAAATTGACTAACTCATATGCATTTCAGTCTCACAAAAGTTCAAATGTATGCTGTTCATTGAATGTAAGTCAGTATTCATTGCTATTTTATACATTTTATTGAAAGTCCTAAACTAAAGTAAAATAGAAATATACAGCAATCACTAATCACACTAAGGAAGGTATAATAGAAAAGTCACAAGTCTCCATATCTGTAGGTTACATTTTGTACTTTCTTCTGGAAAATTCCTAGAGGAAAAGAAAACCCTAGGCCTCTAGAATCTTCCAGCTTCCCACACTAAGATGAACTGCACATAACGTTCTTCAGCTTCCTTACTAAATAAAATGCTGTTGATTTGAGTACAATTCAGTTAATTAACTCTGTTTTCATTTGCCAGAAAACTTCTGCTAAAAATGTCTGTAAGGGAAATACTGTATCTCTTTTCTTTGGGTTAGGAGATGCGATGACTTATGTCTTTTTTTCCTTAGGCTAGCAATTCTCCTCTTACAGGCGATAATATGTGAGGGCCATATCTTCAACAACAAAGCTGACACTACTCCACCTTTAAAGCATAGATGGAAATGTTATTGTCAATTTTTGCAGGAGCAAAGTCAGGTCTATAAATAGAAATTCAGTGCCAACTTTAATTAAAAACTAATTGTTGTTGTACCATTTTGATATTAAAAGTTTCCTACTTGAAATTAAGTGAATTTTGAGGAGTGATTCCTGATTCCTGTGCAGCTATAGCACAGTCATTGATCATTTTTGTAGAGCAGAAGCTCAGTTATTCAACTCTCTTCCCTGTGAAATTTTTGTTTAATCTTTGCTAAAATTTCAGAGAGGTTATTCTTATGTTTTTAATGGTCAGCAGAACTAGTGCAGCAATTTAAGTGTGATTATATGCCAGGCATAGGCTGGCATTAGTACACTGCTAAAGATGAGACAGTGTGTGTTCAAGAATCACAAGCAGAGAAGTGGCAGTGAAAACAAGGCTGTACTGAAGTGGCAAGAGAAATTCCCAGAGACATCAGTCAAGCGTACCTGTGCTTCACACAGGTAAGCAGATTATACTGCTTGTAAGTGTTGGCCTAGAAGTTTCATGTTTTTGCAAATCCACCAGCAAAAATCCCTCAAAGGCAGAGAAAAGACATGCTTATGCGTCTAGGAATATATTACAACAGTCAGGGTTACAGACTTGTAAATCATTTTCCAAGCCATGGCTTTAATGAAATACTTGGTTTTGTCCTACAGACCGCGGAAAAACCTCCTAATCATCTTCACTTCTTTTCATATACTGCTAGAAAAGATTTGCTTCCTACCAGCCATGCAAATTCACTTTCGTCTTCTGATTCATTTTTCGGGGCAGAGGTTGTTCAGAGTTTTTAAGGCTTATCTGTGAAACACATGTGCAGATTCCTTTTAAATTTTCAAACATTGCTGTGGAAAGGGCTGAGCTAAAGGCAATGGAGACAGCTAGAAAGATGACTCTGGGAAATATCCTAATTACTTATTCACTGATAATACATACTACAGCATACGAGACTTTAGGACGTAAAAGGATTGTGAGCACAGCTCCTGAGACACCCTTGTGCTACGAAGAAGTGATAGGCCTAGCAGTAGCAAGGTTTCTGCAAGTGTCTCCAGATCAGTGAGATCTGTCTCTGGGTCGTGGGACGTCCATGGGCTGGAAGAGGTGGAACAACCCTTTCCTGTTTTACCTATCATATTTTGGTAATCCGGAGAAAACTCTCTGAGATTTTACAGTGACAAATCTAGTCCTACTGCCATGTTCTTCTTTTTGTTGGGTGGCACCACTGATCCAAATCCCAAACTAATTTTTGATGTCCCAGAGTTGAGACAATCTGAGCAGGTGCAGCTCCCACAGGAGTAACTTGAACATTGCTATTTCCCATTCTAAATATGGCTCCTTACATTTAATTAAAAATATCTCTGAATTATAAAGAAAGCATATTGGGGAAGATTCACAGAGAATAAAAGGAAAGAGAATAGAAAGGAGTAAAGTTAAAGGATTGCTTCCTCTTTGTGAAGGAATCTCTACAATTGGAAATAGTCCCAGTCTTATTTTCCTTCCACTGAAACCCATTATGTTTGCCCACAACAAAACTAACACAGTGAGGAAGTTAATGCTCTTCTTGCGTGCTAGCTAGTCATTAGAGGTTCACAGTAAGGAAGGTGATCAGAGAATACTTGTCACATGCCCCAACTACCCTCATTCAAGGCAACTGCCACCTCAGTGCATCATATGAGGCAGGTCAAGCCTCGGGTGAAGCCAGCTTTCTGTGTAAGAATTTTAATTAGCAACGAGTACAATAAAATACATAAGCTGCTGAAGGTTAACAAGTGCTACTGTTTGAGATTTATGCTCAAATCTATGCTGTGTACTTCCCTTTCCTCACAGCCATAATGGATTAGCAGTATACTGGATAGTAATCTACAAATATTACAATCATCCTTCTAATCTTATTAACAAACATGTAAGAAGCATTAAGGACACATTTATACTGGTTGTGGGAAACAGTCCAAATACAACGAACCACAAGCTGCTTATCTACAAGTAAAACCAGCATTATATGACTCAAGGGGGCCAAGTTAATCAGAGCTATCAAGAGACTAATTCAGATCCAGAGGGCTGGGAAGGCAGATTAAATGATCGTTCACAAATCGTAACTCATTGAAAGCATACACTATACAGTATTGTAACAATAAACAATGATCTTCTGTCAGGTGCAGTTTCCTGCTTTCTATATAACTGTGTTTTGACATTTTAAGTATCTCATCAGCATTTTTTTATCCCTAAATCATGCATGTGTAGCATTATAACTTAGCTTGTTAATCATTAGACCCGTAGGAAGGAAGGGGTAGACTGCAAAAATAAATCTAAAATTGTTCATGATTTCAGGTAGCATTACTGTGCTCACTACAAACATGTAAAAAATATAATAAAATACAATCCAACATGTTGTGGACAAAAACTAGAGAGAGCAGCTGAGGGAAGGTGAAAAACCAGCTTTATAAACATCTTAGGCTCCTTTGCTTCACAGAAGAGAGGGGAAGGCACTGCTGATTGATTTTTCACTTTTAAAACATTGTGTAGAAATACTGAAATGTGCAGTCTTAGCAAGGAAATCAGCACAGCAGTGTATAGGCTTGTTCACTGACTCCACTATGTTTGGAACAACCAGGCTCTTACCCTGTTATGTCTTTATTCTAGTAGGACTGATACTATCCGTAGGCTATGATTACTTCTGATCTCTCTTTAGAACTGTCTTCCAATGGCTCAGTTATCTGTTTTTCAAAGCAGTTAAACATTTGTTCTTAGTCTACTTGCTTTTTTTCCCTCTATTTCACCAGACCTTGCAAAGACTTTTTCATCACTTACCAGAAGTAAAGGACTCCTCCAAGGACTACAGTTAGTGGCACTTGTTTCTGATCTCACAGGACATGGAACACTCTCCAGTTCTCTCTACCACATAATCTTCTACATATCTAGTGCCTGGTTTTTCATGGCTCTGCGCTGCATATATTTACTTACTTCAGCACAGAGTGAGTGAGAAAGGCTGCTATTGCAGTCTGGGATAAAGGACAACACAACACCTTGGAAAGAAGAGATATAAGCCTCTAATTAAAATAATTAAATTATACATGTTTTTGTTATTTTTTTCATAGAAAATGTAAAGGTCTTCAGGCTGGAAGAACAAAGCTGAATGCAATGAGGGGCTAAAAACAAGTGAGTGAAGACAGCGGTTCAATATGATAGCACTGTCAAAACAAACTTACACAGATTTGTCCCAAACTATCTGAGCAACATCATTTGTCCCTTTTTATGACTTTATGGAAGTCATAAATACTTGGGTTTTTCCTCTCTTCCCCTTTCCTTTCCTCCTGTGAAAAACTCTACACATCTCAATTATAGCTCTAGGAAGGTGACTTCCTCAGTGCTCGGCACAGCCCTTTTTGTTTTTTTTCATAGCATGCAATATTTGCTCTCACCTCTTACTTCTACTCCAGATCTTATCCAAATCTGCCTTCTCTATAGCTCAGGTTTTCTGCCAGGTCCTATTATTTCCAAGATACCAACTGGCATCAAAACTCCAAAACCACTTGCAGTGTGAAATAAGTACTTTCCTGTTCATTCCTGTTTCTCAGCATCTTTTCTGACCTCCTGGTTTACTCTGACTTTTTCTCTAAGGTTTCTTAATTGCAATTATCCTCAAAAAAGAATCAACCATTTCCATTCAAGCTCCCGGTCTGAATTTTTACTGCCATTTCTCCAAGATCTTGTTCTTACAAGGCCACCTGTTTGGACTACCCATACGTCCTCTTTCAGGTTCAACAATAGCTATTAACCCTTTTTTGTCAGTTTCTTTCTTTCTGAATTTTCCCAATTACCTGTAAATGAAAAGTGAAGTCCCTTTGAAGGTATGTTGGTTGTTTCAAATACCTGCCCACATCGTAGTACATTATGAGGCCTAATGGAACTCTTTGGTTCCGTATAATATTTCTTTTCTGTCAGAGTGCATTTACACGTCCAAAGACATAAACACTCAGTATGTTGTAATTAAATAGCCACCAGAAAAGAGGACGTGTGCTTACCTACCCATTTTTTTCTTACAGAACAAAGCTGTGGAAGGCAAGAAGTTTGCCTAGGTCTGTAGCATCAGGTGCCAATGACAAAGAGTCAATAAAAGAACAGGCAGAACAAAAATGCTCTAATTTATTTGATTTTGGCTTTTTCTACCGGAATTTAGAAGGAGGCACCAAAGGTTTTCCTCAGACTAGCTCAAAAGGAAAAATTGTCAAATATAAGGAGACATGCTCTGATTATATGAAACCAAATTACAAGAGAAATTAGACAGCATTACCTAGTCTTTTGCGAGAAGTATAGCCTGCTGAGGGAAGAGAAAGGACAGAAAGTAAAAACAGCTCTAGGAAGAGACATGCAGGGGTTATTCACAGCTTGGGAATCCTTTTATATCTTGATCAATCTGAAATAGAGCTTTGAAGCATATATATGCCCTGCTGAGCAACTAAGCAACTGGAAGGATAGACATTTATAAAAGCTGATGGGACTGTCTTCTTTAAGCTATATTATTTTGTCATCTCCTTTCTGAGTCAAAATAAAAAAATAAGTATTCACTAAGGAAATCCGTGTTTTTGTTTCCATCAATGCACCCCTTTAATTTTAAACCCATCTCTCTGTTTTATTCAGCTTTATTCAGTTTTCAGTCTATGTATTTTACATAGGGTTCGGCTGCTTGAAAAAAAAATATTTTCCTAGCCTGTGTCAGTGTACATCAGCTTTTCCCTTCCGATGTTATTTTTTTTCTTAAGCAGATCATGTCACCTGAATATGACAATACAAATGTTTGGGGGAAAAAACAAGCAGATATGAAGCTCCATATATGCCAGTGGTGAAAGGACATATGTATAAAGACTGCAGGCAGACCTCATCCATTCATAGCAAACTTTGGCTGAAGTCATTGACATATTTCCTAAAAGGATGTGCACATGCTAGCTCTAGCATAAAGCAACATAGCATATCTCAGGGCACAGACATACAGGCATTTTGTGAGAGCTGGTGCTGGGAGCAAAAACTGAGATAGGGAAATTGATTTTATTTATTTCGGAAGAAATGTTTATGCATTAAGAATCTGATGCAGTGGTGTATAAAGCTCAAGTTTAAACATGTGCTTACATGCTTTTGTCAATTCAGATAACTTAAGCATATTTTGGTGCTTTGCTGAATTGGGGTCATGCCTTTACAGCATTCTAACTACAGGGAAAATGCTGTTATTTCTTTTACTGGCAAGGCACAGGGAGACAGATAGATAGAACAGCTTTGAAGCAATCCCTGGCACAAAGCAGAACTAACAAGTACAAGTTCTCATGACAAGTTAAAACAGAGTTAATGGGTTCATGATGTATTAGCACCCACGGTTCAAAACTGCCTGGAAAGGTGAAACAGCAGCTGTAACTTGCAGTCCTTTCAGTGGCAGACTGGAAACAAATGTGTGCCATCTCCTGTGGGCCACCACTTCGTAAGCAAGTAGCTAAATGACCCCGTTTTCTTTTGCTGTGTTTGGAGCTACGTTACACTGCTCTCTGCTGGGTTATTTGTGGAATCATAGCATGAGGCGATTTGCATTCCAGCTTGTCTACACCATGAACCTCAGGTATCAGAAACAACTTGCTGTGAAGTAGACCAAGATGTGAACTTAAGAGTACTTCTGCAACTTTGTTATAATGTCCATATGCAAATTTTTACCCCATGCTAAATCTGAGGTAGCTTACTGTGAGAGAAAGCAATGAATGCTGACTTCACAAGCCAAAATGATGGTAGATTAAAGATGGTAAAAATCCCTTGATGTTTTACTATGGGATAAGAATTTTTTTGTGGATAATAACTGCAGAATAGCTCTTGTTCTGCCAGCTTACATCTTTGTTTACCTCACAGTAGCCTGTGTGCATCCATGCCCTCATTTGTAGAGATAACAGGCTCTAATCGTACTGCTGTTATTTTAGAGGTTTAACTTCTCATGGGCATAGTCTCTCTCTGGATCAAATTTTCCTATAGCACATCACAGAGGTGTAATCACGCTAGAATAGTCCTTTCCTGCCAAAAGCTTCTCTGTGCTAGGTCAGACAACTATACTACGTAACTTAAAAATATTCTGTAAAACATCCACTTACTTATTCATCAAGTTCCAGCCTTTGTTGCTATTTTATTAAAAGTTTCTATAATCTACACAGTTAACATCAATGCTAATAAAAATTAGCTCATAGAAAGCACACACATAAAGTACGCACTCTTTGAAACCACTTAAGGACTGGGAACTCCATTAAGGACTTAAGTTGGCAAGGTTTTGAGCTGATAAAAGGTGATCTCTATCTCACTTTCATCTCACCTGTTTCTCCCAGAAGAGAGTGTGATATTATTCTCCCTTTAGGCTCACTAACAGATGAGGAAATCAAAGTAACACTAGAGCTTCTGATTCAATGTGTGGTTATAGATAAGAGTATTTCTGAAATAATGAAGATTGTAAGTGAATACCTGCTCTGAAAGCTGGTTCTGTTTAAGAATGTACTAGCTGAAATTGTTTTTAGCAGTTTACTTTTGCACCATTAATAAGCCCCAGATCATGACGACTGAACTTCCATCTGGTCACCTTAATCTCTTTTAAAGAACTCAGCGTGGTTAGTACCTGACTTAATTTGCAGACTAACAATGATGTTGGCACCCAGTCGTCTTTGCTGCTGAAATCTAAAAATGTCCGCTCCTTGAGACAGATCAGTGGATACATGAAGAAAAGCCAGCCATCGCTTCTCACACAATTCATTGCTAAGTCTAAGTGCTGAAGGTTCTCCAAGTGTTTTTTCTCAAAAAAATTGCCTGTGAACATATATTTGTTTATGTATTTTTACTTCAAACCCTAAAGAAGAGAACGATTCCTGTTCAGGATATTGAAGTAGTTGAGTCTTAGTGAATTCATTAGAACTTCTATGCTTAAAAATAACACCCCGAACAGAAAAGAATTTAAACGTGTTTGCATATTACTTTTTTCTTTTAGAACCACGAAAGTAAAGCATAGCAACCACAGATCACAACGTTTTTTATACCTAGGCTGATGTATTCTTCCTTGTTAAAACTTAATCCTGCAGTATGTTGCTTACAAGAGGATCCTTTTAACTACATAGAGGTCCTTGACTTAAATGGGGCTATGGACTGCTTCTCTTGATCACTCACGCAAAAAGCATTGCAAGATCATGAAGATTCTCTTTGATTTGACATTTCATTTCTGTTGCATGCTCAGGAGTGGTGAATGATGTGGCTTCATGTAGTTTTTATGTCTCCCTGATCTTCAGCTATCTCTGTCGATAAAAGTTATAGTAGTATTAAGAATGTAACTGTATTGGTCTTTTCTCACATACTGACATGCATTCAGTAACAGATATTATGATTAGATATAAAAAGATGCAACAAGAATACTTGTTGTATTCCTGTCGTGTTTATGGAGGAGACACTGTAATTCCCTGAATTAGTGAAGATTTTCCCTCTCAGGGAGTCCTCGCAAGTAATCTCCAGCTGCCCGTAGTCTCCCTTGCACTACTTACAGAGTAAAAATGGTCTTTACCAAATATAAAACGTGGCTCATTATTTGGCTCATCTAATGCTATATATATATGTATATGTATATCCTTCCCAAGCCTGCTACTATTTCACTTTCACTATTAAAAATTGCTGTTTTTCTTGAACTATTTTTGGTTTGGTTTTATCTGGGTTCCACAATGATTTATGCTCAGTAGAATATGATTTTCTGTTATTTCTTTTGTTTTATACCTGTTTTTCTCCACCATCAAGTCATGCGAAGTGCAGAAAAGTACAGTCTGGGTGCTTGGATGAAAATTACTTTCACGCATTTGGATGGCACAAGCAATGATGACAGAGAGTGGAGTCTTTATAAGGTTCTTCATGGAAGTGGCCTCTTTAAGCTGATTTAACAGACCATCTGCCAGTTCATTTCTCAAGACATTTTTAATGAGCATCTTGCAACTCTCTGATAGATCTCCTACTTCAGCAATTAGAGACCCAAACTGTCTGATTTTATGGATAGACTCAGTCCTGCTAGAAACAACCACCATGTTCTTGAATTCGTGGTTTTCTTTAATCATTGATTCTATCTCCGGACAGTTTGGGGGTTTGAATTCATCATATCCATCTAACAGGAAAGGACCCTTTGTCTTTGTGCTAGTAGCATTTTCATGAAATCTTGTATGCAGATGGGGTACTGTTCAAAAAGAAGCTGATCACAGACTGTGTCATATAGTCCACCTCTTGTGCTAGTCAGGCTGATAAAGAAAACAATTTTCAAAGCAGAACAATTTTCAGAAGATCAGTGTACAGCAATTCTTTTTAGAAGAGATGGTTTTCCTTTGCCAGCTTCTCCTTCCATAATGCAGGGATTTCTCAGTCCATCCAAAAGGTCATTTAGCGTCACTTGCCCTTTCCTGCTATTATGTATATCTTTTTTCCATAATGAGACATCAGTGTAGGCGTTCCCAAATCAAAAATTATGTCAATATCACTACCCAGAGGGTGATACTTTTGAAAGCTGAAGACAAATACACATACTTTAAATCCTGCACCAAGCCATATAATTTATCTTGTTCCACTTGCCCAGTAGTACCTAATGCAAACAGATCATGCATCAGTGAATTAAGTAGTCAATGATTTTGACAACTGAAACTTGATTAATTTTGGAAGAACTATCTGAATGTATTTGTTCTATCAATGAAATGGTGATAAGCAAGAAGCATGAGATGTACTTACTGTCCACTTTCTAAGCAAGACTTAATTGATAAGGGCTGTAGCGACTCCTCTTGCGGAAGACCAGTCCAGTGTGAAGATACCACTCTGGCTCCACCTAACTACTTATTCGACAACATTTTGAACTGATCCTCTTCACGGAGTTGGATTCCAAAGAAGAGATGTGGGCTTGCACACAAGCATATGAAAGCTTACACATGCAAATACATGATGAGAGTATTAATTGACAGCTTTTATATGTGAAAAGATGGCATTTATATATAGCTATTTGAAAGATATTAGAGTATTAGATAAATATTTGCAAGTCAGTAACAGTTTTTGACAGAGGGCTGAATGAACTTTTAATCTAATTATTTTTTAAACTATATCTTTTGCATTTTTATTACTTTCCACTAGTTTAAGAGTTGCTTTCATTCAGTTTAAGTTTGGAGATGAGCTTTGTTGAACCTCAGATGTAATGAAATGTAATAAAGTTGAGATTAAGTCTGAAACTTTAAAAAAAAACTAGTTCTTAAAGGGATTTCTGGAAATTTCACATTAACCACTTCTTTAAAAAGTGTGTATATGCAGGCTAAGGAAAGGGGCTGGGTCCAACGTATTTCAAAAACAGATGGTTTTTGCGGGTGGAGTAAAGAAGAATACAAGAATTCTCTCGCAAATTGAAAGAAATCAGAGAATCCTATTTCAGCGAAATGCTTTGGTAACAAAGGGCATGCCTCTCTAGGAGTCCTGAAAGACTAGCCTAGGTGTATGCATTAAATTCAGTCATTAATATAGACCTTCAACAACGTAACATATTTGCAGCCTGTGAATAGGCAGCTTCAGTTTCCAGGGAAGAGGCTTATATTTAAAAAACTCAGTATATAACCTCATTAAACTCAATATGAACTTTGTCTATAGAAGTGACCTAACTCAGTGTTCAGCTCACCTACAACTCACTCATCGTAACAAATGTTAGGATGTGTTTCACAGTCTGAACTTTCGCTACCTGATCACAGAGGATTTTCATCCTTTTACAATCTTTTATTGGATTTGGGTTCCCCTCTGTGTATCTTACCTTTGTAAAATTTCTGAGTATTCACTACCTAATTCTCTCTAATGAAACAATTCAAATCACCCATACAGAATTAGAGTTTGCTTAAATACCGAATTATAAAATTTTATTAAAAATGAGTGTAAGCTTTTGTGTTTTCTTCTACAATAATTTAACTTCTAACTAAAAGACAAAAACGTAAACAGTAATACTTATAATATCCTTGCAGATGGTGAAAGAGAAAAGGGTTTTGTTTCTCAAGTGACTTAATGAAGAGATAGCAGGCTTCTGAACCTTTGCTCAAAATCATGTAAATCATCATTCTTGAGGCTTCTTGTTCAGCCTTTTTGCAGACAATAGTGTTCACTTCTTCACGAGACAGTATGTTGCTAACTAAAAGGTCATCCACTATTTGCTTGACAGTGACCATTCCCATTCTTTGAATGAGATGTATTCTGTTGCTTTTTATAAGTTCCACTGAGGAGAGAGAATTCAATTTCTTACAACAAATCTAGCTCAAAGTAGCTGCCACAAAAACTGCCCTTCAGTATTCAACCTTCTTTTGTAACATAAGTGTTTTTGGGGTGCACTGAGCACCTAATACGTACACATGTGCAAACAGCATGCAGAAAATAGTGAGACCTTAATAGGAATATGGAAACGTTTATAAAAGTGTACTGTGAATGGATAGAAGGCTACTGGTTAAATAAAGGTGTAGTGGAGAAGGTATCAGTAGGGGTTTGAAATGTTATGTCTGAGATGTTGGCCAACATCACAAAAACAGGGATTAACATTTTCAGAGGAAAATGCTTTTGAAAATTATATTATTTACTGATGTATTTAAATACGGGTTTATATTTCTGGATCTTTATTTGAAAATCTTGGTGAGTTTATGCAGAATATTAATTTGATTCTTCAAATGAAACCTGTATGAAGTAGTTAAACACTATAACACTCATTTTAAGATTAAAAAAAAATTATGTCCAGATGAGTTAGTTACACTTGTGCACAGGCTCATAAACTGCCCTGAACATATCCCAGGATGAAAACATCCCTGAACAGGGAGGATTCTGTACCCTCTGGCTGGGATGGCTATGAAACACTGTCTAGACAGGCAAGTGCTCCTAGCCAAAAGGAATGTATATATGAAGTTTATCTGTTTGTAACTTGGAGAAAGTACACGTTCTCAGCTCCCCAAACGGCCTATATCTGGCAAAACCATTTTTGAATAGCCAGTTGAAGGTGAAGGTATAATGGAGGCAGTATAGGACAAGAAAGACAGCCTTTTCAGGGATCTGTTTAAGGAATTTAAGCTTCTGTATAGTTGTGGGGAAAAGGAAAAAATTAGTCTTTACAAGTCTGAAATCATCTACAATATTTTGGAATAAGCTCTAGAGGTGACTTTAAGATAGGTTATACATTGAGCTCAGAAAAATGTTTTGTCAGAAAAAACGATTAATTCAAAAATTTCTAAATGTAATAAGTTGAAATAGAACATTTTGATTCTCTCTAAAGGTTTCCTGTAAAAACTTTTAGATTAAGACTTCTTACAATGTTAATGAACAGCCATAATATATAAGTAGTACATAAATGTAGCAATTAAAATGGACTGCTTTGTAAAAAGACATTTTCCTTTTCAGGTTATTAATTTATTACTATTTACATCTAACATTGAATAAACTGTAGTTGTAAAAATCTTACTTGTTCAGACTGAGAGTTTTAAAGCTTGAACTATGCATCAGAGAATATAATATCCTGACTGAAAAACAAAACGAGTCAAGAGGTTGAATACTCCAGATATTACTATCTTTTATCCCCCGTTGAGAAAAAAAAAAGACTTTTCGTGAAATGCTGATCTAAAACAGGTCAGATAGATACAACTATATCCTGTCCAGGTGAATGGACTGAAAGTACTTCGATTCAGCATCATGCATTTTAAACCATGATTCAAATCAATAAGCAGGAAATCCCAATTTTAGCAACTGATTTTAACTTTTACACTTTAAATATTCTTCTAAGAAGCAGATCATTCTCAAAGACTAGCATAATAATTTAAATATATCCTTTATATTTGGTCATTAGTTTTGATAATCAGAAAGATATAGTTTATTTTTCACATTTACATAAACAGTTTCATAGTGTAATGCATATTTGCAGATTCTTGCTTTTTCCATTTTTATCATTAAGGATGTGAATGAGGCATACCTTTTTTTTTTTTTTTTTTTTACTTTGAGTAATGCCAAGATAGAAATTGTAATCAAGGTAAGAGTTTATTACAAAAATAACATTTAAAAGCATGTATTTATTACATAAAATTAAATAAAGCTACCTTAAATAAAATTACTTAATCTTAATAGATACAACTGAGAAAATAAATTATACTTGTGAAAATATGTAGCAGATCACATTAAAAGTCCATCAAGTTCAGTATCCTCTCTCCAGCAATGCCCTCTATGAGATGTTCCACTCCTTGGGATCTTTTCCATTTTTGTTCTGTCCTTTCTGAGATGGAGTGCTAGAACAGAACACAGTAATAAAGTACAAGTGCACTATGGATTTATACAGGCCCATAATATTGTTCTCTCTTTCATTCTTTATTATTTTTCTGATAATTTCTCCTATTTGATTTTTGACTTAAACTGAGCATTGAGCAGATATTTTCATAGACCTATCAGTTTTAACTCCCAGGTCTCATTTCTAAGTGTTAATCACCATCCTCGTGTATGTAAAACCATGATTTTTAAGAACTTAGCAGTATACTGAACGAAAAATCCTGTTTGTTTAGACAAGTTTTTTTTTTATTTCTTAAAATACTGAAATGCCAATTGTAGAAGCACAATCTACTGACAGTAACCTTCTCCAAGGCAACACTTAAATATTCTAAAGCTTCTAGAATTCACAATGGTCTCACTTCTTCCCATAACTTGGAATTACATTACACGTTGGATGCTTCAATCTGACAGCCTTAAGCACACAGAAATAATGGCCAGTTTGGAAAATAGGACTTTGAGAATGATAGATGTATTTCTTTCTCATCTTTACGTAGTAATAGTACTACTTAGTACTACTTAGTTACCAGTACACAAAACAGTTAAATGTTAATAATTAGTAGTAATTAATAATAATAAATAGTAGTATTCTAGATTACTACTTAGCAGTAAGTTCAGGAGAACTATTCTGTTTTACAGGGCTGAAAACTAACTAACTACAGTGCTAATTAGAACTTGCTCCTGTAAAAAGTATCACCATATATATTACACCTTTCCTAAAAGCTTTTCTAAGCAAATGTCACACAGGCTTTGTTTAAAGAAACTATTAAAATAAATTGCTGCAAATTCCCCACTGTCAGACAAAGGCACCTAGAGATTCTTAGAGAGAAACTTTTATATTAAAATAAAGTTAAAATATCTCTGAACATTCTTCTTTACAAATATTAAAGAAGTAGTAAGAAAGAAAACCATTTACTGACATCAGTTTGCTGTCAGTAAAAAGACTCTCTCAATAAGAAGCATATTCTCCTAGAGCTTGTCAAAAACTGACTACGCATTATCTGCAGGTTCCTTCTCTGCAAGTTTATGTCTTATGCAATTGCTTAATGTCCTGTTTGCAGAAATAATATGTTGCGCAGTACCTTGGTATTGCCAGAAATATGTGGAAATACATCACTGTTCTTTGATCGGAAGCAGGTTCCCATTCATAAATTCCAAATTCCACTATTTGGAATTTTAGGACATAGCAGTTATCAAAAACCTTCAGCCCAGGGTTAATAGTCAAGTTAATAAATACTTCCCTGCCTGTAGGAATAAATGTTTCTACTAGGCATATACGTCATTCGCTCTTTAATGGTTCCATAAAAAGATGATACCTTCAATTCAGGAGTGAGAGGTTCACCGCAGGATCCTATTTATATACAGGCTATGACATGGAGTCCTGCTCTTCCAAGAAGATAGGACTTGTGGCTTTTATCACACGTTATAGTACAACTACCTCAAGCAACATGATCTACCTGGACAGGCCCAAAGAGAGGACCTAACAACCCTAAGTGCAAAGGTAAAAGCCATTTCAAAGTCGATGATTTATACCATTAGTATAATGATTAGCATAAACCGGTATTTCTCTGAGATATGAGGAGTACAACTCCCCAGCAACTCTGCCTAGTTCCTCTTATCACAGCAGTTGGTTTCAGACTTCCCCCAAGAAAGCAGAACAACATTCTGAACATTGATGCCTTTCCTTTTCATGCTGTAAATATTGCAAAATGTTCCAGAAAATTCACGTGCTACATGATTCTGTAATTCTGCAATTTAAATTAAACACGTTGATATGAGGGGAGAGCAGTGGATGTTGTCCACCTGGACTTCAGCAAGGCTTTGGACACTGTCTCCCATCACATCCTCCTAGGCAAGCTCAGGAAGTGTGGGTTAGATGAGTGGACAGTGAGGTGGTTTGAGAACTGGCTGAATAGCAGAGCTCAGAGGGTTGTGGTCAGTGATGCAGAGTCTAGCTGGAGGCCTGTAGCTTGAGGTGTCCCCCAGGGCTCAGTCCTGGGTCCAGTGTTGTTCAACATATTCCTCAGTGACCTGGAGGAAGGGACAGAGTGCACCCTCAGCAAGTTTGCTGATGATACTGAACTGGGAGGGAGAGGCTGACACACCAGAAGACTGTGCTGCCATTCAGAGGGTCCTGGACAGGCTGGAGAGCTGGGCAGAGAGGAGCCTCCTGAAGTTCAACAAAGGCAAGTGCAGGGTCCTGCCCCTGGGGAGGAATAACCCCAGGCACCAGTACAGGCTGGGGGCTGACCTGCTGGAAAGCAGCTGTGCAGAGAAGGACCTGGGAGTCCTGGTCGACAACAAGTTAACCATGAGCCAGTAATGGGCCCTTGTGGCCAAGAAGGCCAATGGTCTCCTGGGCTGCATGAGGCAGAGTGTTGCCAGCAGGTCGAGGGAGGTGATCCTGCCCCTCTCCTCAGCCCTGGGGAGGCCTCATCCGCAGTACTGGGCTCCCCACTACCAGAGAGACATGGCACTACTGGAGAGAGTCCAGCGGAGGGCTACCAAGATGATTAGAGGGCTGGAGCATCTCTCCTATGAAGAAAGACTGCAAGAGCTGGGCCTGTTCAGCCTGGAGAAGAGAAGACTGAGAGGGGATCCCATCAACGTGTACAAGTATCTGAAGGGAGGGTGTCAAGAGGACGGGGCCAGCCTCTTCTCTGTGGTGCCCAGTGACAGGACAAGAGGCAACGGGCAGAAACTGAAACGCAGGCAGTTCCATCTGAACCTGAGGAAAAACTTCTTTCCTGTGAGGGTGACTGAGCACTGGCACAGGTTGCCCAGAGAGGTAGTGGAGTCTCCTTCCCTGGAGATATTCAAAACCCGTCTGGATACGACCCTGGGAAATATGCTCTAGGTGACCCTGCTTGAACCTGGGAGGTTGGACTAGATGATCTCCAGAGGTCCCTTCCAACCTCGACCATTCTGTGATTCTGTGATAAAATAACCCTTTGCAGATAGACTGTATCTGTGGCTATCTTACAAGGCATTTGTACACAGCACAATTTCCTACAGCCTTTTTAAATACTCCCTCACACAGCTTGCTATACAGTCAGCCAGAACTCAAGCAATTAATTGTCCTATAGCTAGTAGGAGTGAAGCCAATACTTGTGAACAGTTAAGATACTTGGAATGGTGGTTGTGTGCGAAAAGTTGCAAGACAATTTA
This sequence comes from Struthio camelus, assembly GCF_040807025.1. Taxonomy (NCBI): domain Eukaryota; kingdom Metazoa; phylum Chordata; class Aves; order Struthioniformes; family Struthionidae; genus Struthio; species Struthio camelus. The sequence goes on from NC_090944.1 coordinate 102,735,671, forward strand.
AACCTCAGCAAACAAACTGCAGCAACTGATGGTTGTTCACAAAATTTGCACCTGTATTCTGGGCCTTAATCAATGAATGTTATTTCTAAAGTGCACAGAAAGGGCAAATACATAAAATGGTGAGAAATCTAGCAGTAGCAACAGGTTGAAACAAATTCCCTAATTAATACTGTCGTGGAACACTTTTTTCAGAATTTCACCCTGAACTGAAACCCGGGGCAAGGTCTGATTTGGCACAGCCAGTGCTAGAGTGCCCTTAGGCAGCACAGGCCAGGCAGGGGCCAATACATAGCTCATTTGCAAAAAGTCAGAAGGAGAAAGGAAAGGGCTAGAAAGGCTCCCCCAGGAGACTGGGTAGGGTAGTGTGTAGTTTCTGTATACCATTGTACTCATTCAGAAAAGCTGAAATTGCTCAAGCAAAACTAGGAGAGACGATGCTTCAACCTTTCAGAATGAATCATCAGTGATTCTGGTGGCTCCTTACCTAACAGCTTAAGCCTGGGACAGCTCCCAGAGAACCCATGGATCACATGTTTTGGAATTCTAAGGTAACAGACAAGAGCTACTAAAGGACAGTCACAACCCGCCATCTCATTGGTCATTTACTGGGCAAAATGAGGACATAAGCTGTGACATAGGTACTTGGTAATATGTTAGATTGATTGTCATGGATTATTACTGAATGTTACTGTATTTCCATTCTGTCCTTCTCCCTTCTCTTTCTCCCACTCAATACATAAAATAAAGAAGTTAAACCCACGTCTTTAATTGGTTGCAAGTAGGAAAATATAGTTACTGAGAACTCTTGATTTAATTTGCCAGGATTGAGTGTGGGTGTTTGGTGCTATTTTAGTGCTTCAGTGAAGACCCTAGTAAGCTACATATTGCCAAGTTTTATGAAGTAAAAGGTCTAATCACTGACTCCATTAAGAGAGAGACCCAGGTTCCTAGTTCTTCAAAGTATAGACCACATGTAGAGATATTGTGCTTGTCCTCTTGTTATACCAGGGGCTGACAACAGCATCTCCATCATATTATTTAAAAATTCATTTAGTACTACACAGGCCTCTTTGCAGGACAGTCAAAAATATGCTTCACAGCACTATGATCTGCTAGATTATGAGTGGATTGTTTGGTGATGCTTTGCAGGCTTTTGCAGAGTTGCTACTAGCAAGTCCTGGTAAAGGGGTTACCTTGGATGCAGTAGTTTATACTGTGGGAAAAGTTTTTAGATCCTATTCTATTCTATTCTATTAAAAACCTGTGAACGAAAAAGACAATTTTTCTGGAGTGTACGTAATGCGTTGTATTCTATGTCAGACTAATCACCACATCAGATTTCCTCCTAGAAAAGGGAATTCCAGGACAGCAGTCCAGAAACCTTTCAACTGTAGGCCTGAGAGAATAGTCTGTTAGTATGTTAGGTTGAATTGACCCTTGTGGAGCCCTGATTTGGCAGAAGGACTACCAAAGGCACCATTAATACACAGGGACCTGCCATAGCAGCAAACATCATGAAAGCTGCTTGCAGGTGTTGAGAGGGAGCAAAGGTGTAAGAATAGGAAGAGAGGAGATAGGATTCAGGATAACAGAACAGATTTAGGATTGCATGTGGAAAGAAATAAGCAAATGGTCTGCAGATAACCATGACGATACAGGGAGGCGGAGCCATATTAACTGTCAATGGATAGATGGAGGCCTATCCTTTTTGCACGATCAAAAGGAAGGATTCACTTTTTCATATCCATAGTGGAAGAAAAACATTTGGGATAGTGGTTTTCCTCAATGGTCAAAGAAAAATATAAAGCCCAAAGTTATTTTTGAAAGGTTCATTATTTGCCAGCAAATCTTTTGATACCTGATTTTTGGCCTGGTGCTTACATATCTTACCAACCTGTTACAGAGGTCTGCCACAAGTCTTGGAGCAGAGCAGCTTAATCAGCACAGGCCATTAGCCAGGGACATGCATGAGCGGGGAAGCAGGGGGGACTGAGCTCTGGGGTACAGCCCCAAACTCCCCACCGCCCATTCCCATCACTGTGCCTTTGCACTACGCAGGGCCCAGGCGCCTCCAGCTGGGGCAAGGCTCAGGGCGTGCTCGCACAGGGACAGCTACTAACGGCGCCGTGGAAAACCGTGTAACCGGCAGGCGGTACTGCCTGTGAGGAGGGAGAAAGACAGGCATTGCGCTTCGGAGGTTATCTTGCGGGGCGGAGAGGCTGCGGCCGTACCCGGTTACGGCGGGAGGGTGCGCACTCGCCTCACGGATGGCGGCGCCGCGGGGGCGGCCGCGGCCGTTGGCCGGGCCATGACGTAGGAGCCGGCCGCGAGCAGGGTGACGGTTGGAGCCCTGTAGAGGGCGGGGCGCGCGAGCCGGGCGGGGCGGGGCGGGGCGGTGCAACGACAGAGCCCGTGTATCTCCGCCCTCTTCACCTCCCCCCCCACCTCCGGCTTGTGTGTTGTCCAATCAGGAGGGGTCTTATACTGGAGTCGAAGTGACCTCACTCCCCGAGACGTAGCCGGAGAGCCGGTCAGAAGTGGCCCTGTGGTGGCCAATCGCGGCGGGCGTTGCAAGCAGCCAATCGGAGGGGTAGTGTCGGTTGTTGTTGCCCTGCGAGGCGGTTGCGCGGTGCGGGCTGGGTCGCTGCCGCCGCTGAGGGAGGGACGCGGGGAGGCCCTAGGCCGCGGTGCCCGCTCGCCGCCCCCACTGCCCCGCGGCCCCCGCAGCGGGCGGGGAGATGCAGCCCCCGGGCCCTCAGCAGCCGCCGCTCTACGCGCCCAGCAACGGGGACTTCACCTTTGTCTCCTCGGCCGATGCCGAAGGTGAGCGCGGGGCCGCGGTTGGGGCCGCGCTCGCCCTCTCGGGAGAGGGGCCCGGCCTGACTCCGGGGGAAAGCGGGCGGCTCCCGCGCCGCTGATGCAAGAGGTGCCCTCGTTTTGCCTTCCCCTCCCCCGCTCCCGAGGTTGGTGGCGTGGCTGGAGGCGGAGCAGGGTCGAGCATCGCGGCGGCTGGGTCGCAGCAGTCCTCGGCCCGGGCCGCCGGGGACTCCGCTGCTTCGCGAGCGGTGGCTAACGCGAGGACGGGCTGCCGCTTTATCTCCGTGGCAGAGCCGGTCCTGCTCCTTTGGTTGTCTGCTTTTCCGGCTGCTGTAATCAGGATTATGCTAGGTGGCCTGACATGTCAACTCTTGTCCCGGGTCGCTCCTCTTTCCCAAGTTGCTAGAAGTGTCCTTTGGTATCTATTAGTGATTGTACTCTAAGCTTACCTTCGATATACTGCCTTGTCTTCTTACAGCTCAGTAATGCTGGGAGAAGGACCATTCTGTGTAGTTTAGGGGGTGAAGTGTAGCCCTGCTGCCTGACTGCTGCACAAATTGCTGTTGTATACTAATATGCCGTGAAGATCTTATGTCTCAACACTGCAAAAACATACAAGAGTCAACATTGTGCTACTTTTTTTTATTTTAATAGGTAATAATCTTTTGGGCTCTACCTGTTTAAACAGTCACCTTTTCTACTTGTGTATTTATTTAGGTACAAGTTTTTTAGTTGTGAATAGGAGTAGGGAACCATGGAAATCCTGACTCATATGCCCCGCCCTGGAAAAGCATAATTGAGGTGGAAGACTACTCTGGAATGCCTAACTCTAGTAGTGGATAAGTATTCCTTGTCAAAGGAGCTGAGAAGTTCACCAAAGAACAACCTGGAGCAGTTTTTTTTTTTTTTTTCCTTCCACTTTGGTCTGGAAAAGAACCTACCTACCACTGTGTGGGAGCTCTGCAACCTGGCTGAAAGTATTTGTTGAGCAATGTTAATAGCACCCAACCTAGTTTAGCAACCTTTCTAGTAGCATGTGTTGAATTGGACTTGACTTCGTACCCTTCATGAGGACAAGGTGTGATCTCCTGTCTGCTCAAGTGTATTCGTGTTTGTAGAGTGCTGCATGGGCCTATTCCAGGAAACAAAGACATAAGGAAAGCTAAACATCTTGATACTCATAAATAAAAAGTACTATACACTGCACTATTTCTCTTCACTGCAGAAATCTTGATCCATACAGAGAATAAATGCATAAGCTGTTTTATCATCCTTTTAAATCTCCCTCAGAGGTGGGGTTTTTGTATTTGGGGAGTGAATAGTGAAGAGGGATCTTCAGATAACTGAACTGCTATGGTTTAAAGAACAGGCTGTTTTCTTATCTCTTGCATTGCTTTTTCAACTTGAAGAGAAAAGACTGTCTTGAAAGGTAGTTTTCTGGAATGCCCAGTTGAGGTGAGGCATATGAGGGACCTCAATACTGCTTATGCAGTGTTCTGCCTCAGTTAGCAGCAACGAAAGCATCCTGATTCTCACTACACCAGGCATCAGAACCATGAATTCTTAGCAGGTTCTTCAGCGCTTGGTTAGTTTGGTGTTATCAGTTTCATACCAGTTGATGGAAGAGACTGATTTTTGCAGCTTTATACTGTACCTTGCAAACCACTACATAGATTTAAGATCACGTTTATGGGTTTCCTGATTAAAAAGTGTGCTGTTAGGTATTCATCAATCATCAGCTGCTAGAAGGAGTAAGTAAGGCTTGTGTAGAAGTCTTCCTGCCTTAAGATGTCACTCATCACTGAAAAAGAAGAAACAGATGGATTGTTACAGATGTTGGTTTTAATGGCCACAGCTGTGCAAAAAGAATAGCAAGACCCTCTCCTTGACAAGCAGTGTTACATTGTAGCATAAACAAACATTTGGTAATGAAAAAAGGTCCCAATGTTAATAGAAAACTTATGAGGCTTTCTCCATACTGAAGTTCAGGCATGAAAAATACATATATCTTTTTCTCCTCTGTAAACAGCCGAAGGCTTTTCTTGTGTGTGGTCAGAACAGTTTACTTGTGCTGAAACTTTCATGAACAAAGAGCCCTTTTTGAAGTTACTGAGATCTCTGTGAGGATCCTGTGCAGATGGTGTTCTCAGCAACAAAGCAATGGATCTTTAACTCTCGTGATTATGAAATTGTTGAAAAGCATTTATGAGGTCTCGTGATTATGAAATTGTTGAAAAGCATTTATGAGGAAGCTTAAATTTAAGTTTGAGTAACTTAGCAAGGTGATTTGGGAAGGAGACTTCTGTTAAATTAATTGTGATATTGAGTGTTAAGTAAATGCTTCAGGCATGCTGGCTGAAGACCATAAGAGAGTTGTTAGATGAATTTTGATTCTATGAAATTACTTTGTATTTTGAAAGGAGATATCTCAAACTTAACATATGCCCAAATTTATCTCTATGAGCATATGTTGCAGAAGTTTTTCAGCAGTACTTGCTATAGACTAGATGATTTGGGAAATTAGTACCTGGGAATCTGTGTGTGTGTGTGGTTTTTTGTGTGTTTTTTTTTTTTTAAGAACTTGCAACTATTTTAAAGACTTTCTCCAATTAAAAGGACTTTCTCTGGTGAAGGAAAAAGGAGTTTGAGAACACAGGCTTTACCTATCAGAATATATTTGTAGCAAGATTTGTACAGAAATTTTACTATTTTTAGGTATTTTTAGCAAATAGTAATGGAAATTCATAAGTTCTTGAATGAAAGATTGTTCTCCTCTTTTAAGCCTGTTCTATTTCTTTACATTTATTCCAGCTATTTGTTGTATTTTGAGTTACTATTGCGTGTTTTTCAACAGTGTATAACTCTCAATACAATATATGAATAAAATTAATGAAAATTATTAGTGGCTTTTTCTGTGATATGTACTCACAGCCAGAATGTGTTTGAACTGCTCTTTTTTGTTTGTTTTGTTTTGTTTAGTACTATGGCAGTGCAAGATTATAGTATGTTAAAGAGGACTCCTTGCATCTCTCCTTCCTGGCTGGAGAAAAGCGGAACCTAAGAATCTCTGAAAGTTGTTGTTATTTTTTAACACTTTGACCTGTATTAAAGGCAGGCTACAAATAAAAATATACAGATGTTTTCCTTTCATGAGGAAGAGCACATGAAAGAACAGAAATTGAAGCCTGTCCTATCATACCATAACTGTGTCACCAAAGCCACAGAGTTACGCCTGGAAGCTAAAACGTCATAATTTGAGATTTAAAACGATGTTGTTGGCATTACATTAAAACTGAAATAACCTTTTCAATGTACATCTTACGGTATAATTTTATTCTATAATTTTGAATACTTCGTGGTGATGACCAACACGCTTTGTATGTCTGTTGTTTATCTTCCAGTAGTTTTGAAATCAAATGGCTTTTGGCAAGGCATAAAAAGCTATTATCTTTCTCTTCCTTTTTCTCTAAGATCTTAGTGGCTCCATAACAACTCCAGATGTTAAGCTAAATCTTGGAGGAGGAGGAGAATTCATCAAAGAATCTACTGCAACGACATTCCTGAGACAGAGAGGGTATGGCTGGCTTCTGGAAGTAGAAGATGATGACCCAGAAGATAACAAACCACTCCTGTATGTTGTGATTATTTTTGATTATCCATCCTTATTAGTTGTTCAGGAAAAACAAACAGCTCCTAAACTCTCAAACTGTCCCACAGTCTCTTGCTGTGACTAGAATTCTATTTGACAAATGACTTGACAAATGACTCTATTCTCTGGTGTAGGAATGAAGGTGTTTTTCATTATGGATTTTATTTTTATTGTAAAAGAGAGGCTTGTTACACACTGTGGAGAAGGAATGAAAGTGGAGGAAATAACCTCCAGATTTTACTAATTTAGGCATAAAAATTTAGACTAATTGCTTTTCTGCTGTTATCTCTTGATCTTATTTTTTTAAATTAGATTATAGTCTTTCTTTCTTTTGTGGTGATGGTGTAAGTTTCTTAGTGCTGTTAGTGAATCAGAGGTTAAGACAATCATGAGGAAAGTTTTGTGTTAAGTGAATCAATGTTAAACGAATTCTGTAAGTTGCTCTGTTGCATTGTGAATCCTGGTTGTCATACAATTGTAAGAAGTAAGGGGGTGCAAACTTTATAGTCTTTGATGCTATGTTTTATTATAAAGCTGTACTAGAGGGGGTTAGTGTTGAAGGACAAAAGTATCTGTAACGTTGAAAATACATGCTTCCCCTGCTCACATAAACATAATTGAGGGAAGAAAGTTTCTATCTTAAGGTTTCTACACTGTGAAGCAGGCAGCCAGGGTTTTAGTCCTTGTTCTGCAGCTAAGTGACTTAGAGCCTCCATGTTTTCCTTTGTTAATGGAAGAGAATGGTGCCTTGAAAAGCAGAGTGAGCAGGAAAGTGCTCTGAAGTGTTCAAATGAAAGTGCTGGGAGATCACAGATGTCTGAAGAGCTTAATACTGAAACTGCTACTTGAAAGGTGCTATAACTTATAATGTGCAGAAGTAGCACCTGTGTGAGTAAGTCTATTCTGTACAGATGTAACTTTTAATTAAGAAATAGAATGGTGTGTTGGGTGACGATATACCAGTTCCTTCTTTTGTAAATAGAATTGTATACTACAACACCAAGCCTGTGATTCAAGGGCAGTTATGTCCTAAGCTGGCTGGTTGTTGGAAGCAGGGAGGACAAGACAGGAAAAGGATAATTTTGTAGGGAATAGGATGAATATAATGGTCCTAAAAGAGAACCTTAATTTGACTTCATGTAGCAGTTCCTTTGCGGTTCTGATTTTTCCCAGATCACGTGTTGTAACAAAGCCTTGTAATCTGAATACTTCTACAGTTTTAAAGAACAGCAAGCAGCTAAGAAAAGTTCACCGATGTGGTGCTACCATTGCAAGTGTTTTGTTCAATAGAGTGAGATTTTTCTTCTTTATTGGGCAACCTCCTTGTGATGCTTGTCTCCTGTAACAGCTACTGCCTGTTCTTAAGTGAGATAACTGTAAGTTTTGTGAGAAAGACAGTTTTTTCTTATGAGAAACTATCAGAAGCCCTAGGCAATGACAAAAAACTAATCCCAGAAAGGAAAACTGTTACACAGCTTTCATAATGAAATATAAAAACAGTGCTTACTGACTGTTCAAATGGATGGAGGGAAAACAGATGCTTTTAGTGTACTCCTTAGATTCAGGAATGTATCAAAGAACTTTGTTGTTGTTATTGTTATTATTTAGGAACAGGTTAGTAATAGCAATGCAGAAATAGCTTCAGTTATAGCAATCCTGAACATTCTTCCAGAGACTCAACAAGCAGTATTTCATTTTTGAAAGAGAAATTGTGATGAATCATGTTTTTACTGCATTTATTTCTTGCTTGAACTTTTCTGAGAAAAAGCCATAAATCAGTCTAGTACAGAACTCAAGTATACAGGTCCACTTTTCCAGCTGTGTTAGAGATGTTCATAAATGTAGAGCAGAGGGAAACCTGCCAGAAATCTCTTGCAGCTGTTCAGAGCTTTTCAGTCATTACTGCATAGGAACAACTGTAATTTAGAGTTCTCTCTTAATGTTCCACAGTTATAACCACTTCTTTAAGTGATGTAAGTTAATGGAATTGCCTGTTACTTGGGAAGTCTGCTTCCTTCCCCTTATTAGCATAAGGGGAACAGTCAGGGCAAGAGTTAGGCCAGTTAAGAGCCTCCCATGTAGGAAGAGTCTTCTGGTCAATTTGTAGCTGCCTATGGATAGTTTGTAGCCGAGGACTGGAAAAAACAATTGAGAGATGCAAGATGCAAGATCTGTTATTAAATTTATTACTGGTTTAATCAGCTTTTATTTATTCTTATCCGTACTGCAGACAAGCCAGTAATTAAACAATTGGCATAAATTGGGTATGATGAAAACTGCTGTTGTTGAAGCAAGTGAAACCTCATCTTAATTAAAAAATTGCTTTGACCTACTGAAACATATTTTGAATGTTTTAGGATTGCTGAATGTAAGAATGTTCGTTCTTGTAGAATTTGAAATGTGTTTCCATAACAAGTGTGCTCATGGCACACTGTTGAACACAGGAATACACATAGACATCTTACTTTAGTGTATTCATATATTTGTGACTCGTGAATATTTACAATGGTATGAATGTACCATGTGTGTTCCTGCATGTCAGGAAATGGATCTACTTTCTTAATATCGGGTGTTAGGATGTGCTGTAAATATTTTCTCAGCACATAGAATTCTCAGTCATAGAATTTATTTTGGTATAATTAAGTATAACTGTCTGTGGCATAAAGGTTACTGAATGCATGATGTTGCTATATCTTGGAAGAACTGTTCCTTTACTAGTCATGGCTTCAGAAAGCCTTACTGTGATATTGTTCTACCCACCTGCTGTTTGCCCCTAAACATATATGTTTTTGTGATCCGTTTCATTACTGCGGCGTGTAGTAATGCTCCCTTGCCTTACAATTTCAGGGAAGAACTGGATATTGATCTGAAGGATATTTACTACAAAATTCGATGTGTGTTGATGCCTATGCCATCTCTTGGGTTTAACAGACAGGTAGTGAGAGACAATCCAGATTTTTGGGGACCTCTGGCAGTTGTCCTCTTCTTTTCAATGATTTCGCTATATGGACAATTCAAGGTAGGTATAAGCCTTTTACCTAAAAAGAAGTCTAATTGAAATTTGAAGACATGATTGTTAAATAATTTGTATTCTTACATAAGTAGAAAGTCCTTTCTTCACATACTGATGTGGGGTCTTCCAAATACATTTCTTAACTGCTGTCTTTCTGTGTGTTAACTTAAAAAGCTGTATTCAGTTGCCTGTGGATAACGTTCATCATGATGAAATGCCTTTTTGTAATAGTAAAACAAAGGAAAAGAGGTTGTTCCTGGAGGAAATGGATTAATACTAATATGATTATAGTCATATTAGTGACTCTGGTCATTTTAATTGTGACCTTTTTGAACTTGCTTTTTTAGTACTAAAAATTTTACCAAAGAACATTTGTGTGGATGCCATGAGTTTTAATTACCTGACAAAGCCATTTGTCTAACTCATGCTCTGTCACAACTGTTATCTGGTACGTTTTATCTTCGTTAGTGTTTTGTGCTCTTTTGTCCTCCCTATTCAATTACAATCATATAACTTTCCTCTGGTCAATAGAATTTTTCCATAATTCCTTTTAACTCTAGAGTGAGTAACTAATTAGAGGCATTGTGCAGATTTAATTGGCCTCCATAAACATTTAGATTTTTGTTTTTAATTTACTTTCACATGGAGACAGAGAAGTAGTATCATGCATAGTCACAGTTTGAATGTGTGCTTAGGCCATCTTTTGGCAATAGTTAATTGCATCTTGTTTCATAAATCTTTATGGCTTATATATATAGTTTTAAATACAGCGTAGCATAGCAGTAAGTCGTATATGTAAAGCAGCAGAATATGCTTATGCTAGAATTTTTGTGACTGTTGAGATACAATCATTCCGTTTGTGACTCCTAGCTACCATATGGTGTACCAAATGCTGACTAAGAATTCATTCTAATATCTTGTTTCTCTTAGACTTAAAATGAGTAGACTAAAGCTCTGTATTGTTCAGGTCTTCTGAGTGGGCCACTTAGCTGCCTCCCAGGCAAAGCAAGGACTATTCCTTGATCCTGTGATAGATCAGCCATACGTGAGTGGTAGATCTAATGTGGATTTATCTTATGGGGTAGGAGTGCTATATATATGTGAGGAGGAAGTAGTGAAAACTGGTAGCGAGCAACAAGGTGAATGACAGCAGCTTGACTAGATAAACTGGATGATGGGCTGTATGCAGGCGAGAGATGAGCATTCCTGCTCTAACACATTCGTTTGGTTCTCTTTTACATAGCAGAGGACAGTAGGAAGTAGAAGGAGGCCATACCCTATTTTCACAAATAGCATAAAGCTTCTTTATTTATTTTTTGAAGTAGTGCTGTGATTTTTGACTGTAAAGAAGAAAATCATCCCCTATTTGATTGTTGTATGAATCTTTTAATTAAGCTAGAAAGTTGAACTGAGTACTAATCTTCATTTTAAGTGCAGCCATTGTACACTTAGAAGTACGAAGACTTGACTGAGATTGTCGTTTCTCTCTGAAAAGATTATTTCAAAAGGGAGAGTACCACTTCTAACCTCCTAGTGGCTCAAATCCAAGAACAGTTAAGTTACTTTGAAGGTTCTGTTAAACCGGGGAATGATTTTAAGATTTCTTATTCTGTTTAAGAATAGAGCAATGAAAAAAATAAAGGGGAAACTACCAACTTTGGCCCCGGAGTCTGAGGTTGCTTCCTAAATTATCATCATCAAATGATATTGCAAGTTAAAGTCCTGTCTCCACTTTCAAGCATTTTCTGTTTGAGTAAAGAATAAAATGCTGTGTCTCAGATGAAAAAGCAGAATTCCAACTCTTTCTTGGTTTGGGTTGACCTTAAAACCTGTCTGAGCCCTTTTTTTTTTTTTTTTTTGGAGTAGGCAGGATGTGAAAAGATCCTGGCTTCTGTTTAGTGGAATGAAATGTTGTTTTTTCACGCTATAAAACCTTAGTCTCAGCTGAGCTATTGTATTAGCTAAGATTTAACTGGGGTGATCTTAGCCTCTATGTTTAGCTAACCTCTTCCGTGATACAGAACTACGATACTGATGAAAGTCTAACGTTTTTTTCCTCTAAGCATTCCGTGTTCACCAAACTTCTCATTAATGTGACTCTCTAACTTCTGAATTTTGTTCTTGATCTCGATTGTAATACTGAGTAAAACTGTATATATTTGCTGCAATTCAGAATTCATTTTTGCATAATAAAATCCCTGACTGCAGTGAAAATGATTAATTTAAATGAATTATTCTCTGTCTTTTAAGGTTGTTTCTTGGATTATAACTATTTGGATATTTGGATCCTTGACAATTTTTTTACTGGCCAGGGTTCTTGGAGGAGAAGTAAGTAGCTATATGTGAAAATGAGGGAGGGGGAGATAATTAAAATATCTCTTGGCTACTCTTTTTCAGCAGTTATTGGGTTGTCTCCGTACCTGACTTTGGACACTGTAGCCAATTAAGAACAGATGGAGTTGAGAACTTGGATGCTACTGTAATGCCTCTATCTTAGTTTCTGGGCCTGCAAAGCACAATCTAAAAGACGAGTTGTCCATCTCTGTATTTCTGTATGGTACATAGAGTGCTGGATGTGATTAAACACTATGGAAATTCGTACCCTGAGTCCCAGAAATTCTGACAAACACCTGTGATCCAGAGCTGAATTCCTCTCCTGAGAAGTGCCTTCAATTTTTCAATCACTGAGCTAAATTGGACCCTTTTTCCTTGCCCATGCAGCCCTTCCTCCTTTTTTTTTTTTTAAAATGAGGCTGATATGATAGCATTGATGTGACAGTCTTTTGGGTAGAGCACCTACCAGCATTTGTTTTCCTCCTTGGACTGGTGCAATGTAAACCCACTACAGAATGAAACTCGGTCCATGTTCTTCAACTGTGAAGCCAGTTGCAGTTCTGGCCTATATGCTTCCCTCTAGCAGCTTGCATCAGCACAACTGCTGGTTGAAATAGCAATATAAATTGAGTCACCAAGTGTTTCGGGTATAAACAACAGAAAATGGCTTACAGCTGGACCCATGAACAGCTACACAGGTGCAGTCAGTAGGGTAGAAACTTCTTAAATTGGCTCTGCAGCTTTAAAAATGCATTGAACTGTGTTTTGAAGAACTAAATATTTAATGCTATTTTTATCTTTTTACTGTATGTTTTGCATCAAGGATGAACTAGTGTTGCAGACTTCCTACATTATTCACATTTAGCTTAAATTTTTTTTAGATTTTCCTTGTGCTTATATTTGCTAGTGACTTTTTTGTGAAAACTGCTCTGAAAAAAAAAAACTTTCATAAATGCGATTGCATTGGACTTCCACATATCAGCATAATCCAGATGCCCTTAAATCAATCTGTTTTGTTGCTCAAAATGTGAGCCTGTTGGAGTATATAAAATGCGGAGAAGGAGAGGGATCATTATAGATCTGCACAGCTTACTGTGAAGGATCTGCTGCTTGAAAGACAGTCACTTGTCTGACCAATATTTTTCCTCACTTAAATCCAAGGAGCCTAGCAAGGCCAAAGAACATTTCAGGTTGCAGAAGGGGAAAATCAGACATTTTAAGCCCCGTTAAGCTAAAGGTAGTTATGGTAATACTTCAAACAAACATGTTTAAGATAGCCATAATAAATTTAGACTGGAAATCAGATCTCTCTTCCCCGCTAGAGAAATCAGATTCTGGAGTAGTCTTCCATTGAGGCCAAAAACATTAAGGTACATTAAAGTACGTGTTCATTTGTTCATGCATGGAATTATTTTTGTGCTGCCTATGACAGCCAGGCCTACAGCTAATGACTGAGAGATCTGTTCTTGTTCTATCAATCACACACTCCCTGGGGAGTGGCAGCTGAGCTCCACTTAAGGTGGAGCATGGAAATGTAGGGTGTGTGTGTGGAATTACATATTTTTAACCTGTCAATGTAAATACTTCCCTTGGAAACGTTAACATTGTCATTTACAGTCTGAAAAATGTGTGTGTGATTCAAGCTTCTAAGAGAACTGAATGATTCATTACAAAATTCTTGGGCGATAGTGTACAAAAACGAATTTTCACATTAACGAACTCCTTCAGCCAGTATTTCATGAATACCCAGCACACTGTTAGTATGGCTGTTTCATTCTGTCATAACAAGATCAAACTGTATTTGGTGAGAGTGATTAGTATTACAAAGTCTGTTTTTTATGTGCTTGAAAATTTCAGGTGGCTTACGGCCAAGTTCTTGGTGTGATAGGATATTCCCTACTTCCCCTCATTGTCATAGCACCTGTACTTTTGGTGGTTGGATCATTTGAAGTTGTTTCTACACTAATAAAAGTAAGTTCAGTAACATCTACTGAGAGCTTACAATTATTTTTAAGTCACTGTCTTAACACTTCAAGTATTAGTCTGTTCAGGACAATATAGCTATCTGTCAGAAAATTCAGAAATATAACTAGAACTCCTGTGATCCTTTTAGCTAGCATGATGGATAAGACTGCAAAGCAAATTCTGTTTTAAATATTTCTTTTGAATACTTTACTTATGGATGTATGGTCTTGTTGCTATAAAACCATCTGTTGTTAATCAGGTTAGTTTCTGTTTAAGTGTTTTGCTGTGTTATAGTACTTGCATTAAAAAATAAATAGGATTATCATTTGTAGACGAGGATGTGTACTTAAATATCAAAATGAATAGTCTGGAAGTAAGCTGTTCTATCCGTTCCCCTATCATCCAGTTTATTTTTAGTTATTGCAGCATGAATAATATGACATTAATCATTGTTCTGAGACCTTCCTGTAATGGTAACAGTAGAAAGCGCTCAACACGCTTTTCTGAGAAGGTAGGTATTGTTCTGATTTTATGGATGTGGAATGTAAGGCACAAAGCGAGAATAACTTGCTTGATACCACCTGCTGTTGGACATCTTTTATGGAACTAGCAATGTTCCCTGAGACATCTTGGAGCTACGTAAGGCTCCTTTAACACTTCCAGTATTTCATACAACCTTTTATGTAGCCCTTGAAATTATTGCTGAATTTCTGGAAAGGTTCACTGAGAAAATTCTGTTACTGGCTAACCAATGAACTTTTGGGGTTCCTTGTTCTGTTGATTTGATTAATTTCTTTACTGTTGACTCACTAGTGAATAGTTTAATTGAAGTGCAATTTAAGTGTACGTAAAACAAGAATAAGAAAATTGTCGTGTTTGTGATTCGATAACTTGTAATTACTATTAAGTGATACAATCGGAAAGCAGATTACTAACTTGGCACTTAACTAATGCATAACTTAAAATAAACAATAGATTAAGGAAATCTCAGTTACCTGATTATTGCTCTCAGTCTTGCATTAAATTCAGGGCAAATCTGTGTAAGGTTCTTACCTTTGATTCATTAGTGTGGAAATGCAGGTTATGCCCCATATAGCCAAACTACTTTTCCTGTGACAAGTATTACTTCTGTCTTGGCTTGGGAGCTCTGCACTGGGGGAAATATTTTGCAGCCCTAAAGTTGAGGAACTTACAGTGAAATAGTGAAATTCCAGTCAGTTCTTTTCCAGTTGCAGTCAGCAAAACCTTTCAGGTAATGTACCTCCATTGTTTTTATTGCCGCAGTTCTACTAATGTATTTTAGGGAATCCAGTCATGATATTGATTCTCCTTCCTATCTGTCTCTGCAGTCCCAGTTTAGGGAGCAAAAGCAGAAGTATGCAATTAATTTTTCAAAACGATGCCAGTTGAGGATTTTATAGGTGTCTCTACAGTTCTAACCACATTAAAGCAAAATGTTTAAGCAGTTCCATTTACTCCGATTCGAAGTTGTTTGGCCTTTCTTTGCCATTAATAATAGCTTAAAATTTCTACTCTTTTTAGTTATTTCATGTATAAAACTACCAATTTATTTAAATGAAAATTATTTTAAATTTGCATAGATTTGGTAATGAATCAAGATATCAGAAAAGGTAAAATTATCTTGCAAAGATCACACTTGTACATGAAGACTATCATCTTTGCCAGTGTAAAATCACTAAGGTACGAACTTATTTTCACAGATTGATCAAAATAAAGTGGTTTTCAATAGCTGTGCTGAAGTAACTCTCTGCAGCAGCTGCCTGTGTAGATTAAAAACACTCACATAAAACCATCCTTCAAGAGACTGGAGCTGCTCTGACAAAACTGTGGAAAGTTCTTTGCTCAGGTCTTGGTATGTCTGCCCTTTACTGAACAGATCCTTGGGCCTGCTGTTTGTAGATTATGATCCTTTAGCATACCATTCATACCATTCTAAGTATTTTTACTATTTTTATTAGCATTCAAGTTGCTGCTAGAGGATGTTAAATGTCCAGTAACTATATATTTTGCTATAACCTTGTCTGAAGTTTGGGTCAAGTTCATTGGTCTCAGACGTTTAAACAGTATGTGTACTAACTTCATATAACATATTGGATATTCATAGGTAATGTTACTTTCTACCAGTCTTTCAAATTGGTTATTTCTTGATTTAGCAACTAAGATTTTTATATCCAAAGCAGGACAATTCAGACTTGAGGAGGTTTAGTTTCCTGAGTGGGTCATGTATTAGAATAAGGGCATGGAGCTTTTGTAAGTAATGCAGTGTTTGATACAGACTGCGTTTTTTGAGGCTTCTCATTGTGCGTGAAAGGAACAGCAGTGTGAGTTTCAGACAACTTGAGGTGGGGCACCGTAGTTGAAGTAAAGCTTTTGAGCCAAACTAATCCTGAAGTAAAAAATAGTAATTTAACCCTCTTGTATAAATTATAGGAGTCGTCGTCAAGTATAGCAATTGTTTTGTTTAAGGCAAAATTGTGTTACTATTTGAGGTGAAGAAAGGGAGGGGTTAATAGCTGAGGACAGTAAAGGTAGAATGAAAAGTTGTTCATTCGGTGAAGTTTCAGTCTTATCTGTGTGTGTAAGCTTACAGCTTGCTTTATGGTATCTACATATTTTAAATTTGGGTAAACTTACTTTAGATCCTTAGCTGCTTGCTTTAGTATAAATGTTGTCTCAAACCAAAATAAGATGCCTATTTGTCAAATACTTCTCTAAAGTTAAATGAAAATGCATGGTGGTATCTTTTTTTTTTTTTTCTTCTGGAAATCCTAGGCTTCTTTCTAATTATTTTGAGAGAATTACTGATTTTTTTTTTTTTTTTTTTAATGGTGGTAGTTTGAGCCATTTTCCTGTAATGGCAGCTAACACTGTTCATCTTCTCTTTTTCAGTTATTTGGAGTCTTTTGGGCTGCATACAGTGCTGCATCGTTACTAGTTGGAGAAGAATTCAAGACTAAGAAACCCCTTCTAATTTATCCAATCTTTTTACTTTACATTTATTTTCTGTCTTTGTACACTGGGGTGTGATCTAATGTAAGAACGTGGCCAGAAACCGTATTTTATTTCACTTGCAGACTGATAATGCATAAGACTAAGAAGGCTGGAGATAGTACAAGTGACTGTTTTGTATCCAGTTGTCAAGATGTTTTAAGATCGAAAACATATTTGTGTATATTATTTAATGAAGCAATTGTAGCTATATAGATTTGTATCAAAGTTCTAGGTTTGTTTAAGACTCTCTTCAGATTTTAATGAACAAAATACAAGAATCTTGTGTTTTATAACAAAGTGTAGCAAAAATACAGCTTGATACCTGTGCCAAAAGCACTAGGACCAGATTACTATATTTGAGGAGAAAAATGAGAAGTTAACTGTAACAATCTCAAAGTGCAATTTTTCTTTTGAGCTTAAACACAGCTGGCTTTTTAGGCACAGCAAATTCTGTAGATAATATATTTATGAAACAGTCCTGTTCACAGAATAGTGTCTATAATCAAGACATGAAGATACTACTTTTAATTTAGTGCCTCAATTATTTTGATTTGGCTATTGAGTTTTTATAAATTCCAATTTGTTTTGACAGAATGTATATACTGTGTATTTTGTATCTATGGCTTGCGTGTAGCGTAAATACTCCTTGGTTAAGAATGTATATTGGGTTTTTAAAAACTGAAAATACAAATATTTGAAGTCTTCATTTCCTATTTCTGACCAAAGGAGGAGCAAGGCATTTACTGCGTGACATAATTCCTTAAATTGCTTATTTACAGAATCAGATTATTTTAGTTAACAGTGTGAATTTAGAAAGAAACAGGCAAACAACTTTGTCAACTATAGTGCTGGCTTAATGTTGGAGGAGAAGGATGATCTATTGAATTTGTGTGCTCTTTAAACAATGTTATTTTATGATGACAAAATAAAAAGAATGCTTCCCTAACTATGTTTTATAACACCTTGTTCTGTTTTGCGTTTAGTAGCATGGTATTTAACATGCATCCATTGTTTTCCAAATACTGTTTATCCCATATAAAGAGAAATAAAAAAAAAAACTGCAAGGCCTGATTCTCCCCCCATTTAATAAGGCAGAATAACAGCCTTAGTAACAATTACAGTTGTGCTAATTTTGACCATCCAAGGATTATGTAATAATGTGATGACATGTTAAATATTTCCTGTGTACTGTGTTGATTGCTTATGTAATGATCCTTATGGTAATGTTTCTTCACAAAGGAACTCCACTGAAGTTCACTTTGCATGGTACTAATTTAAGTCATTTGCAATCCTCAATATTTAATATTACCAAATAGATCTCAGGTTTCTTTTAAAAAAAAAAGTAATCTGTGTAATTTGTGTCCTCTTAAAAAAAAAAAAAAAAAAGTGTTCCTGCATCTCTATTTTGCTGTGTTGGAAATAAAAATATCAACCATGACAAGGTAATACAAAGGGCTCTCTTTGATCCGTGATGGACAAATTTCTGTATCAAAACTGTAATTTCACAGCTTTATAGACTGCATAAGTTGACATTTTAGTAATTTGTTTTTATTAGTCATTGCTGATGCAAAATGCATGTTTAAACTCCAACTCTACCACAAACAGTTAGCTTCTTCAGCCTGTTTCTCTGGCTGATGCTCCTATTGGTTTTGAACTTTTAGCCTTCTGTGGAAGTTCTGGTGGTGCAAGAAAGAGCTGCAGAATTATACTAAACCAATTACACTGGCAGCATACTGAAACCTAACTCACATTAGAATTTTTATTACTATGTCATAACAAGTGATAGGTACTTCATTTTTACTATCTGGAGTGCTTTGAGAATGTTCATGCCATGTTAAAAAAAATGCATGTTAGCAGGGTATAAGAAAAAAATGCATATTAACAGTATAATTGTATTTTGACTTTGGAATCTTGGATGATAACATGGTCTCTATCTTTTTCATGGCTAGATATATATATTTTTTAACAGGACTATCAAACTTTTTGTGTTTGAAAACTTAAAACTAAGCCCTGAGAATTCACGTGTACCTACATCAGATGTTAAGGGCAAGCACACATACTAGGTTACTATGCTGTCAAAGAGCTTAAAAGCTTAGTTCCTCTTCGCATAGTTATTCAGTATGGATGCGTGCATTTGAAATGACTAGGACTATTGCTTGAGAGGATGCAAGAAGATTCTACTTGATCTCCAGTTGTGATTATACCTCCCATATGAGAACACAGGTCTCCAAGCATCTTAGTTTCCTCTATACTAACATTCTGTGAAATCTCTAGTTGCAACTTTACCTGTTCCTCTCTTCAAACTTGGCATGCGTGTAATAGGCGGCATAGATATACTCTTAACATAGCATGCATTTTATATGCAATTGCAGATTTGCACCTTTTAATTTCAAAGTATCTTTAGGTTCACCTTTTGCATATGCTATGCAAAGAAACATGCAAACAGCTCTGAAATGGTTCTGATAGTTTTGTTGTAACTTTGCATTCAATGAACTTGTATTTTTAGATCAGGTATGTGTGTAAATACAAGATGTATTTTATAAAAATTTTGAATTAAACTTGTTTATAGAATGTATAAAGCTTATTTATATTTACTGAATAACACATTCCTATACATGTCATCAATCTCATGCTCTGAGGCTGTAAATAAATTCTTGGGATAATAAGTGTATAACTTGTTTCTCATGCATGGCAGCTTACAACATGTCTGATAGAAAGTTCATTTTCCAAGCTGAAGCACCTGAGCCCCAATCAACACATGTACTATGTACCTTTAAAATGAGGCATTCTTTTTAGATGACCTTCTGTATATAGCAGATAGACATGTACATGTCTTATTTTTTCCCCGCTCTTCTATCCACCAGCCAGCCATTCTCCTGTTTATCAGAAGAATTTTACCTACTTGAAAAGTTATGAGGGCAGTTGCTTTGACTTGGAGACAACATACAGCTTGACTTCTGCTTTAAGTTTTGTTACTGCCCTTACCAGTCCTCACCGTTTCACAAAAGTAGTGAGGGTAGCTTAAAAGCTACTTATTTTGCTTTCAAGATGATTTTCTTTAGCCTGTCTCACATGCACTTTTTGTATTTCTTTACACAGTCACATGAAAGATTTTCTTAACTCATTTTCCTGACACAGAAACCTGTGCTAATTTGGGTCCTAATAAAAAAGAGAAAAAAAAACTCTTCTGTAGAAGGTTGCATTATATTTGAAACTGTCAATTATACTTAAAATCATCAGTAGGCTAAAAGCTTTCTCAAATGCATTAGCCATACATGTCATTTAAAACACAGCTAGAAAATGCCTAGAAGTAGTCTTATCTGTGCAAGCTACCTTTGGTATTCCAGTGGGTGGAAAGGGAAAGATAATTTTACAACAGAATACAGGAGGTTTTATTATACTTCTGTAATTTTTTAAGCACAGAAAACTATGCTTTAAAATTAAATACTTTCATGGGTAGCATGACTCCATCCTTACCCTTGGGGGGGGGGGAAGGGAAGCATTTAGGTTGCATTTAAACACAGCTGCAGCTACTAAAAAAACCCCAGAAACTCACACCCACAACAACCACCAAAAAACCCTCAGCCAGTAACCTTGATAAGGAGATTTCTTTTTTATTCTGAAATGAAGCTGTTAGAGAATAGCACTTTGCCACCTTCAGTTGGTACCCACCGGAGACAACTTACAAAGCAGCTCTCTTACAGCACTCTTCAAATAGAAAACCAGTCGCAAGAGTCACAGTATTCCAACCCTTATTTTACTGCAGTGAAAGCACTCACATATCCTAGCTTATTAACAACCCCTTCTGTCTGAAGCGTTGATTACACCATAAGGAAGAGCATTTGTAACAAATGCTGAAGCAAAGGCCATAGCTAACCGACCACACTCAAAGCCTGGAAGGAAAAAAAAAAAAAACCCTGAACGGAGCAACTACCTCGACTTTTAACGTAGGACCAGCAGTTAAACGTGAGGCAGTAACGGCGGCGCCAGGCGGGGCCGCTACCCGGCCGGCACCAGGGCTGCTAACTGACGGCCACGGGAGCTGGGGCAGCCCGGCCGAGGGCGGCCCCTCTGAGGCTGCGCTTTCCTCGCTACCCGGGGCGGCAGCGCAGCCAAGCGCTGCCGGGCCGAGGGAGCCGCTTAGCCGCCTTCTCCGGCCCGGCCCAGTCCGAACGGACCGGCCGCCACCGAGACCCAACGGCCTCCCGCGCGCTCCCCTCATCTGCGCACGCGCAGGCAGGGCAAGGCGGGGCAGAGGCGCCTTTTGTGTAGCTCCCCCCCCTCCCGCCACGGCTCGCGCGCCCATGAAGGCGGGCGGCAGCGCGCGGGCGCGCGCGCGGCGGCAGCAGTAGTAGAGCTCGGCCCCCCTCCTTCCCCCCGCCCCCGTGACGAGGCGCTGCTGGCGCTTTCCTTCCCGCCTCCCCTCCCCCCCCCCCCCCCCCCGCTTCGCGCCGCCGGTCTCAGGCTCGCGGTCGGTTCCGCATCCGGCGCGGTTGCGTCACTTCCTTCTCACGCCGGCGCTCTGCCTTTCCCCCTCTCCCCGGACCCGGATGGTGACTGGCGGCGGCGGCGGCGGCTCCCGGGACTGTCACTGAGCGGCTCCCCCCGGGCCTCTTGTCCTGAGCGGCGGCGGCGCGGCCGGGAACATGGCTGCCGCGGCCTCCTGCTCCTCGGCGGCGGCGCCCGCCGGGCCCGGGCCTGGGCCGGTGTCGGCTGGGCCGGGGCCCTGCGAGTGGCTGTTGCTGCGGGACGGCTGCTTGCGCTGCGACGCCGACGGCCTCTGCAGCCTGTGCTACCACCCGGCGCTCAACGCCATCCTGGCCGTGACCGCCCGCGGCGCCATCAAAGTCATCGACGGCACCTCGGGGGCCACGCTGCAGGCGTCGGCACTCAACGGTGAGAGGCGGCCCGCGGGGCCCCCGCGGCCCGGCCCCCGCCCGGCGGCTGCGGGGCGGCGAGGGGAGCGGGCCGCGGCGCCCCCCGGGCGGGGGCCGGGCACGATCGCGGCGCTGCGGCCCTCGGAGCCGCCCGGGGGAGGTGGCCGGAGGCTGGAAACAGGCGTTGCGGCGGGTGAAGGGTTTCCGCGTGGGGAGACACCGGGGCGTGAGGCTGGGCTTAGTTCAGGCTCTTCCGTCCCGGGGGGTTTCCCCTGTCTTTTTTTCACCCCTTTCATGTTTCTCAAGCCTGAACGGTTTCTACCCTTCCCGTCAGAGAGTGTCGTGTAGGTAGTACCGAGGCATTTCTGTTCTTGTAAAATGTGTTGGCGTGTTTATTAAAACGTTAGGTGATGGAGAAGTGTTGCAGGTAGGGCAGGTTTTTTTTATTTTAATTTTTCAGGTGTTCTTGTAGAAAACAGAGTTGAACCTTCCAAAGAATAGGACAAATATGCTTTACTGGATCAGCTTAGTTCTAGTTCTTATTGTTATCTGATACTGTTAATGTATTTATTTACTGAGTCCTAATCTGGGTATGGTAAGGAAGTTTAGCCTCTTAAAGGTGGCATTTGTTGTATGGTTCAGAATAATTTAAAATTCAAAATCTTGTCTTAAGTTATTTGATAGTATGTTTTTATATGCTTGCATAGTTCTCCAGGCTGAGTATCATGAGAGTCGCTTGTGCTTGTAATAGTATCCTTGCTGTTATGTTAAGGAGGCATGATTATTTACTGACTTTGTGGAAGCTAAGACTGTAGCATCTTCATTAATATGAAGCAATTTTTTTGTTATCCTTGGCTGTTTTTACGGTATTTACAAACCAGCTCTGTAGAAAACAAATCTGCATGTGATTAACAGCTTTTCTCCCTGGTTCATTAATGCTTTTTAGAAGTGTGGTACTTGTCAGAATATTGTGGGCTTTTTGATTTGTTGTAAGAACAGTCTTTAGTATAGAATGATCTGTGTCTAATGAGTTGTGTATTTCCACTTTCAGTTTCTCCTTAGGGTTGTGTAGCTGGGTGTTAGGAGGAAGATTTAGCTTCTCTGAGTGGAGTTAGTGAAGGGCTGATGGTCACAACCTGAATATGGCATAGTAATGTCAAGAATTGTGCAGAGATATCATGGCTTGGATAATACATATACATTCACCTTGAAAACCAGCAGCTGTATTATAATGTGAAACTGAAGAGAACAGGACGAAAATGAGTGATTTCGTTTCGCTGATTAAAGTAGATACATTGTAAAGGGTAAGCGGTTGGAATTAAACAAAAAAAAAAGCAAGTTCTGTAGAATTACTAAGAAGCTATCAACTGCTTTTCCTGTATATCTTTTGTATTGAAAATGAGGATGAGACTGTTGTGCCGTGTTTCCTGCTTTGTTCAGAATTCAAACTACTTTACTTGTATAATTCCCTCTCCTCTACCTTGTTCTCTCCTAAAGTGCTTTTTTTATTAATAACTTCAGTTCTTATTTTTCTTCAGACTACTACCAGAATTTGGTAATTGCTTTTAAGTTGTAGAGGAACAGGGCATAAATCAAGGACCTAGTTTGTAACGGATAGTCTGTATAGGAGGTGCTTAATTCTGATGCACAGAAAAACTGCACTATGAATCAAAGTCTAAGTGTTGTTTCTCACTTTTCTGTGATAAAATTCTTGCAGGAGATGTACGTTAATATTCAAAGGTTAATGATGTTTCTCCCCTAGACATTAACTATTTAAGAATAACTTATTACTTTGGTTCTGTTGCATACATTGCATGTATACTTCTGTTAGTGCCAGTCTGTCTCTGTGACAGTCACCATGACTTTAAAAGATGGATTCTGCCCCTCCTTACATGAAATCAACTGAATTGCTTGCAATTTACCCAATTTTTTTCTGCTAATGTTGCAGATAAATATGTTACTGGGAAAAATTTATAACCCTTAGTTTGATTTGAAGAAACTTCAAGTGAATGTCCTTATGGATTCAGACAGGGATGCCTGCCAGAGATCAAGTTTGTCTTAGCAGTTGGTGTCTGTTGGTTATTACTGACTGTTCATCCTTGTTCTCTGCCTCTTCAGCCCTTCTTTGGGACGAGAGGAAAAGAGAATTTAACCATTTTCTGGTATCTGTCTACTCTGTGCAAAATGTGAGCTCTTTCAATGTGGGATTGCCATAAATGACAGGTTAAAGGATGTGATTTCTGCAGGGACTACTGGTGCTATGGCTAAAAATAGAACCCTTGGGAATTAAAACTGTTTCTATTGAGAGACTACTGTCCTCCTTGGTAACTGGGGGTTGCAGGTAATCTTTTGCCAGGCTCAAAGATTTATGTTGGACAGAAATGTTGTTGCTCATTACCCAAAGAGAAACAAAGCATAGCAGGCCTTTCTTTCTACAAAGCAGAGCAAGAGAAAGGGTTCTCCTTCATCCAGGAACGAAAAAAAGACCACAAAGCCTGAATGTTGCTTTTACCTGCGGTTGCAGTTCACTGCAGCGATACAGTTAAGCTTTGAGCTCATTCTTCAGGGAAAAGATTGAACCTGTGGAATACTGAATCTGGTAAAGCACTGGAGACTGCCGTCATTAGAATCTAAATGCAGATTAGTCTCTTTATTTAAAAGAACGAGACAGAAGATCCACAGTCAAAGTACTGTTTCGTTATAAATCATCTCTTCCCGATGCTTCCAAACATAAGAACACGGTCTCTGGCCTGTACGCTTCAGTTTCTCATGTGAACGTCATAGGCCTGCTGTATCTGATGATCCAGGGATTGTTATTCTGAACCCACACTGCAGGAATTCAGTGAGGAGTATTCATGCTTTTTACTCGCATTCCATTCGCTTGCAAACACTGAATTTTCATCAGATCTGTCTCCAAAACAGGTATGGTTGTCTTTTACTGTTTAAATCTGTTCACTGTATGGGCATTGTAGGCTTATTCAAGATGGTGAAGTGATCATTAGCAACAACCCGGAGTGAGGCAGTGAATAAGAATACCATTGGTAAGGGGAAAATCAGATGACCCTTTAAAATAAATCTTTGTCTTACCTGATGATGCGGTTGTCCTTTCTATTCTGCCAAGGCTGTTACACACAAAATATGCCCTTCAGTGATGGACTAGGGAAGCGCAAGGAAAGTTCTTGTAATTACTGGATATTATGCCTTTTTATATGTTTATTAGTAGTGGCATGTTGATAGATTTGCCTGGCACAGATGCCAAACTAGTCCCAAGTACTTTATTCCCCCTCTTAGGGATTTAAGCATTTGCGTGCTTCCAGTTCCAGTTTGAACACTGGTAGGCAAAGAGCATGAATGAGCCAAATATCAGTCTCCAAAAATAGCACTCAGGAAGAGCCTTTCCCTCTGCCTCAAAAATCAAAACAAAAAAGCCAAACAAAAGACCCAAAGGAAGCAAAACAAACTTCCAGAATAATCTCAGGTGACTCTCTTAGTCCTCAGAGACTTTTTTTGACTCTTCAGATCCTTATTTACAAAGAAAATAAGAAAACTGCTTGAACTACAACGGTGCTTTAATTCGCAGAGAAGTTTGCCCAGGGACACAACAAGAAACTGAAATGCAGCACTTGATGGACCCTGAGCATCCCAAATGTTTCTGTAGGTTTTTCTAGATGAATTTCACATAGCACTGGATTCGGAGTCTTGTTTATTCAAATGCACAGCATTTCATAGCTGAATTCTTCTAGATTAATATAGAAGCCCAAGCAGTAATCAAAATACAGACTTTTGAATCCACGTGCTTAAGCACTTAACAGAGAAGGATCTGAGAACAACTCTGTTCATTGTGAATGTATACCAGCTCCTGTAGGGGAAGCAGAGACTCTGAATTATTGGCCTTCAACCCCATTTCTTCAACAGAAAAATTTAGAAGGAAATAGATCCCAGCCCGGGAGGCTTGCTGCCACAGGGCAGCAAGTTTTAATATCGTTGTCAATCTGTCTGTGTTCCATTTTGAGAAGTCCTTGTTTGTTGTCAGGTGGTCTGGATGACTTGGAATTACGGAGCATTGGAAATGAATCAAGGGATATCCGGTTACTTTTCTTTTGGTTCCTTTCCATGTGATACAGAAGGCAAAAAGATTCTCTTTTTCAACCTGGAAATCATGGAGGGGGTGCACATTTCTGAAAATCTCCAGGAAGAATCAGTCAGTGGAGTCTGCCATCCAGTTCTAGGCCTGAAACACCTGAAAACATTATCAGCAGCTTCAACTGTTTCAAGCTCACTGTCATATTACTGTTTAGATTATTCCATTCTTCATTCCTCATAATTGGTGTGAGGTTCTTCCTCTTCCGAAAGTGTCTGTCTGTTCAATTACAAGACAAAAAAATTCCTATTATGATGAGGGCTCTTGCTATTAATATAGATTTTTTTTCCCCCCTTAATTATCTTCCCCATCACATGGGGGGAGTACTGTCAAATATCTAGTGATCGGCTACAGCCCATCTTGTGTTTGAGTATGTTTGCACTTGGATGACATGCTGATCTGTGAAAAGCTTTTCTCAGAGAGATCATTTTCTCAGAGAAGTGCTTTTGCTCTCCCACAGTATAGAAGAACTGTTAGATTTGAGTTCAGTGTTTTATCCCAAGAAAGATTCCAGACCCGTGTGCGGCTCTATTTGGCTGTTTGATTAATCAGAGAATGCCACATATCCCTTGTTACTTGACGTGCAGCTTGCCAGACTATCACGGTGCTGTTAATTGACGCTTGCAGGCTTTGTGGAAGTACATCTGGACTGTCTTTTGCAGAATCCTTTGGGTAAAACTAGAGGTTTTATCTTTTCGTATACCCTTAAAATGCAAAGGCACGTGTATGTCTAGCATTATTAGGTTTATTGCAAGGATTCAGCAGTAATAAGACACAACGATGCATATGTTATGCTGCAGGCAGGATAGCCCAAGAAGTCGTTCGTAGCTGGACTGATGGATTCATGGCTAGCACTACAACAGTAGAGCTGCGTTGTTAAAGGTTGCAGAATGCTTTAATGTCAGATCAGCAGAAGTTTCCTAGACCTCTGCAGACCTTTAGAAAAAGTCTTCTGCAGGAAGAGAGATCTTGCAATGAATCTGCTTGTCACTGACCCAGAGAGGAAGTTAACTGTGCTCTGAGTGAGGGATTTGAGCTTTGGCATCCTGCTCTATTTTGCCTCTCAGGTAGTTGAGGTATTTCTTGCTGATATGAAGAGTCCTGGGGAAAATACTGATTTTCAGCCTCAGTGCTGATTGTGGTCCTATTTTGGTCAAGACAGGTTCTTATATGTTTATGTGATGGAACCCTTCAGCCGAGCTCCTAGTCACATTATATCCTGGTTATACAAAACGTAGATGAAAACTAGCTTATATTCTGGCAGAATGAACTGGTTAGTTCAAGTGCAGAACATTTTGAAAGAAAGCAGATAAATCTCTGTGAGACTCCATCTAACAGTAATGTGAAGAAATTTTGGCTTTGGATTGTGTATCCTTGTCTGTCTTGGAAACGCAATTTTCTTCTTTTTTCTTTTTCTTTTTTCTTCTTTCTTTTTTTTTTTTCCTGGGTCCTGAACATCAGGATGTTTGGGTCTAATATAGTCTTCTGTTCTGTGGTTGGCCCTTTCTAGCAGCCCAGCATAATGCTAGCTGGCTCAGTAGAACCACTTTCAGAGTCCTTAGCCATATTATTTATCACAATATTTTTATGGTTACTAGTGCCTTGGTATCCATAACTTGAGCTGAAGTTAAATACATCTAGGCTTTTATAAGACAGAGTGTAAGAAAAATCTGTCATAGACTGAAGATTTACCTTAATTGTTTCTCCCAAGTTTTTAATAATGATTGTGTCTGACTTCTTCTGTTAATTCTTGATCTGTTATTCCAGTGTTTCTTTCCAAGTTATGCTCAAATCAGGAAACAAAACTGTCTGTCTTCTGTTATGAAGGTTCTGTAATTCCCTTTGAACATCACAAAGTTTTTCAGTATGTTTCTTAGACTTTTTTGGAGGTAAGGCTCAAAACCATGTGGGCTTTTGGACAACTCTTCAGTACATCTGACTGTTAAGTCATGTTATGAGATAGCTTATTTTCTGTTCTACTACGATCGGTAGCTGCTCACCACTCTATATATTTTTAAATAAAAAATATGTATGTGGATCAGTTCACTTTCCAGATGGTTCTTAACTGATGCCATAGTATTGCATTCTGCTGCTAGAAAGCTGTTCTTTTAAATAATTAATGCCCTCTTAATTGCAACCACTGCTTGCAATCATCTCAGTGCCTATCACCAAGCAGACAGTTCAAGAAAGGCTGCCTGCCTTAAATTCTTCAATTTGTCATATCCACATGGATACCAGTATTTATCACTTCTTTCTGCTTCTGTGGAGTCAAATGTTGAATTTCGTATTGGCCTAATTCCTGTGCTGCCTTGCCTTTGGGAGGAGTAGCAAGATTTGTTAAGGACCCAGTCAAAAAGTAGAGAGGAAGTCTGGTATATGCAGCACT
Source organism: Struthio camelus (assembly GCF_040807025.1). NCBI lineage: Eukaryota > Metazoa > Chordata > Aves > Struthioniformes > Struthionidae > Struthio > Struthio camelus. The sequence continues at coordinate 102,763,865 of NC_090944.1, forward strand.
TCTACTGTGGAACACATTTATTTTGAAGATTTGCATGCATGTTAAGGGACAGCACGTGTTGCTGATGATGCACAAGAGGGGAAGAAACTCAACTTTTGTTTTACTACCTCGATTGAAAATGTAGAGTTATGAAAATAATAACTTATCTGTCAAATAAATGTAAACATTATTTTTGAAATAACTTCCTGGGGTGTTTGCTAGGGCTCTTCAGTAAGTGTTCTACTGATAATTTTTTTAATGTGTAACTTGAGGGAAGAGGGAATTTGATTATCAGTTAAGCAGTCTTGAAAATGAGTAGCGTTCCTGAAAACAAGTATCCGTTCTCATGTGCAGGTTAATAAAGGCTTATATAGCCTACAGTCTGCCAGGCAGTTCTTTGTTCCACTCTACAGTTCATGGGGGAGAACTGTCTGGTCCACTGCACTTTCCTGACCTGACTGACTGTGAAGCAGTAAGGATCTCAGCTGAGCGTTTGGCAGCTGTTGGTGAAGAGTTTGAAAAACCGTTTACTAGGCAGCAGGCTACAGAGACTCCATCAGGAAAAACTCCTATGGAAAGGAAGAGCTGGGAGGGGGAGGGATGGGACTCTGATAAATTGTATGCTTGACTGGATGAGAGTGGGGAAAAGGGTTAGGGAAGTAGGAAGGTAGGCCGATGACCTTGAAGAAAGACTGGAAAGATAGGCAGTTTTTTACTGGGGAGTAATAAGGGGCTGTGGTTATTGTGGGAAAGGGTTGTGACAGACTGACCTCCGTTGACCTCTCTACTACTTTATCCTGGCTTCATGTTGCAATATAAATAATGACACTCAAGGCTGCTTATTAGTCTTTTTTAATAGTATTTTTTTTCTATTTAATTTTCTGGGTTTTTTGTAAGTTACAGTCAACAAGAATAGCATTTTCCAAGATTATTGTTAGGTTCCCTCTCTAGTCAGTAAAGAGGAAGGGAGAAGTCCCTACTCTGAGCAAACCCTTGAAGGAACCTGCTTCTCCCTTTTCTTTTTCCTTTCCTACCAGAGCCTGGAAAGACTAGTCTTACAAGGCTTAAGTTTCCCCATTTTAGTAACACTACTGAAATTAAACTTATATAGTTACCATGTTCAAATATTCCTATGCTGCAAATAGTTGTCTTAAAGTGCAAGTTGCTTTAATCTTGCCAGCTATTCTAAGGAACTTGAAGGCCGATCCTAAACTATGGAGTTGCACTTTTAAATATAGCTGTACTAAAACATGAATGAATTAGTTTGTTCTACTTCAGCTTTCCTATGAAGCAATTAGGAGAGAGAAAGATCCTATGAGAGTGCATTTAATTAGTTTGAAGTATGCCTAAGGATTAGTGAAGTTAGAACCTGATGGACTGGAGCCTGAATTGGCTCCTAGTGCCAGAATGAAGTCTTGGATTTTTGACAGAATATGGAAATATCAGATCAATGCACAGCAGTGATCGAATAAGCAATTACTAGAGGTATGTTCAGCTATGCAATGCCATAGGAATATTGTAAATGGAATATAGACACTTAAGCCCACTGCATGTTTCTGAAAAATCTCTTTAAAGACGTGCAACAATAGCATGCAGGACAACAGAATATTTTAAGAATGAAGAATACCTCTTAAAGGTAATACCAGCTTAGAACCATAGAAGAATTTAGGTTGGAAGGTTCCCTTGGGGAATGTGTCCGACCTCCTGCTCAAAGCAGGACTAACTTCGAAGTCACGTCAGCTTGTATAAGACCTTGTCCAGTTACTCTTGGAAAGTCTCCAAGGATGGATGTTCCAGAAGATTTCTTGACTACTTTCTAATCACTTGGCTACCTGTGGTTAACCACTCTTAAGGTGAAGAATTTTCTCCATATGTCCTATTGAAATTCCCTATGTTTCGGTTTATGATTATTGCCTCTTGAGCTTTTGTTCTGCACTTCTGAGAAGAATTTGCTTCTCCTTCTCTGTAACTTCCATTGAAGTAGCGGAAGACTGTTGTCACATTTCTTCCTTGACTACTTTTGTGCAAACTGAATGAGCCCTTTAGCCTTTCCTCAAGTGTTACATGCTCCAGCCCCTAACTGCCTTAGTGGCCCTCCACTGGACTCTGTCGAGTTTGTTGATACTTAACTGAGGGACCGTACCAAATGTGAAGCCACATTTGGAATGCAAGTGCTGAGTAGAGAGGTCTAATTTTTCCATTAATCTACTGCCTGTGTGGTCCCCTGTGTGGGACTTTTCATTGCTGCAAGGATGCACTGCTGACTTTTGTTCAGCTTGTCCATCAGGATCCCCAGCTGCTTTCTGCAGGGTTGCCACCTAGACAGTTGGTCCCCAGTTTTGGTTGATGTATGGGCTTATTCCGTGCCAGGTGCAAGACTTTGTTGAACTTCAGGATGTTTGTGTCAGGCTATTTCTCTGACTTTTTGAGATCGGTTTGAATGGCAGCCCTCTCCTTTGAGTCAGTTGCTCCCTCCAGTTTGGTATCATCCACAGTCTTGCTGAGGGTGCGTTCTCTCCCATCGGGCAGGTCATTGATGAAGACCGTAAACAATATCAAACTTGAGGACTACCACTCATAACTGGATGCTGGATAGACTTTGTATCATTTAACTATTAACTTTGAGACTGACAGTCCAGCCAGTTTTTCACTCGCCTTGTAGTCTTCCCATCTGCTTCTGAGAACTTAGTGCTTCTCTCAACTTAGATGTTTTGGAAGCTGCTTAAAATGTTTGGAATTGGGAACCTGAAAGGACGAAAATAGAGAATCTGAACCCTTTCCTGCCAAACAGACTTGGATGTTGTAAAGAGCCTTAACTAGAGATGTTCTCTCCTGTTATAGAGGCTGCAGGATGCATAATAGATGAACTCAGCTCCACTAGCCATTTTAGTGGCAGAAGAAGGACTTGGTGATAACATTTCTTCTGGCATGGGTTCTTTGTTATGAAATGCTGTGATGGGAATTACTTTTCAAGAATGGGTACTTCCTGTTGCTGAACTGTGAAGTATTCCTTGCCTGTCCCTAATTCTGTGTGGAGGCTGTGTAATCTGTCTTGTCTGAAACTTCTGAAAGACATCTTTCCTGAAAGCTTTTGATAATAGTTTTCATTTTGAGGAAAAATATTGAAAAAGACAGTCGCTTGTGAGATGCTTGAGTGTTTACAGGAGAATTGCAGTAACTTAAGCTTTCTCAACTTTCCTGAGTTTGCAGGAAAGATTGTAGAGTACTCTGAAATCTTTCATAATTCGTTTTTGGGGACTGTGATATAAAGTTCTCTGAGCTATATTCTGCCTAGCATATAGGACAACAATAATGTTAGATGGACGGAGATCTAAAACAACATCAAGTGTGTGGGCACAAAGCTCACCACAGTATTTTCCTGCTGATTCAGTCTCCAGTGGCTTAAGTCTGTAGAATAGAAAAGGACCTTATGCCTGCAAACATAATAGCCATGAGATAAGAACTGCCTTGATCTTGGTGGGCTTTTGTTTATGTTCTGAAACCTTGTAAATGTTAATGTCAGCTTCCGTTATTAGTTGCTTGATCAAACATATCTAGTTAATAGTCATGTGCCACAATCTCCAAAGTTTCTGCACAGAACACATCTTCCTAGTCCGCCTTAACAAGAATTATTTCACTTTAAAACTAGCTATCATACAGTGTAACTGATACTGAAACAATAATGTCGCATGTTGTTTGCCAAAGGTAAAGTGAACTATAAATCATATGTCTTGACCTTAATTAACTAAATGCAGTTTTAACATTTTAACCTTGCCTCCTTTAGCGCTTCTACTGCTTGGAGAACATTTTTAGTTTTCTTTCCTGTTTCAACTCTGCAGGTGCAGAGTTTGTTCAGTCATTTTGGACTGCTATTTTTAGGTCATGTGGCAGATGGAGATGTGTGTTTATAGTGAGACTTAAAAGTGAAAATGTTGCTTATGTATGAAGAAAGATGGTTTAAGCATGGATGTCTACTTCATTCATCTAAAACGGTGACTCTCAAACTTGTCATCTAGTAAGTCCCTTTCTCCCCTTTTCCCAAGTCTGAGAATCCTTTCATTGTGGGAGACTTGTGGAGCGTCTTCCTTGTGGCAGCAGTGTACTTTGCTGAGGTGGAGTCTGGAGCAAATCAGGGCCTGGGGCTGGACCTGGAAGATAAAAGTGCGCTGCTGAAGCTTCCAGTGAAGAGGTAGGTGAGAAGAGGAGGAAAAGAGAGAGTCCGTAGCTGCTAAATTCAGTGATGGTGAGCAGTCAGGGCCCGGTTTGGCCATGCCTTAGCCATCTTCTCGTTGCTGTGGTCTCAGGTGTTCCTGAGCAGCGTGTCCTTTTTTCCTTTGGGAGCCATTGGTCTAAAATACTTTAGAGACAGCTTTTTAAACCAAACTGTTTTGGTGGTTTGCCTTTTTTCCTGTTTTTGTAAAGGTGTTACTCTTTGTAAATTGTGATTTTTATGTAGTATTAGTTCAGAATATATAGGTTTTGTAAATAAAGCAAGCTTGCAAACTGTAAGACTTTTTTTTTTTTTTTTTTTGACTGTAGAACTTCACCAGAGTTTAAATGTTCTGATGCTTGCCTCTATCAGACAGAACTAGTTTTGCACAAGTTTGTGTTGCTCGGGTAGCATATAATGAGGTGTTCTATTTAATAACTGGATTTTTCAGTTGGTTTTATGGTTTTGTGAAATGGTAGCAATAGCCTAGCAACAAATGAGGATAGCTATTTGTTTTGGAGGGGACTGGCTCCTTCCACTCTTCCCCTCCCCCCGCAGTTCCCTGGTACATGTGCAAAGTGTGAGGGAAGTTGCTGAGTAGTGTTTTGGTGAGAAGCTTTTTCATCTCTAAAGGAAAAGATAGGTTTGCTGTCCCGTTATCCTGGCTTATGGAAGCAGAATTTCACATAGCATATTACAGTAAGTGATAATATCTCCTAAACTTGAAGCTTTACACGCACACCTGACAATAGCAAGAGAAAATGCAATTTTGTTTTCAGTTCTCCCAGTAAACTTTAAGGACTTTTGCAGTTGTACCTTTCCCTTCTCTTGAGTTCTTGGGTTCTCTTACCCTTAAATAGCTTGAGAGTGGAGGTCTAACGGTAGTGGTTAATAGGGTAGATAACACTTTTCATCTCCTGAAACTGTATACTTTTAGCTTCTCATGGTTGCAGTATTTTGAAAGGGATGCTGAGATATTCTTTAGATGTCCTAGTTTAAATTGGAAGTGGAAAAATGGGTACCAGTGCACATGGTTTGTTGAGCTGAGGGGATTTTTTTTTTCCTCCATACATTTTACTTTGTAATTCCCAATCTAAATCCTAATTACTTTACTAGATTGAAGTTATGGATGTTCCTTTAGATGTTTATCTGCCTTGGATCTTGGCATTATGGAATCAGTGCGATGATACGTGTATTTCTTGCTCTTTGTAGCTGTGGATTAAAAAGTTACTCTACTGTAACTTAGAAATTACTATTTTCTTCTGGATGCTTTGCGTTGGGAGCTTCTTGTTGAGAGAATTAACTTTGTCCTGTGTTTTAGCCCTACCTTGGGTTACCAATTTTTAAGCTGACTTGACTTTTTTGTAATATAAGAAAAGATTCAAGATGTTACTATAAACATTAACCTAGATTTTCATCTCTCTTTAATGACAGCCATGAGTTTTCATGTAACTGCTACTTCCACTTAAACTCTAAAAGCTTCAAGGCAAAAACTGTCTGTGACAGAGAAATTGAAGGAAAAGCTTTTAAATTGTTCTACTTCTTGAAAACCAAGACTAATTCTTTAATTGGTTTGATGCAGCCCCATTTGGAGAGTTGAGGCCGGAAGACCTTTTGTAGGAGAAAATGGGGAGACTACATCATGCGTTCATCGTAATACCTGCCGACAAGGAGGCACAACTGATGTTGCTTACGCCCTTATATATTCCACAAGCAAGCTAATTTTCTACTTCTTTCTTTTTTTTTTTTTTTGGTATGTCAGATTTTGACCGTAGGAAATTGCTGATCTCTGGTCTCTTTGGTACAAAACAAAGAAGGGGGAGAGGGCTCCTTTTCTCAGTATTCTCCGTTTCTGCAGTCTGCTATGTGTTTACTTTTTTTATTTTAATTTTTCAAGCAGCCAGTTTTAAGGTTGTTATAGAGGGCGTACCATAATATAGAGTACTACTGGGCTTACATTTCCTGTATGTTAAGAGTCTGTCACGTTTCCTCATAGGAACTGTGAAAAGGTTTAATGGTCTCATTTTGGTTTGCCTTATTTGCAGTCCTAGACAGATAAGCCAGAGACGTGTAGAGGGGGAAGATGCTGTGATCTACTTGCGCCAAGGCTGTAAAGCAAAATTGTGTTACAAACTTTGAATTCCTTCTTTCTCCACCCAAAGTAAATTATAGCTAAAGGAAGAAGAATAGCTGAAAGAAGAATAGCAATTGGATTTTGGTGATCTGACCTAAGCCATTTACATGAAATTCTTGAACTGTGAATCGTGAAGATGCACATCACTAGTTTTTGCTAGTAAACATAGCCAGGCTGGACACCTAGGATAATAATGTTGTAATACCACCAGTAGGTCTGTCAAAGAATACTGGTCAGAGCCCTTTGGCATGTCGTAAACCATTGACGCTAAGTTTGAAAGGACTGTTCTGTAGATGCTTTGAGGACGTTTAATCTTTTGTAGGCGTTTGTTCAACGCTTGAGACTTTTAAATACTTCAATTTCCTGATTCTTAACCTGCTGTCGTAATCATGTTGCTAGCCATGTGTAAACTATGATCTGATGTGAGACCAGTTTTGAAATGTTATTTCAACTTCAAAATTGAACTGCTAGGTTTACAAAATAGCTTGTCAGCAGTTCAGAGGCTATTCAAACTGTAAACCAGTCCATTGCAGAATGTGCTTCCCTGGATATGGGAATGATGCTGGATATTGAGTCAATCATTTCCTTGAGGTTCCGCAGACGTAAGGTAGCTTGTTTTGGTTTTATGTGCTTTGGATAAAATACAAGGAGCAGCTGTAAATAACTTCCTAGAGACAGTTTGGCCAAAATCTTTCTGGCAGTGTAACTGACCGAAATGTTAAGCAGCACTGTGAGAGTCACAGCTGTCAGGCAAGATACTGCTTGTGCCTTAGTCATAACTTTTTCTGTGTATTTTTTGTTTTGTTTTGTTTTTTCCTCCTTAACAGGGCAGAAGTATGATGTTGATTAGGCATGTTATCTACCTCACTAGTGATCTTCACTGGCTTTTAAAAATTGGGACTAATGCAGAGGATATTTGTTAGCCTTGGACAAGTTGCGCTTGAGACTTCCCTAACTTCTCTACAAAATTGATAAAATAAGACAGAACGGTCTAGCCTTGAAAGCTGCAAGAGACTGGGGCTCCTGCAGGCTGCTGAACTTGTAGTCACGGAGCATGTGCATACTCCTGTGCCTAGCAGGAAGTAAGGAAGCTGCAAAAAAGGGTGCACATGCTGTAAGTGGTGCCTGAAAAGGTGAACAGCTTTATCCACCTTCTTTGGGAAGGTGGAGAAGAGAGATAATGGGTTAAAGAAAGTGTCCTGTAGTCCATTGCTTGGATCTTCTTGAATAGACTGCAAAATCCAAGTTAATGTACCAAGGTTTTTAGTTTAGAGCATCAGATGCTTTTCATTTTATTTACATAGTGGTTTCCAGTGCATTACTGAGACACATTATTTTTAGAGAAGTTAAAACTTATATTTGAATTTTAGTAGAAAATGTTATTTTTCTGTAGAGCGAACAACTTCCTTGCCCGCAGCTGTGTTGTATGTTGAAATTCTTGTGTGAGGAACTCCAGCATATTGGCAGAAATGCAGTTTGAAAGTAGTTGATTCACCATTCAGAGGACCCTTTTTTGATGAGCTAGAACTAATGCCTTTACAACCATGAAGTGATTCCAGGGGGCTTGAAGTGCTTCTGACGCTTACAGCGATGATTACAGTTGCAGTTTATTTCACACAGTGGAAGGCTTATGTCCTATATTTTAAGAGTACAGGAGTCATTGTTTCCCGAAATTTCAGTGAGAAGGACAGCTGACAACTATTCTTGACTAGAGTTTTGGAGAGAGAATACCACAAATGCAATGTAGGCATTGAAGTCAAGGTCAGATTGATGTGCCCTCTATCTGGAGAAGTTTTGATTTCCATTTAACTATATCAAAGTGTAAAAATGGGAGACTTTGGGGATTACGTAGTAGCTGCCTGTATCTGGATGCTTAGCTGTATGCTGACTACCTAAATGAAGGTGTTTTGTTGTTCATAGTAAAATCCAGTATTTGAAGAAAGAGGAGAATCAGGGCAGGGCTTGATTAACGTAGAATTTTGTGAAACTCCTGTTCCTGTGCAACAAGAAAAGATCTGTGTTGATGAGGCAGCGGTTTCAGCTTTGTCCTCTGAATGATGTGTCCATGTGCTTGCAACACGCTTACATTCTGCTTCTGTAGCAGCAGCTTATGCTTTCCATGAAGTTAAGCACTTTGCCTTCTACACAGATAGCATATCACATGGATTGAGTTTTATAATCCTTCCAACCTTAGGCACATGATAATGTCTAGCATTTAAACTCTCCTTGGGCTCATACCTATTGCCACAGCCCTTAACTCACTTATCTGCTGACAGTCTTTCTCCATAGCACCAAACTTATCTAACCTGTTACTGACGCGTGCAGTGCAGAGCAGGAAGAGAAATAAGCTACCTTAGTATCTCAAGGAACAAATGCCTCTCTTGTCTCTGATAATGCACAGAAACAGGCACAGGTGTTGTTAAGTACTCCAAAATCTCTCCTCCAAGTGTGCTTCTCTTAAGCTGCTCTACTACTCAGTGCAGCTGGAGTGATTAGAAATGAGTCACATTGATTATTGCGTGTTCGGGAGGGCTGGGCTAATGTGGCATCGGCATATAACATGCTGTACCTAGTTTTAAAAAGTTTGAGTATTATTTTGCTTGATAGAATAATGTTTATCTCCCTTTATGGTAGTTTAGCGGTTCTGCCTCGATTTTTATGCTGACCTGTACAATGTAATTCCTATTATCCATTGTCAGCTAACATCAAGTACATTAGACATCTACTTCAGGCTTGCAAACACTAATTTAGGCCTTCTGGTAGGTATTGAACTTGAATAAGTAGCTGCTCCTGTAGCTCTTAAAATGGTTATAGTTGTTGATGGGATATGTAGTTTATAAAAGAAATAGGAAATATAAAAGTTTTGATGAAAGTTCTAGCAGTAAAAATGCTAGTTTTAGATCATCTCATGAAGTAAAGAATTTTGCTGAAGTGTCATGTTACTTCCCAGCACAGACTGTACAGGTCTTCTATAAAAGCTGTTTTCTAATAGCATCTTCTTTTGTGTCTTTCCCTTTATAGCTAAACCAGGTGGACGGGTGAAATGTCAGTATATTTCTGCTGTGGATAAAGTGATCTTTGTGGATGATTATGCAGTAGGATGTAGGAAAGATCTCAATGGCATCTTATTGTTAGACACAGCTCTGCAAACGCCTGTTTCAAAACAAGATGATGTGGTTCAGCTTGAATTGCCGGTTACAGAGGTAAGATATGGAAAAAGTATATATATATTTAAAAAAATAACTTTCTGTCAGGAATGGTAAAAACAGACTTTAGTCCCTGAGTTTCTAGTGCAATGCTAATAGCATGTAATGGGAAAATTGCCCAATTATTAAGTGTCATAAGGCAATGGCTTTTTGCAGTTACCCCTCTCTCAAACAAATGGGAACTTGCCTCATCAGGAGAGCATTATTTCAGAAGAAAGAACATGTCAATGACTAGAAATAAGGACTCAGCTCCAGATCTTTGCCACTGCTTAGGTGTGAATTCTGTATGCTATTCTAGAAGTCACAGTCTGGATTCCTAGGCTTCCTTGTTTTTTTTTTTTTTGTTTTTAGGCTTCCAGGGAAAAAAGTCAATTAAAAAAGATCAGTTAGTATGCTGATCAGTCAATTGCTACATGAGTGAAGAACTCATGCCGGAGTTTAACTTTTGCAACTAGATCACTTGGCCTAATAAAAGACTTTTTATCTGCAAACCTGGCTTCCCTTTTGCGCTTGAACCGTCAAGGCTACAGTAATGTCTTGGTTCCTTATGGTTTGAGACAATACAACCAAGTGTTCAGTATCGCTCTAAAGGAATCTAATCTATATATTTTTGCTTACAGTGTACGTGTAGGACTTTCTTGCATTGGTTTATCTTCAGCTAGTTTAGCGTTTATTAGATAAGGTAGCATGTGCCTTAGTATTTTAAAATGTTATCTAATACAAGGTAGCTACATTTTCTTCTATTCTAAGACCCCAGGTAATGAGAAAGGTAGCTTTCATCTTTCATCTTTTCAGTGATGATGAAGAAATAGAGGAGGAAAGTTGTCATCTGTATGACAACTTCAATCACAAGCCAGTTTATTTTAATTCTTTATGTTTGGGAAGAGCATCTGCCAATGTTAATGTTTAGAATAGTGCGTACAGTGGAAAATATAAAACCAGGCTACTAGATCTAGATTCTGGATCTTTAAAGCAGTCTTTGAGAAAAGCACCTCCCATTCATCTCTGTGGGAAATAAATGTACATTGAATGATATGTCACTGACAAAAACTTCTCCTGAGCAATGATTTAAAGTTTTTATATGCTGTTAGAGTGCTGAATGATGGGTGCTTATTGTGAACCGAAGAATGTGTGTTATGTGGGCTTTTTAACTACTTGTCTTGAGTAGGAGTAACAGCAATAAAATATCACTTTGTAGAGGTCTCTGAAGAGAGCTTTCCGGGTTCCTCAGGCTTGCTGCTACTGATGTTATTTTTACCCCTTTTGGGTCTAGAGGGTAACTACAAAATCTTGGTATGTGTGCCTGAATGTGAAGAGACTGACCTAGGTCAGCATTTCCTTTCATAAGTTTTGCTGTCATTTGTTTGCAATCTCACAATATGGTTAAGTACAAATTTTAAGTCTGTGTTGGTTTTAGCTGAAGATACTTACGGATTTCAAAAATAGTTTGTAGACCCTTCTTCCAAGGTTAGGATAGCAGCACTCCTCTGTAAACGTCCTTTCTTTAGAAACTGGAAAATGTTATAGTTCAATAAAAACAGATTTGGAGGAGAGTTCAGGAACAAGTCAGTGAGATGGGAAGAAAAACATTAGCACTCCTTAGTTCTTACCTTTGCTGTTAAAGAGGAGCTGTCCGGACCCGGGGTGTCTTCCGCCTAGAACTTTTTAAAATTGTGAACTTGCACAGTGCGCTTGCACAGTGCTTCTGTTGATCTGCTGTCATCTGCAAGAAACTTAGAAAGCATGAGATGACATAGGAATTTTTGTTATCCTTTTATGGAAGTCTAAGGAACAGACGCAGCCTTAGCTAAGGGACTCATTTGACTTGCTTCTATCTTTCCTTCCTTGTTTGCCCCCCTTTCCTCACCCCCCTGAAAAAAAAAGGAAAGAAAGAAGAAATAGGCAAGAGACTGTGTGCAGGTAATGGTAACTGGCTGCAAGTGGTCAGTCAGTCATTCTGTTTGGAATGGTGCCTGGCTGCTTAAAGTAGAGACTGGTAGTTGCCCTTGGGAAATATTTCCCTTTGCTTGGAACTTGAAAGATTTTATATAATGTTTTTCAGATGTAGTCTGTTTAACAACTGCCACAGAATGCTCTGTGCTTTCCGAATAAAATGTACTTTTAAATCTTAACTCTAAACAGGAAGTTAACAGGCAGTGGGGTAAAGTAGAAACAGGTGGGACTTGGACGAAGAAGTCTATAAATGAATGTTTATAGTGTTCTTTTCTACATGCATTATTTACGAGTGGTAAGAATCCTTTAGGTTAACTAGCCCGTTTTTTCCGCCTCATTTTTCAACTTCAGTAATTATACTATCTTGCAAGTGGTTTCTGATTTTTATTATTTTTTTTCTTTTACACAAAATTGTTTTTCTCAATATTGCTTTTTTTTAAATAGATAAAGGTGCTCAGAAAAGTGTCGAGACTTGTGGGCTTTGCTCTTGCTCTCGCTTCTGTCCCTGAGGCCGAATGAATCCTTTTGAAAGGAATTAGATTGTAGATGTGATTCCTTTTTTACTTGGCTTTAATATATGTCTTTTTTTAACTGTTTGTATTACTGACTTGGTTAACATTTGATAATGTTTTACCTGAGGGAATTTGTAGTAATTACTGACTTTATTGCAGCAGTTTATCCACTGAACGGGCTACAAAGTAAAGTTTGGAACTGCTTGCTCAAGGATTTGGAGGGCGGGGAGGGAGTGAGGGAGAATTATGTTCATATAAACGTATGGTAAGTTAGGGCAAACCAAACTGCATTTCTAGGAATAACGACACGAGTATAATTTTCATGTGTAGCTATCTAGCCTGGATGATAACTTTTCTTGCACATCTGTATTTTAGGCTCAGCAGCTGCTATCTGCTTGCATAGAAAAAGTAGATGTTTCTAGCACAGAGGGATATGACTTATTCATCACGCAACTGAAGGATGGTTTAAAAAATACCTCACATGAAACAGCAGCAAATCATAAAGTCGCAAAGGTAAGAACTTGTCTCTGTACTGTATAACATGAATTCCCAAGTCTAATTTGTTTGGCCACCATCGCTAAAGCGTGTAAAATGCTTGAGGTAGTGTGATGGATTTCATTTGAAGAGGATGAAAGGTAATATGTGTTCCTTAGTTCTTGTGTGATGTTTCGCCTGTTAAGCAAGAAACTAACAGGGTACTGAGCTTAACATTTGAAGTTACTAGCTTTCCTTGCATTAGGTTCATGTTTTTGTGTGTTCACTCTTGTATTAATTCTTAAATGCATTCAGTTCTAGGGAGAGTACAAAGTGTTTGTTTTGCTTTTGACACTTTTGTGAGCTATTTGTCGTTTATATTGTTACAATTTTTAAACATAAACTGCACACTTCTTTTCTTAATTTAGTGGGCAACGGTTACGTTCCACCTTCCTCATCATGTTTTGAAGTCTGTCGCCAGTGCCATTGTAAATGAACTCAAGAAGATAAATCAAAATATTGCTGCCTTACCTGTAGCATCCTCTGTGATGGATAGGTTATCTTACCTCTTACCCAGTGCGCGACCTGAACTTGGTGTGGGACCTGGTCGATCTGTGGACAGGTATATTAAGACAAAACGTGATGAATTTGATCCCTTAGCTGGATCAGAGTAAGCTCCTAGATGACTTTAATTCCTTTGCCAAAGGAAAAATGGAATTAGTCCTATTCTACATTTTCTTGTTCTTACCTGTACAGTTCATTTAACTGTTCAACGTACTTCAAATATTAGTAGATTTAGAGAAACGTTTATTGCCCAAAGACTGCCATGTCTGGATTTTAGCTTTAGTGCCAGTCAGATTGAATTCCCTTGGTTCCTCTTCCCAAGCAGACTTTCTGAAAGGTAACAGTTGCAGCCCTGAACTTGCATTCCTAGCTAGTGTTTTGACATGGGAATGTGATGTTTACCCAGGCTTTACTCTTCATAATGTTAGGTTATGGTAATATTTGAACAGTAACTTGGAAATGACTAGCTCTGGTCTAGAGTTACTGGCAGTACTCAAGCAAGTACTGTAAACCTTACTGAGAGTGCAACATTAAGATGTTCAGAAACTGCGTAGGTTTAAGAGCTTAATCAGGCCACTTTTGAATGCAAAAAGCGAGCACATGTCCCATCTACCAAAGGCAGGGCATACATACTATGCTGCATCATACAATCAATTCCTTGTTCTTCATAAGAAGTTTGAGTGTATGTCCATGCTTCCTCCTTTAGAGAACACAGCCTTTGCAGCATATAAGTATTGCTTCTGAAATTTCCAGTCACTTGCTATGTGTTTGGAATCAGAAAATTTTACCTCATAGACTGTTGCTTGATCTCTTTCTGATCTGAGTGACGATTTATAAGTATGCAAGTTTAACTCGTTATCTAAATCTTCATAAGCCAAGACTAGTTAGAACACTGATAAATCTTCTAAGGCTATAAATTAATGCCTTTTGAAAGTTTTTTGTGTGAATACTATTTTGCAAGACTATTATAATTTCTCACAGCTCAAATTTAATACAATTTATTGTGACCCCATACCTCCAGATCTAACTGTGTCTGTCCATATTGCTTTTATGATTAGAGCTCTCTGAGATCTATGTGTTAAGGTGGTAAGATGTCAAGTTAAGACAACGCTTAAATGGGTGCTGCAAGAATAGTTTACTTTGGGGAAACATTTAATATAATCATTCTTTTACAAGACTTGAATGATGTCAGCAGATTTTTTAAGAGTGTCTTTGGAGGGAAGAAACAAGAAATGAGGCACTCCTCCATCTAGCAACACCAGTTCCTCCAGCCGTGTGCTCCTTTCCATGCAGGATAGTGAATTGTGAGATGATACTGGAGAACTTTTGTCAAAGCTGATAAAAAAGCTGATAGTTGTTTCTTATGTACTCTTTCAGATGAGAGACATGCCCTGAAAATTAAGAGTGAAAGTTGGAAAAGAGAGGAGCTTCTTTTCTTTGTCGCTGTTGAATTTACAGGCTACTTCATTCTTTGATTTAATAGCTTATAATTTTAAGTATTGTAGTATGCAATGAATGCCAAATGTTAGGGGTTTAGTGCAGTGTATTCACTTAAGCCTAAAATACCAATTTTGGGGTATTTTGAAATATGTGTATTTGTATCTATTCAGTTAATAAACCCAAAATTCTGCAGTAGTGGTCATATTGATGAAAACTCTGTGGCAGCTCCATTGGGCTATACCATGCATCTTCCCTAAATGCAGAGTGGTTTTGGATGTCTGATGTTCTTTCTGAAGTTAGACCAAAAAGGCTACTTGGAAACTTTTGTTCATTGTTCTTGCTTTTAAAGCTTGTAGGTTGTTGTATTGCTTTTGGTCTTTCGCTGAGGATATACTTTAGGCAACTGAGTGAGAGCTTTGTTACTGTTCTATAATTTTTGATGATAACTTTAAAAAAAAAAATTAACCACTTCTGAGATATTTTTATATGATTTATTAAATTCTAGAAAAAAGTCAGATAGTTACCTATAACTTATTCTTAATTTGCTGTGACAATTTGATGTAGGTAATGTGAACTTTTTTTTTTTTTTTTATTAAAAACCTTCCTAGGTCTTTGATGTATAGTGAAGCTAACAGACGGGAGACATTCACCTCATGGCCTCATGTGGGTTATAGGTGGGCACAGCCAGATCCTATGGCTCAAGCTGGGTTCTATCACCAGGTAAAAGGTTTAGTTGTTCCTACTATTTGTTTCCTTGGCCAGGGCTTTTTTTTTAAAAAAAAAAAACAAACAAACAACAACAAAAAAACAGTTTCATGGATTCCTACACGGATGTAGAAATTGCATTGAGCGAGTTTGTCATTGAGAGCTCTTTTCTGAAGTTTCAGGTTTTCCTATGCCTTAAAGTTACTGCTTTCTTGTTCAGAATACAGAAAACTTTGTTGTGAGATTCAGCATATAAAACACTTAAGTATGCCAATTGATCTGGATTAAACAACAGCAGCAAAGATGAACTTGGTTGTTACCCAGCATCTCTGTTTCTCTTCATTAGATTGTTGAGCAAATATTTTTAGATAAGTTTTGTGCAAGTAAAACAGAAAAAGCACTAAGCCTGATGCCGGTGTTCTGTAACTATACGTTCCTAGTAGGACTTAAAGAAAACTGTTGTGTTGCAAACAGCAGTTTTAATAATAATCATATTATTAAATTATTGGGCTTAATGACTTACACAGCCTCAACTTTTTTCTCCGCTCTTCTTGTCTATTTCCATTTTTCTTTTTTCTTTTTTGTATAAAATAAATTTTTGCTATTGTATGGATTGACATAGTGAAGGCTAGGTAGTATGTATTATTTGATGTCATTATCATCTGCCTCATGAAGTCAACTGCAAAGTCTGTTAGGTGCTAGTGGATAATATTTTTGGAAAACGTCTCAAGTGTTCTTGAAAACTGCTTATTCAGGAAGAAAAATGCAGGGAATAAATATGTTAGAATTGAACCTGCATATTTCCAAGTATCTCTCATTGACCTGAAAGGAGATAATGAAAATGCTAAATTTAAAGAGAAGTGGAAAGTTCCATTCTTTTCCTTTGTCACTTCAGCTAGTAATAACTGTTCTTTGCTGAGGAGTGAAATGATGTACATGCTTTATATTCTGACAGATTGAAGGCGTAATAGGAAATGCTTGTTTAACTTGTGTTTTTACAAGCATGCAGATGTACAGATAACTTCTGCTGAGGCTGTACACTTTTGGAACCCGGTGGGCCTATTCCAAAGAGAAAAATCTTAGCAGTGATGCTATTCACTTGAGTTCTGCTCTATTTGTATGTGGTTTTTATCCAGTGGCTTGCACAGGTGTTGATTCTGGATCTCTTCTGTAGTAACGTAGTGTATCTATTTCTTATGTGAAGTATTGCCTCTTCAGTCTGTAGTTTTTGGCAATGTATATATGCGATGTAGCATTTTGCAATGCCACTAGAAGGAGGAGAGGACTTGATCAACTGGTTAATGTGTTTCGTATTGCATGCTATATATATTTTAAGTGTTCCTTCTTATTTTTATAGCCTGCTTCATCAGGAGATGACAGAGCCATGTGCTTTACCTGTAGCGTGTGTTTGGTATGCTGGGAGCCTACAGATGAACCTTGGTAAGTTTAATGATATTTGGAGTAGACTTAGTTTTATACTAATGAGATTAGAAGACTTGAAGGACAAAGGTCAACATATCTGGCCAGAATTCTAGTGAGTGTAGGGTGTGTCGATGACAAGAGTGGATATCAGAAATGATTTCATAGGACAAACGGCAAAATAATTCCCTGCACTACATCAAAAGCATGCATGATACTAAAAAAAGGAAGTTGATGTTGGTTTTATTTCTTAATTCTGATTTGTTTTATTTATTTATTTTTTTTTTGGACACAGACAGCTAACATTTGTTTGCAAAGTGAGTTCAGTCTACTGTAGGCATGTGACAATAGGTGATAAGTTCTTAAAGCGCAATGGCCATGCAGTGCATATTTGCCCTTTATATATAAAGTTGCAAGATTTGTTATTAGTTTCTAGAACCAGTTAAAACTGTGCATAGTTACAGAAATGCAGGACTTTACATTGATTTTAAAAAAGGAACCTTAATCCAGTTTTTGTCATGATTATTTTTGTAATTTATATCATTATTTGATCAGTTCAGGGTTCTGCCTAGCAGGAAACTTTTCTCTGTAATATTATCTTCGTAGTCCTTGTTTCCTCCTCGTACTACTTAGTTTCTAGACATTTTGTAGCAGTGTAATTACTCTTTGCCATGTCTCTGTCTTCTGTATGTATTGAGATCAGAAGGTCTTTTTCATGCTTATTGATCAGTCTGTCATTTAGGACTGTTTTCCATTTTGATTTTTGTACATGTGGATGTACAATGAAAGACTGGAACCATTTCCTCTTATTAAGGCTACTTACAATAATTTCTCGTGTAACATCGGAATCCTCTAATGTACATTCTGTAGAATTTAATCTGCTTTTCTTCATGAGGACATGGTGGGCTACTGGCCTATAGAACAGCTCTTTTACGGTTAATTTTTATGACTGATTGTCTTAAGAGCACTATGTGCACATCCTTCTGTATGAATGTGAATATCCATTAGGTGGTCAAAGGCTTTAATACAGTCTGCTATTGAGAAAAAGCTGTGGAAACAGGGTTAGTAGCTTCACCACTCTTGTACGGTTGACTATAATACAGTTCAAACAGTTTGGCTTCAGCTTCATTTCAAGCTCTGAGTTTGTGTGTGGTGTGTGTACTCTTCACAGTAAGAAATCAATGTGTGATATGTTTGTTTTTAATATGAAAAGGTCTGAACATGAGAGACATTCCCCAAACTGCCCATTTGTCAAGGGTGAGCACACTCAGAATGTACCTCTTTCAGTCACGTTGGCAACAAGTCCAGCACAATTTCCCTGCACAGATGGCACTGACAGAATAGCCTGCTTTGGATCTGGAAGTTGCCCTCATTTCCTAGCTGCTGCAACAAAACGAGGAAAGATCTGCATATGGGATGTTTCCAAACTTATGAAGGTATACGATATATGCAACTGTGTTTTCGTTAACTAATTACTTTTGATTAGGCGTATCTCAATTTAAATCAAAGGTCACTTCTGTTTTTTTAAATTATTATTTTTTAGGTCCATTTAAAATTTGAGATCAATGCATATGATCCAGCTATTGTGCAGCAGCTTATGTTATCAGGAGAACAGAGCTCAGGGGTTGACTCAAGGAGACCAACACTAGCGTGGCTAGAAGATTCATCTAGCTGCTCAGATATACCAAAATTAGAAGGAGACAGGTATGCTAATCTTCAACATCAGAAAATGTAAAATGTTGCTGTGTAGGTGGTAAATGCCATTTAGTTAAGTCATGCTTTGTGGAACATAAGATTCTGAAGATTATTACCCTTTCCATAGAGATGAGAAATTTCTTTGTGTGGAATCGTGTTCAGATGCATAGGGGTAAAAAAGTTGTCTAAGTTGTCCTTAAAGCCAGCTTAGTTTTACTCTTACTGTTTCAGTCTTTATCCTCCAGTAATGGAGAGATACCAAATCTCATTTCTGCCCTGTGCTGATGTTCCAAGAAATTCCACTTATACATATGTGAGAGGCAGAGAAAATAGCGAGGAATATGAGTTTGAGAACAATGTTTCATTTTAGGTATGGATTATGCTTTTCAGGCAGAAAGTAAAGTATGTGGATTTGCTAGGAACTTTTTTTATTTTTATCTTCAACTCATGCATAGGGATGTTAAAACGCTAGGCGGTCCTATCACAAGCTTTTAAACATTGATACTTAGAAAGCGTCATGTGAGAAAATGCTTTATTGATAGCTATCTGCATGCACATAGAATCAATATTCTTTCATTTATGCTTATTACAGTGTATTACTGGGAACTCCTTCCTCGTATCACCAGAACTCACACAAATGAGTGAATCATTGTTGAAAAGCTGAGGAAAAAAGGTGTTTGAGGAGCCTTGCTAGTTTCCTCAGTGTTTCTTCTTTTAACTTCAACATCACAGAAAATAACAGTTCTACTACCTGCGCAGGTAGCAGGACTATTTTGTCTTTGTTTTTAAGCTTGCTGTGGTTCCTTCGGAATTGTACAGCAAATATGAAGCTTGTTCTTTTGAAGATCGTGTAGGAAACTAAGCAACATCTGAGCATAGGGCCTAGCAGCTGCTCTTTGCCAGCAACTGCTGGGGTGCTTAGACTCTTAATGTAGTTTTATTGTTATAAACCACTTGAAAGTTAAAGAATTAAGCCGATATTAAGAGGTAGTCAAAGGGCAGTACAATGGTACTGCTCAGGTCCTAAGCATCTTCCACTTCACTTTATCTATATGAAATTTGCTATCACTGTTATTAAAGATGTTACTGAAATCTCAAGGGAAAGCTGGATGAGACTGGAAGTACTGAAATGTCACTGTGTTGTAGTGAAATGAAGGTTGATGAGGTTTGACCCGAAACAGATCTGTTTCTTGGGCCTTGAGAGAAGTATCCAGTTTGTTGAAACTTGGGGTCTGACTTGGTGCCATGATTTATTATACTTGAAGCTGTAAAGGCCCTACTGTTTTTTCTGTGTGTCAGGATCCTGTAGTAGGAAATTTTCTTCTATTTAGGAAAGCCAGATGTGTAAAAGCTTCACATATTCTTAGAACTACTGATGAAATGATGCTGAGATCTTAATCGAGAATATGCAAACATGTTTCCACCAAAAAAAGGCAAGCCAATTGTATACGCTGCAGGATACGTTCCTCTTTAAGAAGTGCTTGCGTAGAATCTGCTTTTATGAGAACATGACTCATCTGGTAATATTTTTAAAAGCAACACACTGTTTGTAGGCTGTCTCTTTAAGGAGGAGCTCAGAGGAATTCAGAATTTGTTCAGGGACTTTGAGCCAAGGAACGAATGCGGGTAAAAGAGCTGTTGGTAGCCAGTGTGTTGGTAGCACACTGTGCTGTGGAAGGAAGATACTACATATGACCAGACTAGGACTACCCTGAGCCATGGCATTTTCCATACCAGTTGCAAAATTACTTTAATAGAGTTGAAGACCACTCTGGCAGCTCTACGTTTCAGAGAATGTTTGGAGGAATGTTGAAGAAGGCGGCATCGGTTTTTAGACAGACGGGATTTTTTGGGGTTGTTTTTTTGGTTTTTGGAAAGAGTGCTGAGAACTGGCTTTCATTTTCATTCGATTTGTGTCCGAGTTGTTGAGAATGCAACAGTAGAATGAGGCAAGTGGAAAGCTAGTCTACAGGTTCAGTGACTGAGGGGGAAAAAATCATTGTGGTGTTTGTGTCTGTGATCAGTTCACCAGTGGATATACAGTTCTGACTAAAAGAAATGTCAGTGTTATCCACAATTTATTTTTTAGTAAAGTAGATTTTTAAATTTAATTTAAAAAGTAGCTACAGTGTACATGGTCTCATTTGTACGTTTTTTTTCAGTGATGATCTCTTGGAGGATTCAGACAGTGAAGAGCATTCCAGATCAGAATCTGTGACAGGTAGGTTATATCTGATCCATGTGTCAGTTTAGAGGTCAGGAGGGAAACTGTTCATCTCAGGCTCTTTAAAAAGTGCTGCCAGAAACAAAGGATATTATGTTCGTTGTATTGGAAACAAAATTTTGACCTGGAAAGTCTACCTGCCAGTAGTTAAGTCTTTAAGTCTTTGTTTATACGGCGGAGATTGGATACAGGAAAAGAAAAAAACTCTACTTCATTGGTTAATAAATGTCTTATTTGACGACAAGCATCAGTTATCTTGCTGTCAGTAAAACACACAAACCGAGTCAAAGGAACTTACTTAGGACAGGAACAAATTATAGCTGTACAAAACCCTTTAAATTCAGGGGATTGCCAGAAGCAGTTCCTGAATCTTGATCGTTTCCTTGTATGTATACACTTTAGAATGTTTACTTTTCTCTTTTCCTGAACGAAACTTTCATATGGAAGCAGAACAGTGCTATGCGTCGTCTTTTTCTGTTATTTTCTTAGAGGTATATACAGAAATTTTGATGGGAGAAAAGATTCCATGGTTACTTTGCATAATCTAGTTTATACCTTTGATGATCAGCAAGAGGGGCGAAAAAAGAACATGTGCATATGCACAAGGGAATAGACTTGAGATGTGAACAATTTTTTCGATATAAATTATTGTGAAGATGGTGCTGTCATTGATCCTTCAGTCTCCTCTTATCTGGGTTTGTACTGTGCCCTTTGTAATCAATTAAAAATCATTGCGTTAATTAGTTGAACTTTTCATTTTTGTTATCACAGTACTATTCAGTTTGATTAGGCATCTCTTCAGCGTTTATTGTTGCTTGGAGCTCTTTATATTAGGTGGTCTGTTAGATGATGGGAACTGTCAAGTTTCAGAGTAAAATGATATGTTTTTCAACTAGGGAGTGGAGAATGAATCTGCAGTGTTACAGATTCTTGACGGTACAGGACTGTCTGGGAAGGGGAATGATACAGGGCAGAGCATGAGTCGGGTTGATCAGGTTAGCTGGGTTTTGGTATGGTGGACTATCGCAAGTAGAATAATTGTTTACTGAGAGACCTGTTGCAAAGGCTAATGTCCCGTGTTTTTTTTTTACTTTCACTCTTGCTGATAAAATAAGGAGAACCATTAGCCAGTGTGGAAGGAATGTTTCTCGGCATTTTGTTTTGTGGCTACCAGATCTTGAACGTATGGAATGTTTTAACATAAAGAATCTATATAGCAGTGACTTCTTGCTTGATTATAAAAATAAGTAATTTGATTCCTTTTCTGTGCATATATTATGTTAACCTTTTTTGTTTTAAAGGGCATACATCACAAAAAGAAGCTATGGAAGTCAGCCTTGATATAACAGCTCTCAGCATTCTTCAGCAACCTGAGAAACTTCAGTGGGAAATTGTTGCAAATGTCCTGGAAGACACGGTTAAGGATCTGGAAGAACTTGGGGCAAATCCATGTTTGGCCAACTGTAAGAGTGAAAAGATGAAGGAAAAACATCTAGAACAACACAACATTCCCTTTCCTTGTTTATTAGCTGGGGGTCTATTAACATACAAATCACCTGCTACCTCTCCTGTTAGCAGTAACTCTCAGAGGTCACTGGATGGCTTAAGCAGGACTCGAGGTGAGAGTGTCTCAGAGCAGGGATCAACTGACAATGAATCCTGCACTAATTCAGAACTGAATTCGCCTCTGGTACGGAGGACTTTACCTGTATTGCTGCTATACAGCATTAAGGAATCCGATGAAAAAGCAGGAAAACTCTTTTCACAAATGAACAATATTATGAGTAAAAGTATACATGATGATGGTTTCACGGTTCCACAGATCATTGAAATGGAGCTGGACAGTCAGGAACAGTTGCTGTTACAGGATCCCCCTGTGACTTATATTCAGCAGTTTGCAGATGCAGCAGCTAACCTAACTTCTCCGGACTCGGACAAGTGGAGCTCTATGGTTCCCAAACCTGGGACTTTGGTTCAGTGCCTGCGTCTGCCAAAGTTTGCAGAGGAGGAGAACCTGTGTGTAGATTCAATCACTCCTTGTGCAGATGGAGTTCATTTGTTAGTAGGACTGCGGACTTGCCCTGTTGAATCTCTGAGTGCAATAAATCAAGTAGAGGCCTTGAATAATTTAAATAAATTAAACTCGGCACTATGTAATAGAAGAAAGGGTGAACTAGAATCAAGTCTTGCTGTAGTGAATGGCACGAGTATTGATGTAATCCAACATGAGTCACCAGCAGATGTACCAACTCCTTTAATAATTCAACCTGAACAGAGAAGTGTTAGTGGTGGATACCTAGTGCTTTATAAAATGAATTATGCCACTAGAATAGTTACTCTAGAGGAGGAACCAGTAAAAATCCAGCATATCAAAGACCCCCAAGACACAATTACCTCAATGATTTTGCTCCCACCAGATATATTGGATAATCGAGAGGATGACTGTGAGGAGCCTGTGGAGGAAATGCAGTTGACTTCTAAAAATGGCAATGGGAGAGAGAGAAGGTCTGAGATCTCTACTCTTGGGCACCTGGTAATAACTACTCAGGGAGGATATGTAAAAATACTAGATCTTTCAAACTTTGAAATTCTGGCCAAAGTGGAACCACCTAAAAAAGAGGGCACTGAGGAACCAGATATGTTTGTCTCTGTGATATACTGTTCGGGCACAGACAGACTGTGTGCATGCACCAAAGGTAAGACTTTTCTTTAAAAACTTTATTTGATAGTATTTGAATTATATTATAGAATGTTAACGTGAGTTTCAAAATAGTAGTGGGCAAATTCCACTGAGTTTATATACAGTTTACTTCTGTTCTAGAAACACAGGCTCTAGTTCCTCATCTGAAATGTAGATTTTAATCTCTAAAATGGGAACAAGTCCTGGGTATGTCCAATGTACTGGTACATCTGTTTTGGTAGTGTTACAGAATTGCTGAAGTCCTAAAGAAGTAAAAGCAATTCTTGTATGTAATTATTTCTGTACTGGATATCTGTACTTCAGAGAAATGCCTCCTGCATGTAATTGGAGTTATTCAAGAGGGCAGGGAAGAAAATGCTTTTAGTTCTTATTCCAGTGATCCATTATGAAACTTTTTCCTTGTTTCAGATAGGCCTGCTGATTCTGCTTAGGCTTTTTTGCAATTGGGATTAGTTTTTCTTGACTGTGAGAGCCAGACCATCTGTGCAGAACTGTCACTATCCTTTTTAAAAATGAACAGAAGACATTTTGGGGACGACATTTTGATGGGCAGCTCAAGTCCAGATGACTGGTACTTTGTAGAAGGCTCCCCCCTCCAGTTCTGCCTTTTGTGTCACATCAGTGCAGAGGTTATGGCTCTAGCTGTTGTCCAGCTCTGAATTCCTTGACGAGTCAATGTCTTACCTAGTTCTTCTGCACTTTATTGCAGCTGTGGTGGAAGTGGTCTTTGTGAGGCTAAGCTGATGGGCTGGTTCACACATTTCAGACAAACTCCCATCAATAGCATGTTGAACTTCATTATCTGCTCCCTCGCGCTCTCCCTCGCGCTCTCCCTCGCGCTCTCCCTCGCGCTCTCCCTCGCGCTCTCCCTCGCGCTCTCCCTCGCGCTCTCCCTCGCGCTCTCCCTCGCGCTCTCCCTCGCGCTCTCCCTCCCTCGTGGAAGAATTTAAAATGACACGTTTCTTCTTTCATGGTCACATCATGTTAATTACATAGCTCTCCTGTAAGCAGCTGTTACACTCAGATGAGACTTATGTGTTATTTCCTACAGATAAGGTCTAGCTTATTGTGAAAAAAATCATCTCTCTTAAGGACCCTGTCTTTATCACTTACCTACCATGAGCTTTAGCAGTTGTTTTTTCTATTTAAAAATGGATGAAAACATTGAGTATTATCAGCTAGTATTGATATTTGCAGATTTCTAAGAGAAACATCCAGATTTTTTAAACTGTTCTTTTTCTGAGAACTGCTTTTGAAGAAATGTCAGTTAAACTGTTTCTGCTTTATTTAACAGTGCATCTTTTTTTCCCTGTTTAAAATGGAGCTCTTTTTTTGTGTCATGCTATCAGATTAAATGCCTGTGAAAACTGTTAGACTATCACATCTATGCCATTATGTTTTTACCTATACGTTGGTGATTGAACTTAAATTCATTAAAAAAAAGTTGCTAAGCATTTTATCCCTAGAAGTCTACTATGCATTATATCTTGCGTGATATCTATTCCGACTTTCTTCTGTGTGTATTCTGGCTTAAGGTTAATGACAAGTTAAAAGGCTTGTTGTTATTGTGCATGGTACTTTCCCATCCAGTATTTGCATATATGTTAATTGTGTTTTTGTAGGGTTTCGTATTATCTAAACCTGTTTTTAGGACCTTGAGTGTGACGTTATGCAGATCTGTTGATTTGGAAACATTTATTCTGTGAGCGTAGGAGTATTTGTGTCTACTGCCTAGATAATCACCACCTCTGTTACTGACTGTTACTTCATCTTTCTCAGAGTAGACAAACACATCATTCTGCTTTTTTAGTAAATATCTGTGTTTTTTTCCTCTGACAGTATTATAATAGCCATCTAGTAATCTGCAAATAGCTTTGTTGTGACTACTTTTGTTCTCACTGCATTTAAGATGACTGGGATTTTATTTTTCTTCAGTCCTGTAAGCTACAGGCATCCCTCTGCCCTCAGGTTTCCCATTTCAGTATACTGCTATGATGACTCTTTATTTTGTTCTGATTGATAACTCTTGTCTTTCCCTACATCCACCATACCTCTGTTCAGAACTTATCTTTCTGTTCTGCCATGAAACTTGAGTGAACTTCAAAATCGGTTATTTTTGTTGTTTAAATGTCTTTAGTTTTTGATTTCTATTCTTTTTTGACAGCTTTTCAGTCAGTTCTGCTGGGTCATTTTTCTCACTCTTGAGCTAAAGCACTCATAAATATTCAGGGACCAGCCTCTAACAGAAGCCTGGTCTGATACTAGATGAGTCTAAAACCTAGAGTCCTAAATCCCTTATGCCAAAATGTGAGTCACAGAATCACAGAGTGGTCGAGGTTGGAAGGGACCTCTGGAGATCATCTAGTCCAACCTCCCAGGCTCAAGCAGGGTCACCTAGAGCATATTTCCCAGGGTCGTATCCAGACGGGTTTTGAATATCTCCAGGGAAGGAGACTCCACTACCTCTCTGGGCAACCTGTGCCAGTGCTCAGTCACCCTCACAGGAAAGAAGTTTTTCCTCAGGTTCAGATGGAACTGCCTGCGTTTCAGTTTCTGCCCGTTGCCTCTTGTCCTGTCACTGGGCACCACAGAGAAGAGGCTGGCCCCGTCCTCTTGACACCCTCCCTTCAGATACTTGTACGCGTTGATGGGATCCCCTCTCAGTCTTCTCTTCTCCAGGCTGGACAGGCCCAGCTCTCTCAGCCTTTCTTCATAGGAGAGATGCTCCAGGCCCCTCATCCTCTTTGTAGCCCTCCGCTGGACTCTCTCCAGGAGTGCCATGTCTCTCTTGCACTGGGGAGCCCAGAAGTGGACCCAGTACTGCGGATGAGGCCTCCCCAGGGCTGAGGAGAGGGGCAGGATCACCTCCCTCGACCTGCTGGCAACACTCTGCCTCATGCAGCCCAGGAGACCATTGGCCTTCTTGGCCACAAGGGCCCATTACTGGCTCATGGTTAACTTGTTGTCGACCAGCACTCCCAGGTCCTTCTCCGTAGAACTGAAGCTTTTCAAAGAATGACTCTAAGCTTATTTGTTTATATATAACTACACAGCCTAAAATTTTAGGAATAATAAAGAGAAAAGTCATCCAAAAACCTTGACTTACCCCACAGCAACTTCTTTTTATCCTAGAACTTGCTGTACATTTGACTATCTTGATATAAGGAAGAGTTTTTGGTAAATTTTTGTTGAATCATAAAAATCCTTTAAACTTCCTACTGTTAAGTGGGTCAGATTGCTTGCTTATCTGCCAGATACCTGGAGAATTTTTTTTCTTAAATACAGCTTTTTGAAGTAGAGAGTTTGCGATCTTTGCTCTTCTGTATTTACTACCATGTATGGGATGGAGCCTTCAGTCTGACAGCGTGAGGAAGTTGAACATTGAGGGGAAGGGACAGAAAACATGTTGAAAGTAGAATGCTACATTCACTAAAGTGGAATGATTAACATTTGATAGCAAATAGCTTTTAGTGCAGAGACATAAGTGAGAATATATTAAAGTGGAACCTATAGGCCCAGAAAATGCTTGGATAGCATTGGAAAACTGTCTCAGGCTGTATGTTCAGCAGCATGTTCTTGACTATTTACTTGATCAGGTATTAAGACTGGGCAAAGAAATACTTTAGCACGTGCAAGTTCTGACATACAGAATATCCAGATTTTTTTCTGCTGCTCCTCCTTTGACATGCTGTTTGCACTGGTAGATTGTGTAATTTTTCCTATAGCTGCCCTTAAGATATAACTGAAGGGAGAAGATCTGTGAAAGGTCCTTTTGTTTTTTTACTTTGGGTTTTTTTTTGGTGTTTTTATTAGACGATGTTTCTTAGACTTGTATTTGAGATCTTCCGTGCTTAGAGCTTTGTAGCTTAGGAATGATTAATTATTCTTACCCCACTTCAAAACGGTAGTAGTTGACGTCTGGGGGAGGCACGTATGTAAGTATACTCTTGGTTCCAATTCTGCCAAGTGAAAAATAGTAGGCTTTAATTGCTTTGTATTTTGTTGTCTTTTCCCCCACTGGTCAGGGGAGAAAGGCTAGTTAATATCCATATTATTAGTGCTTTGTATGTGTTGTCACAGAGGGTTTTGTAAACATTTTGTGTTGTGCAATTAATACAAAACAGTTTAAATTCTGCTTTTGTAACATCCAAAATAACTGAATTCTATATTAGAAAACGGTACAGTAGGCTGACAGCTATTATCCTGGAATATATTTACAGCTGGGGTACAGTCTAGGATGATATTTGAAGGCTAATATTTGATATTTAAGGTAAGGACCAGGTATAATGTGGCTTGAATGCGTAACTTTCCAGAACTACAGATGTCACTGCATTCTTTGGAGCCCAATTTTCATTTAATAATGCTTCTTTTTTTTTTCTTTTTTTTTTTTTTATTACAGTCCTACAAAACAGTTACTTAAGGAGACCTTCTGCCAGTATACATTCTACTGTGTTCTTTTGTTGGTGTGTTATGGATTGTTTCTTTAGTTTTGCCACCTAGCTTGATATTTGCCATTTAGGGAATTTTGTTGAACTTGTCTTTAGAATGTAGAACGAGGAGGAAAAACTTACCTGAAATGTATCTTTTCCATTTAAAATATAGGTGTAAATTTCTACTTGTATTTTCTATTGCCAGTTTTGAAAATTGTGCTTACTTGTGTTTCTTTCTGCGAGTATTTTAAAACATCATTAAAACTGTCCATTACTTATCTGTCTTTCACTGCTGTCCCTGTTTCCCCTTGACAAGGTAGTAATGTCAGTGTCCGAAGCCCTCTGAAGAAATATTGCGAAGAAGAAAAGTGAGGTGGTGTTTCAAACTAAGTTGAATGAGTCAACAAGTGGAAGTGTTCAGGGCATCGTGATAAAACAGCTGCTTTTCACCCAGACTGTCTGATTTAGTATATGGATGAGCAGACGTTAAAATATGTATGATCTATTTGAGTACTTAATACCACTTCAGTCAGGGCAGCATTCTTGGATGGTGCTTGCCTGAAACTTGCAATCTAGTTCTTTTACAAATCTTGTTTTTGAATGTCTGTGTCTAGTGAGGCTCTTGCATTAACGCATTTCCATATATCAAGTCCTAGTGAAAATGCTAATATTGTTTTGGATTGCATCTAGCATAACTTCTCTCAACAGAGAATTAAATTTGATTTTTAGAAGTGGCTCTTAAGTCATTTTGGTTTAATTATTCTTTAGAAGTAGTAAGATTTAGTTTGGGGAGAAAAACATAAAAAAAGAACTTTTTTTTCTACTTGTTTTCTTCATAAGAAAGACAAGCCTTTACTGTCTTTGTATTTTAGCCGATTCTCTTTTCTACCTATATTGCTCTGAAGCCTACAGGCAAAAATTCCCTTTAAAGTTTGTTGCGCGTTGTGATTCATGGATCAGATCAAATCTGTTCTTTTGCCTCTTGTCTATGGCTCAGAGTTGGAGGCTGGAAAGAAGAAAAACCACAAATGTAATTATTCTGTCATGTAAATTTCTGTTTTACCAGTTGGCTTATACTTTGGTTTATAAGCATTTTTTCTTTGTCTATTTTGTGATTTTTTTTTTTTGAATGTCCTTTCTTATATACCTAATTCTCCTAAATTCTTGCTTCTAGCATTTTGTTATAACAAGAGAGTTTTACTAGCCACTCCCATTTGTGAGGAAAGTATCAGTAAAGTGGTAGTTTTTTCAGACTGGAGCTTGGTCTTGTCAAAAGTGTTAGCTGTTATTTCTTGTCACAAGCCTGACAGAACTGGATGGCACTGTCACCCATTTGAGAATGGCTTCCCCCAAATCCTGTATCTTTCAATTAGAACAGATTACTTGCTTTTGCTTTATAGATTAGTGTATTTAGTACTTCCCATAGCTTTTCTGTTCCCTATCTTCTGCTTTTGTCAGCTTTTTATACTGGCATATTTGAAGTTTAGGAGTCAGTTAAGTGTTTTCAGTTTTCTGTAGGTGGTGGGGGCTAATCGGGGCAGGGAGGGGTTGAATTTTTTGCCACACCAAAATTAGTCTTGGAAGTGATCCTAAGAGGTCATCTTCAAGTCAGCATCAATTATACTTATCCTTTCAGAAAGACATACTGATTAGTGTGTTCTCAAAGATCTTCAACATGGGAGACTTAACAGCCTACTCATGAAATTTCTTCTAATGCATGCAGTCCTTGTGACGATTTTTTTTCTAATGTCTAATCTGAATCATCGTTGCTGATTTGAGTCATTACTGTTGTTCTATCCTTTGTGGATGTGATAGAGATTGCTACAAGAAAGGAGGAAAAAAACAGCCTTTGTGTATTTACGTAGTGTTCTCCTCCAGCAGTTTATTTTCTTAAGCTAAATAGCTTCAATTCCTTTCAACTTTCCTCAGGGCTTGAAAAAGCCCCAAACCGTTACTCTCCCAAAAGACCTTCTCAAGTTAGTCTGCATTGCTTGATGAGATGCCCAAAATTGGGCACGATTATCCAACAGCTGTCTTTGAATAGAAGAGAATTCCTTAGTAACTCTGTGCAGGCTGTACATACCATTTGTGCATATATACAGTGGGATGTTTGCACTTCTAAGCAGGAAATTGAATCAGGTTTATCTTCTGACTCACAAGAGCCTCTTTTACAGAACTGCTGGCTAGCTGATTTTTCTTCATGCTGTAATAGTGCAGTTGATTATTTCTAGCTAGGCAGAGTAGCTTTCACTTGTCTCTGTTGAACTGCATTCTATTTTTTCATAATCCAGAATGGAATTTTACAGCTTAAATCCCCAAGGATAGTGTAAATTCTGCTGGAGTGATGCTTTTGGGAAACTTTCTGAAGGAGGTTTTTCAAGTGTTCTAGGTTAATGCGTTCAGAGCTAACCCTTTCTCTACAAACCAACAGTGAGACAGAGGACTGTATGTTGTTTGTGGATAGTTTTCTATGGTATGACTTAATTTTCTTAATTCCTTTAACTGTTCCAGTGTTGTTCGATTACATGCTTGGATGCTGCTGACTTGCTGCTGACAGTTGTTTCACTCCAGGCTCCTACTAGAGTGCAGAAAGCATCCAAGATATTGAACATTCCATCAGGTTGGCTTTGACTGCAGTGTGTAGTCTCTGAAGCGTTCTCTGATTTGTGCCGATACTGCTTTCCTGGAGCTGATCGCCATTTTGCTGAAAGGAAGCTTGGGATTTATTTAGATGGATTTATGATTCATTTGTTCTGTTTCTATAACCCAGCCGATTCTTAGGTCTAAGGATTCCATCTCCAAGCAATTTACAGATTTTAAATAGAATTCAGAATCAAATTACTAATATTCTGAATGTGTTTGCCTATTACTTTAGCATTGTATAATGCTGTATGCGGATTATTCTCCTTTGTGATCACTGAGTAAGTAATGTGAGTTTACATATCTTCGTCTTAGTCGTGCAGAACGAAGCGTTTATTACCTATGTCAGGAAGTGAAGTCTTCAGGTAAAGTAGTACCTATGGTGTTTGCTGGGCAGAGTCAGAAAGTATCGGACGTACTCATAACTCAAAAAAGTGAGAATGACAAATCAGCATTGACTTTGGCACAGATTTTTCCTGGCGCTGCCTATCAGAAGCTATGGTTTCTTTAAAAGAATAAATGGAGCATGCATCATCAGAACGTCATCTTCTGATAGTCTGTGAGAATGAATGCTTCTTTTTGTGACGCAGAAGCAAAGCCCACCTGCGAGGTTTTGGGAAGTGTACCAGAAGGTGTAGACGAATCATTTCATAGGCTAATATTGTATTTCTGAAGTTTATGATAAACTTCTCTGTGGAAGCTTTTAAGAACAAGTATAAGGGAGGAAGATATCGGAAGCTTAGCACAGAATTCTATTAGAAAAGTGCCAGAGTCTATCCGGAACCCAAAGATTACAACTCCCTTCTTCTCATAGTATGGGTAAAACAGGACAGCAGATTTTTTTCTTTGTTCTTGTTAATTACCAGTGTACTCTGCACTGCAATAACAGAAATTTATCTTGAGGAGCAAAGGATCACTTCCAAAGTGTTTTCTTTCTTTTACTGAGGTAAGTGAGATACCTTGGCCAAGCTTTCCCTTAGAGAAGCCTGCAACTTTACAAAGTTAGGCAGCCTTTCTCCTGCGCCAGGGTGTAAAAATGACAGATGGTGAAAGCAGTATGTTGAACTTCCGTTTCATTAGGTGTAATTCTACCTTTTCCGGGATGGGAGATTCTCAGGTTTGGATCATGTCAATTGTTCTGATCATTGATCTTTGAACAGGAGGCAGAACAGGAGATAAATAGAGGTTTGATGTCTTACCAAATGAGGCTGTCGCGATCCGTGTTACCTTACATGTCCCTAGTTCTTTGGTTAAGAAAACTGCTCCTTTGCAAGCTGTTTGATCTTAGCGGAACTCATTTATAAGTGTTATTTACTAGAGCTACTTTTTTCCTTCAACTTCTGGATCCTACTGCTAATGTACCTGCTGATTATGCTTCTATTTTGGATTTTCATTAGATTTATCCTCTCAAGTTTGTTTCACGTTACTTGGGTAACTTGCAAAGCAAGGTTTTTCATCGGATTAGTCAAGTACTGAAGGACATGCAATAATTAATTATCAGAAAAGCTACGGGAAGCCTTCCCCAGGATTTTTTTCATATAGAAATGCTATATAGATTCTAGTGATTAGTTTTTTTTTATAACTCTTAACCAACCTTCTCTTTTAAGTCTTCAGTATATTGAACTTTAAAAGGAACTAATTTGTGGAATGTGTGCAGACTAGGTAGTGTAGGCCTTCAGCTGACATGGTGAAAGATTTTTCTGTTTTCTGCTGCTTTTGGTGGTTTCGATTATGTGACGTGTCATAGTGGTTATGATTTGGACTTTCTACTGGGGTTTATTGGGTTAATTACTTCTTCACACTGACCATCCCAATGCCAATGGTTTTTTTTTTTTTTCCTTTTATGCCGTTCACAACCAGAGTGAGCATTTTTTTAGTTCTCAGATTTGCATTCTTCCTGAAAAAATTTTGTAGTAGCAAGGCAAAGTGACTGTTCGTGTATAATCCGATTCGTTTGAAGTCTTATATAATTAATGTTTTAAGTGTGTAGCACTTCAACTGGAAGTGTATCTTGTCAGTTGAGTTTAACTGTGTACGCCTGTCTAAACTTGCTTTTTTTGTTGTCTGTGATGAATTTAGGTGGAGAACTGCATTTCCTTCAGATTGGAGGTACCTGTGATGACATAGATGAAGCTGATATACTTGTAGATGGTTCCCTTTCCAAAGGTGTAGAACAGTCATCAGAAGGCACCAAGCCCTTATCTAACCCTTCTAGTCCGGGCATTACAGGTAAATTGGTACATGTTTAAATATATCTTATTATTAGCATTTTTTTCACTCTTGGAAGTTGCATAGTAAAGTGATTTTTGAGTTATTTAATAATATATAGGGCTTTATTGTTTTTTGTAGCTTTAACTTGAGTTCTGTAGTTGTTCTGTGCTCATCACTGGTTATGAATGAGCATAGTATTTTATCAGTTTCCAAATCTCAAAAAGCTTTTGTGTAACTGATTATTTTTCTAATCTCTGCATGTTATTGTAAGTAGGGCAGGCAGGGAAAAAAGGTAGTTTTGCAAGAACTGAATATCTCTCACAATTCAAATAGGCTTGAGCTCTGTATTTGGAATTAAAATCCCCCGTTCAGTATCTAAAATTATCTTAAAGCTTCATGTAGAAGCTGTATAGCTCTAATTTATAAAACTAATCACATGTGTTTAAAGTATTGTTACAAACAATGGAATTGATGCTTTCTATACTTTAAGTAGTACACTTACCATTTGTTAAATTAAGCTTATAATGTGAATTTTTGGATTTTTGGATTGTAGTAGTTTTATCTGGCTTGAGCCTTGTTCAAATTCTGCTGTCAGTTCCATAGCAGTTCTCTTCCTGGAAGGTAGACTGCCCTTGAACAGAAGGAAACAACTGCTTCTGATCCTCTGATTTCCATTTTTATGCTAAACATCATGTTTCGGTCTTTACTGCCAGTCTCGTACACCAATCCTGTTGTCTCCCGCCTTTTGTAGTCTCATGACTCACTTGGGCAGAGTAAGGAGGCGAGTCACGGGGGGGAACGTTCCTTTTGTAGTCAACTGGGATGCAGCGGGGATAGCAAGGGGGTCCTCCTGCTTGTAAGGGAAAGCAGAGAGTGGGCAGACTTTCCTAGCATGGGAGCACCTGTGGGAGCCCCTCACATCTTTACTCAGTCCTCATCAAAGCTCCTTTATTGTAAATAATTTGTCACTAAAAATTAACAAGAAACTTAATATTGCTCATATAGCCTGAGGAAGATGTGAGTCATGTTGACGTTTTAAAAGTATTTCTTAAACTTGCTTTATTTTCTTTTTTTTTTTTTCCAGGGAATTAGTTATGAGAGAGTGGTAAAACTATTTAACTTTCATTCTGTTTCATTCTCCAAATGTTGGTGATAGAGACACAAAGCATAATTAATTTAGTGGAGCCGGGGTTTGGGGGGTTTGGCCATGTTTATTGGGAAGAAAATAGGGATGTACTGGGCATAGGTGACCTGGAGTGTAAAAGCAGTAAGCATTAAAAAACAAAAATGCACCCTCCACACAGTACAATGAAAATAAACCATTTCTGTACCCATGCTTGTGTGAGAGAAGGCATGATGTTAATTCTTGGGAGGGGGTTACCTGCGGCTGCTGAGGACCAGATTGGGGGGGGGGGGGCACTGTGCTGCATGGCAGTGCAGGAGCCTTTGGGGCAGGAGTCTGATGGGAGCCGGCTACTTGCCCTCTTTCTCGCAAAACTCCTCCTAGCCTTGCCCCCTGCTTAAATAGTGTATACCACTGTATATATGTGAAGGAAAGAAGTCTGCAGCTTTCTTCTGCAGTTTTCTTCTTTAGCTAATGGCAAATAAAATCTCTGAAGAGGATCTGAATATCCAGGACACAGATGTTTTTCAATAGATGCATTCTCTGTATGGTAGCCTATCAGCAGATTTAAGTCACTTCCAGTCAGAGGGCAGCTTTGACTAACCTGAAGAATCAAATTGATGATCGTTACTGTTTAAATTCTGTCGGTACTATAATCAGCAACTTTTCCCCCCCCTCTTTCTTTCTCCCAACCTTCAGTGTCGCCTGTGCTTGAATATCAATTACTGGAAAAAGGAACGGATGTACCAATGTACAGAAGTCTATGTAGCTGTGTCTTTAGATCGTCCACCAGCTGCAGGCCCTTGTTTCCGTAGTCACATAATTCAGAGAGGGCTGTTGAACCAGTATTGCATGGTCTTGGTCTGTACTAATTTCTAATGAGATACTGGAAACACAGTAATGTTCAGGCAAATTGAGTAGTGTTTTGCTGAGGCCTCAACCTGAGCCATAAAAAGCTGCACGAGAATTTTAGTAGTCATTGGAAGCCAGTGCTGAAATGAGTCTGAATGACCTGGGTTAAGGGTGCCCTTTAAATGAGACCACAGTCTTAATATATATAGCAGTTGGGCGACTGCTAGGACTATGCAAACGTTTTCAAAGCAGCGCACTTGTCGCAATGGGTACAGCTCACCATCAGACATTGCCCCCAGCATTCACGACTTCGGTGTTGTTTCTCTTCTAATCAAACTACTATACAGCAAAAGAAACTTTTTTTTTTCCTTATGTATTCACATGCATCTGCCTGCAAAACAGTCGAACAGAAAGCCTTTTCTTCTGCAGACTGAACTCTGGGCTGATCTGACCGCGCGCAGCGTCTTGAGCTCACTCGCTAGTGTCGCAGTTGCCGGCAGACAGCGGTTAGGCCGTTTTTATGAAATGACTTTGGTCTTCTCTGAAGCTGTAACTGAAGATGCTGTAGTCAGGACAGAAGAAACAGGGACAAGCACAAGCTTTTGTCCTTGTATCTGTATTTTGTTTATATATTCATGTTCCTAAATTTTATTTTCTGATCTGCATTTACAGCTAGGCTGCGTTTTAATTGTATTGTTCTAGAAGGAAATGTGTTAACTGTACGAAGGCATAAATCTTGGTTGGGTTAAAATTATTATTTCCTTTTAAGGAACGGAGGTTTTTAATGCAGTCCAGTGATGGAAAATATGTTTTTTTTAAGAAACTACAGGAAAAAAATACTAATTTTTGTAACCGCTTTAAAGCCTCTTCTCAAGTTTTCTAGTGGAGCTTCAACTTGTCATAGCTTACTACTACAACAGAACAAAAAGCATGTGTTTTGCGAAAGAAGCTAAGTAGACTTGACAGTACTGGAAAATTCATTCATTTTTCAATTTGAGGGGTTGGCACATTGCATTTCATTACTCTGAATGCTCCATACTGTTCTCTTTTTGGTGGCAGGGAGGAGGGAATAAAGCAGAAAAACAATTTGCTGAAAGATGAAATTGATACGCTGCTTCGTCTGTATTCTTGGTTCTCAATACAATGTCATCTAGCTGATGAGGATCATATTTGGAAGCAAAAAATAATAAAAAAAAAAAGGTGTTTACTCTATTATTAAGTTTCTAAGGCTGTCGCTTCAGCGCTTTCCTGCCTCCTAGATTGAAAAGCAGAAGTCCGTAGCTGTTGCAATTAGAGTGAATTTTCTCTCTGACTCCGGTGGGTCTCATATCTCGAACCTCCCCACTTTCCTGGAAGAACTGCTTATTTTTTCTCTCCTCAAGCTGCAGGATGTAATCTTGTTGTTACTCTGATTTCAACCAGGATTGCTTTGCAAGGCAGTCTCTAGGTTCAGAGTTAGCAGTTGGTTTGGTTTTTTTTTTTCCTGTATTTGTGTTGCTCTGTGTGTGTTTTTTTTCCTGAGGCAGTGACAGTAACAGGTAACAAACTTCCTTCTCATGAAAAACCATAGTTTCTCTAGAACTGAAAGATTTTCTCTGAACTATATCATTAAGAGAAGATGCTCAAAATCTAGAAAATTGGCATTATGCGTGTCTAATTTTCCCTAAAATTTTCCTTTTTTTTTTTTTAAATGTCTGAGGAAATCTGGTTATTTTTAGAGTTCCTTTGTAATGTGTGTTTGACTGTTTGTCTCCCTGAAATATTTTGTTTTTCAGTACTTTTTTGATTAATACCCTGTGAACTTCTTTTTTCAGGCTAGCATCTGAATTTGAAGACAAGATATTTGAAGCAATTGTCTAGGCCAACTGTCTTCTAAGTGTGTTATATAGAACATGTTGTGCTTTTCTATTTGTTTTTAACTTGTCCCTCTTTTAAGCTAAATTGGGGGCCTTCCAAAACATTCGAGTAATCTACCATAAAACAAGTCTGCATCAATGAGCAGATGATAATACAATGTTTACAACATTTTATCGCTGTTTAAATTGCATAGTAATTCCATATGTCCATTTTCATAGAATATGAAACTTTCAGTTTGTCTTATCTGAGTCAATGGATATTCAAGCAAAAATGTTTTAATCAGATTTATGTTGTCAAAGTATAGCTAACTAATTTCTTTTTCCTGATGATGCTTCTCAGACAGCATGCTGTAAGCTCTCAGTGCTTAGAAAACTTATTCCAAATAAGTTGCTTTCAAAGGATACTAGCTTCAAGGCCTTTTTTTTTTTTTCTCCCCCTATTTGGCTGTTTTTCTATTTGGGTTTTTTGTTTTTGTTTTAAGGAAACTTCCTTAATGTAGTTAGTTTTTACTTACTACAGTTTGGATGTATTTCAGATTGTTCATAGGATGTTCTTGAGGGAAAAAAAAATCTGTGTAGTAAATGTATATGTTCTGTAACTCTTCAGGAGTTGATCTTTTGGTGGACCAGCCGTTTTCCCTTGAAACACTGACATCCCTGGTGGAACTAACCCGTTTTGAGACCTTAACGCCACGATTTTCAGCCACTGTCCCTCCTTGTTGGGTAGAAGTCCAGCAAGAGCAACAGCAAAGGCGACATCCTCAGCATTTGCACCAGCAGCACCATGGGGACGCAGCTCAGCATACTCGAACTTGGAAGCTACAGACAGACAGGTAAGTAGGGTGTTGGTACAAAAAGGATTATTTCTTGACTTGTTTGTGTAGCTGGCATAATAACGAATTCCATGTGACTTAATTGTTTTCATATAGTGTGCAGATTTAAGAATGTGTACTTTCAAAGATAACAATCTATATTTGGCATTTTGCATCCTTACTGTTCATAAGATTGCCATAGTTGTTTCAGCAGATCTTGAAACAAATGGAAAAATTGTTTTCCACTTCTGTACTTTTGCATGCTGAGCATTGTCATTCTCATATATAATTGGAGAAGCACATTCACCGGAACTTTTAAGTATCCTTTGTCTTTGCATATAGTAAATCTGAATCACTTGCCTTATACATGCACAAATTCTTAGTAAGCTTTTTATTTAAAAACTTCTATATATATCTATATATAAAATAGAAAAGCAGGCTATAGGCTCCAGTAGCAGTATAATTTCTTGTCCTTAACCAAGTTGCATTATAATTTATTTGAAAATGTGAAAATAGTTTGCAGATTTATAGCTGTTTGTATCAAGTAAAGTCTTTATGTATGAGTTATTTACTTGAGTCAATTCAGAGCACTAGTTGTGCTAAAATTTACACAATATTCTCACTGAAATGAGCTACACTAACTCTATGTTAGCGTAACTCCTTGTTTTTTCACATGTGACATGAGAACCTGAAATTCTTTTAGGAGCTTAGACTGAAACACTAGTGTTGCAGTGTCCTTGAAGAGTTACTTAAAACCGATATGAAGCAGCTTTGTATAGTTTTTCTGGAAAAGCCTTAGAGAAACAAAGTATAGATAGAAGTGGTGTAGTGTGTTTTGTTAGGGGAGGTATGTAATAAGGTACGAAATATCTTTTGGGTCAGGCTGTCACATCCATCCCGCTGATCTAAAAGCTCTGCGCAGTGTGCTAATTGAATCCAAAAAGGGCAACGCAGAATCTAAATGCTCATTTGGTGGAAAAAATGAAATAGGCAAAGGATGCTGGGGAGCTAGCAATCACATGCAAAAAGATGATGATTGAACAAGTGGAAGCTAACTTGGGCTGGTAGGGCAGACCAGATTTGAAACATTCCAGATGGGAAAAGGAGTCTGGAAGTTGCAGGCATTCCAGTGTTGACCCTTAACCTGAGCCAAACTTGCCTTAAATTAAACTAGGATAAAAATTTGAAGTGCGTTATGCCTTTTAAAAGCAACCTGTATCTTGTGGGTTTTGCCTTGTGTGAGTAAATATTTTATATGTGCCAAATGGAAGGAAGTGGTTCCATGCAAGATAACTTCCAATTATAATAATAAAAATAAATAAATAATAATAAAAAAAGCAATTGAAGAAAACATTAAAGTTAACCTGTTAATGGGAAGGTGACAGATGGAACACTAGCCTACAAATACTGATTTTTTTTTTTTTTTTTAGAGGAAAAGAATTACGGCTGGTGCAAATTAAAATAGCAATGTAAAGAGATACAATTAAAAGTCTTAGCTTAATATAGGAATTATTTAACAGCTGCCAAATGAGACATTTAGAAAAATATTTAAATTAAAATCCCCTTGTTTATAAGGTGGAATGTAAATTCTCAAGGTTGAGAGCCAGCTCTTGATTGAAAGTTAGCTGAGAAGAAACTTCTTGATTTCTGGAGTTGTTTGGTCCCTAATGCGAGGTTCCTTTTATCCTCTCTTTGAATGTCTCATACTGACTTGTGTCACAATGTGGCATTACAAGATTAGATGGATGAGTAATGTGATTTGATGTGGTAGTTCTTTTGGTTCTCAAATAGAAGGAAATAGTTCTGTAAATGTATTTCAAGGAACGGCGTTACACTGAGGCTCTTTCCTAGTTTGTCAGTTTAAAACAACTGCATGACAAAGAACATTGAAAAATTAGTCTGAGTTACCATACGAATTATCATCTAAATATCATATCGGTGTTTCCGGTTTAGTGATGATTTAATGGAAAATTTGATTCTTTTTCTAAAAGTGCCTAAATTCCTAAAGTGTTTTGATAAAATAGTGACGTCTGAGTTTCCTCACTCTTTCTCCCAATTTTTCTCAAATTCATATGGGAAGTATTTTATGTATTCGTATTATATGGACATACTTTAAAAATAAGTGAAAGAGAGAAGGGCTAGCCACTCATGTGCCTTCCAGGGTTTAAACTCGAGAAATGGATGTGCAGCTCAGTTCCATTGCAGTGGAAAAGCATTGAGATGTTGTAGAAAAGGGCTGAAGAAGGGCATTGAAAAATATTATGTAGTCATGAGAATGATGTTATATTTGTGTTTAGAAACATTGTCTTGATCAAGTGTTCTTCTTTAAAAAGATGCTATAGAATTAAAAGCGTTCCAAAGGTGAAAAGATCTTAGATTCTCAGAGAAAAGTGATGTTTAGGAGGGACATGCTAATGTATTGAAAAATAGTGAGGAAGTAAATGAGGAAGGTTTTGGCCTCTTTGAAACTTTACACGTGAATAAAGAGGGTGTGCTAAAACTGAACTATGAGAAATTCAGAAAACTGATTAAAGGGGAATTTTTCCCTCCTCGTACAGTTAGACTCTGAAATTCATTGCCACAGGTATGAGAAAATCTCTTCACTGTTGGGAATTAACGTGAGACCTTCATGGGAGGATCGCTACTCCCTATGTGCCTATTTAAAATTTCCCATGGGGCGTCTGCTGCTGGCTGCGGTCAAAAGTAAAATTCTGCAATTGAATTGAGCGCAGGTCTCACTCAGTACAGCAGTGTGTGCGCGTCTTCCAGTGTAGGGACTACAGAAAGATTGCTGCGTACAAACTGGTTAACTCTTCATTTTTGTATTTAACTATCTAACTTAAACTGCATGAGTAGAAGGTTACTTATTATTTCAGCAGGTTTGCTCCTTTGAGTGGATTGTTCACTTCCATGCTTTGCATGACATCTATAGGAATATCCAGAGATAAAAAAACAGCCGCCCTTAAACCTCTCCCTCTTTTGTATTGGGTTGTGTATTCTGTGCTTCAGAGGAAGATCATGATTGATTCTGATAAATTTCTAGTTTTATATTTGCTAATAGTTTTCCCCTGGAGTTAAGGATAAATTTTCATTATGGTTTATGTATTTGATTTGTACTTTTAGCTAAAAATTTTTCACTGTCTCTTCTTAAATTAAAACCAGAGCAACATCTCTTCTGCCCATCTTTCAACCTTACTCATTCTGGA
Source organism: Struthio camelus (assembly GCF_040807025.1). Taxonomy (NCBI): domain Eukaryota; kingdom Metazoa; phylum Chordata; class Aves; order Struthioniformes; family Struthionidae; genus Struthio; species Struthio camelus. The sequence goes on from NC_090944.1 coordinate 102,804,211, forward strand.
AAGATGGCATTGCATTTCAGAACTTCTGTTACTGGATTTCTGCGTGGTCAGATGTAAATAAGCGTAGAGACTTAAGTAGACTGTGTGGCTTTATAGACATACTTTGGTGTCTATGTATGTGTTGTGTATGTGTGTATAAAATAAAAACATGTACACATACACACACATCTATAGCTATATGTGTGTGTATGTAGGTATACTGTTGCTGGAGTTCCAAAGTCTGTTCAAGCTTCTTGGGTTGTAATTTTCTTTGTCTAGTACTTTCTGCTACAGCATTAACACTACGGCTCTTATAACCACTTGCTGCCTTACCAGTCCTGTTTTTCCTGGACAGATGGCCATTTGTCATCGTTGCAATGAAGCTCCTGAACTTTCATCCTTATCAGAATTGTCTTTGCATCTGGGACATCTGAGGCAGAAACAGATGCCATAAAATAGAAGTGGTTAGCTTTTAAAAAGTTGAAGGGAGAATGAAATCTTTCTCAAGTTCTGCAGTTTATTCTAATCTTTCCCTGTGCCCAAGATGAGTTTGAAGGACTAACCTTGTTTACTGCCTCACAAAAGACCCAGATTGCTTTACTTGTCCAGCATCTTAGTGTTTCTCCTTAGGCCTTCCGTATGATTATTTAACTTAATGCATAGATCTACATTAGATCTTTCTTCTCTGGAAGGAAATACCTCTGTTTCATTTCCAGCTGTTTTTGCAAAGTGTGTCTTGCATACGTATCTTAAGATTACTAAAATTGAAAGGCAGATAATTACAATCCAAATAATTTTCAGACAAAAGTTATTCCAGCAATATATTCACTACTATTTTGTTGTAGCACTTCTTTCTAAGTTCACTTTTTTGTCTCATGGTATATTATTAAATAAGCAAGATAACCTCGACTGTGAACTTTGATATGCCAGAAAGTACTATTTAATAGTACATTTATATACATATATAAAAAAATATATATATTATATATATGTATTTGTGCAGACAGCTGGAGCACATGACTATATGAGAAATGTGACACACCTTGCTTTTTCGAAGGGACCGCTATGTCGTCTTAAATGGATGGCCCCTGTAAAAGTTGCTTCCATTTGTTGGATGAGTAGGGCTAACAGTCTGCTTATAGATAGGAGGAGCAAGAGGACTTGACGTTAAGCATTTTATATGTACCTAAAATCTGTTATAAGTGCATTATATTTGCCTGAGGGAGATATGACCTTTGGGGATATTACTGTAAGTATTAAATGTATTTGTGTCAAAGCTTGATCTATTGAAAAAAATTTTTCTGCACAATATTTGTGTAGCATATTATTTGATTTAACATACTTTTTTGTATTTTAGATATTAGAAAAACAGCTAACCAATATTTATCGTAGCACACTGAATTTCTTAGTGTTCTTGTTTTTACATTTAAATAATCACAGACTATCAACACTATTTCATTTTAAAAGTTCTCTACTAGTAGATTGAAAGGATCAGGAAGTGTAGTTATTTTAAAAATATATACAGATGTGACTTGACGCATGGTTAGTTTTATTTGAATTGGTTTTTTTCTTTGGTTTGAACTCTTTTTTGCAAACCTTAGTATATCAAAATATGAAACTGATCATTGAGGGGTACTTATTATCTCAAGTTTACACTTTCAGTATAAAACAAAGTTGACTTCAAAAGGAAAATATGACTCATTAAAAGAAAGCTGCACCCATTTTGCTCAGCGCAGGCTTCTGAGTGTGCACCTGGTAAGAAGCACTTCTCATCCTGTATAAGTTATCGAATGTATTTAAAAAAAAAAAAAAAAAAAAAAGCTTTATTTGAAACTAGTGTTGTGAGCCTCCTGGATGTGGCTGTTGTACCACTCAAGTGACATAGTTTGATGCTATCGAGAGAAAAGGCCAAATAAAGAGATTGCAAGGCAATTGCAATGATACTTTTTATACAATTCAATGATTGGAAGATTCTTTTTTAGTGAACTTTTTTCATTTAATTCACTTTTTTCTAGAAATGAAACCAGTATTTAATATGGAAGCAGTACTGTACTGCAGGTAATAGGCAATCTTGTGGGTTTTTTTACTGCTGCTTTTATCTGAACATTGATTTGTCCTCTCTTCTCAGTTGGCTTTTAAAGTGTTCTTCATAAAATGAATGTGATTAGCTACAGCTTAAAAGACTCTTGCTTCAGAAATTCATGTGGATGTCAACTAACGGAAAATTAATTTTTCTCTTTATTAAAGAAAGTGTGCATAGACGGAGAATGCACTGGGTAAAACTGCCTGCTTGTTCTGAATTTACTCTTAACACTGTGTCATTGGTTTTTTTCCCTGACAGCAACAGCTGGGATGAGCATGTCTTTGAACTGGTTTTACCAAAAGCCTGTATGGTTGGACACGTGGACTTCAAATTTGTTTTGAATTCAAACATCACAAACATTCCCCAGATTCAAGTGACTTTACTGAAAAATAAAGCTCCGGGCTTAGGGAAAGTCAATGGTAAGAAAGGACTTACGATATCTTTCAGAGGATTAATTTTTTTCTCAAACTCATTCTCTGTGAGGCATCTTAGAAGCATTGATTGAAATTATGTAAATATTTTTAGTCTGCACTTCTATTTTTTCTATTTTTCAGCATCATGTTCTAGTTTCACTTAACACATTTGAGGGTAATTTGAGGAAACAAACAAAATACGGTTTCATATTCCTGAATTTTATACAAACAAAAGTGCATAACTCAGGGTTGAACTGAATTGTCTTTCCCTACTGCTTATACGTTTAATGTACAATTTATTCATTAACACATTAATTCTAATTAGTTATATAATTTAGTTATTAATATGTTAATATTAATTATTAATATCACATGAGCAATCATTGATTTGTATTAACTTAAATGATTAATAGATAATTAATAATTGACGCATTAATGTACTACAGTACTTTGAAAGAAATACGTTGTCAATTGTAAATCATACTAGAGATTGACACATGCAACACACGGTGCTCTTTTTTTAGATATATCAAAATATTGACAAAAAAGTGAAAGGAGGTGATTGTTCCAGGTCACAGAAGGAAATTGTCCGCCAGTCCCTCTTGAGTGCTTGAGAGATGTGGGTTTTTTGGTTTGTTTGTTTGGTTTTTTTGTTTTTTTTTTGATCACAGGAATAGATATAACCTGGTTTGCTTTAGAATTCTTTCATCATCTGACTTACTAAGTTATATGAAGGCGCTGCAGTGTGATTTCACCTTCTGTTCCTTGCAGCATTGCTAGGGAAGACCAAAGTTAGGAGTGCTCTAGCCTTAGGAAAACTCTTAGCTGGAAAACTCAGTAAGCTTAACTTACTGAGCTATCATGGGACCTGTGAGGCCGTAACATAGACTGAAAAGTCAAATCTCTGTTGTGGAAGCGTTTTGCTCAATCTCACTGAGATTTTCCTGTGGTGAGAGTGTTCACTGCATGTCCCACTGCTCTGTCTACTTGGGGATGGCGTTTCATGCAGCTCTCTATTTGAGGCATGAATAAGTAATCTTTATCTGGCCACCTCTTTTTGAAAAGCTTCCAGGAACCTCGTTTTTCAGAGAACTCTTCTTGTCAGTTTTGTCAGTTTTTTCTGCTGGATGTGAAATGTGTTGGAGAGAACAGCAAACATGACTATAAATGCTGTGGGTTGGCTGGTTTGTTGTGGGTTTAGGGGGGCACCCTTTTTTTTTTTTTTTTTTTTTGAAACAAGGCTTAATAAGAGCATCCCAGATAAGGAAGGATAAAATAGCTGTAAATATAAACCAGAAACCTTTGACTTGTTTTCATAGAACTTCTCCTTCTCAGACTGCAGCATCCTCCAGTATTTATAAGAGAAAAAGAGTGCTGGAGAGCTTCTTTAAAGAAATACTATAAACTGGCATTTATCCATGAGGGGGAAAAAATATTCTAGCATAGTAGAATATTTTCTCTAGTCGTCTTTGGGAAAGCATGTTCTTTTAGAACACGAGATGGTTTAACAGTTATAGCAAAGTGCTAGATGTGACTACAGGATGGTGGTCTAGAGATGTTCTTGCTTGTTTTTGCTGTATTTAATGTTTGAAGTAAATATGATTTTTAACATGTAGGAGCATTTTGTTTTATTTAAAGAAAAAGTAGGGCAGTTAGTCCTTGTTGTTCTTCTGACTAGAGCCTTCTTTGCTTTCAGCAGTAATTTTAGAATTCAGTGCATTTGATCAGTCCGTTTGGTCCTGGATCCGCAGATCTGGATGTTGAAATTAATCTGAAAGTCTTCAACTGTGAAACAAAACAGAACAACTGCTAAACTTTCTTCCTTAATGTTTCACTATTGCTGAGCAAACAGTTCCATGATTTGGTAATATTTTGAAGACAGCTGATTTGGCTGTAATACTTGCTTAGAGCTTTCTGCGAGTGTTTAGAGTACAACATACTGATTATCAGACCTCACAGAGCTCTTCCAGGCGACGTTTCAGTTCATTACATAGAAGTTGCTTCCCTCCCAAGGTAATGGATAGGGTGGAGAAAGTATGGTAGGGTGGTATACATAGGCAGTCAAAAAAGGGCTGCGGGATGTGAGCCTGTAAAACGACCTTGCCAAGGTCTCAGCTTGTTTTTCCCTTTTTCGGTGGGACTGGGGAGACTTGGCTAACCAGCCTCTTCTCAAGTGATACTGTGTTGCATTTGCTTCCTATTCTATTAAAACTGCTTGATTTTTTGAAAAGGAGCTTAATAAGACATTTGCCTTTTCTCCATGCCTTCCTGAGTGAGAGTAGTAGGGCTAAACATTTTGGTATAAGCCAAGGCAAAACTAGGTAACTTGTGCTAGGTGTTAACCAAAATGTCCAGATCTCAGTTTGGTGGTTCTTGAAGTTGTATGAAATCTTCAGGCTGAGGTTCAATCAACTTTCCCTCCTCTCATTCCATATGGGGAGAAAGGAAGTGAATTCTTAAGTTAGGGAGACCTAAGCAAGATCAGTAGGGAGAATTTGTTCCATCATTGTTTGTATGACACGAACTCTGGAACTAGTTAAATGTGTAGTATGTAATAATGGGAAGGCCAGAGGCGTAATTCTTCCAGTTTTGAACTCTCTTTGATCTGCCATTAATTCATTGCACTTGCTGCCTCTTCGTTTACTTGCATGTCCTCTTCATCTATGATTCCTGAGAATCCTTTAGTTGAAAAAGGAACTGTACTTAGGTGTTATCAAAATAATGTCTGATGTTTAGCATGAGCTATTCAGTTATTTTCTATTTAAAATATCGACCTTTCTATACCAGAATCTAGTTACTTAAGAGTAATCTAGAGTTGATTATTAGGAGAAAATACTTGGACAATATAAAGATAAAGCAAGCTGTTTACAGGTAACCCTTGGACAAAATTTTTTGTAACTGTTTGCTGTAACTTCAGTTACTGTCTTAATATGAAAAACGTCTTTACAGATTCATGGCTTTTATACTGGAAATAGTGTTTTCAAGAGTTTTGTGCAGAAAGCTGATAAGTTTGCTGTGAAAACTACTGCTTCTGTTTTTCGTGAAACTCAAGCGATGTTTATGAAGTCTTGCTAATATTTTTATTCTCCAGAAGCAGCAGTAGATAGACAGATCACATTTCCTTTATCTCCAGCTCATAATATTGAAATGGAGAGAAATGGAAAGCCAGCATTGGTTGAATTCAGTGAAGAAATGCAATATATGGATATAGAGGAACCACAATGTAAGTTTAATTTATCTGGTTATACTACTTATTTTACATATGAATTTGCATTTTTGATTTTTTTTTTAATTACATACTGGAATTTCTGTGTAAACATTTCTCAGCCGTTTAAAAGAGACTCTGTTCTCAATGCTGTTCAGTGTTGCTCTTCTCAATGTTTACTGTATGAGTTGAAAGCAAAGAAACGAATTGTTCTGCAGAGTTTTGGTGTTTATAAATAGATTAGTATTTTATTAGAATTTAGAAATTGAGTAGCATCTTTAAAATTTAAAGTCACATTGTCTCATTCCAGCAGTATTTTGCTTGTTTTCCTTAGCTAGTTTTAATATTTTTCTTTGCATACCTGACTTTTTCTTTGGTTACAGCGGTGATCTCTACAAAATAATAAACATCTCGTAAAAAGTTTACGACCTGTCATGTTAACTTACAGCAATATCAGACTTGCTCTATGCATTTTTATAACCTCTTTCGGTATACCAGCAGTCTTCCCAAAATCTAGTAAAGAGACTATGGAAGGCAATCAGATGGGATCTGTGTGAGGATAGCTACAGGCTAAAAATTGATAGTTGGAGTGAATAAGTTCCAGAAATATGATTATTTTGCTTGGCCCTTTCAGCAGTCTCTTAGTTTTGCGCTTTCTTTTTCATTTGATCAGGTTTCTCTAGAGAAATGTGTTGCAAAGGGTGTGGGAGGGGAGGGATTAAAGAGGAGGTAAAAGACAAGGTTGGAAAGAGAAGGTTTTTCATGCTGTAGAAGAGGCAGAGAGGCAAATAGACGATAATTTCAGTATATCACAGGAGCTGTGGGTTTTTGTTGTTGTTATTTTTAACTGTTTTGCCCTCATCTTCGTTGTTTTGGCTTTTTTTTTTCCCTCTTCTGCTGTCATCTTTTGAAAAATGAGACAAAGAATCAAACTTGATTAGGTCAAGTTGAAGATGTTTCTTCTGCACATATGTTCTGTTCCTTTTTTTTTTTTATTTGCTACTGAGATACCTTTTCATGTTTTTGGTCTTATTCATGTCTCCTGGGTTTTTTTGGGTTATTTCAGACTTTTACTTTTCTTGCCTACCTTTCCTCACTTTTTGTCCTCTTGCTCTTTGCCCGCTCTACTTACTCTCCAACGAGTGTTAGTAATGAGAATTAATCACTTGTTTCTGATTTACCTGTTTACCATCAGCAGTCTTGCTCTGCACATTGCCTTTTATCTTATAGCATGAACTCACTCTTTTCTACTAATTATATGGATGTCTTCATGTAAAGATCCATTAAGATTCAAAGCATGCTTTTCCAAGATTTTATTTTAATAAAAAAAATTATGCACAGATTATGAATTCTTGGATATAATTTTATTTACAAGTGTTACACTAGACTTCATTTAATGTTCCACTAAATAATAAATACCTAAGTTTTAGGAGAAACAATAACAGTTTGATTTGATTTGTCATGTTCCAGGCACAGCTGAGGCTCTATACTGAGAATGTGGAATGAATTTGGTGAATTTGCTCAGTTAATAATTACTTTAAAAGCTTGATCTCTTCCATAGTAATTTCAGGTCACTGACATTTCAACTGTTGCTAATGAAATCCGATGAAAGCTTGCTTCAGAAATGACCTAGTGGGATTTGTGGCTCAAAATATATTGGTCCATCATTTTATTAGCTGTATGTTTTTGTGGCTCTGATGAGCTGTTCAACATATATACTATCAATATAATATAATGGAAGATGCATTGAAAACTGTGCATTACTTTTACTTGATTTCCCTAGAAAATCGCTTAAAAGTAAACCTAAAATAGTAGTTAGACCTAAGATGTAGTTTGTTTGTGTTTAGTGATCAGCGTTTGATATGGTGTATTTTTCACCTTTGCAGATGATGAAATTTTGTGACTTAATCTTGAATAATTCAACTCCATATTAATAATGTTTTATTTATTTATATTAAGGTCTTAGGTTGTGTCCATTTCTAGAGGAACATAAGGAAGACATACTTTGCGGTCCAGTATGGCTGGCAACTGGACTTGATCTATCAGGACATGCTGGCATGTTGACACTAACAAGTCCAAAGCTTGTTAAAGGTAAAACAGTTTATTACACTATTCAGGTGAAGTATACATAACTAAAGTGCACCTCATATTTCTATGGTCAGACGTGGGTTTGCATTTATTTTCACATTGGCAAATTTTGTTGTATTACACAATAGTGAGATAGCTTTTCAAACTGATGCTAAAGTACTTTAATTACATATTTGAGCTCTGCTTGTAAATTGCATCTATGAACGTAAAATCTGCTTCAGCTTGACCTAGTAAATTTTACAAATTTTTCCCTATGTTTTTTTTTTTTTCCCCTCCCCTTCCAGGCATGGCTGGTGGCAAGTACCGCTCCTTCTTAATTCATGTTAAAGCAGTGAATGACAGAGGAACAGAAGAAATCTGCAATGGTGGAATTAGGCCAGTAGTTAGAATACCATCTCTAAAACCTCAAAGTAGCAAGGGCCATTCCCTCGCTTCGTTGTTGGCAAAAGTTGCAGCAGGCAAGGTACTGAGTAGCCAAGAAAGACAATTGTGTTGAAGTTCTAGAATTGATATGATTAATGTGATCTGAAAACAAAACAGTTGTTAGGAGGTATAAGATTCATTAAAATTAGGGTTTTTTAAAGAGTTGACACTGGGTTTAATACCTTCAAGAATCAGCGTTCAACATCTTTAAGCTGTGTCTTCTGTGAAAGTGTAGTTGAAAAGGTCTATTCTAGTCTGAGCATTTGTTCTTTAAATTTGCTCTTTCCATGACCCTGTTCAGTAGCTCTTAAAAATCTTCATAACAGAATAGGAGTGTATACATATGTGTGTGTGTATATACATGCACACATATATATTCACACGCATAAATATACTCTATATATTTAGTACTTTTGATCATTGTAGTTGAGTGGATGATGTGATGTACATCTTGTGGAAATAATTAGAATGATTAGAACATAAATTACAGCAAACTGTTAAATTTGATGTTCTTTCATTAAAACAAATTAATAAAAGTAGTCCATTCTGTAAGATGCTAAGTCCATTTTGTCCAATGCTGTAAGGTAAGATTTTTAAGCTTAAAATAATCTTGACCTTTTGGTTTGTGCTGTCGCTGACAAACAGTAAATATCTCACTGCTCAGTGAGAGATTTTATTGAATTGTATGCACTTCTGTCTTAGCAAGATGTACAAGTGACTCAATCAAACATGCCATGATTCCTGAAATCTACTTCATTCCTTAAAAATCAGGAAAAGCCATCCAGTAAAATTGAAGCCAGTAACTCTTCAAGAAAATCAGATAATCTTAGAGGCTGTGACTTACTTCAAGAAGTCTCTGTAACAATTCGAAGATTTAAAAAAACTTCAATTTCAAAGGAAAGGTTAGTAGGTGTTTTCTAAATCTCTTTTCATAAAATACCTCATGACAAACGACTGTCTCAAATTATCTTTTCATAAGTTCAGTTTATATGGAAAAATCTGCCAAGTCATTATTCTAGGGCATCGTGCTGTGCAAGTTGTGATAGAATAACAGATAATTTATTGTTAATTCAGGAAACTGTATGCAGAGTGATATATTTGCCTGACTTGAAAAAGTAGATGTAAGTAATGTCAGTGTTCTTTACAAAATAGATAAAATGGTTTGGACATCTTGCTTTTTTTTTTTTTTTTTTTTTTAAAGGAAGTACTTTGACTTGTTTCTTAACGGCATAGAAAGTATAAAGCTTTGAATCAAATCCAGCTGGCAAATTATTACTCATATAGAGCTGGTTAAAGTCACTGTGGATTGGTCCTGCAGGCCTAAATAAGGATAATAGTGTTTGGTCAGTATTACCAGCTGCTGCACCTCAGTGGTATCAGTGGCTGTAATGGGTTTAAGAGGGTCAGAGGGGCAGCAAGGGCAGGAAATAGAAATAATGGTGGCAGACTTCAGTTACTCTGTATAGTTTAGACAAGTGTCTCATTAGGGCATAACATAGACTGTGTTTTTGGACACAGCTGATGACTGTTTCATGGGGAAGATGCTTAACGAACATACAAGAGGAGATGCAACCGTTGACTTGGTCCTGAATGGCATGGAGGATCTGGTTCAAAATCTTAATGGTCATTTGGTAACAGCAACTACAGTGTACTTGGAAGTGTACTTGGAGGAACACCCTTGGAGGAGCAGTGAAGGTCAAAAAATCCTCCACAGTGATGCTCATTGTACAAAAGGGGAACTAAATACATTGAGGAAGTTTGTTGAAAAGAGATTAAGGTGCACTAAGGAAAAAGAAATCTTACAGACTTAAGACTGCTGAAGAATACTGAGAGCATAAGGCCAATACATACTGCTTGTTTTGAAAGGCTTATTAGGAAAGCCATCCTTCTTCCTTTTGTCCTAAAGGTATTCCTCCCAATGTTGAGGTCCCTTGGCAAAGAAAACAAAAGGGATCAAGAACTGTGGCGGTATATATGTAAAAAAATCAGTTAAGCAAGCCAAAAAAAAGAGTTTGACGAATGAGGAGCAAAACAACTCCAAACTAGTATTTTTTTGGTAAATATCAGGATCAGGAAGCTTGTTACTTGGTCTCTAGGACCAATTGGTGAGCCAGGTGCGAAAGGAACATTCGGAAAACTAAAAGAATTCTCTGCATCAGTGTTCACCATAGAAGAAACAATGGAAGCTCACATGCTTAGATCCACTTGTGGGGCACACTTTAAAAGATCTTGCTAAAACTGAAGAAATCGTGGAATAAGTTAGGGGGCAAATTGGCAAGGTGAGCAGTAGTATTGCTTAGAACCAGTTTGTATTCACTAAGGAGTTACAGGAGCTGTCTAAGATGAAATAGCTGAAAGGTAGCTTAACCTCTTGCTTTGGAAATGCCTTGATATCTGAGGATAGGTATGGTAAAACAAAAAGGTTCTTAAAAATGGTTCCAGGTAACTGCAGGCTGGTAAGCCTGCTGACATTACTAATTTTCCTGTATAAAATTATAATAAAGCATGAAATTAGTGAACAACTGAAAAAGAAGAATTGACATGGCTTCCATAAAGGAAAATCCAGTATTACAAACCACTAGATGATCTAGTTGATTTCTGAAAGGTTTTTGGCAAAATCCCTCACCAAACGCTTTTTAGGAAATCAGAGAGCTGTGAAATAAGAGAGGTCCTGCATAAAGTAGCACCAAGTCCTTTAATGTGATGGGAAGCAGATCTGTGCAAACTGTTGCCAGAGTGTTGTAGATGCTGAAAGTTTACATAGGTTTAGAAATTACTAGACAAGTTAACAAGAGAAAAATAAATTCATGGAGTGTTACTAAATATACAGTAACTTGGGCCAAAAATAGTTGAAGATTGGGACTGTGCAGAGAAACTGTTGCATATGCTTGTACTAGTTTTACTCTTGTCTAGGCATCTTTTGTTGGCTCTTTCTGAGACAAAGAGATAGAGGGAGATTTTAGTGGGAGAATGTCCATATTGGATAATTTTGTTTTTGAATTTTCTCCCTCCTTCCTAGGGTTCAACGGTGTGCCATGTTACAGTTTTCGGAGTTCCATGAGAAGCTGCTCACTACTCTTTGCAAAAAGACAGATGATGGTCTCACTACAGAACATGCTCAGAGTCTTGTATTAGACACGCTTTGTTGGCTGGCAGGAGTGTACTCAAATGGCCCTGGCAGGTAAAAAAAAAAAAAAAAAAAAAAAAAAAAAGTTATTAAATGAATATGGCTATTTCTCAGTATTAGCTCTATTTTAAAAATAATCAATCAATAATTAAAGGTTTATATGATTCTCTAAAGCATGCAATTGTTTTTACAGCTCAAAGGAAGGCAATGACAGCTTACTTTCTAAAACACGTAAATATGTCTGTGATATTATTCGCGTTTGCTTCTTTGAAGCTGGGCGGAGCATAGCTCACAAATGCGCACGTTTTCTTGCACTATGCATCAGGTCAGTGCTAATTTTATTTTTTTATTGGTTAATGCATGTGCTTTGTGTAAACATGTATTTGGGATTTTCGCATGCTGTCAGATTTTTTTGTTGTTGTTGTTCTTGATTAACATGAAAAATACAAAGCAACCAGACACAGGTTGCTGTTTCTGTTGAGGAAAAGCTTGTTAGGGTATCATTGCAAAGAACTTTGTCTTCTGGTGGAAATTCATTCTTATGTATTTAAATGCTGAAGTACTCTGTCTATATATTTCTTTGTAGCAATGGCAGGTGTGACCCAAGTCAGCAGGGATTTGGATCTGTTCTTCTAAAAGCTTTACTTGACAATATGCCTCTCTTGCCTGCTGCTGCCACAGGTGGTATGTATACAGTCGTCATATAAATATGACAGCAATTCTTATTTGGCATGTTTTTGCTGGACACTCTTGTGGAATAGGAATTACATAATTGTTCAAAAACTGCTTCTTGGATGGAGTAGTCTGGTCTAAGAGGTATCGAAGTAGATGGTAGAATTTTAAGAAAATTAGCTTACTTAACACAGATTGCTTAGGTAGTCAAATTTTTGGGAGGGCTTATGTAGTTTTGCAAGAATTTTCAAAGTTATTTAAGGAACTGTGGTTTCTGTTGTGCTCAGTGAGACTCAGGACGGTGTTATTTCTGAAAATCAGATGATCTCTCTAGGGAGTCTGACTAAGCATTTGGATGTCCAACTCTAGCAATCCACATGTGTTTCTTCTGTACCAAAAGGGAATTTTGAACTAAATTACATTTTCTTTTCTTGTCTTCTTTAGAGAGTAATGGTCTCTTAGCATCTTATTGAAGACTTTTTAATGCCAGCTAGACTAGGAAGATGACTTTAAACACTTCGGGTGTATTTGTATTTCGGATGCCAAGGCCTGCTTTTTGTTTTTCATAGTATGATGTTGAATTGCATCTAGCTTGGGATCACTAGGTGATCTTGCAGGAAGATTACTTTGCAGAGCAAAATACATGCTGAGCTACTGCTACCCGGGACCAGTTTGAGTAGAAACATTTAACACACTGATACTCAGAGGAGAGGGTGTGGAGTGCCCAGGGGGAAGACCGTGTCTGCTGCAAACACGGAATAAGGAAAGAGCTTCAGACAAAAACATAGGATAAGAGGGAAGAGCTGAATCTACAGTGAGGCTTGACTCTGAAGGGGCTGGAACCCCTAAGTTAGCATCTTAGTGGGTCAAGACCATTTAGATTATTGTATTTAGTAGAAGACTATAGTGGGCACAGGTAATGAAATAAGTATGTGTAAAATTTTTTCCTAGGAACCTTATTTTCTTCAGTTATGAAGATAATTAGCTGCTATGAGAGTTGGAAGTACTTGTGGAACCTATTCATTACAGAATGATTCTAAATTAAAGCCTCTCTTACAACAACAACAAAAAAGGGGACTTTCTAGTAACCAGTAAGATTCAGTGGTTCAGTAACTAGTTAGGTACTTTATCACTTTCCATGATTCTGTTTTGTAGTATGTTTTCTGGGTGGAATTTTCACATCATGTTTCACCTGAAATGAAATTCTTTTTTAACACAGGATCTGTATATTGGTATTTTGTATTGCTGAATTATGTAAAGGATGAAGATTTGGCAGGATGTAGTACAGCTTGTGCATCCTTGCTAACTGCTGTGTCCCAACAGCTACAGGATCGTCTAACACCTATGGAAGCGTTACTTCAAACAAGGTACTAAGAAACGTGGTTGTTAACTTCATAAAGGGACGCATATAACTTGCCTATGGTACTTAAATGGAATTAGGCACTCAAGAAATACAAACTTGTTTGGGTCATATTTGGATAAGCTCCCTGTAGTGGTTGTGATTTTGCCTAATGTCACCTTCTGGTGTTCTGTTCTGTTTGGAAATTTTTGTTTGTTTTTTAAAATGTATCTTGCACTATTTGTTTGAGCAAGGATTAATTTGTTACAGCTCTGCAAAACAGTTTTGACTGCTGTAAAGTTAAAGGAGAATTAAATTGTCTTGCAATTCACAGTGTACTTTAAATTAGCAAACGTGTATATAATGTCTGAAGTGTGTGCAATACCTAGGTTATTTAAGATTTTTGGTTTACGGATTAGCAAAGCATTTCCTATTTTGAGTACACAGAGGGAATGAAGTATACTGAAATAGACGTTTTAGTCTGTTTGAAGCAGACCTTACGTTTAAACCGTTGCTACCAAAGGCCAAATTCCAAGTGTAGAGACCTGGAGTAATTTCCTGGGAATGCAGGCTCTTACTGTAAATTGTATGGCAATGTGATTTCAGGCTATGATGTTGCATCTCTTGTATTGAACTAGTTGGTCATGTTGACTTCAGATGTACGTGTTTCTAAAGGAAATCTTGGTTAGTTCAGTTTTGTAGCGCTTTTCAAAGCCACATTATAACAATGGAAGTGTGCTGCTTCAGGCATTTCTTTCCAATTGTGATTTATGGCCATATGTTTTCCTCTGAGTTGGGCGAGATCAAGGTACAAGACATCTGGTAGAGGTTAATTCAGAATCTTCAGGAAAAAAAAATCAAATTTAGTTTCTTGTTTTCTTTTTTGTTAAAGGGATATAATCGCATAATACTTGGTAAAATTTGTTCCTGTGTGTTATGGTTAGATCCTGATTGTGTTCCCTACCACGATCCTCATCTCACTTGTGATTTTGTTTTGCCGTGTCTCAATCTTCCAGCTGATTGAAAGATTTACGTCAGCAGCAGAAATGGTGAATAGAGAGTAGAAAACTTTGTCAAATACATAAAATGGGAAAAATGAAAGTTTGTGTTTCCATGTTGAATTTAAAAAAAAAAAAAAACGCAAACAGGGCAGGGGGAGAAAAAGGGTGAAAATTCCACTTGATATAAGAGACTGGCACCTCTATGTGTAGAAGTTGATCCATTCCTTCGTGTAGATTGCTTCCAATTACCTCCCTTAAACAACATACCTGAAATACAGGTTTTTTCCTTTCCAGTTGCCTACTCTAGGTTGGCATGAGTGATATTTCAGATCACTTAGTGGTGAACACAACTCTCTGCGTCTCAAGGGAAGCGTTCTGAAATGAGCCCCTGTTCTGGTAGATGAGATTCCCACATGCTTCCTTTTTAACTCAATATCCCTGCTGTGGTTGTGATAAGGAAAGAATAGTAGCAGACACACCTGTCTAATTCCATATTTGATTACTGTAGTTCTTTGTCTTGCAAGGGCAAGGACTATTTCTTGACCTAACCTACTAGTTTAGACAAAATTCACTGGCCTTTCCTCTATACAACTTCGGATCAAGAGAATACCATCAATTCACAAGTTGTTTTGTTTTTATGTAGGAGATAAGTATTAATATATTCTTTAAAAGTAAAACTTAGTAAGCAGTCATTAGTTGATTTTTTTTTTCCCCCAACCCCCGAGTTGTATTTTATCACATTTATGTTCCAGAATATGTACAGACTATTTTCATCTTCATTATCATTATTCCAGGTACAAAAGCCTCGCATTTGGTAATCAAATGAAAGCAGATGCCTGCTTAAAGGATCTGTAGGTTTATGTTGCCTTAAGCCAAGTAGTTCTTGTTTTACTAGCATATGCCACAATAAAGTAGCAAATACTTGCAAGGAAAAGGCCACATGGGTATGAATTGAATTAATTATTGAATTAAATCTATTTTAGACAGCATATATTTAATTTACTGCAATACGTTTGAATTCTGATCCTGCTTTGCAAAGTGCTTGTAACCCCTTTTTATTTTGTTATACCTGCAAACTTAATAAATCAAGCTCACTAGTTAAATCATGCAAGTAATCAATATTAATATTGGACTTAATATATTGAGTTTGTAATTCTGAAGTCTGCTTTACAGACAGCTGTCAGCTGCTTTATAGTAGCTCTAGACCATATTTTCATACGCATACTTTACTTGTGAAAATTTCGTGCAAAAACATGTCAGTCTTACTAGATGTACAGTATGCACTGCTGCTTTGCAATACATGCCTGTAAAGAGGAAACTAGATTGATCTAATGCATTTTGTTCTTAGATGGTATAAATTTGTCATCTTAAATCTGCTATCTTGTAGTTTCTTATAAAGTTTAAGTTGCTCCAGTGTATTTTTGGGAAGTGGATCTTAAATGAATTGATCTATAATTCCCAGTTTTTCTTTCTTCCCTTTTTGAAGTTTGGTAGCAATTATTGCCATTTTCTAAAATTTCATTTTCTGAGTAGCTGTGGTTTTAGTCTTTGGTGGCAAAGGCCATTTATAGCACAGCCACTGTGGAAACATTTTAACATCCGAAGGAGTCTTGAACCGGTTCTTTCTCTTTGTTACTGATGTCATAGTATTCATGTAATCGTTTATCCTTTTGTGACTGCTTGATCAAAAAGGACATTTAAAGTCCAGCTTCCTCAATGTTAGCTGTTGCTGGCTTTCTGTGCTTGCTAAAGAGCAGAGGAGCTTTTCTGAGGTGGAGTGAAAAAGGGGAGAAACTTCCTGTTACTGTGGGTGTGTTTATGGAAATACTTTGTATTTGTTATCGACTCTTGTCAAAGGACAAAATATGAAATATTTCTTGGTTTTGTCCCTGCACAGATGCACTCTTCCTTTCCTGTTCTATTTAGCTATTTGATCTAATTCTCCTTTTCTGCTTTTCTTGTCCTGTGGCTGGTAATAGGTGTTAATTCAAAAACAAAACATCATTTGTTGTTGTTACATCAGGTTTTTCTTTTTCTTGGCCTATGAAAGCCTAGTCGATTCTGGCCCATCTAGTTACCCGAGCGATTGTCTATTTTCCCGTGCAGTACTGCCAGAGTGGGAGTAATGGGATTCTCTTCTGCTCAGATTTAAAGCCAGTGCTGGCAAGTGTTGATCGATATCCCTGGCAACATTTTCCTTTTTCTTTTTAGTTCAACTGGAGAGGGGAAAAAAAAAGAAAGCTGAGATGGATTTCTTTTGCTCTTTTGGAAAATAGTACTGAATTTTTATTGACTTTAGATAAGTGTGGGATTTCCTGTGTGTCGGCATGCATACTGCTGTGGCTAATCGTCCAAGTTTTGTAGTGCTAGTTTTAATGTCTGAATGTGGTTATATATAATGTTTCCAGGACAGTATTAAGTCTTCAGGACTATTTAGATCAAGTTGCTTATTTAGCACCAGAGATTGTCTGAAAAGGTTACGTAATAAGTGGTTATAATGAAATGTAAGTAAGTGGTAATTTCCCAGATACATCACTTGAATGAAAGGAGTAGTTTGAAATGCAGAAAGTTCTGAATGAAATACTTGGCCTTTTTCTGTAAAGAGTCTAATATGAATTCTTATTGCTTGAACAGTGTTGTTTGTCTTATTCTGCTTGCAGATATGGATTATATAGCTCACCTTTTGATCCGGTTCTCTTTGACTTGGAAATAAGTGGCTCTTCGTGTAAAAATGTATACAACAGCAGCATTGGCGTACAGTCAGATGAAATCGATTTGTCTGATGTTCTGTCAGGTAGGTATGTTCAACCCAGTGGGGGAGAATTGGTGAGTCTCTCTGCTGTACTGTTTGCCTTAAGTTAAGCCACAGTTTCCTACTTTCCGTCTGTTTTATAGCTGTACGTAATGAAGTTCAAGAAGATTCTCTTGCTTCGTGAGATCCATTACATTTCCTGTGGCCCTTAGGGCAAGAAAAAGCTTTTTCCTGGAATTTATACTTTTCTTATCCTGTGAAGGTTCTAGGAAAAGGGTAGAGATTAAACAGAAAGGCTGCTATTGTTCAGTGGGTCAAAGTCGTCTAGGAAGCATCTGTAACTTCTACTGAGCAGCTTCCCTGAGATATCTGTTATTACTCATTTAGAGTGGCAACCATCTCATAGGCAGAAAAACCTAAATGGATTTTTGTGAGCGTGGGAAGCCGCCCTGTGGCATGCTGCTGCTTAGATATTACAGGCTAAGTGAGAAGATATTATGTCTTTTTCTGTTTCAGATGCATAAGAAATTCTTAAACATATTTATATCTGTCCTCAGGTCAGTTCATAAGTGAATCTTTAGGCTGTGGGGCGTCCTAGATCATTCTTATTGTTAGGAAATTCTTCTTGTCATAGCAAGCATATTCTTCTATCACAGTGACTCATTTCCTTTTTTATATGCTTTTGTCCATCCCCTTGTCTTCCTTCCCCTCCCCCCGTAAGACATGGTGTCATGGTTAGTGTACTGAGTAATAGTCTAGTTTTGACAATAAGTTATTGTATGATCTTTGTCAGCCTGTAATTTTCCTTCTTTTCCAGGAATATCAATACATTTTTTGCAAACTAGATTTTTGATAGCACAATTCATAATGAAGTGTTAGAACAGAGCTTCTGTATGTAATCTGTTTGTGGAATTAAGACAGTTATGTGTTGCGCTATGCTTCTACTGTTGTTTGATAGTTTAGATTAATAAACTCTATTCAGAATTGGCAACATCATCCGTTGTAAAATACGCGTCCATTTAAATTGTAGATGTGATAGTACTAGGGTGTTTCTTATACAACATGAAGTAATAAAATGTTGGGATTATGTTTAGTTGACCCTTTCAACTATTCATGTCTCAATGTTGCTATCAATACAACATTTGACGGTAGAGAGGTATTTATTTCTCTTGCAGGAAATGGGAAAATAAGTAGCTGCGCAGCTGCTGAAGGTAGTTTTACCTCCCTTACTGGACTTCTAGAAGTTGAACCTCTGCACTTTACCTGCGTTTCAACAAGTGATGGAACTAGAATAGAAAGGGACGATGCAAGTACGTTTACTGGTATATACAACTTTTTATTATTTCTACATAGCATAAGTCCATAATACAGTGTTTTGAATCGGGCATAATGAGCACTATTTTACATACAGATTGTTGATACTTTTATAAATGTTGAAGATTTTTTTTTAAAAATAACTACTAAATGTCCAGTTAAACTTCTTTGGGAGCATAACAAAAACTGAATTTCAAATTTGCATGGATGAATTTATTCCTGTTGCCAAGTGGATATAACCCCTAGGCTACATGTTTGCCTTGTAACCTTATGTGGCAAAAGTATTCTAGGGCAGTAGGTGGGTCTTCTGTAATGGAAATGTTGCATGTATGCTGAGTGTGTATAGTCTATAAACCGACCCTGTGTAATTCAAGATGCTACTTTATAATGAGAGCTCAGTAAAATGAGATGTTTCTCTTGATTTTTTTACACTGCTCTTAACGATTACTAAGGAATTAAATGAAAGGTGTCTTTTTATCGTTTCTTTTCTACATACATGGGCTTTTTGGTTTTTTTTGTTTTTTTTTGTTTCATGCCAGTGAGTACTTTTGGGGTTACCCCAGCAGTTGGTGGCCTCTCATCTGGAACGGTTGGGGAAGCTTCGACAGCACTGAGTTCAGCAGCCCAGGTAGCTTTGCAGTCTCTCTCTCATGCAATGGCCTCAGCCGAGCAACAGCTCCAGGTGCTGCAAGAGAAACAGCAGCAGCTTTTGAAGCTTCAGCAACAGGTTGGAGGCTATTTGGCTATTTTTTCATGCTGTCTCTAAACTTCAAAAGCTGAGAAAGTAGTTACACAGAGCTAGTAACTTTTTTTTTTTTTTCCTTTCCTTCCCTCCTGCCGTTTTGATAGTATATTTGAGGAAGGAACAGCTCTGGACTGAGACTCACTCTTATTAAGCAAAGTGCTGAAAGTGTCTCCCATGCTGTGTTAGTCTTTAAAAATTGCCTTTTTGTGTATTTTGAGGATGGATGGGGTGTTTGATAGCTATCCATGTGCACTGAGGCTTCGTTTTAATAACAGTCTATGAAACTGAGAAACCCCACTGAAATAAAAAGGGTAGTTGCTGATACGGGGAAATACCCAGTGATAAAGCCAATGTCAGTATGCAGCTTGGCTGTGTTGGTTCTGATGTCCGAAGTCTTGCTGTGTCGCATGGTCATAGGGTTTTTTTAAATTATTTTTTGATTGCTGCAGTTAATTACTTAATTACTCATGTTCAACTGCAAGTGAGGTCAAATTGATTACAGTTTCATTTTTCGGTTTATGATAGATATCTGACATGCCCATGCTCAGGGTAGCTTGCATTTATTAAATCTAGTTTGTAATGAATGCTGAACTTTGTAGTTCGACATTACTGTATTCACAGCGGTATTGCTCTCCGCTACGTTCACTGCTTTCGTTTTCCCTACAGAAAGCTAAGCTGGAAGCAAAACTACATCAGACGACAGCAGCGGCTGCAGCAGCAGCATCAGCAGTTGGTCCTGTTCACAACTCTGTGCCTTCTAATCCAGTTGCAGCCCCAGGCTTCTTCATTCATCCTTCGGATGTCATTCCACCCACACCAAAAACAACTCCTCTGTTCATGACTCCACCTTTGACTCCACCTAATGAGGCAGTTTCTGCAGTTATCAATGCAGAGCTTGCTCAGCTTTTCCCTGGTTCAGTCGTTGATCCCCCAACTGTTAATCTGGCTGCACATAACAAAAACGCAAGCAAGTCCAGAACGGTAATTATTATAATTTTTATAGAAATGAGATGCCGTAAGCCTCATCAGGATCTAATTTTTGCTTATGTACTGGTAAATGCTTATTCATTTAAGTGAGATGTGAAAATTGTATCACGGATTTTTGGGCCATATGCAAAGATTTTATGAAAGTACACTAAGGTGGTTATAATACCTCAAATTTTCTTACGTTGGAGCTTTACTGTGTAACTAGTTATTAAACCTTTGAACCTGGCAGGTGGTGTTTTTTGGTGGTGCATGCTCAAATCAGAATATAGTGCAGGTGTTGTGTCTTTAACTCACAAGAGGTAGATTGGTTTTCTTACCGTCTTTTGTAAAGAACAGCTTATTATAAATGCACAGATTTTAATGACTTAATTTTACTGATATTTTTCCCCTCCTCAGAATCCTCTTGGATCTGGTCTTGCTCTTGCAATATCTCACGCTTCACATTTCCTTCAACCCCCTCCTCATCAGTCAATTATTATAGAGCGAATGCACTCAGGTAAAACCAGAATCCCTAACAATAAATTTTGTTAAAGATTTTCTAATAAAGAAGTTGAACATTTTCCAGGGTCTTAAGTCAGCTACGTAGCTGCAGTCTCACTTAGCTTTATAAAGAAAGGTTATTTCTGAGGTTACATTTCCATTGTATCGGAAAGTTTAAGCCCCAGCATTCAATGATGTTTATCAAGGTGAAAAATCCCTGATGTGGGGGGGATGGGGGTATGGGGTGGGGAATGTGGGTGTTGGGGGGGATGTTGGTATGTTGGGTCTCCAGGCAGAGTACCAGCTCTTAAGTAATGCGTAAAAGGCATAACAAATTCAGTTGAATCCAAAATTTTCTTTTCAGAGGGTGCAAACTGTAGTCTGCTGTAGAGCAGAGGACCAGTGCTGTGCTTCTCAGATACTTGCTGCTATGTATCGCTTGATAATGTTACGCCTGTGGCACAGAATAATTTCTGTGAGTGTGAAAGTTGTAGCGTGGCTCTCTGAGATTGTGCAGCTATGTTGAACCTCAAATACAGGCCTTTTGAACAATACAGAAACAATAGTTTTGTTGTTTGAGGAGTTCCATCTTTTGGTTGGTTAGCTTATGCTGATATTCTAGGTAATCCACGTTTTTTTCCATAGGAGCAAGAAGATTTGTGACCTTAGATTTTGGAAGACCTATACTGCTGACAGATGTATTGATTCCTACTTGTGGCGATTTGGCTTCTTTGTCAATTGACATCTGGACTTTAGGAGAAGAAGTGGATGGAAGGCGACTTGTAGTGGCTACTGACATTAGCACACATTCTCTTATTTTGCATGATTTGTTGCCGCCTCCAGTTTGCAGGTTCATGAAGGTAAAAAGGAGAAAGATAACATACTCTTCTAAACTCTTAATCTTTGTTGGTATTTGAACTTGCTGTTAAACTGTCTCCAGATCAAATTTTACTTGGCTATAAATTTTTTTCTATGAACTCTTGAGATATTTTTTTTTCTTGCCTGTTTTGATACAATCTTGTTACAGTAAAGGCTGTATTCTCTTTCAGATCACTGTTATTGGTCGATATGGTAGTACAAATGCCAGAGCAAAAATCCCATTAGGATTTTACTATGGTCATACCTATATCTTGCCCTTTGAAAATGAGCTGAAACTAATGCATGATCCCCTCAGAGGAGAAGGTGAAGCTGCAAATCAGCCAGAAATTGACCAACATTTGGCAATGATGGTTGCATTGCAAGAAGACATACAATGCAGGTTAGAAGAAAATAGACCTATCTACTAATTATTTTAACTTAAAACACTGGAATATCATGACGTTACTGATCTTTTTTTTTTTTTATTTCCCGTGGTCTTCTCCAGACCAAAGAAAATTCTGCCTGCATGGTAGAGCTGTTACAGTGAATATTCTTATAGCAATAACAAAAACTACACTATGCTGTTTCAATATCTATCTCTAACAGTGCATGCAGAAGGGACCAGAATTCGTCTTCTGGCAATGTGAGTATCAAGTGTATTGCTGTTTGCTAATGTCTGTTGAACTATGTACGGACATGTTTCCCTCTAGGTACAATTTGGCTTGTCATCGGTTGGAAATCCTCCTGCAAAGCATCGACCTTCCACCACTCAATAGTGCTAACAATGCCCAGTACTTTTTACGAAAGCCAGACAAGGCAGTAGAAGAAGATAGCAGGGTATTTTCTGCTTACCAAGACTGCATTCAGCTACAGCTTCAACTCAATTTGGCTCACCATGCTGTTCAGAGGCTCAAAGTAGCTTTAGGTGCAAGCAGAAAAACACTGAAGGAGCAATCTGAGCCAAAAGAGTTGATTCAGATGTCATCCACAGAACAGTTACGCACCATCATTAGATACTTACTGGATACTTTGCTTAGTTTGCTTCATTCTTCCAATGGTTAGTATTTTTTTCAGGTTTCATTATTTTTGTCATGTTTGTGGAAACATTTTGCAAGTGCTTCTATTTCTTGATTTGTACTTTCCCTCTATAAGGCTTTTAAACTGTATTTAGATATGTGATACTATGATTTTGGTTTCAGGTAACGTACAGTGTGTAGTTTCACCAAATGCACCAAGCTGACCTAACAACTTCTTGCTGCCAAAAAGAATAGGAGAGGGAGGAGTTGTCCTCACCTCCCCCGCTTTTCTCCTTCTCTGCTGGTCCTGGCTGCTGCTCTTTGGCCTGGTCTTTTTGGGTTGCCTGCAAAATGTCTGTCTTCCTACCTCTTCCGCCTGTCCCCACTCCCACAGTGTCAGTGTGATCATAATAGTTAAAAAAAAAAAAAAAAATTTCTACAAGCGTTTTCCTCTTACGCCTTCAAACCTTCAAGGCTAAAATAGCATCATGCTTTCTCCTTAAACACGGTTGTGTGTTCCCATTTCTTAAAAGGGCACTCTGTTCCTGTGGTTCTGCAAAGTACTTTTCATGCTCAAGCTTGTGAAGAATTATTTAAACATCTGTGTATAAGTGGAACTCCAAAAATACGATTGCATACTGGCCTTCTGCTTGTTCAGCTGTGTGGAGGAGAAAGATGGTGGGGCCAGTTTCTTTCAAATGTACTGCAGGAATTGTACAATTCAGAGCAACTTCTCATATTCCCACAAGACAGGTAAAGTGCAAGTCTGTATTGTATGTTATTACTTGTGCATCACTCTTAAATTAATTTAACTCCATGGTTCATAACTTAACATTTGGTTTGATGGAAAAAATAACGGACAAATGAGCATCATTGTCATACATTGATTTAAGAACCAGCTCCAAAACAACAATGCAAATGATAAATGTCTGATTGCAGTTGTTTCATCATTTGGTGCTAGGAGTGCAATAAGTTGCAGTTTCCCTTACTTGGAAGGGATTGGACAGAGATTTCTAGAGAATATTGCTGCTGTTTGCATATCTTGCAGGACTGCTTTCCAGTGATAGAAGTTGCCCTCTCCTTTGTCAGAATAAATGCATCCTCATCACAGAGATGTTCTCTGAGTGCTTTTGGAAGCACGCTGTTAGCATTTAGAACAAAAGGTTTCTCTGAGATAAGACCAAACAAACAACTGCAGAGCTGAGAATTAAATGTTAGATGTGATCATTTCAGACTGTTGATTGAGGCGTTTAGAAGAAAATTATAAACGTTTAGATTATCAGTCAAATGTATTTGCTGTTCTGTAGCATTCTGTCTTCATTGGGTTGTAACATTTATGTTTTTATACTTTTTATAAATGGATTAATTTAAGGATGTAAGAAATAAAATAGATAAGGTCTTGTTTCAGATTGCATACAAGAGGCTGAATAGCCAGAGTACAGAATTAAACCCAATATTCTTAAGATATACGAAGTGAAACAGAGCAAGGAACTACTGACCTCTTGAGGGTAAAAGAGAAACTGTGCAACCTAAAATACCGCATTATCCGTAGACAATAGAACTTGAAATGCGGGTAACTTGCAGGCCTACACTGCTGCTTTCTTCAGCAAAATGTCTCAGAGGAGAGCCTAAGGGAATAATATTCCATAAGGGATATATCAGAATATCACTGAATCTGGGAGGGGAAAAAAAAACTTAAATGTTAACGTTTTACTTTTAGGGTCTTCATGTTGCTTTCTTGCATTGGCCAAAGATCGCTTAGCAACAGTGGCGTTTTAGAAAGTTTACTTAATCTCCTGGATAACCTGCTGTCTCCACTGCAACCTCATTTACCTGTGCACAGAAGAACTGAAGGTAGTCCTCTAATTTGGGAAGCTGTACTTTCATTTCATTATAGCTAGAAAACTAAGAGACTAGCTCACAATTTTTGGTATATTAAAACAAGAACACGCTTTTGTTTATTATATTTTCAAAACATAGTTGTCTTTTAAAATGTGCTGAAATTCCTTGTTCTTTAGGTGCCAAAAGTGAGTTATTTATTTTCCACCCGTTTAAACCTGAGCAAAATCTATTTGGTTAGTTCTAATTCAGCTAGTAAGCTTTCAAATTTTAGTGAAATGGGGGGAGGTAAATCCAGCTCTACTTGAATTACTTGGGAATTTAATGCCTTTTTTTTGTTCGTGAGATCTATCCTAAGTTACAAGGGTTTGAAGTGAAATGCAGCTCTTGAAGAGAAGTTGGTTAGGTGTATCCTTATGCTTTTCGCAAACTACATGGGAGTTTTGCGGTGTTTATTTTGTTTTGTGTTTTTTGTAATCGCAAGGATTTTACATCTTGGCTCAACCAAAAGACATACTGAAACTATATTCTGCAGATCTGATTTTCTTTGAGTGTTTTTTTTTGACTGCCCTAAGTTTGAAGAAAATGATCATTTCAAAAACACCAAAATCGAGGCTACTGCATAACCTATCTACATGTAGCGAAATATTGTAGAAGATATGTCCTTTAAAATTCCTAGGGTGGTGAAGTTGGTAAATGCCACCTGAGACTGTGCCCTTACTTTTTACCCTGTCTGCTGATGTAAACAAGACTACAACGGGTGTCAGAAGCTGTCCTATTGCTCCCCCTTGGTCTGCCATGTACTTTCGCTCTCTTGGCCATATCCTGCTATAGTCTCTAACTAGTTTGAGGCAAATCCAAGCTTACATCTCCTCTACCTCTGTTTGCACTCTCCCCACAGCTGCCAATTCCTTTCATAGCTCTTGCCTTACTAGTTGTCCTCACGGAGGACTTTAGGAAGCAGGAGAAGTAACTGATACTTCAGAGCTTTATTTGCTGGTCTTCCAGCTTCCTTCCTCCTGGACAGCACAGGTGAGTACTAGGGCATTATTGTGTGTGATGGAAGAATCAGGTATGGCAGAAGAAATTCCTTTTTGAGAGCTATCAAGCATAACGAAGGGTCAAAGGGGTGAAAAATTACTGGGACAAAAAGTCAAAAAACAGGACAGTCAGAAATAGAGGTCAGTGTTGTGGGTAGAGAGGATTTATAAAATTGGAGGCAAGGGAAAGAAAGGAATAAGCAAAAGACCTCTGGGGGGAGGGAGAGGAGTTGAAAATTCTGGATAAATACCAGAATTTTAAGAGACTGAAGGAAAAGAAAAGCAGTTGTTTAAATAGAAATATAAAAGGGTATATAATTCATTCTGCAGCAGGCTCCTTTCTTTTTATTCTGCAAGCCGCCATGGGCATCGCTGAAGACCCCCCTTTTGCTTCTTGCCATTTAGTCTGCAATTCCTGTTCAGATCTTGTTACTAGGCCTCCTGTTCCTCTGCCTGCTTGGGGTGGACTGTTTTCTTACCAGTCTTAAGGATACTAGAGTAAAAACTCAGGGCCTAGGTCCTGTTGCTTGGGCTGCCAAGAACTAGATGTGAGTTTGGACAAGTAGTTTCTGTGCCTTGGCTTTCTAATTTGATCTAGAAATAATGATAGTTTAAGTTGACTAAAGCTTTTCTGAGATCAGTGCATGGAAAACGTGTTATAATTAAATGTGGCTCAGCAGTATGCACAGACATGAAAATGTGTGTGTGACCTGTAGCGTTAATAACTTTGCTCTATTGATATTATATAAAAGTATGCAGTTTGTATAATGACAGTGATCAGTTGGTCGTTGTTGAATGAGTTCACTTTAAAGCTATTCATTTAGATTTACTCATGCACACAAAGATTTATCTTT
The DNA here is from genome assembly GCF_040807025.1 of Struthio camelus. Lineage (NCBI taxonomy): Eukaryota > Metazoa > Chordata > Aves > Struthioniformes > Struthionidae > Struthio > Struthio camelus. Next base: position 102,830,426 of record NC_090944.1, read on the forward strand.
CCTGAGGTATAATATGTGTTTTTTCCTATCTGCCTGTACAGAAATACATGCATCTAATGTGCGAGACTGAAATAAGCAATAGCTAGTTATTGTTGCTACCAGCATGTTCCGTCTAGTCTGAACTCAGTCTTGGCTTTCCTGCGTTTGATTGAGGTGGCTGCCTGAAAATAAACTAAAAAGGAATAAAAATGAAACCAGTTGGGTGCAAGGATATAACAGTCTTATGACTTATGGGACTTTATGTGACTGTCTCGCTAGAGCCTTAGCTGATGGAGGAATTTCAGACTGTGGCATTTGAATCATCTAATTCATATGCTTTAATGCAGGCACCTGCCATTCTCCATTTGCACTGAGGGAGTTTAGTCTTATAATTTTAGATTTTCTTTTTTTAATTGCCACTTAACTTCTAGCTTCAGCAGTAGAGGTGGAGTTTTTGACTTCTCTCTCCACCTGACTAGAACTGTGACTTTGGCTTTTGCGTTTCAATTCTACACCAAATGTTTGATATCTTCCCTTATTCATGAGTGCTCAAATTCTTAGGCTTATGAAGAAAAATAGAAGTCTCTGCAGCCCATTAAAGTGTGTTTCATACAGTGCCTTTTTATGATTTCTTTAAAAAGTATGTTGTTATGGCTTCAAAACTTTATTAAGACGCTCAAATCTGTTTCTTTTCAAGGAGTATTAGACATTCCCATGATCAGCTGGGTTGTAATGCTGGTATCCAGACTCCTGGATTACGTAGCTACTGTTGAAGATGAAGCAGCCACAGCCAAGAAACCTTTGAATGGAAAAGAAAGGGAACGATTTCTGACAGGTAGAGGTATAGGTTTTAGAGCTGCTCAAATGTATTTAAAATAGTGTTTTTCAATTCACTTGAAAGAGAAGATTTTAAAAACAAATATTTTGACCATTTTATTTGCACTCTAGTGTCTGCTTCTTTACCTTCATTTTCCTGGAGACACATGATCTGTAGATAGATCTGTGTGTGTGTATTTGTGTGTGTGTGTATGTATATACACACATATATGTCAGTCTTTTTTTTTTGAAATGATAGATTAAAAACCAAACCAAATCAATAGAATATTGATTTTATTTTCTAAAATATGATATCCTGTTGCTGGGACTTAAGAGAATACCATGTTGAGGAAGTTTATGTCGTGAGAACGAGCAACAGTGTATGACTTGACACTTGTTTTGGTATTTCCCATGATATTTGCCATATTTGTATCCAGTATATAAGAACATGTTTAAGTACTTTTTTTTTTTGTCACTATTAAAGTGCATTAGCTATGGTTTTCTTCAAATAGCTTACCTAAAAACAAAAAATGGAAAGCTTTCATGTTATGGAGGCTGTTCAGGTATTTTTAATTAGGGGAATCTTACTTTACCCCCTTATGTATTTTAAAAAGAATGAAAACAGGATGATACTACTACCTTTTAAAATTCCTAGGAGTATTACTATCAGTAGCGATAGTTGCATGACACTAATAGAATTATTTTTCTTGTTTCTTTAGTGTTTAGTATATGGAGATTTTAACCGTTACTGCATTGTAAATATTTTTTTTTCTCTGGAGTTAAATGAGGCTTAATAAGATGGATTAATATCTACCTTTTTTTTTTTCCTATTTCCATTAGGAAACCAATGGAGTTTTATTAATAATAGCCTTCACACTCAGAGTCTGAGCAGATCTACTAAAGGCAACAGTAGCCTAGACAGACTATATTCCAGAAAGATCAGAAAACAGCTTGTTCATCATAAACAGGTGACTTCCAGCATGATACTGGCTATTTTCACATAAGATACTTTATGGTGTATCTCATTTCTTGGAAAAACAGCTTTGGCCTTGGGACTCATTCAACCTTGCTTTTGCGTAGATCTGGTTCTGTAGCGAAAGGCTGCCTATCTTCTTTGACATTTGTCTCAAACTGTGGGGCATGGGATCTGCTGGAAGAACAAATCCTGGAGTGTACTGTTGCTCTCTGTGGCCCGTATTTGATAATAAATATAATTTACTTTCCAGATAAATCTGGGTGCACCTGAGTGCGAGCTGCTAGAGGCTGACCAACTGAGATTTAACAGTTGGTAATTCTTAAGATACTGAATTTTCATTTCTAAGTACAGCCATACAGGTTTTATGACCCTGGTCACATTATGTCTTGAGCTGATTTTAAAATACTGTTTTTTTCTTAAACTTTATCTGTTCTGGATCTGCCAGTGGCCCCTGAAGGTATCTCAGTTAAAGTTGTATGTAAGCTAATAAAAGTTCAAGATACAGTTTGATCTGAAGATTACTATCATATGTAAATACTGATCCTTTTAACATCTTATTGCTTAAATTTTCATTTTTTTCCTATTAACATTTTCTTTTAGCAACTTAACTTATTAAAAGCAAAGCAGAAGGCTTTGGTGGAACAGATGGAAAAAGAGAAAATACAAAGCAACAAAGGATCATCATACAAACTTTTAGTAGAACAGGCAAAACTAAAGCAGGCTACTTCAAAGGTATGATGCTCTGAAACTGTAACTGACTTCTTGTCCTTTGTGTGAAAAGACCTGTTCCTGCAAAGTCATTTTTGTCCTAGGCTGACCTTAATTTGAAAAGGTGTTTCCTCCTGGCTGTTATCAGGGATATTTTGCTTGCTGAATACAGCCACAATCTGGAAATGTCTTGCACTGAGAAAAATAGTTTTCTTCTACAGAGACCTTTTAGGTGATCCTAGCCAAAAGGCACTAGCACTCCTGTAGCTTTGGGTATGCCAGTCATATATTTAAACTCTTGGATAATGTAAACAAATGAAAAGTGTAAAATAGCATTTTGGGTGGCTAACTTCTATGCATGAGCCTCTTCTGGATGCTGTCCTGGTTGAGAAGCCAGAAATTAGTCACCACAACAGGCCGTCTCTCCAAATCAATAAATACCACTTCTGAGAATATTTTCTGAGCATTCTCAGAAGCTGCTTAGCTTTCTAAAAAGTACTTACTACGAGATGCCACAATTTATGTGGTAAGCCCCAGATACAGAGAGTGGCTATGCCAGTAAAGGCATTATTTTGGTTATGAAATGAGGTGTTGAAATTTAGGGATCTCTGGAGATAGCAACATGGACTTTGCAGGGAACACAGAAAAAGTGCAATTCCTTTTAGCTAACAAATTGAGTATCTCTTAAATATTTACTGTGTGATTCCAGAAGTACTGCTGTCTGTTAGGATGACTGAAAGTAGGACTGCAGAAGGAGATTATAGACTATTGGACCTTTGAAGCATCCTAAACAGAAATCTTATAGAAAATTATGATAATTATGCTGCCCCGTCCCCAAGGGTTAGACACCAGCATATTTTAGTAAGCCCTACATTTTCACTAACTCTGCTTGTCATGAGCTATTCTTTCCTGCACTATCTTCTGCTCTATTCCAACAGGTTTTATCAGTGCCCCCCTTGAAACATCTTTTAATGACTCACTGGCTGAAATACGCTGTCAAGTTAAGCGATATAGCTTTTACTTTACAGCAGCCATGTTGCGGTCAAAAAAGCATGTTAAGCTAAAGAGTCTTCCACGTGAAATGTCTTAACAGCTAGCTGCGGTATTACTGTACACTTGACAAATTGCATTTCATGCAGATTTTACTACTTCACCTACTAATCACTTTCTGTTACATGCTGCGAGTAACTTAAACGTTTGTTGCATTTAGGAGAAAGCTAAAATATTTGTCCTGGTAAATAGTTCTTTCTCTGGTCTACTTCAATATCTAGTACTTAAGTGGAATTATAAGGGACACTTGTAATATCTAGTCTTAGACTGCTTGTGTAGTTGATGCAATGAACTGAACTGCTAAATGAGTGCCTTTGCTGGGTTGGAGGATTAAAAGCACCTGCTTTTTTCTAGTGAATTTGTACACCCTATGTCAAAAAGGTGGTAGTTCAGAACTTTGGGTATCAGAATGGCTTCATTTGCAGTGGCTGATGGATATTTTGTAATCTATGTTAAGTGTTAAAGAATTATAGCTCTAGGGTCTCAATTACCGTGGAATATAGCATGAACTCCCTGTCATCTTTAATTCTGAAATTTGACTTAAATTTGTCTGCCTAAGGGTATAGAGGATAACTTTTGTTTACGAGCTTTAAACTGATTTTAGAAAGTGCTGATGATTACTAACTGAGAAGTTAGCATCCTTGTAAGGGTAAATTACCATTGTAACTGTTTCGATAGACAGTTGGATTCATGCTAAACCTCACTCTATATGCAGGTGTGGAAATATATTTAAAAAAAAAAAAACTCCTCAAATGCATATTCTTTATATGTTCTATGGCAAGTAAAGGCTTTATTGGCACTTTTTATGGGGAACAATAACTTGGTTATGACTCTGTCACTTGGCATGCCACACTGCCGAACCAAATTTATGCCAGAAAAACCTTAATTCTATTCCAAATTCTCATATATTCTTAGACTCTCCTTTCCTTTACAAAGATTTATGACTACTGTTGTTGCCTCACGTTTTCCCTGGGGAAAGGTCCAGAGCTTATTTTTAAAATGTGTAACCATTAGTTTAATATAATTTCTGCAGCACTTCAAGGACTTAATACGCTTACGTCGGACTGCAGAATGGCCTCGTTCTACGTTAGATACGGAAGTATCAACAACAAAGGAAACTCCAGAAATTGAACCACTTCCATTTACACTGGCCCATGAACGTTGCATTTCTGTAGTGCAGAAGCTAGCACTCTTTCTCCTGTCCATGGACTTTACTTGTCATGCAGATTTACTTCTGTTTGTTTGTAAGGTAAACAGAATGTGGAACACCTTTCTATACTTGCGATGGAGACCACATTAAATTAGCTTTCTGATACTGATTTTTGCTTGTATGGTAAAAACTAACTGTAGCATTAACATTTCTAATAATTTCTAGTGATATTATGTTTTCTGATCTGTCAGCTGTTGGGTAGCTGGTAATGATGTGATGGCTTCAGAATTGTCTAGAAGAAGTAACTTTTCAAAAAAGGTTTTCTCATGAGGACATTTGTACATTTCTAAAATTTAAGCTAATTACAAATACCTGACTGACTTGTTAACAAAATCTAGCATTCATAGAAATTAAAGCCGTTATGTATTTTCATTTTATTAGATACGAACAAGCAGAAAGTGTATGACTGTCCTGTACTTATCTCTCTATTAGTCCATTGTATGTATTTTTTCTTTAGCCTGAACCCTGAGTTCTGAGTTACAATAGCAGTTGTTTGCTTCACTGATAGTTCTAAGGAAGCTTTTCTACACACTTTGTGGGATGTTCTTTCTGCTTATTTTTAAATATGCGTTAAGTTGCCTGGCAGAGATTTTGAGTTCAGCTATAAAAAATACAGAATTTTTGAAGCATGCGAAAACTTTTATTGTCACTCTTCCTAAGCATGTTGATTTTGTTTTTAAACCAAACTCTGTAGGAAGGGAGTCTTAAACTGAATTGTAATACCTACATGTGATTTCTGCTTATTTCTTGCAACTTTCCAAGGGTTTTCAGGGACTTTATAACCCCACAGTGGAGTATTTAAGTTTTGGCTGTTGCACCCTTTTCTTCAGAAAACAAATTCAACTTGGCGGGTCTATGAAGTTTGCAAAAGTTCTTTTCTTTCTTACTGGACTATCAGCAGTAGCTATGAAAAAGGGAAGATCTGTCCAGACCAGTGATCTTTCTGTCTTCATTTATGGTTCTCAGCTTTTAGATAGCAACATACAAAATCTTTCTATTTTGTTCGAAGAACATGTCCTGTGAGCTGAAATCTCCAGTGCTTTGCTTTTTGAAATAAGCAGCCCTCTATTTCTTTTCAGTTCTCCTCTCTTCAGAAGGACAGGAGGCTGAGGCAGTGTTTGTCCACGTTACTCTTCCTGCAGTCGCGTTTCTAAGCGTCTCCACTAACATCAGTCTGTTCTTCTGGTTTTTGATATTCAGAAAGCTAATCTGACCTCTTCAAACAAAGTAAATCAGAAAATTAAAGTGGAATTTTGAGGTCTAAACGCTATTAGCGAAGGTCTTCCTGTATGTGGTTTTCGGTTTCTGTCCCATTTCCCCCCTCTTCATCCTCAAGAGGAAAGTTTTAAGAGCTGAGGCATAATTTATCTCCTGCCATCTTTTAGGAGATCAAGCATACAGGATTTTAGGTGTTCTATAATTTTGAAAAACAAATACTTGATGGGGAATACCCAAGTAACAGGCTGGCTGTTGCAGGATAAATTTCCTACTCAAAAAGCTAAAGAAAACTTTAAAAAAGGCTATTCTATATCTCATTCTTTAGAAAACCTTACAGTTAAAAGGTAACTGACTTTGGATCATAAGTCCGAAGCTAAGAAACATAAACTTGTTCTCCTTCTGTCTTTAATCTAAGGGGAGGATGGTGTTGACTGAATAAGTAAAAGTCAAGTCTGCTTTCCACCTTGTTTCCTTCATAGGAACCATTACAGTGAAATCAAAACTCTTTTCCAGCCTCTCAACAAACCCTGATACTGCATTAGGGAACAGTTCCCCTGTTTAGTGCGTCTCTTAAGAGATGAACAGGTGTCTTGGTCAACGTTTTGTTCTCTTCTGTTGTCACACTGGAGGTCTATGCAGATGATTGTTTATTGCCTTATGCAGATGTTGAGGCTGAACTCCCAATTTATAGATGACCTGACAAAAATCAGGTTGTTACATCAAAGCAAGAAAAAGTTGTGGTCAGTTAAATCTCTCACACTTTAGACCCGCTTAAACCCCATGGCTGTGTAACACTTAATCTGCTTTGTAAGTGGATTGGAGAATCCCTTTTTCTAGGGTAGGAACTGTTTCTGAAATATACTGTGTGTTTACTACTTAGCACTATAAACGTCAAGATTTGAAATTGCGCAAGTGTGCTGCGACTGGATGGGTAAGGTGTTGCACCTAGGGAGGGAATGGTGTTGAAAGGGACTTGGAGTTCCCCCCAGCTCCATCACGTTTGATAGCTGTATTTGATAATCCTGTTCAGTATTCTTAACTGCTATATTTTTGACCATCACTCTTTATCAAGAAGAGTCTTGGAACTGGTGTCTCAAATTAGTTACATGCTACTTATTTTTAAATGAGAACTTTACTTAATTCGTAGTTATTTCTGACTTCCAGGTAACTTTGGCCAGGTTATTACAACATCCCAAACTTAATGCATGTGTTATGAGTGTAGACTTTATGGCAAAGCAACTGCTACTTGATTTATTTTGAGGACAGACTTTCCTTGGGCCTATTGCATCCAAGAACTTCTGTGCTTTTTAAATTGCTTTTGATTTTTGCTTTTTTTAAATACCGTGGATTCTCCTAAGGCTGTTTGTTTGGGGTTTTCCTTTTTTGAGAAGATTATAGTAAGCATTATTTAGTGTTCTCTTGAGAACTGTGTCTTCATGCAGATATGAATATTTATGGATGATCCATATGGGTCTTAATATGGACCATCTTAAGCACGCTTGACTAGCTTCTGATATTTAAGAAATGGAGTAGCGCCCCAGTTAGGTTTTCCATTCCGGAATTGCTCAATCTTTGAAGACTGTGGTTAAGTATAAAGTACTTTTGTAGTGTTACATTTCTGTAAAAACATTCCTGAGATCAGTTTCTAACACCTTTTAAAAAAAGGATATGTTGAATTACACGATGTGAGAGAATAGAGAACAAAGTGGTACTCCTGTGCCAGAGATGATGGACAGTGAAAGCAGTCACTGATGGACAGTGAAAAGTCCCCAGCAATAAAGTAGAGAGGTGAACTTTGTAGATGAAATGTGGGTCTCCAGTTTGCCAATTTTCAGGAAGATTGGTGCTTGGATAGTTTGTGTTCAGGTATAGGGGTAATTGATCTTTGTCTTCCCCCCTCCCCCCCCTTTTTTTTAATATGATTTGGTATCTCTAATTGTTGAGAACTCTGTCTTGATTTTGATGGATTAATTCTTGCTGGGGAGGGGATTTCAGTGTAATTGTATGTTTCTCTTTGATAGGTACTTGCTAGAATTGCAAATGCTACAAGGCCAACAATACATTTATGTGAGATTGTGAATGAAACTCAACTGGAAAGATTATTGTTGCTTCTGGTTGGGACTGACTTTAACAGAGGAGACATCTCTTGGGGAGGAGCGTGGGCTCAATATTCTCTGACTTGCATGCTACAGGATATTTTGGCAGGTTTGTTTGAAGTTCGTATTCTTCACAGTGTGTGTTATACTGGAAACTTTTTCCTTTAATGTTTGAATTTTTTATTACTGTGTTAGAGTCTAGTGCTCTGATTAAGCTAGTAAGAAAAATCTTGATAGTCTTCACAAAGCAAATTGAGATTACATTGGAGTAAATACAGTTTGAAATATTTGATTATCAGTTAATCTTGAATTAGCGAATTGTGCTTCTAAAAGTTAAGAGTATTCCAACCCTATAATAATATAGGAAACCCTCTTTATTTGGAAATTACTCAGAGCTCTTTCCCTTGAAGAAGTATCCCTTAAAGAATTTAGAGTTATGTAAAGGAAAACAGACAGTTGGCCCAGACACTGGGACATTGATTGGAAACTAGAATACAGTTTGAGCTGGTAACGGAATTGTCTGCCTATTGTAATGTGTAGGAGAGTTGTTGGCACCTATTGCAGCCGAAGCTATGGAAGAAGGTGCTTTGGGAGAGGATGCTGGCGCTTCAGCTGGGGATTCTGATGACTCTCTCCAGCAATCCACAGTTCAGTTAGTGGAGACAATAGATGAGCCATTGACACATGACATCACAGGTAAATGTTTTAATCTGTTCCATATTTCGAATAGAAAGTTAACTACTGTTTTGTCAAAACTTTAAAGTAATGATCATCCTCTTAAATCATTTTCAAACTTGACTTTTTTTAACAATGTATGTGATGGAAGAGGTTTTTATACATATGTATATGTGTATATAAAAAATATACACACACAGACTTGGCCAATTAGGTAATTAAAAGTCTACTGCTTTTTAAGGACTCCATTGTCATATGCACGTTATTCCATGTGTCATGCATAGCTAGAGTTCTTGAGCTTTATTATTCATTTTTAAATATGAGCGTAAGTAATGCAAACTGGTAAATTATTAATATTTTAATAAGCAGAATGACGAGTTCATTTTTTTAATCTGATATATACCAAAGTGAACTTCACTTGCCAACAGCTTGTAATTCAGTTTTTTCATTGAGTTCCCTTGATGAGGAATCATGTAATTTAGATTTGAATCTAATGTAATATTGGTTCAGGAACTTGGTTGATACAATAATGGATAACTTACTGATGTAGAATACTAGTATCTATAATTCCTAAACACAGTATTTAATAATACTAACACCTGTACATTTCAGAAATGTTTGTTTTGAAGGGTTATTTCAATTTTTTAGTAAAAACCTACTCCAGCACCAATTTTGCTTACCAGCTAAATAGGTGTTAAAAGTAGAACTGTTTTACTTTTCTTAAACCCTTTATACAAGGCAAAATAAAAACTGAACTTGTGTTGGTTTGGGGGAAGGGCGCTGGTGTGAGATATTGAAAGTGTGTATGAGTGTTAGAAGCTTACTGTTTCTTTTCTTAAATTTGAAAGTATTTGAGTAGGCACTTTGAGAGTACTCACATCTCAGTAAAGTCACTATTGAAGCTTCAGTATACTCATTCCTTTTTTTAACTTCAGTTCTAAAATCAAGAAAAGGTACTAAACTTTACTGATCTTGACAAACAGTGAGATATCATTCTGCTGTAGTGTGAAACTAGAAAACCATTGCATGTTTAGTATAATTTGGAGTGATTGGGGGGTTGTGACAGAAGGGAAAAGATAAGAAAAGACTGTTTTCTTTTGCAGATTGCCTGCTTTTAACTTTAATCCTGATTAAAAATTAGACCCACAACTAAATAGTTAAATTTTCTTCGTTGGAATGGGATATACTCAGAAGAGCAGTTATGTTCTATCCTAGACCCATGTTAGAAATGTGGCATGCTAATATTCTGCGTTCATCACTTCAAATATATGTTTTGAAGAATACATCAATTATTAACATCAAGTATACGTATACATATATTTATTAAAAATATTGAAATACTTTTTCTTTTTTTTTTTTGAAATCTATCAAAACTTCAGTAGAGAGTTTTTCGTGAAAGGTTAATATGTTTCTGAAAATGTAAGCAAAATATGAGCAATCCTTAAAATCTAGTTTTACATGTTCTCATTAAAAAATGGTATTTTTTTCTGATTTAAAAGTCAAATTTTTAAAACTTTTTTAGAAGTTTAAGAAAGTCAAATTTGATAACATTCATTAACTTTTTTCCAAAGAGCTGTAAATATTAAAAGCCTTAAAATTATCCAATAAGTATATGATATAACCCTGTTTTATAATTTATACTTGAAAGTATTAAAGCTATTTTAATCATTCAAAGGTGCTCCACCTCTGTCATCTCTGGAAAAAGATAAAGACATTGACCTGGAATTACTGCAGGACCTGATGGAAGTTGATATTGATCCTTTGGATATTGATTTGGAAAAAGATCCCCTTGCAGCCAAAGTCTTCAAGGTAAGAGAAGCATGGTTTTTCAGGATAACCTTTACATGTGAAGGTACCTTTCTATTTTCCACTCTTAACTAGTGATATATCATATCACTAGACCTACTTTTAGCTGTGTGTAAAGGTTTTATGTACAATGACAGGAAAGAATATAAATATGAAATGTGTTCATGTCTCAGATGACCACAACATACTTTGCTTTTACAGGAAGATTTCCATATTTTGATAGGAAGTTCTGAGTTTACTCCTAATTTAGCATATGGTAAAGAGAACAGAAATATAAAAGAAACAAGATCCAGTCTTGTTCATTTTCATTAAAAGTAGAGTACCCTCAGCTTCTGCGATTGATCTTAAAAATTAATAGTGCTAGTTCTTTTCATTCAAAAAAAAAAAACTTTTTTTTTCTTTGACAGTCATTAGCAGCAGGTTAATGCTTAGATCATCCTGAGGCTGGGAATGGAAGCAACTAACTTCAAAACTATCTCATCATGGTACAAGAAAAACTGTTAGACGCTTTTTCATATTAAATGGGAATCTAAATGTAACTATATCAGAAGTAGTAAAATTACATTTAGATAGAATAGTATATTGTCAAGGTATATTAAAGAAAAACATCACTATGAAAAACCACAGCTGCTTATAATGAAATATTGAGCCTCTGCTCTATCCATAATAATGAAATCCTTATTTAGAGTTTTCCCGCTCCTCCCAGTATGGCGTTAAACCTTCAGCCTCATTTAAATTAATCTCAATTAACTTTCTCACCACTTGCTCAGACACTACTGCAATTTTTTTCTTCTTTCTTTCTTATTTCTTTGTGTGTCTTTCCACTAAATTACCTATCGTGTAAAGATTTCTTTCTTTAAATCTCACTCGACCCAAGTATGTTACCTGTTGCTTAATCTTTGTGGTATCGGTGTCTCCTTCCTTCGTCATTCTACTATCATTTCAGTTGGCGTTACCCTTCGTTCCACTTCCTCCACAGATATCTTCGTGATCTCATTGCCTGATTGGATGTCGTTGACAAAACAACCAATAACAATATCATTCTTTATCCTCCTTAAGATTTGCTCCTGCTATGCCATTTCTATAAATTGATAATTGATACAGGATCTTGCTATTAGAAGTTAGCTAGGCATACATAACTTTAATATAGTCTTATATTACTGTTTTCTCTCATTCTTGTGATCCATATGCCTTTTTAGTGTCTTAAATTGAGACACTTGAGCAGAAGTTATTTAACTCTTTCTTTTGCAGAGCCCAGTACAAATAATCCCTGAGCCTCAAGGTACTTTAATAGTACAATTGTATTAATAATGATAACGTAGTATTCTGTATAAATAACTTCTCAAAATATCTGTGTAATACCCCACTTACAAATTTATTGTGTGGTACAAATATGTAAATAAAAACTGATGGTACAGTTTCAAATTGTGTTTTTGAATCTCTGAGACATCTAAGTTGCTGGATTTTGAAAATCGCTAAGCATTCAGTAGCTTATAGAGCGATAAAAACTGAAACAAAATTTTCTAAAGCTATTGGATCCAATCCTCTGGTTTTAATTTGTGTAGCTACCATGTTTCTTGTTAGTCATCACAAATTTTATTCTTCTGCTTGGGCAGTCTGCAGAGTTGTTGAATTTTTTTTGTTATTGTTTATTTTTGTGTTTGTGTTCATTTTTTTAAGCCTATAAGCAGCACCTGGTATGATTACTGGGGTGCTGATTATGGTACCTACAATTACAATCCTTACATCGGAGGTGTTGGAATTCCTGTTGCAAAACCACCAGTAACTACAGAGAAGAATGGATCACAAACTGTGAGCGTATCAGTCTCCCAAGGTGAGCAGTGTAGCAAAGTTCTGTTTTCGGGTGTCTTGTGGTGGTGCGTTTCACACATCAGCACATCAAATAACATTATCCATCTCTGTATGCCTTAAACGGAAAGAATTAAATTGTATTTATGCCACGATTCTTCTGCGTTAAGCGAGAGAATGTTATGCAAGGTTTATATTTAAAATTGAGTCTGACATAGCAAAAAATTTTTTTCCTTTTCCAATATTTTTAGAATGCACATGTGCATACAGTCAGTTTTAAATCATTCTAATTTTGTAGGTGCTTGCAAATTTTGTAAGTTCTTATTGGCTGATATTTTGTATAAGTTAGCTCTAGCCTAAGAAATAAGGTGGCACACTTGTTTGTTTTGGAGGAGTACTGTTGAACTGGGAAGATAGACCTTTCTCCTACCATGTTTCTTTCAGTGAGAAATAGCTTTTTATCCTTTTTTGAGGGTTATTAGTTTAGGGGAAAAAGCAGGCTTAAACATATGCAAATTTAGACATGTGATATTTAAGTAACTGTGAAAAGATACCTATATGTGTGTTTCAGGAAAAAATTATGGTATTAAACTTAGTATTTTATTGTATATTTCAAGCCTACAAGAATCTTACGTTCAAAGTTTGTAACAAAAATCTTATGTTCAAAGTTTCTGCGTGCTGCTTCCGTCACACACACAAGTGAATCTTCGTATCAGTGATTTTTTTTATTTTTTTTAGTTTAATGCACACACTGTGTATTACTTGCAGAAGAAGTTAGAGTAACTAAATATGCCTCTCTGATATAATTCAGTTTTACTCTGTTTGTTGCCTTGTGTAGCTTTAGATGCACGTCTAGAAGTTGGACTGGAACAGCAGGCTGAGCTGATGCTGAAAATGATGTCCACCCTGGAGGCTGATTCCATCCTACAGGCGTTAACAAACACATCTCCTACACGTAACTACATGTTGTCAAATCATTCTCTTCACTTAATGACCGTGATGCTTTGAAATTTGTCCTAATTTTTTCCTGCCGCCATTGAACAGCTTAGAAAAAAATGTATTTCACTAGATTTTTACTGTCAGGCTGAGCTTTAGAAATATGTATTTATTCAGATCTTTGAATTATGTGTATACACGTATTGAGGAAGTTCTATGAAACTGGTCAAATATGCAGGATTTCTCTTACGGTGCTAAAAGTACTTTGGAGGAATTGTTTTAACGTCCTCACCTAAGTGCAAGGGAAACTTAAATTTTCCTATTTTTATGACGGATAATTCTCATCTTGGAAACTGTTTCGTACTTGACAGTTCTACCCGTTCAGTGAGGGAAGTGAAAAAAACTTGAACACAGCTATCCAGTGAGCTTTGTGTTGTAAAAACACCCACAATGCCAACTTATTTTTGAACGTATTTACAGTGAATTTCACCACCCATCTTGAAGTGTGCTTCTTTGTAGTTCTCCAGGTACCTTAACATGCATGCAGTTATCTGAGTATCTGATTACTGGTGATGAAGTGGATTTAGTGATATTCTTGGACTTTGTTCTCCAGAAGCTTATTATCGACCGTGATAGTTCTGTTTGTGATGCTTAAAAGAGACTTCCCAATTGTTTGTCTTACCGCAGTGTTCAAGAGACTCCTAGAAACATGTGTCTGGCAAGAACAGTGAAAACGTGCACCTGTGGGCTCGTTTTCCAAACACTTTTTGGAAAGATGGAGATGTCTGGCATTCAAGTATGCCTTTAGCACTATGACAGTCAATAGTCCAGCAGAACCGAACACTAAATTGTGGATGTTCTCATGAATTAAAAAAAATTTCTTTGCCTTAAACATAAAACCTAAGTAAATAAATATGAAATTACTTACAGAAACTTTCACAAAATAATCCATGACTGGGGGGCTTCTTTGTTTTGTTTTGTTTTGTTCTAGTAACCCAGTCTCCCAGTGGAACAGATGATTCATTACTAAGGGGGTTACATGCTGCAAACCAAAATGCCCAGTTGATTGTGCAGTTGTCATCTATACCTATGCTGAGTGCATGCTTCAACAAACTCTTTTCCATGCTACAGGTTCACCATGTTCAGGTATAGGATTATGAACTTTTAAATGTTTTGAGGTTATTTCTCTTTAAATCTGAAATTTGTTTTTCAGTATATCATACTGCTTCAGAAAGAATGGTAAGCAACCTGTTAGGTCAGACAGTTTATTACTTATGAAGTTGGCATGGACAATAGTACCAATAATGCAATAAACATACCGAAAGCTTTTATCAAATAGGAAGTTCCTTGTTACAGTGGAAGGTAGGTTTGTGTACTTTTGCATATTCAAAAACACCATTTGTAGCTTCACTGAAAGATAATCGTTACTTTATCAGTGAAGACTTTCACTAAGTGTGCAGTCTCCATCCTTGGAGGTTTTCAAAACGCAGATGGATAAGGCCATGAGCAGCCTAGTCTCATGTTGACCCTTCTTTGAGCAGAAGGTTGCACTAGATACCCTCCAGAGGTCCCTTCCAACCTGAATTATCCTGTGATCCTAAAAGTTTAAAGCTCAAGTATGCTTTTTAGTTGCGTTATCAACACTTTTCTTAATGTAAACAAAAGGAATGCTGTGTGTATTATGTATGAAACAGGTAGGCAGGCACCTAAGCATTATGTTTTAATTTGGTCAGTGGGCTGCACCCTCAGTTGTTCTTTAAATATCTCATGCAAAACACAATTTGTGGGGTAAAGGACCTTGGTGTTTCCCAAGAACATCCAAGTAGTTTGTTGATCTCGAGGGAGTGATTCAGAGTAAGTATCTGTTCCTCTCTGATACTACAGGAGGTCTCCTAGTAGTTAAAATGGCTTCTGCGAATATGAATAATTTTGGATTACTGTTAAACCTCACTTGACTATGTTCACTGAGACATTCCAAAAGCTTACACATGATCATGTAAGTTAGAGTAGTAAGGTGATGATATAGGGGTTTGTGTAAAACTGCCTTTTTTTAACAGAAGTTTGAAGAGAAAAGAAAATAAAAGAAAATTTAAACCAACTGAAAAAGAAATCCATTACCAGAAAACAGCGAAAGCATTTTCAAATTATGCTAAACTTGACTGGAACGTTCTGTTTATCAGAAGCTTCCTAGCCAGTAAAGGAGGGTGTGTATTTGAATGTTGTGAGCGGAAACAGTAGCAGCTGAGAATGTGGATAAGGCTTTTTAAAATCAAAAGAGACAACTTCTCTCATTTTTTAGGTTCAGGGAAAACACTTGTATTTGGTTTGGTGATATCTTTTCTTTTTTTTTTTTCTTTTTCTTTTTTTTCAGCTTGAATCCCTTTTACAGTTATGGCTCACATTAAGCCTGAATTCCAGCCCCTCTGGAAGTAAAGATAATGGCACTGATATTTTCCTGTATAACGCTAATCGAATACCTGTAATTTCTTTGAACCAAGGTAAAATACATTCAGTTGGGAAAATGAATTTGCAGGAGGTGCAAGATAAAATTTTTGAAAGTGCTCAGTTTTTGCTTAATAGTATTCTTGTTAAGATCAGAGGTGTAATGATTTTTTTGTTCTAATTAAAGAGCTCTCGGACTTCTCTTTTCTTGACATTGAAATTCTGAGGTTAATATGTAATTGAGAGGTGGTCCCTTGAATGTATTTTTTGTGAAATCTCCTCAGAACTTAAACCGTAAACTTCGTGGCTCTTAATTCATGGTTCTTCCAAAAAAAACCTTTTAAAATATACTTCTTAGTCTAAGGCAGACTGTGCATCTGGATGCGCTTCTCTGGTAAATTTATTCTCCTGATAACAGTTTGATGCCCTGTTTATTGTTATCAAAGGAGACTAATGAGTAGGGGAAGACTTTTACTTTTTGGCTTCAGTCTGCTAATCCAGTACAAAGACATGTCTAGTTTTTTTTCTTCTGTGAATTCAAAATGATTTTAAAAAAATCTGTGGTATCTTGAGCTGATAGCTCAAAACGTGAATGCCTTCTATAATGAGCCTGTTACACTGAGTTCCATGAGAGCCTTTTTTGATGCAACTCAAGTAATTTATCTGCATCATTTTTTTTTTTTCCTGAGATGACAAGATTTTGGCATTGCAGAAGATTCTTTGGGTCATTTCCTCTGCAGTGTTGAAGGCTTCATTTCCTAATTTCCTGGGTCAGTAGTTGTCAAAACAAAGTAAATAGACTCACTGTAAACTTCTTATTTTGACTGTAATAACCTGAAGATTAATGCTTGGAAAAAAAATGTTTTTCTTGACAGCATCTGTAACTAGCTTTCTGTCAGTCCTGGCATGGTATCCTAACACCTTACTCCGGACATGGTGCCTTGTGCTTCACAGCCTAACTCTCATGACAAACATGCAGCTTAATGGTAAGTTGTGGATTTTTTTGTGTTGCCAGTTTTTATGATGTATAAATGAGTGTTCATTCCCATCCCAGAGACTACTAGAACTTTGTCAGATAAGTACTTTGTTGGCTCTCCATAACTTCAGGCTTTTGAGAGTGGGCTTCTTGAATTACTCGTACCACAGAAGCTGAAACCTTAGTGGTAAAAGAAAAGGCCCTTACGAATAGGTTAGCAATGTCTTCTAAACACAGGAATTTTAGAAGGAATCACTGGGCATTAGCTTTGTATTTGGGGAGCAGGTAGCAGAGAGCGATGATTAAGGCTGTGAGAAAGAGATTCATATCCTTCTGAGGCAGTAGAAATATTTCTTATACGTATCCAGGGCACTAGTCGCTGCTTATGGAAAGCTATAAGAAGATAGGTCCCTAAAAGCTAAATCTTTTCAGAAAGAAATAAAGCCCTTTCGTTTATCTTCCCTATGCACGCTAAATTATCTTGCATGCTGCATATGGCAGCTTAATAGTGTGCAACTAATCTCCCTTTGTGAATGATACTTTGTCACAAGTCAGATAGATATTAAAGGATGCAATTTCTAAATGACAAGTTTTAGCTTCTAAATGGTTTACTGTCATGGGGCAGCTTTCATGAGGAACGCTTTTGTGGCAGTATCCCCAAGGCATTCTAAAGAAGATATCAAGCGGTAAAGAGAACTTTGGAGACTGGAATCTTTGAAAGCCTATCTATCAGACCAAGTCAAAGCTCTCTTAAATATTGTTGTCACACCAAGTGTGTGACTGAATGCACTAATTACACAAGGAAGAAACCCAGAGGCACCTGAAGATGGTAGTTTTCCGAAGTAATTTGCCCGCCTGTCATGGCAGTTCTTCTCAACAGTTTTCCTCAAAGCTGCTTCTGAATTTTTTTTCATATTCGCTGTTGGAAATCATTGTCCGGGGATGCACTTTTTGCAAGTCTTCACTTTTCATCCCTTTTCTGTTATGTTATTTAGAGATCAGTCTCAGGAAAATTGAGCTGCAGATAAATTAATAGAATTTATTGCTATTCACGAATAGGGATCTTTATGCTATTCTTGGTATTTGAGGTCTGGTAGGATAAGGTCTGATTTTTGGGGGCAGGGGGATAATAAGGCTTGTATTTAGCATGTGTATGTGTGTTTTCAAGACTCCACACTGTAACTGTAGAAAAGCAGTTCTCAAATTAATGGTAGAGATGACGCTGGCCATATATGAGTCTCTTCCAAGTGGTATGAGGTGCTGTGTCAGTGTTCTGGCATTGAAAGGTACAGGCAGCTGCATGTTTGTGGGAGTTCCTTACACAGCTGCCTGAGATCAGTAAGTGATGATGGGAAGGAAAAGCTGCTCAAATGCAACTATTGTGACTCATCTCAGGTGTAGATCAGTGTGTGAATGTGGTTGTATGCTAGGATTTTTGTGTTTATAGGATTGTGAGCCCAAGACCGGGGTTGAATTGGAAAGGGTTGGAGATGCAAGCTGGCTGGAGTAAAGAAAGGGTTGAAAGGGCATCTCCTTTTATGCACACAGGTGGGCTGACACAGATGTGTACCCCATAACTGCCCCTTTTTACATACTCACAGGTAGAAGTGAGAGCCGAATAAGCTTAAGTGACCCCTTGATAACTTCTGTGCCAGAATTCCTTAGTGGCTAATTAATCAAGATAATATTATTCTGTCTCAATGGCAGAGAGTTGCCATGTCTGTCTCAATACAGAGAGTAAATGTGACAACTCAGTGTCACATTTAAGATAACAAATCATCTGTGTCTGTCCAGTTCTTGATGACTGAAGGTGGGCTCCATCAGAGCACTTCTCCAGTAATTCTTGTCTTCCGTCTGCTTTAGTTCAGAGCTGGGCCTCAAAATAATCAGTCTCTTAAACCATTAACAGGCAATGCCTCACAGGAGTTCTCATCAATTTATAATTCAAAGGCATGTTTTCCAAAAGCCAATATAGTTTATTTAAAATAAAAAAAAAAAAAAGCCAACGTAACTTATTTTCCACACAGCCAATATAGAGATAACAGTGTAAAGACAAGTTGTTATTAAGGTTGGTCACATGCAAGTTACACATCAACTTTGTTTTGGGTTGAGTTTCTGTTGTACGCCGTATAGTTCTGTGATACTTTAAGCTATGAAATGCAAATAGTTCACATAATACTACACTTTATTGATGGGTAATGGCTAGGGGTATTCTTCTGTTAACCCGCTAGGATGTCAGTTACAAGTAATTGGGAAAAGTTTAGTTAGTCTTTCTAGCAGTGTATGATTACAAAAATGAGGTTCTTTTCCCTTTAATACCCCAAAATCCAACACCAAATGTGTTCATTTGCAGACTATCTCCACTGATTTAAAAAACCAAAATACCATTTTATTCAGATGATTGCAGGTATAATAAACCTGTTCATATGCAGTCAGCCTTGTAGAATAAGCAGGAAGGCAACTCTTCTGGATATGATAATCCTAATTAGATAATCCTATTTGCTGTTTCAGAAACCGGAAGCAACTTAGTAGGTATGTAGCCAGAAATAGATGATCGCTAAACTGTTTGCGCGTTGACATTTTAGTTGTGAGAAAGCCTCACTATAGTTATTTTTCTAAAATATTGGATCAAAGCCTTCTTAGTGAACCTGCTTCTGAAATTGGCAAGATTCTTATTTAGTTGAAATTCGTTATTGTCATTTGTCAGACCATGTTCCCATCCAGTCGTTCTGTTTTCTCCACTCTTTCTTAAAAAGGGCTGTTTCATGTCTTCCATCCATTCAAGATCCAGCGTCTTGTCTTATTTGTACTTTGTGTATTCTCTTTGAACCCTCTTCTGACTTCTGAATTGTTCTACTATCAAGACTGCAGGCTCAGTCATCATTATTACATCAAGAGATCAGTAAATTCTAAGCTCTTGCCATCGACCTTCCTGTTGCAACAAAAATAAGGTAGTCCTTGAGATCTCATCCTGATTTTTATTTTCAAAGCTGTTTCTGACTTTTTTTTTTTCCCCCCAAAGCCTAGACTTCTCCATTAGTAATCAGGGTTCGTTTCTGTGTATTTTGTTTTAGTTTTATTGATTTGTTTTTTTTTAACCTGAGCATAGGGCATATTTCTTCCAGGAACTGTCCTTTATTGGGAATTTGTGAGCAACTGCCCTCTAGGGCAGGTCATTTTGTGATCAGAAGATCCTATTTCATTGTCCAAGTATGTGGCTGATAAACATTTTCAGAATGTGAGCGCTCAGGTTGTGTGATTTTCATGCTTCAGAAACGCTTACCTGAGGCCTGCTTTGCAGGGATACACTGCCCGCCCCCTCTGCCCCCCAACTCCACTCATTTCAATTCAGAACAATGATCTTCATTTGGTTTCAAGATCTAGTGACAAATTTTGGAAGGACGATTTTTAAAATCAGTTTGGTGGGCGACAACGGGAATCCTTTAATCCCATGTAAGGGAAGGTGGGTACAAGCAAATCCACAGTGATATCTGACTAAGAAAAACTTTAGAGCTACAGTTGCTCTGAAGCAAATGGCTATCATCTGTCAAGTCTTTCTGATAATGCATTTACTGGAGATCTATTCCTGTAGCAAGAACTATTCATGCTCTCCTCGCATGCCCTTTTGCATTATCTGTTCTTATGTTATCAGTCACCAGCAGCACAACAGAGCAGTATTTCAAGTATGAACATTACTCAACAGAGCAGATCATGTAGATGCATTCTTCTGAAATCTGAGTTAGTGTCAAACAAAACATACCGGACAAATAAAATGTAGAATTAAAGTGGGCTTTTACACTGCAGTTATATTTCCAGCTGTTTAAAAAAAATGCGATAAAATAGTGTAGGAGGTAATGAAGATATAATTACTCAGTTATGGTATCAACTTATCATGAAACAGTAGAAAAACTACAGAGTGTTTAAAACTAGAAGAAAATGAGCTGAAGATTGCTGTGTAGAATTTGCTAGCCCTTGATGCTGAGAGGAGATGGGGTGGGATGGTCAACTCTGGAGAAGTTCTGACGTGACATCTACCCGCATTAAGATGTGAAGTCTTCACAAAACAGCCCAATTTAATTAACTATTACAGTAAAGCCCTAACAAAGTGAAAGCAAATGAAGTAGGGAAAAGTTGGAGTTTTTAAGTAACATTGTCTTCAAAGAAACACCAAACGAACAAATTAAATGACTGAAGTTACACCCCAAACATGCCTGTTCATAAAAATGTAAGCGCAGGTCTTCTAAAAGCTGCATTTTCAGTGGAGTAAAAGAAAAAACGTACTAATAGCAGTGTTACTTATCACGCTGATGCCTGAAGACTTCATAGAGAAGGAGACTGCATTTCTGATTAATGCCTTTGATTCAAGGTCTCTGAAGAAAATGAAATACCTTCTATCTTCAAAGATTCAAGAATGCTGGAAAGTATGACAGAAATCTGACCTTTTTTCAAATAAAAAACATTTGGGGACTTTTGCATGCACACTTTCAGATAGATGTAAAATTAGATGTTCGGCGCTTTCAAACAAACTCCAGTGCCATCTAACTTGGAACTATATTCCTACTCAAAGTTTGAAGGATGCAGTTACATTGGAGCAACAAAAAATTACAGAAGTTAGTCAGGAAAAAACAGAATAAAACAGAATAATTGAAGCTTGTAAAGGCTTCAATTTTGATTAGTTATGTCAGCAAGAGCTGAGTATGTTATTAATTATAGTAGTTTGACTTAAATTTCATGATAGATTATAAACTGAGGGGAAAAAAAAACTGTAATATATTAGATCTAAGTTTACGTGCAAGAGCTGTGAGGTAGCAAATTAGTATCCTTACAGACCCAAGTATCATTTTCATCTTTAATTTGTATCATGGCATGTCAAAAAAAAAAAAAAAAGAACCCCAACAACAGCCTACATACCTAGGTTTTTTTGTTTGTTCGTTTATTTTAAGAGGGACAATTAGTGCATTATGTATATTACTTAACTAAATGTTTAGAGGTTTAGATACAGTGGAAAATAAACTTGATCAGTTCATCCAGATTGGTGTTTCACAGGCATGACTTGCAATGGAAGGCCTCTCTTATTCTGAGAAGTTCAGTCTTTCGCAGAAAATGCTATGGGATAGTTTATTACTTTTATTCAACTGCAGCTCTTGCTGTTTCATCAGTCTTAGCCATGCATAATTGTTTTTACTACTGATAATGATATATCAGTGAGAAATATATGCTCCATATAGCTGAGAGGGAAATACTTTCAACCTTAGTTTTCCACATTCAGCTAATGCAAAAAAAAAAAAAAAAAAGGTTTAGAGATTGGGAATGAAATGGCATTTGATAAGGGGAAATCTTACAGTGAATTATCTTTTTTTTCCCCTCCTCTCCTTCTGTCTTCCCATAGGGATATCTTCTCACGGCAAGTCTTTTTCCAACATTATTTCAGTGCTCTAGATGCTTTTCAATTGAGATAGAAGTAGTTAGGGTTTAATACTGGTTTTGACTGAGACTTTTCATTCCTGACTGGAGTATTACTGTTTAGTTTAAGGAAATTAATGTAGGATGTTGAAGACTCTGATAAACAAAATGACCAGGAAGTAGTTTAGGGTTTTTGTTCTTTTGCATCCTCCCTAATCAGATATCTTATCTTGATCCAGTGGATGCCGGCCAAACTCTCTTGTACCAAAGCACCATTTCCTCTTGATTTAATTTTTCAAGTAGGGGATAAAATCCAAAACAAATCACATCTTCAGTGTGTAATAACCAGAAATTGTAATTAGATAGGACAACATGATAAGAATAAGTATTTTTATGCAGTAAGTAGCTATGTTTTTCTGAAGTCGTGATTTGAGTTGATTGTATGTGCCGCTATTGAACGAGTAAGATTTCACATTTCGTAAAAACTCATTTGTTTGATCATCGAAGGATATATATTAATTCTACTTCTAGTCTCCAAGGCCCCTATCTACTAAGCTCCCTACGGGTGTAGTCAATGATGAGAAATCTGAGTGTGCAATGGACAAAAACATCTTGATTGCTTACAGGATAATAGAATCTGTGTTCTCTGTCTGCTAAAGTAACAAATGCACTTAAACCTTGATAAATTGTTGGACAAATAAAGAGAAACAGGTAAAAATGTCTGAATATATTGCTTCTACAAAATGAAACTTTATTTTCGGGAGTATTATCTTAACAAGCTTAGAAACAGAGGGAGCAGTTTCGGGGGTCTATACCTGTACCTCATGGACAAAAGTATACTCAAACTTGTAGCCATGAGTAAGCAACTTTTGGTAGCTCATCCTGCCCTGAATATGTATACAGGATGAAGTACGTATAATGGATAAATGCTATAAATGTTTTTACAATTGACACTTAAGACTAGAAATTTACTTTTCATGTGTTTATTTTTAAGCTGGTCCAAGCAGTGCCATTGGAGCTCAGGAAAGTACTGCCCAGCTATTGGTGTCAGATCCCAACCTCCTTCATGTCTTGGTGAAATTTCTTTCTGGCACTAATCCTCATGGAACAAATCAACACAGTCCACAGGTAACTCGCAATTAAAATGACAGAATAAGCCTTCATGACAGGATTTCAGTACATTTGATATGAATATGTGTTTTTCATAATGTGTTATAGCTGTAGCTTCTTTTTTCTTTATTTTAGTATTAGCTGGTTCTGATTAACAACCCCAGGGAAGATCGTGTTGGTAATCCACTATGAGTATTATACTTCATCATTAATCTTTCCTTTTTTTTCCAACTCTTCGGAGTCTTTCCCTAGGGAGAGTATATCACGTGACACATCACTGAGTGTTCCGTGTTCAGGTTTTTCAATAGCGTGCATGGAAAAGTAATAGAGTTCATTTAGCTTCCTGAAATCAGACTGGGTTAGGATAAAATTGCTAGTGAACATTTAAGTTTAAATATGTAACAAGTCCAGAATTAAAAAAAAGAAAAGAAAAAAAAAAGAAAAAAAGAAAAAGACCACAAAAATAAAGCTGTTGTATTTTCTGCCTGTTTTGTGAATTAATGTGTCAGTTACTGTTTCTCCTAGTTTCAGTTAATGGTTTGTTGCTCTTTACAGTCTTTGGGATATCTGTGACTGATGACAAAAAAAAGTTAACTTATTTATATGTAATATTTGACAGGAGTCTCCTGGAAAATAGTTAGTATTGTAAAACATTTAATTTTTGAGAAAAGCTATTAGTCTAAAACACTTGCACATGAATGTGTAGTTTGTGAAAGTCATGTGGATTCACACAGAGGTGTATTCTGTGTGTAGTGTAGAATGCATTGCTGAAAGGATAAACTGTTTTAGGCCAAGAGCTGAATTATTTGGGGGTTTTTTCCTCATGGTTAGCAATAGAAAAACATACGAAATAAACTGTTCAGAATAATTCTCCTGTGAAAACTCCATAAAATTATTCAGAAAACAAGATGCATAATACTTTAATGTTCTTAGAAAATGTTTTTTTTTCTGTTAGATAGAACTTAATATTCTTGAGGACATCTCAGTTTATTTATAAACTTATGAAAATGCCTTTCCTTCCAGGTTGGGCCAACAGCTACGCAAGCTATGCAAGAATTTCTTACTCGATTACAAGTGCATCTTTCTTCAACGTGTCCTCAGATGTTCAGTGAATTTTTATTGAAATTAATACATATACTTTCAACAGAAAGGTAAACCTTGATTTTTTTTTTTTTTTTAAATACCATCTTTGTCTTTAAAATCTGTGGGCTGTGAATCACAGCTGCAGCGATGCATACATCGCCACTTGCTGTCAAGTATTTTATGGAAGGAGTTCTCTGCTGTAGCTGCAGAGCAACCAGAGGGCTCTGGGCTTCTCCTGGCACGTGGAAACTCCCTGTGCGGCTGTCTATGCGTGCAGGACTGTGGGAAGGAGCACCAAACAGCTGATTGGACTCCAGTTGCTTCTCCAGCTGAGATAGCTTGTCTTTAACAGCTCTACTTTTTTACTGCTAGATTGATGGGTACAAGACTGTTGAGTGTCAATACATCAGCAATACACTGGACTTGTGGCAATTGCTTGGTCTGAAATATGTTATATTATCATCACATGTATACATGTTAGGTATACATCTGGTATTGATGCATTGCACATCCCCAGACAAAGGCTTCATAGAGTTAAGGATGAGATTCTTCATCCCTGCTTTCTTCCCTGCTTCCCAGCAGGTGGCACTTTGGTGTTATCTATCCTTTAATTATACAGAAAACAGTTGTAGCCCTCTCTACCCGATTTTACCGTGATAACTTGAAGTGGGTGGGTGGGCGGGCGGGCCTCGCCAGCTTACATTAATGATCAATTAATTATGCAAAAACTATAATAATTAGTACAATGAAATCATTAATTCACAGTGACTCTTACGATGCATATCTGCATGCAATAATTTACTTGAAATGAGCTTAAGAGGCTGTTGAAATGATAGCTTTTGAGATGATTAGGGGTTTTTTTGAGACAAACAAGGTGGGGCTGAAATGCCATAAAATGGAATCAAATCACCAAAGAAGGGTTTAGTTAATTATTTCTAAAACCTCAGATAGTTCTTCAGTTCCGCTATGTCTGACTGAAGCATAAGATTGATTGTAAATGAAAGCAGTATTTTATTTTAAAAACTAGTTAAACACCAAATACTTTCTTCAAGACTATATATAGAAACTAATTTGTTCTGTATTTAATGTTAAAAGTTGCAGTGAGATAGATCGGTGTCAAAGATGCAGAGAAATATTTCAAACATTAGACTCTAAAAATTAGTAGCAGTTTTATTTTAAATGTACTGACTCTAAAGGCTCATTCTGCAGTCCACCAGTAAACGTGAATTCATTCAGGAAAACAAACTTATCCCTAACAGTGGTCTTACAAATGATCAACCTATAACCACGTATCTGTGACAGTTTGAGTGGCATTCTCATGATCTTATGTATAATTACTCTTCAGACTGACCATTCTCTTCCCTTTGGCTAGGACAGAAGAAAAACCTCATCATGTTTTCTTGTTAAAAGACAAATAATCCTAATGGTATTGAAGTATTAGATGACTTCTTCCCATAGTGTTTCCCTGTAAATATGTGAAATTTTCTACCCAATTGAATAAGGCTGTATTTGAAACCTGCAGATTAATTTCAAATCTGCAGATTAGCTCTATGATTAAAGAAACAATAGATCCTAGACTTTGTCAAAGGAAACTTTCAACTTTGGAGGTACTGGCAAAGCGATAGAATGGAGAAGTCCCATAGACTGTGTAATGACCAGTGTATTAAAAAGCTGTGAATGCCTGGCCCTTGTCACAGGTCAGTATGTGCTTCAACATGCATTTCTAGAAATATCTAGATTTGTATTTGTTGAAAGTTTGTTGTGCTTTTTGAGAGTTATTCCTCAAAAACCCTCTTTTGAAGGTCAGTCAGTCAAGTAAATAGTGTAACTTGTTCATATTTAACAATTAATTATTTTATTTTTCTTCCAGGGGTGCTTTCCAGACAGGCCAGGGGCCCTTGGATGCACAAGTGAAACTCTTGGAATTTACTTTGGAACAGAATTTTGAAGTTGTATCAGTTAGCACTATTTCTGCAGTAATTGAGTCGATAACCTTCCTCGTGCATCATTACATTACGTGTTCGGACAAAGTGATGTCTCGCAGTGGCTCAGACAGCTCTGTGGGTGCTCGAGCATGTTTTGGAGGGCTTTTTGCCAATATTATCCGCCCAGGCGATGCCAAAGCCGTTTGTGGGGAAATGACAAGGGATCAGCTCATGTTTGATTTGTTAAAGCTGGTCAACATTTTAGTCCAGCTGCCACTTTCCAGTAACCGAGAATATAGTGCTCGTGCTCCAGTTGCAACCAGCACTACAGACAGCGTGTCTGATGAAGAAAAGGTTTCAGGAGGCAAAGATGGCAATGGAAACAATCCTAATACTCAAGGATCAACTGCATATGTGGCAGACTTGGTGTTAGCCAACCAACAAATAATGAGCCAGATTTTGTCTGCTCTTGGGCAGTGCAACAGCAGCGCTATGGCAATGATTATTGGTAAGTATTTTGTAAATAAAAAGGAAGACCTGTTGGGGTGGTGAGAGGCTTAAAACTTCTACAACCAGAGAAGTTGGCTGTAGACATCAAAGGAGGTGTCACAGAAGTGACGGAGAAAAAACAGGCTGGTAGAAAAGAAGCGAAAGGGTGAGAGGTATGTGAAAAAAATAACATAAGGTGGGAGATGGTAATTAAAACCAAATGCAGATGTGTTTGGCATTTGAATTTGTTGGAGCTTGCCAGAATAGCAGGATGGCTGAGGTTGGAAGGGACCTTCTGGGAGCTCCAGTCACACATGCATATGGGTGAGCTCCTCCTGCCATAAAGAAGTGAGGAGGCTGATGATACTTTGAACAGCAGAGCTGCTATGTGGCAGGCATGTACCTAGTACCCCTGAGAAATACAGCTTATCTTTAGCAGCCTGGCTTGTGAGCGGTGACAGTATACAGCTTATTTGCAGAATTTAAACTACTGGCTGAAATAATGTGAATAGCGTGGCGTGCACAAAAGTGGAAAAGCATCATGCATGCAGGATGATAGACAAAGAGACTGCGCTCCATTTGTGAGGTAATAGTTGCCAAACTGCCTGCTCTTTGTAGTGATTCTCCCTTCAAAGAAAGATCTCTGGCCTTTTCTGTGCTACTTTCTTTCAGGCAGATGTGAAACTGTTAACCGGAACTCTTACCCGAAAACAGCGCGCTTGTTCAATGAGGGCTTGCGAATGTTAGTGCTCGTGTTGACCGGTGGTTCGTTCTGGCATAAGAGCAACTGAGGAAGGAAGTAGTAATCCCCGAGGGCCACATGTGAACAGCAGGCAGAGTGTGACAGGGCTGGGTTGCGCTGCCGGAACCTTCTGGAAGTTCCTTCTGGGGCTGCTGCACCCCCCCTCCCTCCCCCCCCCCCCCAATCGGCGGTGGCATGTCACAGACACGCGGTGGTGCTGGCAGCAGCTTCTTAGGGGAAAGGGCTGGTTGTTTCGAGTATGTGCCGCTTTGGAGCGTAATTCAAATATCCTCCGCAATTTTAGTGTCCTTCTGAACCACCGGTTTCTGTCCAGGAGTTGTTTGGGGTTTTTTAAAAAGGCGATTTGGAAAGGTAGCATTGTTTCAAAATGCTGTTCACAGTATTCAAGCTGCTGGGCCAGCTGATCCCTTCAATGGGTTGTTTCTGCCAAGGCCTTTTGATACGGGTTGCTGAAACTAATTTGTATGTGTGTTTTGGAAAGGTGTAACATGGCTGCCTGTGGCTGTAGTTCCTTCATGAAAGAGAGCGTTTTAAGCTCTCCTCAGACAATTTCTCTGAACAAAACATTCCTCCAGTACTGCTGCCATGTTTATATTTGGTCCAAAATATGCTCAGTCGGTTATCAGCCTATAGTAGTAAACATGTTATGGCTAGTGCAGCATGCAGGTTTCCCGGGAAAGATCGTCTGGAGGACTTCTGCAGAAATCTACTGATACGCAGCGGTTTTGGTGTGAGAATTTAAGCCAATTGTGTTGAATTACTGCATCCGGTAAGCCAGTCGCTCAGGAACCGAGATGAGTAATTTACTTGTCCCATGAAGTCAAAACACCTGTTGGATTACCTTTCATGACTGTTTCGTTTTTTTATTTCGTTAGTTCTTATTTCATTGAGCTTTGTCTTTGACAGACTATGAAAATCACACAAATAACAGCATTGCCGTCCTACCCTTGCCTCAAAATCTTCACAGCTAACCTGCCCTTGGTGGCTTCAGCTGTATCATCCATTTCATTTAGCTTTTCCAGACTCTGCAGAGATTGAGTCTTTAATACACATTTTTTTCGTTTTTGTCTATCTCCACATATCCAGTGCTTAGCAATACTTTCTTTCTTGACAGCTTTAAGGTGATTAAAGTACTACAGCTGTCAATTCTTTTGCCAGAGTGTTTCTGTAAGAAATATTGCAAAGATCACTTAAACACACTTTTTTCAATATAACTTCAGTTGCTCTAAATGGAAGGAGATTATTCCATCCCCCTCCCCATTAATCTCAAACCACTTTTAAAAACTCTTCCAGATCCATGTCATTTTGCTTTGTAAGACAGTCATATTCACAGAGAACATCCTTCCTTAAGACGACTCTTGCTTTCTGGAGGATGGCCGCCCTCTGAGCGGTGCAAGGGGAAGGAGGAAGGAGAAATTACAACTTGACTCTCTTAACATTGAAGCTATACCTAAAATAGTCAAAGATAGTTGAAATATCCAGCATTTAGTCTGGCAGTGTTTCATCCTCATCTTCAGCAATATGTAATCTAACTTTTATGCGTTAATTTGAGTGCTGATGTCCCATCAATGAAATCTGGTACTGAAACACTGCTGAGAATGAAAGTTTAAGGAGCGGTATTTTAGATAGAAATGCATATGTTAAATGGTGGGGGTTTTTTGGCTGGACAAGTGCACTTGCATTATTCTCTGGGGAAAAAATCCTAAATACTTGTTAGTTGCCTTTGGCTAGGATTGATTTTGATCCTTGTAGCTCCTATTCTATTTCCTTTGCTAATTACTCTCATTTGTAATGTCTTATCTAAAATGGGATTTAGATTCCCTGACTTCCTGGGCCATGCCTCCTGTTTATACTGTAAAGAAGGTAGCACATACGGGGGGATGTTAATAGGAACTTACATGATCCTGAAAAATGGCGCATTTGTAAAAATCCATGTGAATATTTAACTGAAATGAAATGTATATGAACTTATTCTCTTGATGCACTGTGGGTTTTTTTTTTCCTTTAATGGTTTGTTAGGCCTCAGCTTCTGAACTTTGAACTGCTTCTGTTTTCACTAAGGTGCAAGTGGCTTACATCTCACTAAACATGAAAACTTTCATGGTGGCTTAGATGCAATATCAGTTGGAGATGGGTTGTTCACTATCCTGACAACACTTAGTAAAAAAGCAACAACGGTGCAAGTGATGCTTCAGCCAATTCTTACCTACATGGCCTGTGGGTACATGGGAAGACAGGTAAGTTCCCTTTAGTCTGTTGTGCTTCAAGATAATTATAGTCTAGTTACTGTAAACTAAAAAAAAAAAAAAACAGTGGGTTGATGCTATGTACAAAGAAATGCTAACGTTTTTCCAACCGCACCGTGCTTTGGTGCTAAAGTTAGAAAGCTGTTTTTCTGAGCCTCCTTCAGTTGCCCATGGTGGAGGGGAGGGAGAGCCTCCGTAAGGACATTCTGACATCCCTCTCAAGATTCCTGGTTTAAGGTGCGGAGATGTGTTGAAATTTTTTCCCACACTGGTTTTACTATGCTCAACTAACTGGGGAGCCCATTTATTGTATTCATATTAATGGCTCTTTTAAGTGTTCCATATTCTTACTTCCCTTCAGCTACTTATCTGCTAGTTTCGTCTTTCCCTCACCACATGACTTCTCTTATGTGGGTGTGAAGCATATGGAGCATGTTATTGCAATTTTGTGATAGAGAAATAAACTGTAGTGGGTTGTCCTCTCTGGGATTTTGTCTATTAAAAGTAAGACTTAAGACCAGTCATGCATATATTTCTGTCATATGAATTGTGTATGAAACTGTATTTCTTAACTGTTTTTCTTCTAGGGTTCTCTTGCCACTTGTCAGTTATCTGAGCCACTGCTCTGGTTCATTTTACGAGTGTTGGACACAAGTGAGGCACTGAAGGCTTTCCATGATATGGGTAAGAATGTCTCTTCCATAGGCATATGTAGCAAAATGTTTGTAGTAGATTTGATGACACTTAAAGATGGAATGCAAATATGTGTCTGGAGGATCAAATTTACTAAATATGACTTTGCTTGCTTAGAATCTATTGTATGCTTCTGAACTGTTGTTTTTTGGTTTTTTGGTTTTTTTCCCTCCATTATACACAGGTGGTGTTCAGCTCATTTGTAACAACATGGTAACAAGCACAAGAGCTATTGTTAACACTGCAAGAAGTATGGTTTCAACTATTATGAAATTCCTTGATTCTGGTCCCACCAAAGCAACAGATAGCAGTTTGAAAGCCAGAGTGCTAGCTTCTGAGCCTGATAATGCAGAAGGGATCCACAATTTTGCACCTTTGGGTAGGTAACTCTTTCTCTTGTATTAATATTCAGTGATTGTTTGAATATTTATCATGTTCTTAACAAAGTATTGTGTAAAATATCATAAAGCTAGTAAATTTTCTGAATAGAAGGGGTAGCGGTGATTCAGGAAGATGTCAGGGAAGGAAATATTCTTTGCTCAAGCCCTTCTCCACAGTTGATAAGACCCTGTTTGGAGGCGGAGGGAAAAGGAAGGGGTGATCTGCATCAGACATAGTCATTGCATCAAGGTGAGCCCCTTCCTCCTCCACTAGGTTATGGGAAACCCTGTTTCAGCCTATTCTCTGCCATAACCGCAGTAAGATTCACTGATGTCACTTAAGACACACCTGATTTGATCCAGCTTCTCGCAAAAGCGTAGCAAAGTGGGATGATGCAGAACGAGCCTGAGCTGGGTCAAACAGCAGCAGAGGCTGGAACATAGGGCTAGTATCACTGATGCTCCTCTTACACCTGCACCTTGTGCTCTGGGTGGTGTTTGCATGAATGTTTGTTAGAATTGCAGTGCTGTTATCGTGTCAATGCAATGGGTGCTACTCACTAAATTGAGTGCTTGGAAAGACAGGTATACTCAAACAACGTCCTAAGGCTGTTTTCCGTTACTAGTATCTTAATGTTCAATATTGCTGCCCCTAACCTAGCTTGAATGTATTCATCCAGTGCCTCACCCTCGAGAGGGGAGAATGAGAAGACTATGTCAAAACAAAACAAACAAACAAAAAACCTTACAAATGTTGTAGGACTGAAAAGAGAATTCCATTCAGTCCTGTCATGCAAATTTAGAAGGATTAAATAAAATGAAATTTAAAAAAAATGAAGCTTATTTGACAGAATAGCCATCTACTTTGTTGCTCACAAATTGTTTAAAAGTTGAATATGAGAATCTTGCAGATGCTTTTATTTAATTACTTTAAATTGTAATTTTTAAATTTTAAAAATTACAATTTAATTTAAATTTTAAGCAAATATTGCAGTGGTGTATTACATACCTTATCTCCCTACCTGCCAAGCTCTGCAGTTTCTGCTAAAACTGAATCTATCTTAATGTTTCACTTTCAGTCTGGAGTGTACTTTTGAAATGAAACTTGTGATTGTCCTGACTTACTATACTTTGATTCTTACCATGTAGTGTTCTGAGACACGAGCTGGATTCATTTGGGATGAGACTCTATTAAAATGCGTGCTCCAAGAATGCACCTCTTGCACTCCCGCTGCTAACGGGCACTCAGTCATGTGTACCAGGCTAGAGCTACTCACAAGTAAAACATCCTGTGTACATGTAATTTGAACAACTCAAGTCTGATCTTATTCCAGCGTGCTACTTGCTAAAGACATAGCCTACAGCTTCCTACTTGATTCTTAACTCATGTTATAAGTTTAGAAAAATAAAAAATTCCATCTCTGACCACAGCGACTATTTGGAAAAAGCTTTTCATGATAAACAAAGCTTTTTAATGAAAAACATTTGCAGACTTGGGTGATAAAGGCATTTAAGTTACTGTTCTGATATTTTAACTTTGCAAGCTTTCATTATGTAGAATTAACAGGGTTGAAGTCTAAGCATAGTGTTATGCTTGCTGGTTAGCCTTTGGGCTTTCTCAGTTTTTTTTTTTTGTTTTTTATAATTAACTCTTGATAGAAGGTTTATGATTTCAGTAGCAAATGTCCCGTAGCAAATTTTCAAGCACACAAGAATGCATGTGGATATGTAAACTGCATATGTAAAATGCAGTTTTGCAAAGAGCAACAGAAACATATCTTAATAACTGTCAGTATTATATATAGAATGTTATCAATAAACCAAACAAGACAAAATGGGGAAAAAAGTGTTTTCTAAATTCAGATTATGAATTACTTTGGGTTTTACTAGTAAGCATTAATAATTAATGCTGCTGTTTTTGAAGGTTCAATCACCTCAAGCAGTCCCACTGCCCAGCCTGCTGAAGTACTATTACAAGCTACTCCTCCACATAGAAGAGCACGATCTGCCGCGTGGTCTTACATATTCCTACCCGAGGAAGCTTGGTGTGACCTCACAATTCACCTTCCTGCAGCTGTGCTGCTGAAAGAGATTCACATTCAACCTCATCTGGCATCTCTTGCAAGTGAGTGATTTGCTAGCAGTGATGCTGATTTGAAAATTTAAGGGCTAGGATTTACAAATAGTATAAAGAACATAGTCTGAGTAACTAAAACTGACAAGTTGTTTGAAGAATGCCATTAAAATAAATTGGAAAGTTTGCTAATTCTTATTTCCTTGAGAATTGAAGGCTCTGATTTTCCTTGATTTCTTCTAGCTTACTACATGTTTTGTGGCACTAACATTAAATTTTGCAAAAAACTTCTCAAAACACTAGTGAGAAAGTGATATTGATCCAGGGGTCTTCTGACAAAATAGTTGTGTGTGGTGGCTGGAATAAGTCCTGAGAGAAACAGATTTGCTGCTGTATTATTGTCATAGCCCAACTAGAGAAAGATCTGGCAGTTACACTAACAGAACTTTCCTTTGTTTGAAATCTTTGAAATAAACTGTGTAAACCATGTATCAAAATGCATGTGCATTTGATTATATGTCATCACACAGGTCAAATACTCCAGCTGCAGTTCTGTACTAGTGTTTGCATAAGGTAATTTTAATCATCTTGTTCTGTATCTTCAACAGGGAAAAATGTTAAATGTTTAATATTCAAACCAGTTCAATTTTCTAAATAGCGTTAAACCTTTTTTCTTATCTTACTCTGTAGCTTGCCCTTCGTCAGTATCTGTCGAAATAAGTGCAGATGGTGTGAATATGTTACCTTTGTCAACTCCTGTTATCACAAGTGGTCTCACGTATATAAAAATCCAGCTTGTAAAAGCTGAAGTGGCCTCAGCTGTCTGTCTTCGTCTCCATCGTCCGCGGGATGCTAGTACGTTAGGCCTCTCTCAGATCAAACTGTTAGGCCTCACAGCCTTTGGAAACACCTCATCTGCTACAGTCAACAATCCATTCCTTCCCTCTGAGGATCAGGTCTCTAAAACGAGGTATGCTTGTAATATCAGTTACAGCACACTAGATGAACAGTTTGTTTTCATTCTTATTTTATGATATTTTCTACTCTTGAGTCAGATTCTTCAGTGGCAAACTGCATTCATGAATAGCTGTTGCTGTAATTGACTTCAACATTTGCAGTTTCTATTTTAAATGTGTTGAAAACTTGTTTGTGCTTTTACAAGCCATCATATAAGGGGTGCTCTCATCTGTATGAGAAAGAATACAAAGAACAGGAAAGCATTCAGAGTTGCGTGCTGCGTTCTTAATGTGTAGACAGTTGTCAAAAAAAACTCAGCAGCAGCATATTTCTTAGGCAACTCTGACTCCAGCAGAGATAAGTATTGGAGCTGGAATAGAAATAGGACAATACAAAACTTTGTGGAAGTCATATCTAATATTACAGTTTGCAAATATTTGAGAAATATGAACTGAATGTTGTGATTCTGGCATATCAGCAAGATTTCTTTTCGAGTGCTTTTATTGGGTTAGGTGGCATCTTGAGTTCTTACTCAGTTTTAAAGTAAGAGGAAATAAACCCTTAGGGATTGCTCCGAAATAAGTATTTAAGTTTTTCCAACTTTGAATGTAATGATTTATTGGTAGAGGAGAATTTTTGAAGTTTCTTGGTTCCACTGAAATTTGGCTTAATTGTAAAAATTTTTGACTTTACAATATTCTTCCTCTGAACCTTAATGTTTATAAACTTGAAAGAAGAGCATGGGAAGGTTTTAAAATACTTAGTTTTCAGCTTAGTTTGATATGTATCTCAATAGACTAATGGTAGTAATAAGGCATATATCTTAAATAGACTTGGATATAATTTCATATTAGCCATTACAGAAAAGTTTTGCTCCTTTCTTAAATGATAAATTTGGAGTAAATTCTTCCTAAAATAAAAATGTAAACTTCAGGTAAGATGTGCACAAAGGTTTCTGATAGTACAAAAGAAAGGAGGATAAGGTTAGCTGTGAAAATAACTAAACTGTTAGAAAATAACTTAACTGTTAGCAAAAGATCACTGACAAGTTCTGAACTATTTATTTCATGTACAACTCAGTTTGCTATGTTGTTCATAGTTCTTGTTTAAACAGCGCTGTAAAGTTACTTTTTATAAATCAGTTCCAGTTATTACACTTCCAAATTGATTAAAGTACGATCGGTTTACTTTGCAAGGTTTGTTATTGAAAGGAATGCTGAATAATGCTGCTAAAGAGTAAGAAAGACATGGGAGAAATGCAACGGTTAGCATTTTTAATTTCTGTACTTTCTGTGTGTGAGGTTTTGTTTTTTTTTAAATCAAGTAGGACTTCATGCTCACTAAGGTTCACTGTCGTTTTTTGTGGTTGTATAAGATCCTAAAAGTTTGTGTATCTGGGCAGGACATTGCAAACTTTAGTTGTCTTAAACACTGTAACTTTTAGTGAGGAGATGCATTTGTATAATTTTAATGCCAACAAATACTGCAGAATTTTAAGCCTTAAAGAAAGATAAGCTTCTGTTTGAGTCCTACTGTGCCTAAATGAGGCAGTGTACTGTTTCACATTTACTATTTGGCCAGCTCCTTTTAATGTCTGAATGCATACTCATTGGCACATGAATTTTGGCACACATAAGAACTTCTGTGTGTACAAAAATACCCAAAAACAAAAAAGGAAAAAAAAAAACTGCCAGAGCCTTCGAAATGCATATAGGGTGGCTCTGTTGAGAGAAATATGGATCTGAATCAAGAAATCTTGTTTTATCAGAAGCATACCTTCTCATTCACGTTTCACAATTCCTCTATCTACTTGAGAAATTTTACACTACCAAATTAAATTTGCAGGGGCTTAAACTTTTCCCATTATCTGTCCATGCAAGCTCTTAAGGCGTGCTTCAGAACTGGAAGACAGTTTGTAGAGCCAAAAAGTTTTTGTCCTCTGTGCTGTATTAGTTGGTGTATTAAAAACAAACAAACAAACAACCCCCCCCCCAAACCCTACCTTTACCCACAAACCCTGCCTTTTTCTTGCAGCCTTAAACCTGTAGTTACAGCAGCGTTACTACTGTATATTACACTGAAGACTTGAATACAGTTATTTGAATTTTCTCAGGCGATAGCTGATCGTGTCACAGCCATTTTCTTTTGTACTCGTTGTAGTATCTAATGCAAGTAGTTGTAGATGAAAAATAAAATACTGAAATGATGCATTAGCTCATTTTCATGTTTTCCTTTTCAGTATTGGGTGGTTAAGATTACTACACCACTGCCTCACGCACATAAGTGATTTAGAAGGGATGATGGCTAGTGCTGCAGCACCCACTGCTAATCTGTTGCAGACATGTGCTGCTTTGCTCATGTCACCATATTGCGGTATGCATTCGCCAAACATTGAGGCTGTCCTTGTAAAAATTGGGCTTCAGTCCACCAGAATAGGCCTAAAACTGATTGACATTCTTCTAAGAAACTGCTCAGCATCAGGGAGTGATCCTGCAGGTGAGTGCCATATTTTTCTTTTCAGTTGTTGCTTAAAATTGTTGCTTGTGTAAATGTACAAATACAGGATTGTTTATGTGTTACTTTTGGGTTCTGAATTTTGGTTACCAGAACTTGCTGTTTTGTTACCTTACATTGTGCTTCTGAGTATCACAGAACTTTATGAATAATTCTACACTAGTAAAACAGTGCAACCAGTATCGGTATTTATAGTTTCGATTTACTTGTAGGATATATAATTAAGTGAATGTTTTCAAGTCACGAGAGTAGAACATGCAACCTGTCTTAAATACATCTGTGTATGTATATATAGATACTATTGTTTAGACGTTTCAACATAAAGAGTAGGTACACAAACAGTTTTAAGGAAAACAGGCACAGGAATCTTTGGGCTGTAGTATTCTGTAGGATAAAATACATTCTGAATAATAGCACTAAGCCCTGAAAATATTTAAATATGGAGGTACACAGTCAAGACACTTGGACAACTTCAGCTATGTCTTGTAGTGAAATTTTGCACTAACTATCCAGTTGCTGCAATGTTGTTATATTTATGATTTCATATCACTTTGCTTTGCTGTTTCTGCCCTTTCCATGAACGTGTGCTGTGTCATGGGTGGCTTTTAAATGAAAGAAATCTGCATTCTTATTTTTCCTATTTTGAAATTGCTGACACTAACACAAAACACTTTCAAAATGGTTCCATGACTTATTTTGCCACGAGTTAAAGTTTCATTGTAGCCTACTGTCTTTTGTTGAGATGTTATTAGGTAAGAGAGTAGTTTCCTGCAGGGCAGAAGGTGAAGAAAGCAGCGAGGAGGAGGTGAATAGGAAATTATCTGAGGAAATCCTGGGCTTCAGGCCCCTTGTTAGAAATAGGAGTTAAGTAAGCTTCCATTTTGAAATAAATATTTGTTACGGTGAACCCTGAAGTTTGACTCTGTAGGAGTGAGTCATGCCTTCTTGGAATTTGTTGAAGAAAATCCTGGTAGTTAAATCTTTTTTTAAGTCCTGTATGTGATGAATGTTGCAATGGTTTTTTTTTTCCTTCTGTAGTAAGGCTGAACATTGCATTGAACATACAAAATGGGCAGTGTCAAGATGGTGTTGTGTATAAGAATTACATCCCTATGTTTATGGCAGAACTCAGTTCAGTCTAATATTATAATTCCATAATTATATTCAATGAGTACTTTTAAAAAATACATGTGTAAGTACTTCTATTATTTTCCCCCTTCCTTTCTTTTAAATGCGGCAAGATCTGAATAGCCCTTTACTGTTCGGAAGATTAAATGGTCTCTCTTCTGACTCCACAATAGACATTCTTTATCAGCTTGGAACAACTCAAGACCCTGGAACAAAAGACAGGTAATATTATTTGAACTGTTACCTGGGAGTGTGTGTAAAAATGACATGCTAAATAGTGGTTTAATCTTACTGCACAAAATCAGACTTTTTAAAATCTGGTTGGTAAGAAATATCCTGTAAGTACAGAAGTCTAAAGAAGCTTTACAGCTTTTCCTCTTAGCTCTTTGCATTCTTTACAGAGTATCCTGCCCCTTTTTTTACTTTGTGAATAATATTAAATTTTGGAAGTGTTCAACTGACTTTTCTCTTAACTGCTCAGACCTCAGTTACCTTCTGCAGTTACTTTCTCTGTAGAAAGAGAGCTTGCATTTGACTGTTTAAGATGATGTATGTTTTTAATTTTTCTTCTATTAGTGATCTAAGATCTAAGTTCAGTCTTAAACTTTGCTTCAGAAGAGGAGAAAAGTGTGTACGTCAGACTACTCAGAGAGAGCAAGCTAGTTTGATTTTCAGTGTTTCTGAATCCGTTGGACCCTTTGTAACGTACTACATCATCTTGCCTTCCAGAATTCAAGCGTTGCTAAAATGGGTCAGTGATTCCGCAAGAGTTGCAGCTATGAAAAAAAGTGGCCGGGTCAGCTATATTTGTCCAAACAGCTCAACAAGAGAGTATGGTCTTTTGATGCCATCTCCTTCGCATTTGCACTGTGTAGCAGCGATTTTGTGGCATAGTTATGAACTGCTTGTTGAATACGATTTACCAGCGTTGCTGGACAGAGAGCTCTTTGAGTAAGTAGAGCAAATAAAATATTTCATAGCATACTTTTTACAACTAAATAATTTTACCACTGAAATGATACACTTTGACTTGCATTCAGTGTGAAGTAGTAGTGGAAGTTACCTTCCCTAATGCTAATTTATTGAGTGAATACCTAAAGTTGTCTAAATAGCTAAACCCAAATATATTCGTGTCCTATTTCTAATCACATAACTGCACTTCAGATACTGCAGACGTAATTTTGTTTAAAACAGTACCCAAACAAAACAAAAATAATTCTGTGCATATATTTGCACATATGTGAAAGACATACTGTTGCATGGTTTTGTTTGCTTTTATTTTTTTATTTTTTTTTACCAGCTGACTCTGGGCTGTTCTTGTCAAAATTGAGTAATTGCAGTAATTTTCAGAGCACCTGCAAATCCTGACCTTTATTGGAATCTCATTGTGTAAACATAATTACTCATAACATACAATATCCATAAAGTTGATAGCTGAACGCTTTTTTCTTTGGTGGCATTTGTTTTTCTGGAGTCACTGGTTTTGCTCGGCCATAATCTGATTGATAGAACAAAGTAGAAAATATTAAGTGGAACTCGAACTTTGAATTTGCTGAGTTTGCCTTGTTTGATTTAAAAAAAAAACAACAAAAAAATTACCCTAAACATCAATGTATACTTTTAGCAGTGACTCCAAACTGAAAATATGTGAGTTAGAAGTAATCCTTGGTTTATGCTGCTTAACCATATCCTCTGTTTTTAAAAAACAAACAAACAAACAAACAAACTTTTATTTCCTAGGCATTATAGAAATGTAGCCTATAGAACGCCCTGCGTGTAGTAAAACATCTTTCTTTTGTACCGTTGAATGCGTTTCCAGTTAACTTGGATTCATAGCATATAATTTTTCTGTTGCCATTAGGAAACTTTCATAGATCTTTATTACCTTTCTCATTTAAGTTACAAAGTCAAACGTTCAAGCACTGGCAGATGTCCAAGTTATGATCATTGGTACAAGCATGTGGAGCTCTTGTGTATGTGCAGCATTATTGTCTTCAGTTGTATGACTATGAAATAGATAGCAAAGTGTGTTTCACAGTAGAATCCCCCTCTCTTGCAGAGTACATTGTCTTTATCATGGCTTGGAATTAAGAAATACTAACAAAAGTACTGTACCTAGTTTTAGGGTGCATGTTGCAATATAGCCCTGTTCCTTTACCTCCTGCCAAAGAACACTATAATTCGTATCAGCCAGCATCTGGAGCAATTATAAAATACATTTTAAATAAATATGGAAAGATTGTTGTCAGACATATGTAGGCAAATATTTCTTCTAATAACAAAAACGTTCTCGTGTATTCTTCATCCACTTTGATATTTTATCTTTTCAAATGTTTTTACGGATTCTAGCAAAGACTCTCAATCTCTGCTTCGTGTAATAGTTCACCTTTCTCTTGGCTATGTTTTCTTATCATCCCTGTTTTCCATTTCAATATTTCTATTTGGACCGTGGATGCTAATTTAATCCTTAGATATTTTTTAGTTTCTAGATGGCAAAGCACCTTATTTTTCCCAGCACATGAATTTACTTGGAGAATTTTGACAAAGGGATTCTGTGTATATACAAGTGGAGTTTGTGTGCCTTTATTGTATGTAGGCTTTATGTAAAGAAAAAAAACTTGTCACTTAAAAATTGGGAAATTATGACTAACCTCCCAAAGTCATGGGTTTTTTGGTCGCTAAGATGGCTTGTGAATGCTTTATATAGGAGTAGTGTTTTTACGTGGTTGGTTGGTTGGTTTGTTTATGTTTTTTTAATCACTAGACCAGCAGCAATAAAGCTCACTTTTGGTTAGACTCTTGTTCTCTTTTAGACACGTGAGCTTAGAGTCCCTTAAACTAAATCCCTTGGACTACACATAAAGTAAATCTTCCATCCAGAAGAGGCAAAAATTATCCTTGTCTTCAAATGGAATGTGTGCTGTATGATGATACATCCAAATTTACCGAAAAATCTAACATTGAAATAGCAGCAAGTGTGCGTTCACCTATGTATGTAAATATTAAAAGTATATAACTCATGTATGTGCCATGGTATTGTGAATACAGTTCAGAAAATTGTGATTTAAAAAAAAAAAAAAAAAAAACCTTATCTACTCTGAACAAGTTTGTCTGAAGACACAATGATTTCACCCATCTACAAATAATGTTTCATAAATATGGGCTAAATAGTAGGAGCAAAAATAGTTTTTGCATCGCTAAAACTATTTGCCTTTAATTAGTATTCAAGCAGATAATATTTGGATAGGTGTAAGTTGGAAGGTAAGTGGGTTTTTAGTATCCCTGAGGAATAATTCTATTAACTTGCATCCTAAGTTCAGATGAGAAATTGAGTGAGGTTAACCAGGGTAACATCATTTAACTTAGATTCTTGCTATTTTTGTCTTCTGTTTAAGATTTTTAGTTAGAACTCAAACAGAGCAAGTTTTAAAACATTTTGGGAACATGTTAAAGTACTTTTAGATCTTACAAAGGATTAATGAAGAGAGCTCTGTGGACGTGTGTGTGTGTATTATCCCAGTAACTACAGATTGGAGAGCTGAAAGTTAGAACTGCAGTTAGTTCAAAAATGCATAAATTATGTGACAACTATCAAAAGACTGGAGTCCCTTCTTTCACAGTGCAGCGTGACAGAAAAGATAGATCATATCTATATTAAATAGAATATGGTGAAACAAATTCAAACATAGGAATGAAGAATGCCTTTTGGGTAACATCCTGCTGATACTGTGATGTGGCTGTCAGCTCTGGTCAGAGTATTTTACTACAGCTTCTGTGGCTGTTAATCATAAATATGGAAACGAAGTGTGTTTTATGAACTAAGGAAAGGAAAAATGAGTGGAAAACTGTGTCTTGATGTGTTTTCTGTCTTTCACAGATCACTGTTTAACTGGTCAATGTCTCTTCCTTGCAACATGGTTCTGAAGAAAGCTGTTGACAGTTTACTTTGCTCAATGTGCCACATCCACCCAAATTATTTTTCCTTACTCATGGGATGGATGGGTATCACCCCTCCTCCAATGCAGTGTCAACACAGACTGTCCATGACTGATGACAGCAAAAAGCAGGACCTTAGTTCATCTTTAACAGATGACTCTAAAAACGCACAAGCACCTCTTGCACTAACAGAGTCTCACCTGGCTACTCTTGCTGCCTCATCTCAGTCTCCTGAAGCTATCAAACAACTATTGGACTCAGGTTTGCCCTCTCTGCTTGTAAGAAGTCTTGCTAGTTTTTGCTTTAACCATACTTCTAGCCCTGACTGCACTGCGCAATCAGTGGATATCACCCAGGAGAGGCTCAGGAGACATCACGTTCCACAGCACTTTAATAAAATGCCTATCACGGCAGACCTGGTTGCTCCTGTTCTCAGGTTTTTGACAGAAGTTGGCAACAGCCACATTATGAAGGATTGGTTGGGTGGTTCTGAAGTCAATCCGTTATGGACAGCACTTTTATTTCTGTTGTGCCATTCTGGTGCTACTTCTGGAGGACACAGTGTCACACCACAACAGACCAGTGCAAGATCTAGCTTGCTTTCTTCAACCGTAACAGCAGGGCTGACCACTCAACAGCGGACAGCAATTGAAAATGCAACAGTTGCTTTCTTCTTACAATGCATTTCTTGCCATCCTAATAATCAGAGACTTATGGCACAGGTAAGAGAGAAAAACCTAAAATTTCATTTCTTTCTAATAGCTTAGAGTCAAAATGTGATTAGTTTCAAATTTGAAAGCTTTTTACTTCTTGTGAGCTTTATTTAAAATTCTCTCTCGCGCTCGCTTGCGCGCTCTCGCACTCTCTCTCTCTCTCTCTCGCGCGCGCGCCCTCTTCCTCTCAAGTTACGATTGACTGAAAAAGTTTTGTATTAAAAATGTTAGCTTGTTGGTCTGTCTTTCAAAAGTATAAAAATGTTTTGGCATGGCTCGTAGGTACTGTATGTGGGTTTGTATTCCTGTTGGTTGTATAAAATTGTACTTCTGATCTTAACAAGACTCTTTATATATAGTGTCTTGGAT
The DNA here is from genome assembly GCF_040807025.1 of Struthio camelus. Classification (NCBI taxonomy): domain Eukaryota; kingdom Metazoa; phylum Chordata; class Aves; order Struthioniformes; family Struthionidae; genus Struthio; species Struthio camelus. The sequence continues at coordinate 102,872,906 of NC_090944.1, forward strand.
TTTGTTCTAATTGCATAGATTTAAACTGTTCTGAAATGGAATTTGAAAATCAAGCCGCATACGCGTTTTCTGTGTTAGTATCTAAAAGGAGATTTCCCAGTAGATTTGCTTGCACAACCTTACCCTGCACAATCTGTGGCCAGGAAAATAGGAACTATTGCAGAATATGGCTTTTCATTTAGCATTCTAGTGCAAATTCAGCTAATTTCCTCACAGCCATTAACGTTGCAGACTTAGCTGGAAAAGAGTATAGTTAAAAAAGATTTCTCCTTTCGCCATTAAGAATGACAATGCCATGAGAACGGATAAAATAGGGTAAAAATCAGTACAGTTCTCTGTTAGTGGCCTGTATAAATACTCCCTTGTAGAGCAGGAAAGTTTTGCTTTCGGAATTTAGAAGCCATTTTTTCTAAATTTTTTTGTCAGTTTGTCTTTTTGATAGCCTCCATGCTTACAATTATTTTGATGCTGTAGACAATGTTTTGTATTTTTTTCAATACTTTTTTGCTGCTGATGCTTTCTTCAGTCATGCTCATTTCTGATCTTTACAGTTAATGTATACTCTTTTTTAATTCCAGTTTGAGTGATAACTGGAAGGTAGATCATCTTAGGCACTGCCTATTATGGCTGTGCAGAGATATTTTAGAGACCTAAATACAGAAATATTTTAAATATGATGTCATTTTGCATTCCAGGTTCTCTGTGAATTGTTCCAGTCCTCTCCTCAGCGTGGGAACCTCCCAACCTCTGGAAATATTTCAGGATTTATTAGGAGGCTTTTTTTGCAGCTGATGCTAGAGGATGAGAAAGTGACTTTGTTTCTTCAGTCCCCATGTCCAGTAAGGGGTTTTGATATCTGTATGGTGAACGTGAACTAGCTTTATTCTTGAAGAAATTCAGGATATAGTCAACGTTGAGAAATTATGCCGCAGCTTTTTCTACTGTATGTGTTGCAGTAGGAAAGACGGAAGTACTAAAACATCTGATATTCCCATACAAGGAAAAATTGTCTTCTACTTTGGTTTCTGCCATTTCTACATCTCAGAAGTAAAATATGACATGAGATATATGACAGGGAAACTGGATCAGATAGTGTAAGATGAAAAAGGAGAAACAAATGCAGTTTTAGTGTGAAGACGTTTAAATGTTCTCCTTTAACCTGACTGAGATAAGTTGTTAACGTGGCCTTTGGTTACATCAAGGTATTCATATAATTTTTTCTCCAGACACCAAAAGGATAACCTTTTTTTCATGTAGAAGATTGGTATCAATTTTCTAATCATTTGCTTTACATGGAGCGGACATGCAGAGAGTTACTAAATATGCAAAAGCAGAAGAAATATTTTCAAAGGAACTTGTCGGATATCTCAGTTATTAAATCTAGCTATTCTTACTGAGCAGAAAAAGATTCCACATCTAACATTCAAAGAGAAAACTTAAAAACAATCTGGATGTGCATAGTATTCTTCTAGTATGTGCAAAAACGTAACTTTTCAAAGACTGGATCCCCATTTTTCTCTCTAACAGCTTTTTCCAAAAATGTATTTTATAAGCTGAATTCTGGTCATCCTCACCTATTAAATATATTTGATTTTGATTGTGGTGCACAACAAAAATTTGATTTTTGTACCTGAATGTTAGCAAGCAGTTCTGATAACGACAGGAGGGATGGAGCCGACAGCAGTCTTATTGCAGAGAGGCCTAAAGAAAGTTACTGCAAGCCAAGAGCAGTTAAAAATTTCAAACAGAGCTAAAATATGTTGATTTTAAATAATAGAAATGCTTTAGCTAAGTAGTGACTTGTTTATCCATCACAGTAACAAAAAGGAGATATTATATCTGGAAAGAACTTTATTTTCAAGTCAGAGCACTAGAGAAATGACATCTTTCTCCAAGTATATTGTGATTTTTCTAATTAATTTGAGAAGTTTTAATTTCTGAAATAATCATAAATTTGGGACAATCAATTTTTGTCTGGTAAACAGCTATGGAAAGCAATTAATTTTTTTAAAAACAGAAACACACTAGTATATTGTTTTAATTGCTAAGAATATTCTATGATTTTGAAGCAAATTCTTTTGCATTTTAAATAAATTAAACTTGTCTTAATTTAATGCTTTTTTACTGTCTTGAACTGGTATACCTCAAAAGCTGAATATATCAATTTTCGTGTTTAGCACAAAAAGAGTTAACTTTATTTTGCTGAAGTACATTTATGAGAACGTAATAATTTAACTTATTTCAGAGCATTAAAATCCTTTTTCTTCTTCCAGCTGTACAAAGGTAGAATTAATGCTACCAGTCATGTGATTCAACATCCAATGTATGGAGCAGGACATAAATTTCGCACTCTTCATTTGCCTGTCTCAACAACCCTGGCAGAGGTTCTTGATCGTGTATCAGGCAAGTTTGTAATAGTTCGTGTTTTATTTTTAAAGATATAGTTTCAATTAAAAAAAAAAAAAAACATGCATGCCTTATCTGTATGTATATTTGGAATGTTCGTAGCTGCCAAACACGCAACAGAGGGTTAAGTTGTAAACCTTTGCCTCTCTCTTACATTTTCCATTTAAAATGTACTTTTATTGGTCAGAGATCTTTTGTACCTTCTGTAAATCTCATGTAAAACTCAAATTCGGGTAACTCAGTTACAATGCCAGTGGGGAAGGTGTGGTGGTGATGTTGTTGTTGATGTTTGTTTGTTTATTGTTCAAGTATTTAACGTGTTTTCAGATATTTAACGTGTTTGGAAATCTGTCATGGGATATTTGGGAAACCCTATGAATGATATTGCAAGTGTCAGTCTTTAAAATGCCCTATCCTTTCACCCTGTCACTTAAATATCCAAAACAAATAATGTCACTTAAATAGTCTGGGACTTAAAAGTTTATCCCAAGATTAACATCACAGAAATGGTATTACTATGAAAAGGACATAAATGAAGTATCCATCTAATTTCTGTGGATGTGCATTTGCCTGTTATGCAAACATTTTGTTTTACTTACTAAATGGAGATTGAGAACCTTAATTTAATGTTAGAGTTGAATTTTAAACTTGGAAACAACGAGCATGAATTTAGGCATGAATTTAATTTTATTTTTAAGTTCAATATTTTTAGCTATACTGCTTGCGTATATGCAGAGAGATGAAGCCCTCTGTACGGGGCTCCGTTGACCAGGCCACCACAGATTATGATAGGAGTTTTGACACCTGAATCGTAGATGCCTTAGTCTTGAAATGACCCACCCTGAACTTCAGTGGTTTGTTTAACACTTTAGCAAACAGAACTGTTTGTTAAAGATTAAGGTTAGTGATTTTTTTCTTTCTTTACATATAGTTAAGAGTAGAACTCATGCTAAATGTGGCATGTCTATGCCAGAGGTCTCTAGGTAAAACCAGACAAGATGCAAGTTGATTATCCTCAGGTAGGAAATAGAGGGTAAAACCTGTTAGATCACGTTCCATCAAAAATAAGTTTTAAGTGTGTATAATTAAAAAAAAAGGCAATAACAATCCCTCTTTGCTATTAAGCTGTAATTCTCACTGTAGTAAAAGCAAATGAAAGTCAAAGTTCATCACAGCAATTATAATTCTGCCACATTGCAGATGTGCACTAAACCATAGCTGCCCATACTTTTGTCGAGGCATGTATGTTCTTAGGTAGATAGATCTGTGTGCGTTTTTTTTCAGAATACCTCAATGAATTTGAAATTACCTAGGATCAACTTTAATTTCTGAAGCAGATCTTTACAGAGTTCAGAGGAAGTATTGCTTTTTTTTTTTTTTTAATATCTACTGAAAATCTTTATATTGTCAACAAATGCTGTGGCGGCCCTTCCAGCTTTTTTGCCCCGTGTTTTGAAAATAAAAGTATTGCCCTAATGTTCTTAACAACAGGATGACACAAGTACTATAATGGCATTTCCAACACTAGACACTATTTGGCATTTCCAGTACTGAACAGAACAAAAATACGCTTTGGGACTTTGGCTAAAAAATAGTGAAACCTAGAAAAATGCATGAAACTTACTTACCTATGATACATAATTTATGATTGTAGATAGAATTCTTTATTCACTTAATGTCCAGACAAGGTCATGTATGGAATGTGACAAAGGTCTTTAGATCCTGGTGCTGTTTATAGTCAGAATTACTGTAGCGGGAGGAATAGCTCACTGGTGTGAGGGCAGATGTCAGTTGTTAAGCAGACACTCAAACTGCGCTGAATAGCTGCCTTCTTGGGGTATGGTGGTCAAGTTGATAGCCAGTGCTGATAGGGTTTGGGGAGGGGAATGTACTGATGTGATGTACTGTAATGCATATAAGTGAAAGTGATCAAATACTGGCTCTGCAAAGCATCTCAACATTGGATTTTGCTACGGAATTGTTATTCCTCAGCTTAAATTTCATTGTAAATTGGAAAAAATAGTTCTAGGGAAAAAAAAGGTTATCTAATTTTTTTTTTTTTTGATTGTTTGAAAAGCTTTGATTCTTGATAGTTCCATGAAGTCCGTGCTTAGGATAATAGGGAAGGCTTGAATATACAAGGAGTGAACTGTGTGTTTTGGGGGGTGGGGGAGAAAGAGGTCTGTGGAAGGGAAGAAAGGACTCAGAACTTTTGGTTGCCCTCATAGATCGCACAAGTTAATACTGCAGAAGTGCCTTAACTCTTTTCTTTTCGAAATTTCCTTTTAAATGAAGTATAAACAAGACAAAAAGAATGTAAGTTAATATATGGCTCCTCAGCTTTGAGCCACTCTTTCTGTGAAACCGGAGCACTTACACATTTGCTTAGGTGACCAAACCGTCCTGTCATATGCATAACTGATCTGCTTAACAGTAAATGCTGTTATGCAAACTTATGCTGTAAAGACTTGCTGTATTCTTCTGAGAAAATATTGCCAGTTACCTGAATAGGCTTCTAAAAAAGGTGATCTGTTTTATCATTTTCCTCTTATGCTTTGGTTTTCTTGCATCTGTTGGGAACGTTAATTTTTTATGAAGGTAATTTATATTAATCTTTATTAATGCTTGTATTAAAGGATTGGACTGTAAGTCGATATGCCTTTAAGCTATGTCAAACTGAAAAAAGTCTTAGTTTGCTAGAAATACGCCAAGTCCTGTCAACTACAATCGGTATTTACCCAATTCACAGCCAAGTTCATACTGGGTTAACTTATTCCAGTTTCAAGTAAAAACAAAACACTGCTATCAGTAGCTTCTTGCCTAGCTGTACTGCCCTTCTGCATGCTTTTGGTTGACTGCAAATGGTTGTGATTGGGAGAATTTCCAGCACACAATATGCTCTCTTAAAGCCTGTTTACCGCTTTGCTGAGTTTTTGAATAACCTTTCTCTCCAAGGCTGGAGAAAAATAGTGCCCAATTGGAGCTGTAATCATACAGAAGTAGGAACCTTAGGATATAGTGTTGCTGTTCTCATGTTGTTTGGACTTGCTGCTGTCCTGATTAGATTATTAGATTTTTTTTTTTTTTTTTAAAGACTATTACCATAACTTTAAACTACTGTCACCACAGCAAAAATGGAACTTGTGAAAATCCCACATTGGAGGCTGTTCCTTAGGTTAATTTGTTTTTTTCTTAAATATGCCATCAGTGTTTTCTGTATGATAGTAGAACGTCAAACTGGTTATGTCATACTTACATACAAAAATAAATCACAATAATGGCGTTCATCTCTTGTGCTTTTTTCCTACCTTTAAAACAAACACAATCTAAAATCATTGCTAAATCTGCTGCTCGCATCTGTTCACCAGAGGAAGAAAATGTGCAATATGATTGTCTAGGATGAATAACATTTTGCATTCCATCCCCCTGAGTCTTAAGTTACTGCTCTTGGCTGGTTGACAAAATCAAATAATGAAGCTGGGTATCATCTGAACATCATCTGTTAAAAATACCATTGTTTAAGCTTCCTGAATAATTTTATTAATACATTCATCAGTACTCCATCAAGAAATGGGCATTTAACCCATGGGACCAGGCTACAGCTACTCCAAGGTGTAAAAATAAATAATATTAATAATAATAAAAAACCCACACCTAGTCTGAAATATATAGTGTGGATGCTGGGTCCTCATTACTGGTAGTTTCACTATTCATATATTCTTTTGGTCTGCACTACTGGGTAGACATAGACGTCACCAGTGTCTTCACGCATAAGTTACAGTGTATTTCCAAGCAGGTCAAACCATATCTCTTTCAGTGCCTCAGCTATAGGTGATATGAAATGAAAGAAAGCTGGATTGTACGTCTAGGTCTTGAGGCTATGGTTGTGGCTTAAGGCTGTGGCTTAGTGGAAAAACAAACCTACTCGGAAGAAATTAGAAAATTAGTTGACTGTTTTAGTGGTAGTGTTGTGTCTCATTGGGTGTGAAATGATCCATTGTAACTAGTGCTCAGTAATTTAGTAGTTACTTGCTGTTATTTGTGATCTGTACTAGCCAAAATAGTTGAACTGCAATAATCTAGTATTCACTTAAGCAAATGGCCCAAGTTTCAGATGCACAGCGTTCTTTAAGCATCTTTCAATTTCAAAGGAACGATCATACTTGCCAGTTCTGAAATTGGATCAATATATGAGTCTAGATACCCAGGCTTATATGTAACAATCTATTTTGGAGAAACTTGCAGGTGTCCATAAAAGAATGTGTGTGTGTGTTTTTTTTCTTTTTTTTAACTTAACCTCGTTGTTCTCTTGGTTACAGTAGTGTTTAATGTAAGCATTCTTGACCTGTCACGTGGCTTTTCAGAGTTGTAGCAGTTTTTAATTGTCAGAGGAAAGTGTGTGCATTTGTGTTATGTTTGTTTATTTTGTCAGGATTATCCTAACATCTTAATTTGTAAGTATTTAAAAAAATATTACTGCCTGGGATAGAGCTGTAAGCTAGTAAAATAGTTGAGAATGGCCAAGTGCCTTGTTAACAGCCTAGAAAGCTGGTAATAAAATCGACTTAATATCTTGAAATACTTTTTTCTTCTTTTTTTTTTTTCTCCCTATAGATACACCCAGTATCACAGCTAAGCTAATTAATGAACAGAAGGAAGATAAAGAAAAAAAGAACTATGAAGAAAAAGAAAAAGTTAAAGCAGAAAATGGGTTTCAGGACAATTATAGCGTTGTTGTTGCTTCTGGTATGTTTTTTCTTCTATCTACTGAAAAATGGATTTCTCTGAACATTAAATACAAAAAATAAATCCTATGTATCAGTAGTTCATTTTATTACTAAAGATGATTAGCAAAAAATATTAGTCTAGCTGGCTGTTTACCAGGAACTGGCCTTTGCTGTTTGAAGCGCTGCCTCTAATGAATTATATGCTTTGGCAAATTCATACTTAAACAGGTGTATCTGTGGTATGCTCTGGATGCTGTGGCTAGTGCATTTTACAGATTTTCAAAGAGCCAGACCTTTGCAGTGGCTAGTGTGTTAGAATTTGATTCCCCCACTGCACAGTACGTGTTTTGGAAATAAAAGGGTTCTTGTACTTTGCATAATAACTGTACTAAAATCTGTCAGATGGAGAATATGTAAAAAAATCACAGTATTCCACCTGAAAGCTGCAGGTAGAGTTTTCCTTCCTCTAAAAACTAATCTGGAAATCTTTCTGACATTATTCATATAAACCTGTCTTCTCCAATATCGTTATGCAAGTTATAGATTGAACATGGTAATTTTGCAGTGGTACAAGAAGGTCACAGTTTAGGTGATGGCTGGAGAGATCATTAGTCCTTCAGTTTGAAGTTCTGGTGTGTGATAGAGATTAATGAACTTCAAATTACCCTAGCTTTCTGCCTTTATAGAGCTGTCTCAATTTCATTTACACTTCATGAAGCGTGAAGAAGAGATGCTGATTTTCTTTGACTTCTGGCAGCAGTGTTTCTCAGGCTTTTTATTTCAGGTTTTTAGATGTTCAAGTGTTTAATAGAGCAGTGGTTTCACTGATCTTGGTATATATCTAACGCAACGCAGTTGATTGTTAATTGCAGCATCTTTATCTGGAAAGGTGTTTACAATAGCTGCCACGTAAGCAAGGTCAACGTATTTTGATAAAATCAAAAGCGTTTATCTGTTCAAGTGAAGGGTTAAAACATGAATAAAAGAGCCTAGGAGGAAGAAATTAATATTTTAAGATTGAAGAAACAGCATAGCATAGCCAGCCATGTGTTATCTCTGATTCTATTGCCTGATATATCTCCTTCCCTTTTTATAAAGAAAAAGACTTAAGTTTTTCTGTCTTTTTGCCTGCATTTCTTCCAATTAGGTAAAACAGTTAGAAATGTAAATTTATTCCATTTATTTTTGTTCTTAGTACCTTTTTACATTTTCATATATTCTGTTCTGTACCTTTTCAGTCTCCTCAGAGATTCACCCAGGCAGTGTTTAACTTGTTCCTTGTTTGTAAAATTAATAGAGATTAGAGTTGCTATTTGGGGCCTGATCTCCTGAGAACAGCTAGTCTGGTAGAGTGAGGTGACTGGAAGATATGCTGAGTATTACAGTTGTTTCCACTGAACAGCTAAAACCAGACCATAGCATATCATTTCAGGTGGGGCTGTTGTTAATTTTTGAGGTGTATTTTCCTGCTTTAAGGCTGTAGTCACTGCGTGTCTTTGTATATGGACCCAGCTACCTCTTGACTTTTTTTTACTTCGTCTATGACCTCCATAAAGAGTATATGATAGTGGTATAGTTTAGTTGAACCTTAACTCAACGAAAACTGTCCAAAATATGACAGTTTTGCTGTATGGGCTCAATAAGTTTCTCGTCTGCCTGTGCTGACTTTTAGTTTTCATATAGTGCTTGCTTCAAAGGTTTTGACCTAGGCAACTTCAAAAGTGTGCTCAAAGGGACCTTTCATTGCATGTGCTACTATCAGAACTGCGGCTGAAATCGCCTTGGTAGACCAGGCAAGTAGGCTGTATGCCGAATGTCTGTCAGTTTCGGAACTTTTTACGTTGTTTGCCTTCAGCTGAAAAAACAGCCTAAAAGGTTTTACCATAGGGCCCGTTGCTTTGTAGTCCCTTTGCTAGTTTAAGAGTAGAATTAGAACAGTAGTTCTTGCTTTCTTTATGGATGAAATGATCTAGTACAGTTGTGTTTGGGGCTCAGGAGGATCCACAACCTTGCAAGTGTATAAAAATAGTGGAATTAGGTCCAAGTAGATTGTATATGTGAATGCTTCTGATATTATTTGATTTGTCTGGGCTGAAAAGCTGGACTTTTTTGCTAACACTGCATCTTGGCTAACTGGAGTTATTAAGTAAAAGAATAACTTTGAATTTTTTACTTTTATACCAGGTTTGAAATCTCAGTCAAAAAGAGCTGTTTCATCCACTCCCCCACGCCCACCATCGAGGCGAGGAAGAGTGATGGCGGATAAAGTAGGTACCTCTTCCTCAGGAGGAGAATCTTCCAGCAAGACCATTAGTGTTCCAGTCTTTCATTTATACCATAAACTTCTACCAGGTAACTTTAATAACTGTCCTTAAACTTTAAAATGATAGTCTTTTTCAATAGTTGGTATATCATTAGAAAGTAGATGTGATGCTGGTGAACTTCTATATGTGTCTGTTCGGCCTTTTCAAGGGTAGAGCACCGTTGCAGTTGATAACCGCTTTCGACTGAAAGTGGAATATTATAACATCACTGTAGCTTGATGAAAGTAATGAACATGCTGATCTTCCTTGAAGTTGAGTTCCTTGTTCCTAAACAATATCTAAAAAAATTTTCCCCTTGAGCTGAGGAATAAAAAGGTTTTTTTTGGTAAGATGACTCACATTTTGCTTGACCTGCAAGTCAGAATTAAACTGGTATTTTTGCCCTGTTATTTCATGTTCTAAGTGGGCAACCAACATCTATTGCTGGAAGGTGGATTTACCAGTTCAGGAATATTCTTGAGTGAATTCCATAATACTTGTGTTTTCCAAAACAGCATGGCTTAAGCAATTTGTCATGTTTTATGTATAACAGGTAAGTACTCAGGTTTTATCAGCTGTCTGGACTAAACTATACTTTTGTGGTGGCAAACTTGTAGTTGGAGCACAGATCAGAGTAATAAATTTTAATGAAGACATCACTTGTTACAGAACTGTTCTTTCAGGAAAATAAGAGTTGAGAATCATTAGAGAGTAAAGAAACTCCTACAGAGAGAGAGAGAGAATGGTGTTACTGGAATTCTTAACCTTAGAAAAGGGATAAAGTACAGGGACACGGATAAAATATTTTAATATTATTTGGAAGAGCTTCTCGTCTATTTTAGCCTATAAAAGCAAGGAGGCAGTTTTAAATAAGAGGCAAATTTCTACTCAAAGTCACTTTCACCCAGTATAAAATTAAATATAGAATTCCATTTGGAATTACTGACTTCAAGGATCTCCTGCAACAATCATTAGAGGGACTGTGTACTTTGAGGAATATCTAACAGGGATATGTCAGCTCATATTTTGGAAAGGAGATCAAAACTCCATGCCTGTTTGAGTATCTTGCAGATAAAGCTTAACTGACTATTAAGGATGATGCAGCTTATTTTGCATCTGTATAATGAAGCATTTGTGTAATGAACTGGTTGATCACACACGTGGCACAGCTGCCAGTCGTGTCAACAGAGAAGCCACGGACAGCACAGTAAGGGATGAAAAAGGGCGGAACGTTTCTTGTTGATGGCAAGACATTTTTAATTTTTATTTCCGAAAACACCATTCTCCATTGAATGAACGGGTTGCTCCTAAAGACCTTCCTGGAGCTTGTGTTACTTAAGTACAGTAAAGATGAAATGAGTATGTTTAAGTCTATTAAACAATCCATCTCTAGAACACTTTTTCCTGGTAACTAGTATATAAAGTGAAAATGTTTTATTTTCAGAGTTGCTCTTGTAATTTCAAGGAAGAACATGTTCTTCATAGACAACACAGTGGCCAAAATCCTGATCTGAGTAATCAGTTTGAGCGTTAGTTCCGTGTGCGTTTCAAGTCCACATAAGTGCTGGAAAATTATCCTTGCACTGCCATTCATTTTTTCTTCTTGACGCTACTATCCTGACACAAGTGTGGTGAGCTAAACTGGAGAATTGACAGGGCTGAAAAATAATTGTGGGTTTGTTTTCCATTTTTTTTTTCCAGTTTGGCCATTTTACCTTATGATCACACGCATTTATGCCACCACAATACAGGGATCACGAAGAGGTGGAGTTTAATGGTAGTGGGCAGGCAATACCTGCCTAAGATGCACGCCATATTGCAGCCATAGCTTTTTGTTACATTTGCCAAGTGCTTGAGCTTTTGACACAGAGCTGCCATAGGGAATGTTGGCATAGTTCTTCAATAGGCTCTTCCAAACTAATGGGGCCCCTTTTCCTAAGAGAACAAATGTTAAAAGTAAGGCTTTGGTTTAGAGCCAAACAACATTTAGTCTACTTGGCATCTGTGGTACAAGTAATGAACAGCACCTGGACCGGCATGTTAAAATAACCCAATCATGATTTTCTGCTCTGACTTGATGACATTGTTTAGGCCAACCATTACCAGCTGAAATGACGCTTGCCCAGCTTCTGACTCTGCTGTATGACCGTAAACTCCCTCAAGGCTACCGATCAATAGATTTGACAGTTAAGCTTGGTTCCAAAGTCATCTCAGATCCAAGCTTATCAAAAACAGACTCATTTAAACGTCTGCACACAGAAAAAGGTGAGTGTTTTGACGTCTTTTGATATCTTCCTTTTTAAAATGCTTTTATTTTGGACAAAAATGGCTTTGATTTTCTTGGTAAGAAGTAGCGTTTTCCTGTACCTTCTTGTATGGTGTTCCTGCGTTGTTCCCCTCAAGGCAGGTGCTAAGCTTCGTGATAATGAATGAATTCATAGCCTGTGTTCTCAACTGTGTGTAATAAGATGCACTAATGTGGTGGTTCTGGTTTCACTTTTGTTTCTTGACTGTATTGTTGGGTCTGATGATGTTATTTGATTGGATAGATACCACGTATTTTATTTCTTGACATGTAGACCAGTTCTCGGTAAGTATTTGTACAGATAACTGGGGCAGATAAAGCAATGGAGGAGCCATGTGCTTGAAGCCAATATCTATTACAGAAGCCTGTCAAAATTTTAATTGCAGCAACTCAGTTAGATGCTTTGATAAAGGGAATTCTTCTCAAGACCTGAAGATCCCACAATTCCAGCTTTTAAGAACGTTGTTTAGTACTTTTTAATATTATCCGTTTCATGCTAAGGTTTTCCTAATTGCTCACAGTGTTTTTGGAGATATGGAGCGGGTAGTGTATCCAGGGAATCTGATTTGAAATATTTTGACATCCTTCCTTTAAGGAAGGAATTAGAGGAATGGGACCTTGAAATTAAGCTAAGGTGGTCTGCTAATCACCAGGCTGCTGACATAGCATGGAATTAGGAAGTTAATCATTTGGTTACTTTAAGATACAGACTTGTGGTAAAAACTGCTCATTAGATAGGTAAGTATTTTTCTAGAAAAGATTGAATAGAGAGTTGAAGAAGAAGAGGAAAAAAAAAACAAACAAACCAAAAAAACTATTTTCTGGCTTGCTGGTCTGAGCTAAGTATTTCCTGATTGAATCTAATTGCTTTGGAAGACTGGATATGCAGATCTCTCACATTGAGAGGCTTCTGTCCTTCATGTGCAGTTTCTATTTCGTTTTGCTCTTTATTTAAATTCTAAACTAAAATAAATACAGAAAAGTATTTATTTTAGAATTTATTTTATTTTAATGAAACTTGTAAATGTATTTAATAGAGTTGCATGTGAAGACATGAAGGCCTTCCTAGAAATTTGATTGGATTGCTAGACTCTTTTTTTTAATTTAAGACTAATACTTTTGAAAAACTGACATTGCAAATCCATTGAGCTGTCATACAGTAGAGCAAAATCTTAGTCATCATTCAGATGTGTCACAGTTATCAGTTGCGAAGGTTTTCCTAGTGCTCTGTAAGAAGCTTTTCTAAATTAATATTTTTTCACTTACTGCTTAAAATAGACTTTCATTTTGCCGTAATCCATGGTAGATAGATCTTAAAGCTTAATGTGATATCTTTAGAACTGCATTTACTACTATGCTTGACAAAAAATGTGCATTTGTGTGGTTCAGCTTGAGGAGAAGCCCTTGTTTGTGAGACAAGCAGTTTTCCATGGCTGAAGTCGATGCCTTTAGAGAAAACTTGCAGAACGTTCGTGGAGGTGAAATGATGTACATTGGTAAATTGTGTAAATTTATAGGAAGATTAACTAAAGTAGGCACTGCAGAGACATGCGTGAGTAACTCCTTGCAAGAATGTTTATTCAGTGAGAGGAGTAGCAGTGTGTTTGCACACCTAATAGAAGATCTGCCTATACCCTTACTCACCGATACATATTTTTAAAGTGCCTTTTATACAGAAGCATATGGTGTTTTGCATTGCACCTTAGTTGCATTTTTAATATTCAAGTATTCAAGTATTTTTGTTTTTCTTCTTCAGGAAGGTTTGCAGCTTTTTACATTGTAGTGTGGATTCTGATCAACATATGAGAAACAGAAGTGTTCAATCTTCCTTCAAAATCTTTATTTTAAAAATCTTTCATAGCAAGAAAGCCTGCCCTTTCTAGGGGTCAGATCAATTCATATCATCGCAAGCCATTGGACTATAAATACTGTTCAGTCTAGCATGATGGAATCCTCCACTTGTCTAACAGAAGGTGGTCTAGCATGTTCAAAGCCATCTACGGCTGCTATCTGTGGCCATAGGGAAAATTTTACAGAAGTAGTATCTTTCTATATCTTTAACAGCAGCAGACCTCAACGCTGAATGAACAGTTTCATGTTTGTGGCCTTTCTTATAAGGGTTATCCTGCTTTAGAAAAGTCTACGAGATTTTTCTATTTCTCATAGTCCTTCAGGATGCGTTAAGAATTGACGTACACACCTCTAATTTGAGCTTATTATGTTGGATTCTTTGATCACATTGCTCCATAGAGATGTGCTCCTCCCACAATGTATTCATGACATCCTTGTAACCTGATGCTTCTTGCTCATTTAAAAGTTGAGAATCTGGATAGGGACCTGCTGTTTCCTATCCCCTCTCAGATTAGATAAGAAAAGATTTAAAAAAAAAAAAAAAAATTAAAAAAAAACTGCATACAAAGCTAAAGCAAAATGTGCATTAGTTCCAGTAGCTGCATGAACTATCCTTTAGTGTGCTTCTGTGTTTTTACAAGTGCATAATAAATGATAATACATGTGCACATTTTAAATATAGTCATGGATTTTCAGCTCACAGTATGAAGAGATGCTGAGACCACTTCATCTGTTTTGTGCTCTCACATGAGTATACTGTGAAGCGTTTGAGGAGCATTGCGTTATATGGTATCTAGCAATACAATCTGCAGTATAGACTCTCTTTAGATGAAACGCATTAAATATTCACTGTGAAATGAGCCTATGGTAATGAGCGAAGAGGGCTGTTTTTTTGGTTAAATGAATCATGGCGAGGTTCTGTATATAAAATATGTTTGCATCGGTGTGTAAAATGAGATTTTTTTTTTTTTTAAATCTGTTGCACAATATATACACTGTATTAAGGTGCTTAGTCATGAACTGGGAGGAAGGAGGCTAGTAGAAGGTTAAAAATAGAGATTTTGCTCTTTTTTCTAGGGAAAAGTAGAATGAAATTTGATAGCTTTGACAGATGGGCATTTTGACACTCCTCAGAGAGGAGATATGCGAATTACAGGCGTAGGCTTCTGGCTGCTTGAGCGGGCTTTGATGGTGAGGTAATGATGGGAAAGGAAAAATTAAGGAGAAATTTTCTTCAAAATTTTGGAGGAAAAAAAAAACAGAAGACCAATTTGCGTAAAATTACTTTTCCTTTCTTCAGCTATGAACTCTTTATCAAAGTTTAACAAACCTACTCATGTCTCCTAGTTAAAAGACAACATTACAGAAAATGTTGTTACACTTTCAAACCTAACAAAATTTTGAAGCCATAGTTCAAATTCTAGTAAAATGTTACATTCTAATAATTAACTTTGTATAAGTTTTCCCAAGTTATGGCTAAAAGGTACTAACACTTTGGTTTTCTTTTTGACGTCCTTGTACTGATACATTTCAGGTTCTTGACCCAGATTCTGCTGAAGGAGGAATTGCTATGATTGAAGTTCATTTTTGGGTGGAGGAAGAGACAAACAGAATGTTGATGATGCTGTATTAATTTCTATTTCCATCTGTTTTTATAGAACACGGAGATTTATTGGGATCTTGCCCTGAAGATGAAGCCATCAGCCCTGGCGAAGAGTGTATGGACGCAGCGCTAGATGAATCACTTCTTGAAACATGTCCCATTCAGTCTCCACTGCAAGTTTTTGCAGGAATGGGTGGATTGGCCCTCATTGCAGAGAGACTCCCTATGCTTTATCCTGACGTAATTCAGCAAGTGAGTGAAAAAAATCAGTGTAGAAAAGCATGCTAAGACTTTAAGAACAATGTTTTTACTGTATTATGGTATGGTTCAGTTTGACATCTTAGTCAAGTGCATGACTCCACTGCACAGTTGAGCTATACCTGCTGCTTCCCTGTGCGTGTTGTAGTTTGAGTAGGCTCGTCCTTCTGGTAGACCAAAAGTGTGAATTCGGTGTTACTGCTTGCCTCGCTTTTGTTAATTCAAAAGATACCTTGCATTTTTGATGGAGGGTTCAGTGACATAAAGTTCCTGTGCTACGAGGCCATACTAGCTTGTCATTTGAATTGTTTGTGTAAATGTGCCCTTAGTGGTTTTTTTTTTTTTTTATGGTTAAGTGAAATCCAGTTCTCAGAGTGGGTCATGTAGAGTTTCTCTTGGATTCTCTGATAGGGTTTACAGAACTGTCAACAGTGGCATTAGTGTGGAAGTACTGCTTTGGCTGCTTGTCTATGTAGATAAGCTACCAGTATTAAAAAGGGGAAAATAACTTCAGAATTATTCTAATTTTACTTGACTGTATTTTTGGAACGTTCTGCTGATACTCCTAATACAAAAAATTGTGGATGACTATTCCCTTTGAAATTAAGCTAATCCGAAATGTGCTGTTTAGTACCTCAACTAATAACCTGTGGCAGGAATAGCCACCCTGTAGCAAGACCAGGCAATTAATATGAATCCTTTGTTAAAGACAGTGCAATTGAGGAAGAACCCATTAGATACTGATGAAGTATTAGAATAGCTCTCTGGAGATATTTTAGATGTCTAGTATCAAGCCTTTATAAGAATTAAAAATTAAGAGAGTGTGTTCACATATGCAATTATTATATTTTGCCATCCAGCGAGGTAACGTGTGGTCTGCGTTAAGGGAAACTGATTCATAGCATCCTACAACAGATGAAAGGCAATTCATGACTGTGGGAAATTTGATCCCTTTTCCCTCCCTTTTTCTATAGTCCTGAGAAGGTATTTTGTTTTTGTGTTTTTTTTTTAATTGAGATATAAATTTGCATTCAGATATGTGATAATTCTGTGATCTATAAAAATACAAATAACACTAAATGGAAGATTCGCAGTGGAGACTGATAAATTCTGCAGACTCTTTGTTCCTTAATTCTAATTCTAGGTTTCTTTAAGCCACTGATAATTCTAATTCTGTGAACTCTGTATTTTAAGATTTCCTTAATTATTCTCCTAATCTGTAGGTAACTGAAATAAATGCAGCTAAACATGGCTTTGACTTCTAATCAGGAATTTGTTTTTCTGAATAAATTTCTTTAAGGACTTTTCAGCTTAATGTTTTCAGTTCAGATCAGTCTGGCAATAATCACACCAAATTTCTCTTTGAAAATGTTTAACTGCATCCTCTTAATGCAAGCATTACATTTTACATTTCTCTTGATAAGTGGCATCAAGATTAAAAAAAAATCCCATGTGAAAACTGTAAAAAAATGTTAAGCATATACATGAAAAATGACTAGAGAAGTACTAGCATAGCCTTTTGTCCATTTAAAGCTCTGTCCTCAGGGTATTTAAAAATAGCAGATCAAACAAAAGGTTGAAAAGAAAGTGGAAGCATGCCTGTGAGTTGACAGGATAGAACTTTAAATAAATTACAGGTGTTAACACTAATCATTCTTCTCTGATGTAAGAAAAGCTACGTAAAATCATGGGGAGTAAGACACTTCAGTTTTTACTGTATGCTGTACTACATATATTACCTTTGACCAACATTCTGTAGGGCTGTTATTTCTTTGGATCGCAAGGTAATCGAGGTCAAGCTTTGCCAGTGTTTGCTTGAATAAGAAATCTGGAGGAAAAAAGTAGACAAGTAGCTGATATGGACATACCTGATTGAGTAGGAAGTATTTTTCCCCTTGAGTCAGCTCTTTTCAGAATTACATTTAGAGCTGCTGTTTAAAGGTATGTTAAAATATCTGAAAGTATGTGCTGATTCTTGCCTGCAAAGGCGCATGTTCTGAAGTTGCTTTTGCTAAAATTCAGGATTAGGTTTCCAGTTTGGCAGAAGAGAATAAGTAGATTAAAAAACTCTCTGAAAAGGGAAATTCCATCCCCTTCCCAGTTGTGATGGCTCTGATGCTTGTCGACTGCCTTTGCTGAGCTTGCTGAGCCAGTTCAGCTTGTTTTTACTCGCCCTGTCATGCCCCCCTTCCTCTCCCTTTATGAAACAATAAAGCAGTTTTCTGGCCAGGTAGTGGGGCTGAATCAGCTCAGAGGAAGCAAGACAGAGGAAAGAGGAGCAAGACCACCTCCTTTCAGTAGCTTTGATTTGTTAGTTTGGCTTGGTTGCAGTTTCAGCTTGAGCGTTTGTCTCAGCTGCGGCTGTTAGAGCAGGACATGAATCTAACCCTGTATGTTCACCCTTCGATTGGGTGAATTAGATTATATTAATGAACTTCCCAGAGCAAATAGGTTACTTCATGCAGATATTGACATTTGGACATATTGACATTTATGGAAATATTAACTCTGTTTTAATAGGATTTAAAAATTACTGTAAATTGTTGTTCTGATCTGCAGATGATTAGTGTTACACTGTACTTCCTTGCAAAGATTATTTTAAAAAGATAAGGAATAGTTAACTTCTATATCCACCGTTTAATTAATGCATTTCTCCTGAGCGCTGTGTATGATTGTAAAATAGCACAACCTTTCTGACTGTGATAGAGGTGCACTATTTTTGTTAAATGTAATTTGTCAGTGCATGTCCCATGTTGTTTGACTTATTCGCATTTAAAAGGAAGGAAGGATGGGGAGAGACTTCTTCATGCCATTGTTGTCTTTACAAATTAAAAGGTGCACTTTTTTTTTTTCTCCAATTGTTATAGCTGTTAATTCAGTATAGACGTATACTCTCAGAGGTGCCTTCTCACATAATATGATGTCACTTGACTGTTGTTAGTTTTTCACAAAACAACTAGGAAGGAACACGAACCAAAGCTATAGGATGTTCCTGATGTGAAAATAAATTTGAAATTTTAAGTGTAGGTGTATCTTTTGATCTGAACGGACTGAAAGCTTGAAGTTTCTGTGGTGTTTAATTATGTGAGGGACTTGGGCATCATAACTTAAACTTAACTGAGCATATGAATGTTTTCTGGGGAACTGTGCGAATATCCCTCTTACATTCCGATTCCCGTCGTAATACCTGGCTGAATAGTCCTCTGTGCAATGTTAGTTCGAACAAAAGTACGGACCGTTGTGTTAGAGCGTAATAATAGTAAAACCCACCAAATAAACAAAAGCTGGAAAGGAGCCACAAGAGTTACTACAAGACTGCTAAGATACCCAAAAGTTGTCTTAATTTTTAAAGCAGTTATGGTTAACTCTTCTCCTTTTCTGATATGAAATTAAAAATAAAAGAGGTGACCTCCCGTTGTGGTAAATGTTCAAAATCGACCACTTATTGTTTAAAAGGCTGGTATATAAAACAATCTTCCATGTTTTTTATTTCAGTGTAATTTGTATCTCCTGCGTGTCTGGATTTTTAAGCAACACTTTTTAACTGAGGAATTTAGGTTTGGCGAAACACACTTGCTTATTATGTAGGTAGGATTTGGTAGAATTGTTTTGAAATTGCAGCAAGTGTGCCCTCTTTATGCATTTCGACTGGTCCCTGTACCTGCAGAGAGCGGTGAATTTCCTGTGACTTTTAAATTATGTTCTGTATTAAGATTATATGTCCTTTACATCCTAATTTTAATAAAAATTCTGCCTGGGTGACTAACTCGATAACTACTAAGATTTTGGTTGTTTTTGTTATTTAAGGTGAGCACTCCAGTCGTTACATCGACCACACAGGAAAAACAGAAGGACAGTGATCAGTTTGAATGGGTTACCATTGAACAATCAGGGGAACTGGTGTATGAAGCACCAGAAACAATTGCTGCAGAGCCTCCGCCCATCAAATCAACAGTTCAGACTATGTCTCCCATACCTGCGCATTCTTTGGCTGCCTTTGGTTTATTTCTTCGTCTCCCTGGCTATGCTGAGGTGCTGCTAAAAGAACGGAAACATGCTCAGTGTCTGTTGAGATTGGTGTTGGGAGTTACAGATGATGGTGAAGGAAGTATGTGCTGTGATTATTATGTTTCTTTGTAGACCACAGCTAGATTGTTTTACTTAAATTTATTTACACTGTAATGCTTTAGCAGGAAGTTGGAGTTGGTTTGTGCGGTTTGAAGACCTGTGTTGCTAGCATCCTTGCTACTGTATTATCTCTAAATGTTAAATTCTTTCTGGTAAAGTTCTGTGGAGCTCATCAGTATTCAAGGGTTCTCATGTAGATGCCAAAGTAATTATAACATAACTGCTTATAACATTTGCAGAGGACACTGTCAGGATGACTGTGCACTGAGACAGAATGATCTGAGTAGTTGGGAATGCTCAACTAATTGAGCAAATGTTTATATTTCTGTAATCAAATGCAGAGTAACATGCATAGGAGCATAGCTACAGCAGATGTAGATTAAACTATGGGAGAGTATTTTAAAATAGAGAATATTTTAAAGATCATACTGATCAGAATGGTTTGGAAGGAAATCTAGCTTAATGATGTGAGGGGGAGAGAGGGAGGAAGGGCTAACGGTATTCCTAGACGTATAAAGGATACGTTGAGAGGCAATATTCCATTTGTAGCTAGCGTCTTTGCAACCAAACCTGTAGGATGCATGTATTTCTAATAATTCTAACTTCTTAAAGTGCTTGGAAAAATTGAAACAACGTTATGTGAAAGGTACCGTAGTACTTCAAGACTTTTTCTTTCGTTATGACTTTGAAAATGCTGTTCTTTCAATGCATCGCT
Source organism: Struthio camelus (assembly GCF_040807025.1). NCBI lineage: Eukaryota > Metazoa > Chordata > Aves > Struthioniformes > Struthionidae > Struthio > Struthio camelus. The sequence continues at coordinate 102,893,202 of NC_090944.1, forward strand.
CAGCTGAAGTTAGTCTCTATTCAGCAGCCTACAGTGGACAACATGTGTTAGCTCTTAAGACCAACAGAGAGTTTTCTCTGCTGTCCTTTCTGTTATCTTTTTATTTCTCTTATATTTAGGTACTGGATAGGAGACAGGAATAAACTGAATAACAAAAATTATGTGTGGCTGGTTAGTCCAACCTCATTTGAATAGTAATTACCCAAATGGCTGAATATAGTCCCTCAGATTTTGATATCCTTGAGTGATGCCAATCACTTGCTGCCGCAGCCAATGTTTTCTGTCCCTTTTTAATAGAGACACCAACACAAACCCTTAAATGAAGAGGGTTTTTTTTTTAGCTGGTTAAGTTTTTTTGTGCGTGCAACTGCTGTTGCTGTTAGAGTAGTTCCAGAACATTATTTTCCTGATAAATAGGAGCTGCCTTTAATTTTTAGCCTAAAATTATTTGTATCCACGTATTATTATGCCAGCATTGTTCTTCATCTTAAATAGCTCTTCTTTCTCTAATGTATTTGTTGACAGGAGTTGTATTCCCTCCTAGCCTTTGTTTTTGCTGGACTAAATAGTCAGTTTCTCCATTCCCTACACCAAAAGTTTGAATTCAGCTCTTTACCAAACGTGGGATGTTTGGTAAACACAGTAGTCCACATTAGTTCCCTGTATAAGGCGTTAATATTTCCCTTTTCTGTTGGAAATGAATGTTTTCATTCACCTAAAATCACCTCTTATTTCTCCCATAATATGAAAATATGCACTTATAAATCCACAGTTTATAGGTTAAATATGATTTCAGTTATCTGTGAAGGTAAATCATGGGCAAACATTAAATTTAGATTTTCTTCTTTTTGTCTTACTGTCATTTGGCTACATCTGCAGTTTTGGAAGTCTATCGGACTTTTTTGCAGAGGTCTTCAGTTTTGTTTATGAAGAGCTCTGTCAAAAAACTTCTTGCTGCTTTGTCATTGTTTTCTCTAAAACAATAACAGTAGACAGGTTTAACTGCTCTCTGTGTGTGTGTAGAGATATATACATACAAATACACACACATATATATATATTTGTGATGTGTATTTCAGTATAGACCTCTGACGAAGCTGATAAACTCTGTATTTTCACTGTCAAATATCTCTATTCCCCTATGCATGGGGAGGGGAAATGAAATGCTTTGTTAAATATAGAAAAGACTGAGAGACAGTTTTCTAACTGTATGTGCATTTTGTTAATAAGTCACTCCATTATTTGTTACAAGGCTTTAAAAAAAAAGTAATTATTTCTTGCTTATAATACAAAAAGGTTACAATTTTCAAATAATTCAAGTACAGAATTCAAACATGCAGCTCATCTGCTTAACATTATGTTAGTATTTCACCATGTATTGAACTTGAATAGTATCACAACTTAGATTTTGTCAGTGATCCAATTCACGGTTGGCACATAAATATAAAAACAAATTCCTACATCATCATAAACTACTGCAGCTAGTCAGCTGAGCTGCTGTTAGCTGACCGTGTGCATTCTTTAACTTGCCCTAGCTGCAAGGTTTAAAAAAGAAAGTTTGAACTACCCTTGTTCTCATCATTCAGAAATATGACCTAAAGTGTAATCAAATACATAATTATACTCACTTCTGGTAACAAAGTAAATTTTCACCTTGGAAATGGAAAATAAATTTTTCATAAACTCTATGGAGTTTTTTCTTACCAGAGTCCTTAAAGGATGTAAATTACAGTAACATTTTCTTCTATATACTTTACCTGCTGAAAGATTTTTGTGACGCCTAGTATTAGAACGTTTTACTATAGCTGAATACTTAGGCCCTTAGTATATTTCTCTAAGTATTATGTATAAATCATTGTAGAGATTAACTGGCTATATTGAACTGTTGAAAGAAAATGAGATTTTGATATTTCCTTCTTCAATCTAGGTCATATCCTGCAGTCTCCTTCAGCAAATGTGCTTCCAACTCTTCCCTTCCATGTGCTGCGCAGTTTGTTCAGCACTACGCCATTGACTACTGATGATGGAGTACTGCTTAGACGGATGGCGCTGGAAATTGGGGCTATACATCTTATCCTTGCTTGTCTGTCTGCTCTAAGCCACCATGCACCAAGAGTGCCCAACTCTAGTCCCAACCAGACAGAGGTAAGTTTAACTGCAGAGTAATTACCACCGAGAGGTAATAAGAGTCATACCTATAAAAAAAAAAATAATAATAATAATCTCACTGCTTTCATAGCCTAATCTTTATGGAGTAGGCATTTGGATGAAGAACAAAAGTAATTAGAAAATACTTGATTAAGTAGTTCTCCCTTGCATGCTCTCAATAAACAGAGTAATCATGAAATTTACCTAACAAGTAAGGCTTACCATGAGGCAATAAGAGATAATCTTTTAATTGAAAACATGCCACTTATTTTCACAAGACCCTCTTCCTCAGAGCACAAGAGACATAATGCGCGGTGGGTGGTTGCTCTTTTTTTACTCCTCGTTAGATAGTGTGACCTCATTACTTTATTTAGCATGCGTCATCTAAACTCTACTGATTGCAAATTACTTCCTCTTAAATACCTCAGAAACATAAATGAGTTGTGAGAATTAATGAATAAATACTTTTTTTTTTAATCTCTTATTTATAGATGTGGAAATGAGATCTTAAGACAAAAACATTTTCCGTCGTGTCTAGGCTCCCAAGTGAATTCCACAGTTACACTTTGGCAGAATACTTGCTGTATTTTACTACCTGCTATTCAGAGCGTGTGTCCCCTGATTTGTTAGAATAATGAGTTTCCATTTCTGCATGACAGACTCATTGTCTCAAAGCATGTAGAAAAATTTTTTTAAGTAATAATTTGCCCTCTAACAACTCTTGCGTGGCAAAGGCTTGCGTGAAACCGTTCCTCAGGGCTAAGTTGGCTAACTCATTGTAAATATAGGGCTGTTCATATTTTAGCAGCTCTTGATACTGATGAGGGGATGAGCAAGGAAGAGACGAAACTGTGCATAAGAATAGTTCACTTTAACGGCTAATCAGATTTGTAGGGAGGCTGATATATTCTGCTCCTAATTGGGTGTCAGGCTGCTGAGGTGTTAGCATCTTAGCATTATTGGGCTTTTTGGGGAAAAGGACAACCGTTAATTCTTACTTCTGCTTCAGTTCTACCATGTCCTCTGGAACAAGTTGTCTTCATATAATTCATATCTGTTAGATGATAGACGGTCAGCTGAAACTAGAGATCCAGCTGCCTGCACAGAGGCATATATCTCTGAGCCAAGACCTTCCCTTAAGTGCTTTAAGTCGGTGCTCATGGCAGTCTGCTCGAGTGTTAAAGGCACAGCATGTGCATGAGTGGTAATATCTGCAAGAGAATAAACGTACTGCTGTTTCATCACTGATATGCATTACATTCCCAATTTAAAAGTTAAGCGATGATTCCCAAAGTACTGTCAGTATCCAGTTCACAGGTGATAACTTTTTTGCCATTGCAGTCTTATCTGTGCATCATTTCTGTTCCTTTGAGTATAATCATGAAAATCACTGAAGAAAATTTGAACAGAAAACAAAACTTTTCAGAGCTTTGAATCAAATATTACAAATTAGTTAGTCACCTACTTAAATGACCTAGTTTCCAGTAAGACTAATTGCTACTGAGTAACGCTAATGAAAACAACAAGCACTCACCGCTGGAAAATCAGGTCACATGTTTAGGGTCTTAAACACATATATGGAAAGCACTAGTTACAAAGGGCTCATCAGAGTGTTTTTGCATCTGTTTCACTAATGATGTGGTAAAGGTTAAAAATTAACTTAAATACTGAAATCATTTCATAAGCGCTAAGCAGCAGTATATTAAATTTATGTTAGTAAAGTGCAATGATGCAAACTATTGCAATAAGCTGTCCAAGCACCTTAGGAAAAAAGTGATAAGCTGTATCTCTCAGAACACTTTAGAGGGGAAATACTTTGTCGTTATTATTTGGAGAGGAAATCTGAGTATGTGTTTCAGTGTCACAGAAATCATATGTCAGAGAGAAAAATGTAACTTACACCTCTTGCCAGTGTGGAGTATTTATTCAAAATTGGTACACGCTTGAGCGTTTTAACGTTTCAGACATGTACAAAAACACTTTAAATGACATTTCTGCTTCCATCCCCTTCATCTAATTATGTTCTTAAACTTGATTAGATATTACTTGTTCTAATTACAGAGCTGTATATTACTAGTTCTAATTACAGAGCTGTATTGTTTAGCATGATATTGATTAGGTATTCCTAATGATGGTATTCCATCACTTAAGCAATAACAGTATTTTAGAAAAGAATAAAAGTGGGCTAACTGTCCTAGTCAAATTGAAAATCCCTTGCAACAGTTTAGCCTCCTGCCTTGTATTCCTGGAATTCCATGTCTGTGGCAGGGATTTCCTGTCTAAAGCTTGCAATTCCACTTGATAGTAATGATATCATTGTTTGACAAGTTAATAAATTGAGCTGATGTCCTTCTGGAGAACGAAGGAATTTTAAACAACTGGCTAATAGGATGAGAAATATGAAATGATGATGACTTACTGCTTTTTTTTGTTTGTTTGTTTTTTGTTCTGTTTAGCCACAGGTATCAAGTACGCACAACACTGCATCAACAGAAGAACAGCAGTTGTACTGGGCTAAGGGTACAGGCTTCGGAACAGGCTCCACAGCTTCAGGATGGGATGTTGAACAAGCTTTAACTAAGCAAAGGCTAGAAGAAGAGCATGTCACGTGCCTTCTACAGGTGTGTAATCATGAAGTTTTGATTAACGAGAAGCACTTGAAATGTTAGGACTCGGATAACAAAAACAGAGCCTGTACATCTTCAGTCATCTAGCACATTAGTTGTGGTAATTTTGGCAAAAGATAGTGTACAAACGGCTGTCTACATGAAAAATGGTATAGATCATTTTCTGAGGGAGGCTGTTTTTAAACTTCACTAGGCTAGTATGTTACAAAGACCTGAGAGGGTAAGCTTAGGTGACGGTTCTGAATAGACAATGGACCAAGAAGCGCTCCGGTATATTTCTCTGGAGCTGGCAGACGTTTCTGTAGATATAGCTGCGTTCAGTCAAAAGGAAAGAGTGTCTGTTAGAGAAGGATGTGGGACTAGACTTTATGTGTGCAAAATAATCTTATATATTCATTTCTGACATATTTTTGTTCTGCTTTAACAAAATGCCCATAGTTGTTGCTGAAGCATCCAAGAATGTGGTGTTATGCGAAAATACTGAAATCTCACTCAGACATACTATGAATAAAGTCCTTATTATGTCAGTTAAATGACAATATTAAGTCACCGATAAACATCTATATCTTAATAAAAGTCTGATCCCTTCCAAATGCTTCATATGAAGGAGAAAAAAATCCTGCATAAGTAGGCCTTTAAGTCCAGTTACGAAATTTGACCAACCCCTGTTATCTTAGGCCAGTGTAGGGAAAATAAGATTTTATCTAGTCCTCAAAAATGTAAGTGACCGAACCGTCAGCTCAAATGCATTAGCTAACCTCACTGCTGGGGTAGAGCACAAAGGAGATGAAATTCTGAAAATGCCCATGTCCTGACTGATGAAGATATCATTCTGATATAATCAGTTATTTCAGTCATTGTAGACTATAGGACACAAATATCACGTCCCTTGCAAAAGCATAACAAATAAAGTCCAAAACAATTTTCCTAGCAAGAAAGAGAAGAGAGCACCGGAATTACTCCTGGTGAAGCTTCCAGGTAGTATTCTGTATTATGCCATGCTGAGGTTTAGCTATTAACTGTCGTAAGTCATGAGGAAAGCAGGCATTTGCTTTGGGCAGTCGACAATTGGAGAGAGAAGCAGGGAACCCCTTAGCTCTTTGCTGAAGACATCAGTCAGTTATACAGCACTTTCCCTTATCCCTTCTCTAGAAATATTGTTTAGGAAAATTGTGTTGTGTAGAGTGCTGATAAGATATTGCACCTGGTGAGGGCCATGGATGATGGGGTTAGGGCAAAGAGGATGAAAGCCTGGAGAAGAGGCTGTAAAAGGAGCATATAGCCCCTGAGGTTCCAAATCATATAGCCTTTCAAGCCTTGAAGTAACTTAATTTGAGGGTATAACTGCACAATTCAATTCAGCCACATGGGGAGTACGTTAGGTCGTACATTTACAACACATGGTAAAGCCACATGCTGTGGTTTTGGAGAGCAGATGAGCAAATCAAAGGTGACTCCCCCACCTTTGTTGAGGGGGGAGGTTGATCATGCTTACTGAGGTAAGCGCATGCACACAAGCAATTGTTCAGAGTAACTGTCATGCTCAGCGTAAGTTGTTGTTTCATCTGTACCTTGAAGTCCCATCCAAAAGTATGTTACACGTTTGTGGGTTGTTTTTGTTTTTGTTTTTTTACATTTCAGTTCACACATGGTGAGCTGGCAAATTCCTGTTCTGAGCAACTCCAGCAGTTTTTCCAAACTTTATATTAATCAAATCTCTTAAAGTCTGTCTTCTTTAATAATAGTTATTTAACTTTAGAGTGGACCAAAGTCGTAATCATGATCTAGTACCTGCATAGAATTGCTTCTGAGCCATCTTGGAGACTTCTGAAATAAATACCAGTGCTGAATTAGCAAAGCAGCTAGTGAAGTATTTTGGAGCCTTTCTTAAGGAAGGAAAATCAAAGATCTTTTGCCTAAAATAAATCAGTTTTGATTTAATTTTTTGTGTATTTCAGGTACTTGCTAGTTACATAAATCCCGCAGGGAGTACATCAAACGGAGAGAATCAAACTAGCCATGAAGGCAGAGGACAGAACAGCAGCGCTCTTCCATCTGTTCTCTTAGAGCTACTCAGTCAGTCTTGCCTCATTCCAGCAATGTCGTCATACCTCCGCAATGATTCAGGTAACGTGCTGTTGGTCTCCTAAATCAAAGTTGGCTTCCATCTGTCAAATAAATATAATAGGAAAACAGTGCAGTTTACGAAAACTTTAGATAAATCTCACTAGTTTGTTTCTCATTTTAGAATTGTACTGTTTTGTGGAATATTCACTTAAGTCTTGGAAAACAAGATAATAGTGTGTGTTTGAAATATCAAATTTGTTACATGAGTTGAAGCTTCTGTTGTTTTAATGTCCTTTTTGAAATTTGAAATTCACTCTTAAACTATTTAAATTAGTTTGAAAACTATATTTCCATCTGAAAAGTTTGTATTTTAGTTCTTATGCAGACTAGAAGCTACATGGAAAGAGAGTATTTTATACAAGATTGAGTCTCACTGAGAAGAAAAATGTTAATTTTGTAGGAAAATCAAGCAAGTATGCATCTGAAGTTAGTAAATGTTGGAAGTATTAAGTTCTGGGGCAGTCCTGTTCTACTGTGTCTGATTATTTTGAGCTGTGTGTCCCACAGAGCTTTTTCTGCTTTGTTTAGGAAATTCACAAATAAGCCTCTTATCCAAACCGCAAAATATTTCAAATATGTGGGATCAACAAAGTTGTCACGATTTTTATTTGTCTGTTTTTTTTAGTGAGGAGTAACAAATGAGTGGCATGTTGTCATCATGTTTCTACTCACTAATTTTAAAACAGATATTTTGATAGTTTTCTTCTAGTTTGTTGCACTTCACTGTGGAAAACATTTTAGTTGTATGAGGTAGCGTCAAGGGTTATAAATTCAGTAAATGCCTACGAAGAACTAATGGTAAAACCATTAAGTTTATGATTATGTTCAGTCGCTCTAGATGACAGGCTTTTGCATGAAGTTATTGGTATGCATTTGGGTTTTTTTTTTGTTCCTCCCAGAAAAATGTTAACCTGAAGTTTCTAAACACTGCTGTAGCCTTAGGTAGGTTTTGTATTCAGATGCTTTGCTCAAAAAGAGGGATTTAATCCCTGTATAGCAGAAGCATAAGGGGTTGTTCTAAATCTGAATAATTCTACTTGTTTTGAACCTGATTTTCGAACCTCTCCTATTGTTTGAGTAACTGATACGTTGGTTGCATTATTGTAGCTTTTGGATTCCATTTGTAGGGTATGGTTATGTAAATTTTTTTCGAAACAGTGGTACATGGCAGAATATATTTTTATCCCCAGAGGCAGAAGAGAAATCATCTGCATCTAAGTATTTACTATATAGCACTAAATACTATGTAGGACTACAAGAAGAACGTGGCTCTTCTAAGTGATCTGTGGCAACTAAGGCGTTACATAGTCTCGTGTGACGGAATGGAAGTAGTTCAAAAAGTCTTTCAAGGCCTTATAGTAAAAATAAGAATGCTTCACTTGCCGATCCACAGCCTGACACCTGTAATTTTATAATGAATTATTGGCTCTGTTTCGCACATAGTGCGGTGAGGAAAATTAACTATGTAACTTTCAATCCAGACTCATCATTACAAATGAAAATCCAATGTAAAACAATAAAGTAAATGCTGTCTTTCTAACAAACCTGCACAAATTCTGCTGTTACTGTAGAAGAGAGGGAAGGTCATTCAAAGACCTGGCAAAGTTGCTATCTTGTCTAAAGGATGAAGCTGATAGTTCTGGACTGTCAATGAATCACAGCTGTTGAAATTGCTTTTTGCTGTTCCCTATGGAAAAACGTCTGACTGTACAAGCCACCTTCAAGTGGGGGAGAACAATCAGCTACTGACAGAAGAGATGAGAGATGTGGCTGGTGGAGTACACGCAAAGTTTGGGTTTCATGACCCATTTGTTTTCCCAAAGTATAAGGAAAAGGAAAAGCTTCAGTGGGAAATGTTCATTTTTAGATTTTCTTTGTGGATTATTTTTATTTGTGAATAGTTGATTGGCGGAGCATGTCCAGAAATTGTATGTTGTGTTTGTGAATTAACAATTGGTAAAGAGGGGACAAAACAGATACTTACTGCTTTTTTTTTTTATAAATGGCTTTGTAATTGTAAGTATAATAGCTAAACTATGAGCAGAACCTTATTTTTAAGAGAAAAGTTTTTACCTACTATTCAAATTCACAAAGAATGAGAGTATATTCATTGAGATTTAAAACTGTAAAATCTTGAAGTTGTTATGCTTAATACATTGATCCAAGCAATATAATCTCAAATGCTTTCTGATATATTTGTTTGAAATTCTACAGGTAGAGCCATAATTAACAAGGTACTGCTAGATTAAAAAAAAAAAAACAAAAAACAAAAACAAAAAAACCTCTACAGGTCTTGTATCAGTCAAGCTTGTCTTTGAAAACTTAATGGGATACCTGTATGTGAGGGAAATTTGTAAAAAAGACATGACTTAGGGACAGAATATTGTCTTACCTTCATGAATATTTGACTCGGACACGTTTAGGTTGAAATGAGTCCCTGCAAATAGTTTGTCTTGGTAATAGCCAGGCAAAATTCCAATGCAGTAATTACTGTTTAGTTCAAAAGCAGATACATAATTCTCACATTAATAAGTCTGATTTGTAGGTGATGATGGGATCCTCTGTCTCACTCGCAGACTGTCAGGAGACGTGGCTGGCAGAGAACCCAGCTATTGCAAACAAGGCAGAGGTCAAAGCTCTGGAATGAAGCTCTGCTATAATGCTCAGTTCACTTAAACAGTGTGTTCTTTTCCAGAGTATTTGTATTTTATAGTTAGAATATTGTAGATGTGGAAGTTACTCCCCGCCCCACCACCAAGCTTGGTGGCCAGTACGGTGTAGTTGAGCAGACTTGACTCTTTCATGTTAGACCTCCTGGTTTTATTTCAAGCTTCTCTACTTTGAATAGCTATCTCCTCTCTAATGGCGCTGAATACCTACACAGTAGAGGTAGGAAAAGGAGCAGCATTAGTAGTAAAATTCACGTACATGCAGTTTTCGAGTTTTTGGACCAGTTTACCTTCTGCTATCAAAAAGTACTTTCAAGAGGAAGAAGCAGGTAACTCTCTTTTCCTGTAACATGCTGGACTGAAAATGAGGACACTGCATGCAGAATGCTAATAGAGTGTTCCCCAGTCCTGGCACCCCATCAGGAACAAGCTGTACTGAGTAAAACACTGACAGAAAGCAGCAGTTTTCAGCAGCTCTGTGACTTGCTCCGACTTGAATGGCAGTTGAGGGACCTGTTAAAATTTACCCTTATGCTGGAGCTATTTTTGAACCAGGTTTTAGGTTTTGCTTTAAACCATTGCAACGACAGTGATCTTCATATATTATATAAAATCTGCATGTGGATAAAATTATGCGGGAAGACTTTCTATAAAGAAGTGTAATATACACTTAATATGCTTGATTTGCTGTGTCCCTTTATTGCACAGTAGGGTGACACCGCTGAGATAGATATTACATCTTTTGGTATTTATGAGAATTTTATATTTTATTTATATAGGTTCAGTTAGCTACAGGTATGATTCATCTTACTTGAAAAGTCATTTTGGCGAAATTTTTGAAAAAGTCCAATATCAGTATATAAAATCGGCCTCTGCCACAGTTAGAAATTTTTTTCTTATTTTCTAGGGGTTTTTTTATTTATTGCATAAGTGTATTTTGACATCCCTGCTGAACTTGCCTTGAGCATACGTGGACTTGCACCAAAGATTGTCCTAAATAAAAGGAATGTCGATCAGATGAAGATCACTTACATGTTTAATCATTCAGAAGCCTCACCTTGAAGTAGATCTTCACAAACCAAGCAGATTGCTCCGTCGCATTCTGCAGCTTCCTCTGCACCAGAGCAAGGTGACTGTGAAGTCCTTGAAAACTGTGAACTGACCACTTTCATTAATTTCCTTAATTGCTTTTTTCTTGTAGGGAAGGAAAATTCCTCCCTCTGAGGAGGACTTTTCCTTCATTTACAAGATAGATCATAGCTTTATGCACAAGGAGAAACAACTGCTGTGACCCTCACCTGGTTTCTCAGTTCTTTCCCCCTCACATCCCTGCAGTGTTTGTATGTCGTATTTTGTCATGACGTTACTGTGTCTTTTATTCTCTTTTAATTTATAAATGAAAAAAGGCTGTCTTTGTAACATAGTGAGATTTTTAATTACAATTTTATTCCTAAGGACTTAATTGATGTTTACATTTGTACAATTGATGTCGTTCTTAATTTTTGTGTCGTAGAGCATCTAGCACGTGTTCAATACTGAGCACTGGCATTTCATGCCAAAAGCTGTCGTGTAAAACCCTTTTTACTCGTCTTGTATACAGCACCTTTCATTTGAAAGAGTCACCTTTTAATATCTTCGTCAAATGTGTGAACGTTTCTCTCCATGAACAAAATGCTGAACAGTAGAATTTGCAGCGAGAGGTTCCCAGCAGACAGGTGACCATCAGATCTAACTGGAGTACAGTGGTGTAGGAGATTTAGGTTTTACTGCTGTAAGAGTAATTTGACTTAAGTTTATGAAGACTGATACCAGCTAGTAGTTACAAGTGGGAGAGAAGAAAGAAGGGGTAGTAATAGTTGTAGTCTTTGTCACTAGCAATCTGCTTAGAGAGAAGGCAGCGGAAGGGGACATGACGTAGAAGGAAAATCAAATGTCATTGAGGACAGGGGACCATTTATATTGTTACACACTTTGACAGTAGAAAGCCTAGTGGAGTTGGGACTTACCAGTGATGCCGTAGTACTAGGTAGATTCTTCTCACTTTAAAATGTAATCGTACCAGCTTGTTCCTAAACTAGTATTTGGCAAACCTTGAGATGACTTACCCTTGTTTGAAGTCAGAGAGAGAGATTTGTTACTGTCTCTTTCTTGGAAGGCAGGCTATGTTGCAAGCAGCAGAATTCTGCCTAAATTCTCTTTGCTCAAATTATGCACTGGAAGCGAGTGATACTGTGCTTTTTTCTGGGATTTTCTTGCTGCAGCCTTTTCTTTCTGTGCTTCCCTCTTAGCTCTCTTACACGTCCTTTCTTATTTGGTGCACAAAGACTCCATATAGTCTGGTTAGCATAGCTTTTAGTGTTAGATTAGTTTAGTCTTCCTCAAGTTTGACTGCTGAGAAGAGATGCTGCATATCCTTCCTTCAGTGGAATGAGTTGAATGTAATTTAAATGTCCAGTACACTTCTGTAAGCAGTTATCCTTTTTTTTTCCCCCCCTATGTGAGAGGTTTACTAAAAAAGATTGTGTTTACTGACCATCATGTTCCATTTTAATAGTCCAATACTTACTTTTTCATAGTTTATCAAGTAGTGTAGCATCTTGGATCTGTGGATTCATTAACTGTTGGGCTGTTTCATCCTGATGCCAAGTACGTCATTGTGAACGGTAGTCCTGATTTGGGAAATATATACTAGGGAGCAGTGTTTTGAAGGTGAATATGTTGCCTTCTTTTTCTTGCCTGTTTTGGAATACCCTCATTGGTTGAGGCTTTATCTCTTAAAAAAAAAAAAAAAAAAAAAAATCTTTCTTTTCAGGCCTCCGACCTCGGCCTCAGAGCTTTGAACTCTGTTAGATTTGCTGCTGCTGTTAATTTAGGGTGTTTATTTTCTCCTAATCATAATTACTCTGGAAGCGTGATATGCTATTGCTTCACTTTATGTGAAGTAGTCCAGTTCTACTGGACTGAATAAGTTGAGTATTTTAGGAAGCTTTTGTTCCCTTATAGCTCCCTGAACACTGAGTTCATTCAACTGAAAAAGAAGAGTTGTGAGATTGACTCCTGAAAGTTAAGAGCGCTATGTCTTTATTCATCCATTACAGAAGATATGAAAGAACTACTGCAGCGTGAATGTTGAACCCTCATGAAATTCTGCTTTCCTCAGACTTTTGTCTTTTATTGTTCCTAATAAGAGGTGCTGTTCAGGGTGGTGGGTTTTTTTTGCTTTTATGTTTTTTTTTTCTCCTCTCCTCGCAGAGAGAGAGACAGGGAGACTTTTATGCATACATTAGCACCAGAGCTATGTACTGGAACTTGTTTAACTAAAAGATGGACTTCAGGCCCATGTGAGGGCAGAGACTCCAGTGTTACCTGCTAAGAGAGGATATCAGACTTCTGTTTTGAAACAAGATATAGATCATATGCTAGGGCAATCTCTAATGATAATATTACCCTATAACTTTCTTCAGTAAAAGCCAGTACTGAATGTGAAATTAGAAGTACAATGGCACTTCAGGTAGGCAGCAAATAATTACCCAAATTAAAAATTTGACTAGTTTCCATAAATGTTAATGAACTCATTCTCTGGTAGAAGAATGATACTGGACGTCTGCTGCGGTTGGTTTTAACTTTGGGAATGCAGTGTATGTTTTACTGCTGAAGTGTTTACGAGAAAAGGTGCAATATCTCACTCCAGTGCTGGCATGCTAGTTGATTCACAGTTCAGAGGAGGAGCGCTATGCATTGAAATGACATGAGATAAAAGTGCTTATTTTATTTCATAAATTTGGCAAGCTTTTGATAACTTCAAGATAAAAAGAATAGCAGTAATTTCTACCTGGACTTCACCTAAATTCCTATTTCTCTTCAATTTTGAGGTTCTTGTAACTTCTCAATTTAAGCCCCTCGTCATATAGCCTTGCATCATGAGATTACTGTGATAATATCCATAAATATGTAGATATACAAAATACATTGAAAAAATTTTCATAAAATATTCACTCTGCTCTATAGTCTTAAGTCAACACAACCTGCATAAATGCTTTTGAATGTAGATTAGTTTTATAGAATGCTGTGGTGCTTCCTGTGTTGGAAGTGATTATGTAATACCAGAGATTTGCTGTTAGCTCTGGATAATGAATAAATTCTCACATCTGCACATGCTTCCTTCCAGTGCAGCCTTATCTGTGTTTATCAACTCTTATAGATGAGTCAGGATGGACTGAAAGTAACAAAACCAGAATGTATCATCGTTCGCCTTATTCTTCCATAAATCAGTGGATTTAGCATAGTTTCTGAAATAGCAGAGTTTCCACAACTGACTGAAATACCATCGCAAAATTCATTCTGTTGTAGATCCCTGCCCTTATTTTATGTGTGTGCTTGTTCAGAAATGACTTCCAAAGGCTCAGGTGGTTTAGCAGTCATGAAGTTCTGTACAGTAATAAGCTATTATCTGTACAATAGATTTGTCTGTTTACTGTTATATTATGGAGGGGAGTGCATGTTAGCTTTGCAGCTTAGGAAAAGGAACTGAGCTGGTTTTCAGAAGGGAGTTCCTCCGTTGTTCTTCTGTGGCCTTTTTAATCCTAAGGGTTTATTTAAATTAATATTTCTTTTTTTCTAATGTTTTTCTACTGTGTTTTTAATCCTGTGCTCTCAAAGTAGCTTTTCTAATAGAAGAAAAATGTGGATGCAGTCATGTATACAGAAACTTGTACTAGCTCAGACAGTCTGCAGCCTTGAATCAAAGACATGCATTTGTTTAATTTAAAACATGAAATAGTCTGATCAGTTTTAATAGTCTAATTGCATGTTCCATAAAGTACATCGGACAGTTGCAAGTCTAGGCCTAAATCATAAACAGTTCAAAAGGGGAAAATGGACCTGGTCCAAAGACAGTAAACTCTTCCAGGCAAAGATATAAAGACTATTTTACATACAACACGGTGAATTTTTGTGTGATATGTTTTATTTTACTTGAAAATAAGCAGCAGGATAAAAATATGAAAATTGTATTTGATTCAGGTTAAACACATTCCAGTATGGAAAATGTAACTTAAGATCTTTTCCTTTTGCGAACATGTGTTAGTGTGCCGTTGTAATTTTTAATAATTCTTAAAAGAAGTACTAAAACTATTCTTTATTTTTCACACCACTTTTAAAGGATTTTTAATTAGAAAAGCACATCATTTGTATAGCATTATGATTTCAAATACAGATTCAGTAAAGGCAAGAATACTAACCTTTTTCAATTTTCTACAAGACAAACAAATGCTGCAGAATATAATCAAGATTTAAAATTTTATTTATAGAATTAGAATTTTTTGGTATAACAGTATTCCCGTTTCCACCCTTACAATAGATTTGTGTAAATTATAAGCCTGTATTATGGTGATCTAAAAATAAAACCCTCTTCTCTGTTTTCTGATCTCAGATATACTGAAACATATTACACAAAACTATAGAAATCATCATGGGGCTTATACTTAAATATTTATCTAATTCATCTCTTTTTATATTGTGATTGTTTTCAGTGTTTGTCTGCTTACATTTCTTGTCTTGCATGTTCGCTGGCAGTGAAACAGTGCCATCTGTGTTTTTACTGTTTGGATTTCATCTGTGATCAGTGCAAAGCTGAATATTGTCTGCCTTCGTTTACATAATTTAGCACCTTAACTGGGCTCTCAGATATGTTTAGCCGTCGTTGATGCAGTGCCCTTAGCCAGATACTTTGCTCTGGAATGTGTTCGATAATCTTTTCTGACTGTGTATTTTTTCTTTAAATTTTGAAATCATTCTTACTGTCGCTGGTCTTGGTACTGTACGCTGTACAACTGATGTTCAAAAACGTTATCAAAGTGTAGTGTAGATGTACACAAAAACAATAACAAATAAATTGAGCACGGTTCCAATAATCCCAAGCAGCGCTAAAACAGATTCTTCTTTTTCTTCTTTCTCCTCTTGCCTTTTTACGTCTTCCGGTGTTGTGATGGCAGAGGTCCCCATTTTTTCTGAAAATATCTTCACCAGTATTCTGGCAGCTAGCTAGAAGAAAGAAAGCGAATGGTAAATCCGGTCTGACGAACATGCAGCTTTGATCTTTTTCAAAAACAATTCTGTACTTTCCAAAAGATTTCTTATGCTCTGCTTATTGGGTTGCATTCATCTCGGGGAGGGGAGTGTTTGTTTTTTATTTCTTTCAGGCATGGATTACATCTGTGTTAAGTGATTGTTCTGTAGATACAGCTTTGGTACAAGGAGTGAGAAATGATTCTAGGTTGATGCAGCCAATTAATACACTTTATTATAGAAGAAGATATTTAAAGTTAGGCATTATTCAGTTATTTTGTTTCCTTATGAAACACCAAATTGCTGAAAGCAGGTATCTGGGCATTGTCAAATGCTCTGAAACGCCTGGAGAAATTATGTGAATTTTCAGCTGTTAGTTATTTAACTGTAACTTTAACTGTAACAGTATAATAAGAGTTGAAAATATTCATGTCTGCTGGTTTTTAATGTTGAAAATATGCCTCCTTAATGCAGTACAGCAGTCTTTTTTGACCAGTGAGCCATAAGTAGGCAATTGCAGGTGGGATCTTATCCCTTTACTTGTTTAATAAATCAGCTTTTGGACACCTATGCAGCAGTAAACATTGAACAGAAAATGTCTATCTCTTCAAATATAAAGATTTTTTTATTATTGCAGTATGTCAAAGGATAGTAGTACTTTCATAAAAATAATACTTCTGTGCAATATAAGGACTATAAGATAGATATTTACAGATATGCATATGATTTATTTCCATTTTTTGTTGTAGAAGAGAGGTTGACAGGTAGGCTCTAGTACTTAGCTGCTCTTATGGTCTTAATTTACAGTCAAATATCCTCTAGAAACATGTTCCCAGAAAAATTCTGTTCTTTGGTTTACATGCTAATATTGTGTATAATCTGCTATGTTATCCTTATGGTCAGAAATTTCTGATTTTTAAGACAAAATTTAATTGGACTTTTTACTAGTCCAGAAAACCCCAATTTGCAGTCAGATTTTATAGTGAAATAGCGTTTTTCTCTCTTGGCAAACATCTTTAATCATTGAAGGTAAACATATTTCGACTGTGAATATAATTAAAGACCTCAGCTAATAGCATATTTTACTGAAAGGTTTTTTTAAAAAAAATAAAAAGAGAGAGAGAGAGAGAGAGAGAGATGTTTCTTACCCTACATTGCATCAGGAATAAAATGTCATCAGACATGCTTCTTACTCGTCAATTCAGTGGCAAGCCAGGCTGTTATCTTCATGAAGGGGCTGCTCTCCTCATTCATCCAGACCAGATAGGAACACGAAGAATTGCTTGATAAAGAAGTTTTAACGGTGAGACTAATAACGTTACAGAATCTTCCAAACGACCGGCCTCATCTCTCAGTAATCCACTAAAGTCAAGTATAGTCAGAAGACAGAAAAACCTGTTCTGGTAAGGATCCTCACTGTTGACTAATTCTCATCAAAACTGAGGATTTTTTTCTCAGATGATGTGGAACAACAATTTGGTTTTGCCTGAATAAAAATAGAAACTCTTCTTTTTTTTTTTTTTATTCAATTATATTTAGCTATTTATTAAGACTTTAGTTCAAAAAATGAACAGCCTTTGATTTACTCTGTGGCAGCTGTCTGAAGAGGCTTTCTCACGCTGACGGGCTGTAATTCCAAACGCAGTGAACTACGTGCAGTCACACACTGTCATTTTAGTCCAGATTGAAAAAGGATGAAAAGTAGTCTGCTGTATTGGCGTTAGTGTAAACGCTGTCACACACCTGCATTCAGAGGCTCTGAAAATAATTCCAAGGTATTCTTCGGAGCATTGCATAACTTAGCCAGTCAAATCTGAGGAGAGGAATGACAGCAGCTTTAGTTGCACACTGTGGTGAGCTGTGACATTGATTAAACATGCACTTGGCACTTGCTGAATAAAGGAGCTGGGAGCCACCCTTGCAGACACTGAGTTGCATAACAATGTGTGATGGCTCTGCTGTTTCTTTGTCAGGCCAGGCACATTTTAATCCTATACCAACAGTGAAAGTGTGCGGTGTAAAGAGGAGTAGAGTTAACTGTACTTTGGGGTTTTCTGATGAAGCGCTGCATGACAAATAGTGACATTAAGGCATTCAAGCTGAAACAGTGTTTCTGCCTTTTGTCTTTTTATGGTTTGTTTGACAGGCAATTGTTTCTACAGGAAGTAGTACTTGTAAAGCTTTTTCTCTTTTTAGTCACCTCCCAAAGAACGCAGGTTAGCATGTAATTCATGAAAGCACAGATTTACAGAAAAATATTCCTGTTCTGATTTCATAGGAAGCAGTAACTGGAATACTTCCTGGGTAAATTGGAGAGGTATGTTTTGCCTGTTTTGGGGGGGGGGGGGGGGGGGGGGGAGAGGGAGAGTGTTCTGAGGTCTTCTTCCTAGGGCTCTTCAGATAAAATTTTATCCACAGTTTTAATAACCTCTGTAAGTAGTTGTGTTTCAGATCCATTTTTATTCAGTTGCTTTGTTCTATTAAGGGTGGGGATGTGATGTGTGTGTAGCGTAGTTCCTCAGTGTGAAGGCAAATAATTTTTACCTGTGTTGTAGATATTGTTCACTGAAAAATGCATTTTTAAAAATACTTGCAAAATCAAACACTTAATTTCAGAAAGTTTATGCACAGGAAAAAATCATATTTACGTTGCATTCAAGCAGTAGAAATGTAACTGGAAACCTGGATCAATTTCCAGAGCAGGTGGTTTTAGAAAATATGAGGCATTGTTTGAAATGCGATTTTCAATAGTGTTTGTGGGAGTTTTTAAAGAAAGCAGAAGAGGGAAAAACATTGCTTTAAGTACTTTCATTTTCAAATCAATTTTTTTACACGTTAAATATTTCTTCTATGTATTCTTCTAAAGTGTCTAAGTTGCATTTATTTTCTTAATAGATGAACAACATCATTACGTATTTTACATGCATATTATTTTACAGGTAAATACTATGTTTACAGCACAGTAAATTGCACAGTACTTCTACTTTATTTTGCCTTTTATCCTGAAAGTATTGTTGCCTTGGTGAAATTCCTTGGCTTTAGAATAACAATTGGTTTAAATCTCTGGCATATCTCCCTTAAAAGTGTTTTCTAATATATGTGTATGGACTTTCTTTATATTCTTTTATTCTGAAAAGGCTGCTACTACTTCAGTTGTTCTTTGATTGTTTTCTCTTTCTGCATCTTGAATGTATTTCTGTATCAGTTTGGATCCATGTAGAGCTGTAAAGATGGGATGGGGGAGCAAGAGGAAATTTTTTCCACTCATGTAGTCTAATCATTCACATCACTGAGAGTATCCAATAATAATGCAGTCCTCAAACGCTTGTACTACGTTATTTCTCACATGTTAGAAACTGAATTCTTTCCTTTATAGAAGGAGAGAAAAAGTTTAACGTGCATCTTTATTTAAAGATGAATAAGGTTTTTGGATGGTAAGAATCTGTCACTTTGTCAGTTTAACACAATCTGGTAGGAAAGGTTTCAAGGTCAGCAGAAGAATTTCTTGCAATATTGTGAAGTAGAAATGGTGACAGTAAAGTAAATTCATCAGCTCCACCAGCTAATCAAGAGGTATCCAAAAAGAGCAGCAGATGACTCTCTCATCGTGATTATTGCTGTGGTTGAGCTCTCGTAGCAGCTTTGCGTTAGAACAGTTGTAGGGGAACTGAGGAGGCAGTGCCTAACTCGAACCCTGGGAACCAGCACATCTCTCTGGGCTCCCTCTGTGCTCAGTGGAGGGACCAGCGGCTCCTACAGCCCTTGATTCAGATCCAGCAGTTGGTGTGGACCTCAGTTCAATGGCGTTTTCTCCCTTTCCTGTCCTTCTGCTGTATCACTGTGCACGTCTGCAGGGACGTGCGGTGAACTGGTTTGGAAAACAGACCCGGGTGAAATAAACACCTGACACAGGAGCAAGAGAGAAGGGACACCAGCTGCTTAAGCTGTCAGTACTGTCAAAGAGTTGCTGTGTGGAAAAAAAAAAAAACCTGACAGGCTTAACATTTCTTGGTTATAGTGGAAACTTACGGAGTTTAACCTTGTTTGGTAAAAGCTGGTATTTATGAATAACTTCCTTATGGCTACAATACGTCCCCAGTATGACTAAAGTGAGTAATTGAAAATAACTTGATTTATGTATAATACTTGATATTTGGAAAGGTGGAGAAATATTTTATCTTTGCATAAAATAGCATCAGAGTCTGGAATTGCATTTTGTATGAGCCAGTAATTAAAAAAAATATATTCTGGAATGAACAAGGTAGGTGATTATGTATGTTTTGGGTTTGGACATTAGTATACAGAAATGTTCTAAATTTAATTCTGTTACTTCCATCAAGGCAAAGCTTTTAAGCACTTAGTAAGACTTTGGCAACTCATTGACACCTGATTTATGTAGCATCCCAAGGGCACAGTAAATTCTGTTGTTTAGAGGTCATTCTATTTGTTATGGCTGATGTTTGAGCGTTTGTACTGCATAGGAGTAGATCTTAGGCAATACAAATGTTATATTTTAAAAGTATCCATACTTCAAGATGGAGTTACTAGGCTATCTTGTAAAGAATCTGTGGTATAAATTTGAAAAAGTACAATCTTGATCTTTAGATCATTATCCTGCTATATGCTACTGCTTTGGGTACTATGTTACAGCTGTAACATCATATTTACGAAAGTAACAAATACTGTTAAACAAGGTGTACATTTTCTTTTTTTCCACACGCATTTTTGTGGATTAGTATAATTGTGTGTTTTGAGTAAGATACGGCTTGCACCTGCAGATAGTAAGTGCCCTGAAAAAGGTTGCATGAAGTGTGCAAGTTAAAGCAGAACGTAAAGAAACATATGAAGGAAAAAAGTGGAAAGAAAAGCTTAAGAGCTCTCTAGACTTGGAAATCTATTTAGGATAAAATGCTATAATGAAATCCAAAAGATTATTCATACATCATTTATCAATGAAGATCATTTTCCCTTATAATTGTTCTGCATTTTCTGTAAGACGCAGAAAACTACTTGAAATGTAGTAGCAAATGCATCTTGTAAGTATTCTATGAGTTATCTTGTTTTCTTCTTTGATGGCCTCCATGAACCTCCCTTTATGAGATCTGACAGTTTTTCTGTTTAAATTGCAGAATAACAAAGCAAAGCTGTATCTGCTGAGAAATGCAGTAGTAGCATGCACGAATTGAGATGAACTAGCTGGCTTAGCCTGAGTGAGAGGATGTGAATATCCATGCCCCTTCCTCCTTGCACCCCTTCTTTCCTTGTTTTTTACTTCTGAGAGCTAAACAGAGCTACTGTTTTGTTTCTAGGGGCTGTCAGCCTATTTTTTATGGTAGAGAAGGAATGTGATGACCCTCAGTCAACAGTGATGGACACGGTCAATTTGAGCCAGGTTTCAAAGTCTTTATTTATTCCTCTACTGAGAAAAGAGGAAGAATTCAGATCTGTGAAAGAAGGTTCCAAAGCAAAAAGCATCCTTCAGCAGCAGCAGCATAATTACTTTTATGTTTCTTGCCATTCTCACTCATCCCTTTCAAGTGTTTCACCTCAGCATTGAAATTGATGTTTTTAACACTTCAACTTATGGGTCTACATCCTGTAGTAATTTTCCTGCTGATTGAGGAGCTTCAGAGCCTTTTGGCTATTGTCTGTTTTGTCTCATTTTGTAACTTAGTTGCTGATCCAGAATATCCTTGGAAAAATCCAGGATTCTCTCAGAACTAATCTCAGAAATTCCTCTAGTTTGTTCCAGCTTGTCAGTCTTCACTCACGAGAAGTTCACCTGCCTGAGTCTCATACCTGTGCTTTAAAATAGCTCTGTATTCAGAAATCGGTTAGAGCTTTATAAATGCCGCCCAAAATAGTTTGGCACTGGTAGTAATACCAGTTCTTGTGCTACACGCTCTTTTTGGTATCAGCTTCTCTTAGCACCAGTCAAGATTACCACTGCTTTATAACTATGCCATAACTATGGTCAGAATACATTTTATCAAGAAATGTGGCAGGTTTATGACAGTTGAGCAGCGGTTTGGGGGAAAAGCTGAACCAACCTGCCTTTGGAGAGTGTAGCAGTGACATATCCTATTTTGGTTTTAAGAGAACTATTTTAATTGCTGTCCTGATGAACTGGACCCACTCAGGGTTCGATGACAGTGATGCAGATCCCTGAGCTGGAGGTTGCATTTCAGCCCCAACTGTGTTTGACCTGAACATGGTGGAATGGAAAGTTGGAAAAAATACAACGTTTTTTTCTCTCTCTTCTTCAGTCTCCAATCTCACATAGGACAAGGGGCAGTCTTCATTTGCTCTTCTTCACTGGTGTCAAAAAGAATCTCCTGTGTGGGTACTGTACCTTTAAAGAGTGATCAGTAACAAATTATCAAATCAGTATCAAAGTATCAAATTATTGAGCTGTCATAGTTCATAAATTTTCTTGCATTGGGGAATTCTGTTAACTGAATATTGGATTCCTTACCGAGCAAGCAGAGGGAAGCAGAGACGCGTTAATTGATCCAGGAAAGTGGCTCTCAGAGAACAACAGGACTAAAACAAGTTCAGCTTTCTCCAAGGCACTTAAAACATCCTTTGCTTGTGAGAAAGAACAAACGTTGTCCCTGTGAGTTCCCAGATGACTGCTCTTAAAACAAAACACCGCCACCCCCTAACCTAGAAATTGCCAGCATCTCTGTGTTTTACCACATTTGTTCTCTCTGATTTGTCATCTTTTGAAAGGAGTTTTGGAAAGTATGAAACTCTTGCCTCCCATGAAATCTCTAACTTTGTGTTGCAAAAGAGTATGAATATGTGTTTATATATATGTACATTTTCAAATCATTTATGGTATCAGACCGTTTCCTGGCAGATAGTGCTGGTAGAGTAGAATTTTATTATTGGAATTTTTCAAAAATGCCAAAACTGATTATCCTTTTGAGCAGTTAATAAGGTCAAAAACTTATGAATGAAAAATTGTAAATTTGTATTCTAACTGTGCAGTGTTGCAGGAACTCATTATTGTAACTTACATTCTGAAGTATGTATTAAACATCGTGGAATTGAGATCTTTGAGAATTAAAAACTTAGTTATCTAGCACAAAGCATCTTGGATAGATTGATTTGCTTGGTAAATGGGTAATAGATTGCATGTCAGATATAAGCCGTTTGCAGATATTTCTTTTAAAGTTTATTTCAAAGAGCTAATGCAAATATTTTTTTCAATAAATTATTATTTAGCAAAGATTACTGAAAGGTTATAACCTCTGCCTCAATCTTTATCTTTTTGTGTACTGTACCATACACTGTTTTTTAAGTGGCATATAAACGTAAAGCCATTGACAGGAGAGGTCTTCATTGCTTAAAACAACTGGTGGTGGTTTTTGCTGCTGCATGTACAGAGCATACTTCAGACTAAGTGGCAACCTCTGAGTATGCTTCCTGATCACAATGAATGATGTACACACTAGATTTTCCATAAGGAAGGAGATTTTGTGGGGAAGGTAATCAGAAGATTTTCAGCTGAGAAACAGGAGGGATAAAGGCTGTATTTCTGTGGGGCTTCTCACATCTCCTCCTGTTCTTCCTACTGCTGCCCACCCATATCTTCTTTGTCCTGTGTACTTCTGCAGAGTACTTCTCAGAAAAACAATTGCTTGGAATAGAGAACTATTTTATTTTATTTATTTATTTATTTTTTAAGTGTAAGCCTTAAATTACACCCCCACCCCCCGCCAAATGATAGCTAAACCCCTGAAGGGCAGTCCTGAAAGCACAAGTAAACAAGGCTGCTTTCTCATCTGGAGACCACGATAAAGTTCTGGACTTCGTTAATTACAGGATTGTATGACTGCCTTGAAAGCATGAGTATCAGACCGCTTAGGTATCTGCATCTACCTGCCAAGAACCTATAATTTTTCTGCTACCCCATTTTGGATCTGCTTAAGCATGACTCTTGCAGTACTGACTTGAGGTAGTCCTTCCTGACAGACCTTGTTGCCTTACATTTATCTTTGTAATATATTTTATGTAAAAGGCAAGTAAACTGCAGTGTTTACCTTCTTGCAGAAGAACAACTCATCTTCACAGATGAGTTATTTGTTTTAGTAAGCTTTGAGGGGAAGCACAGTTAGATGCTGTTCCCTGGTACAAGGATGTGTAGAAGCTAACAAATCATATGTGAGGTGTACGTTACTGCATTTTTTTTGTTGTTTTTTTGGTTTGTTGGTTAGGATTTTTTTTTTTGAGTTATTCACTTGAGAAATAAAAAGTACAGGCTGTGTAATTTACAGAAAAACATAAAGGTCACTGATGTGATTGGTGAAGGCATACAGCAGTAAAACGTCTGCCACGTTTGGAGTGGAGAGAGCCTATCCCTAAGCTTTTCTGATCCATCTTTTCTCATTGCTGAGATCTGTGTGTGTTTCATCCAGAGGTTCTTTTTTCACTTCATTAACAGAAAGCCAGAATTGGTAGCTATATCCCTGCTTGTAGGAGATGAAGAGTCTGTAGGTGCTAAACTGTTTTTCCCTCTGAAAGTAATTGTTAAAGACATTCTACCGGCCATTTAAAATTTGAGATAGCATATTGCATCTTTCAAATTTTCCAGAGTAAAATTTACTGGGCCTCCCATTTTTATTAATTTTATTTTAGTTAGACTGTACCTCTCAAGTGTCTCCATGTAGACTTGGTAATCAGGGTTGAGAATATCAATGATGGGTATCTGGAATAGACTGCTGTCCAGCACCACACACTGCAAACAAATTCAGACTTTTAAAGGAGAAATTAAGACTTCCTTTTAAAAATACTGTACACCCGGCACTTCCCATATTCATATACAGAAACTTCTCATTCATAGTATTTCCTGTTACATTATTATTCTCTGTAAGAGAGCTCATAGTATTGACTACAAGTCGAAGGAAAAAGATCTCTGGCTGAAGGAGTTCGTCTAGGAAGAGGATTAAGCTGTGGTAGCTTATTTCAACACAAAAGCTCTTGTTTTTTTTTTTAGTAGTATTCATATCCTCTTGTCCTCTCTAGAGGTCAAGTTCAAAGTAATATTGCTATCTAACCCCAAGTTAGAGCATAATCTATTAAAGTGGTGTAAGAACCAGCATGAAGTTTGCGTGGAAGATGCAAGTTCTTTTATTCCACAGATGTGGGGTGTGGAGATGATTCTCCTCATCATATGTGAAGCTCAGTTAAACTGGTTTGTGAATTTATCACCTCATCCCTATTTGCACACACAGGCAGTCCTAATAAGCAGTGAATATAGACCATGACCTTTCTATTAGGCTTCAATTTTCTCTCCAGTTGGCTGCATTTCACCGGTCTACCAAAAGGCTATCGTGGTATTTGAATGATCAAGTATTCTCTAGAAAATCTACTGAAGTAGCAAAGGTTCTGTTATGTGTATGCACAGAGGCTCTCCACCTTGGCCAAGTCAAATAATTGGATATTTAAGGCACAATGAGAGTCAGAAAGTAGTCTCCTTTCTTTCATCTGAGGGCATTATCTTGTAGGTACGGCCACATCTACTGAAAGTTTGCTGTAAGGCACAGTAACTGCATGTAAACTGCATGTAATGAAAGATTCAATAGTAATCTTGGTGTCCTCTGTTGATGGCCTAAACAGTTAGAAGATCTTTTCGAGGTGGCTGCCTGCCCACCCCTCTTCCAAAAATCATGAAATCATTTTCCTCTCCCCCAGTGCTGAGATGATGAAAGCAAGATTGTCTTTCTTGAAAATCCTCAAAAAAGGTCTTGAAGCAGCGATACCTTTCCTTTCATTGTTTGTGAAGTGCCAGCTCTTGAGACTGGACCTCAGTAATCCTGTTTAACTTCACAATTCAGGGATTCAAAAGCAGGTGTATATGTATTTTATATTCTGCTAGCAAGCTTCGAATGTCCTACTCTGAGCTTGTAGTAAATGAATATACCAACAAATACAATTACTGTGTAAATTTAGGAATTGAATCACATCAGGATGCAAACATACTTAACATGGGGTGGTAGGCGAGCTTGGAAGTGATTTTTTTTTTTTCTTTCAAGAAAGGTTTTGTGCACAGAATATTCAAATAAACCTATATAACTTTTCATGTACTGAAAATATTTGTTATTGTCTTGGTTAAGTGGAAGCGTAATTTGACACTTTAACTTACATTTGTTATTAAATTTATTTCATTACATCTACTTGAAGTAGAAAGTATTGGTCATTTTTATTTTATTAAATGCCATAGTAGAGATATATTAATGACTTTTTTTGTTCTCTGATCAAGAAGCAAGAAACTATTTCAGATCCTTTTGTCATACACTCTGAATTCCATTTTTTAAAAGTATTGTTGTATATTTATTGGATAACATAAGGCTATCCTATAGCTTTATATTGACAGTTAATACATGTTTGTTTACGCCTGTTTTCTTGATTTGGATACCAGCATCTTCTGAATATAGCTTCATTCTTCTTCTAATTGCATTTCGTTATATTACGTTGGTTTAAGAGCTGATACGGTATAAAACTAGTGATCACTGGGAGGAGGGATTCTTGAAAGGGGCAGTGGGGTTGGATTGTGTGGCAGTATGAACTTCCTCTGTGTTGTACTCTGTTCACATGGCTTCTACACTGATGCATGCAAAATCATTTAAAAAAATAAACACTGATTCTAGAATGCTGCTTTTTTCAGTAATGCTTCTTGATTTTCTCCCCACCCTATGTTAGATGGCTCTATAGACTCTCAGAAGCATTTATTTATTACCTGATAACCTTTTCAAGATTATTTGGAGCATTATTTAGTGGCAGACAATGATTTCTTTATTGGATTCTATTATCAGGGAATACAGCATACCATGGGACATAGTAATATCCGTGTGATCTACATGCTTTTAGTCCCTCATGCTTCAAAAGCCCAGTTTTTGTCTTTTGTATCTCTTACATCATTTGATTTTCTTTTTCCTGTCTCTTCAAAACACATGAAACTCTGTCCGTTTACTCAACGGTACTAAACTGCCTTAATAAAATACTGCTGCCTGTTTTTCCTGACAGAGATTTTTCTGAGTTCACAGGTGTGTTTGTGACAAGTTTTTCATTAAGTGGTGGTGTTCAGCTTTACTCATAAACAATACCTTTTCCTAAAAATGCCTAGCCACACTAAAATCGAATATTCCTTAAAAATAGATGAGCCACGAATAGTTAAGAACGATGGTCTACTCCCTTGTACCATGTTATTACTGTAACTCAGAATGATTGACTAGCTAACTTGAGCAATGCATTTTTGCCTCTATAATTGAAGTACATGATTTTCCTTTTATATTGCAATTTTGTGGCTAATGTCAATGTCAGCGGAAAATAACAGATGCCTAGGGGACTGGAGCAGGCATAGAGGAGCTGCCCTGGTATGCCTGGTACGTAGTGGGAGATAATGTCTCCACTTTTGTTACTGCTTGATGGCATCTTTTTGCGTGAAATACCCGGTTCCTTTGGAAACCGTGACAATATCCTCCGTCACAGCATTCAGTGGTACGCACTTCTGTAGCTTAACAGTGATGTGCTGTGTAATATACCCATCTGTTCATCCCCAATTGGCACTAGTTCTTCTAATGGTGCGCCTAGTTCTTTTAATGGAAGATACAGTCATCAGTCATATTCTGTTCACTTTCTCTTTACCACTCATAAACTTTATCATATATTCCATTAGTCTCTGAGGCTGCAAAGTCTTCATTTACTTCATTTTTAGATGGTACAAAAGCCATTCCATACGCTCGGTCGTTCTCCTCCCCTTTGGCTTGCACCTTTTCCAGTTCTGCCCTGTCTTTTGAGACAGGGCAAAATGCCCATGGTGT
Organism: Struthio camelus; assembly: GCF_040807025.1. Taxonomy (NCBI): domain Eukaryota; kingdom Metazoa; phylum Chordata; class Aves; order Struthioniformes; family Struthionidae; genus Struthio; species Struthio camelus. Next base: position 102,920,667 of record NC_090944.1, read on the forward strand.
TCGAGTTGAAGCTGTACTAATGTACTTAATGCCACTAAGTATTTTCTGGTTTGTTCTTGTTCACTTTTCTGCCATTTGAGCTAATTTTTTTTTTTGACTGTTAATGAGTCCAGTGCTTATGTCAGAGGAGCAAGATTTTGAGGCTGTAAGCCTGAATAATAATAACCTGGAGCTTGACATTGTACGTGTACAATTAAGATTCACACCTTTCTTGCATTGTTTTACTCTGCCCTGGCCCAGGATTTGAAGTCATGGGGCTATACGAAGGTGTCCAAAATGAGGCTTAGCCTTTCCTTATCCCACAGACAATAATAATCTCTTCCTTCCTTAAGTTTCAGAGGAGGTAGCTCTTCCCTTTCTTACCATTGCCATCTATTCCATGTGGACCATCTTTCTTTCTCTCCAGTTGACTAGATAAGAGACATCTTTTCGTATTTCTTCTGTTTCATCATTCTTCATTATGCAAGGGTCTAATCTTTTCTGATGCCTTTTTATTTTGACATTCAGAACTGTACTGTGAAAATGCTCATGTCATTCTTATAAAGAAAAGTAAGGGAAAAGTCAAGCTAAATATAAAGATTACAAGATGACAATGTTTAGAAAGGTTTGTTTTATTTTTACCCTAAGGCTAATGTTTTCCTAAAGATACCTCATTTTAAAGTATTCTGTAGGCATTTTGTTTTCTGTCAAAACATAGCAGAACATAGGGTGTTAATTAGGCCCTATTATAAGAGCGGCTTGCCCTGGGTCGACTGTGAAACAGAAAATCAAGAAGCAATAGAGCATGACGTATTTGGAACTGACACTGTAGCCTGCAGTGTGGACTGCGTTCCTAGATCATACGTTTGGAAAGTTGCAGTGAAGAAAGGGAGGCTGAGGAATGAAAAAGCAGGAGAAGTATGGCCCCTTGGGAAACGCCCTGTCTAACCCTAATGCTTGGCTCTATCTGTGGAGTAAGACTATGTCTAAGAATGCCTTTCCCTTTATGGTTGTTTCCTTTTAATTGTCTACGCACGACATTCCCTCTCATGCTTGCAGTGGCAGCTCTGTTTGGGAAAACAAAGACAATGGCTATAGTTTAAGAAGGGTTTCCAGTGATGGCTTCTGATGTTGCTGCCATTGCACCATTGTTTCCCCTCCCAAAGGCAGTGTGTCACGTATGTTGTTTGGAAGTACAAAGAAATTGCGCATAGCTAAAAATAGATTGAATAAGCCATGCTTTCATGGGACTCTGAAATGACTGAAATTCTAGGGAAAAAAAGGCCTGAAATGATGCAAGTCTAGCACATGAGAAATGATGTGCAGGAGACAGATTGAGCACATCTAAGTACAGGTTTTCTTATAGTACAAAAACAAGGGGAGTATGCAACTGGTGGTGTGATCTACTTTAAATATCTCTTTGTCTCAAGTGTCTGGTTTGTCTCATTTCCCGTGTAGGTTGTAAGCTGTTTGCGTAGGAATTCCTAGGTTGATCACAGTGCAAACCACTAGGAGAATGCCTTCACTTTACATGCAAGTAAAGCAGGATAAAACTCTTCCTCATTTTCTCACAAAACATTTTTCTCTGTTTCTTTAATTTTCTGTAAAATGTGAAGATTTGGGGAAATAATGGGGTGTGCTAAGTTAAGACAGTTTCCTTTATTTCTAAATAAATGTTCATATCCTTTGTAATATGTTTTAAATATATATACCTTGCCATGGTAATAAGTTTTATATTCTTATTCATACCCAGTTAATTTGAGAACGTTAAATGAATTGCAAAAAAAAATTTACTGCTATTCAGTATTATCTATTTAATGAGCCATTAGGATTGGCTATTCTTCATTCAACTATTGTAGAATATTAAAAGAAAGCAAAAGAATATCAGACTGAGTTGGGACATTACCTTGTTATATATGCAATTTGAGGTGATACCTTGATTCTGTTAAACTATTTGCCCTCATATGCTTTCCCATTATATTAAGACTATGCTTGCGTGTAGATAGTCTGAGGTCTTTTTAAGAAATGAATACATGGAAACATGTTGGTGATAAATAAATATATATGTGGAAAGTGATGGAAATATTTTGAAATCAGACACAGAGCCTTTGAATGTTAATCAGTTATTCCCCAGGAATAACTAGGCTGTGGCTATAAGTTTTCAAAAATGTAATTTAATGTTTTAATATCTCATGACCTGGGTCTAGGCATTTGGCGGGGGAAGCAATTTTCAAAAGATGGAGGCTCAGCAGTTCCTGAAAGAGACTCCTCTTCTCTCCCCCCCCAGATCAGAACTGCCCATTGCTAGGAGACCTAGTTTTATAAAATGCTTCCCCCCCCCCCCCCCCCCCCCCCCCCCCGTAGACTTGTGTCTATGTAAGTTGCAAACGCTGCTGCAGGAGGTTAACTGCATGATATCGATTCCAGTGACGCTTGACCTTTATTCAAAGTGGGAGGAAGGGATAGACCTTACCCCAATGAAACATGAATTTTGTTACTCACCTATCATCCCTGTCTATCTCGGTAAATGGCACTGACCTTAGTGAGATTTCGGCTTTTCGGAAATGCAGCAAAATAAATTTAGACTTGCAGAGTTTTCTTGGTGTGAATTTTGAGCACGCATGCTGCCTATTGTCCAGAAAGGCTGCAGTAAACTTAGTTGTTAAATATCACAGAAGATAAGACAGGTGGTGTTTTTGGACATGCCCATTCTTCCTTCTAGAGCTGTTCTGCTAATTGTTGCAGTTGATTAAACAGCTCTGGTAATGAAGATGCTGGTGTAACATTCCCTGCAATCAGGTGTTTGTCATAGCACCGTGATTCCAACCTTCAAGACCACTGCTGCGCAGTGTTGCCTCGCTGCCCACCACGCGTGGTTGTTGTCCCACTGCTCTCCTGCACTGCTTGCCCTGGCCAGGGAGGTGTCAGTTCACAGCCCTGTCCCAGCCTCCGGCAAGAGCCGGATGCCCTCCCCTCCTGCAGCCTCATGCTCCCATGCAGGAGTGCAGCAGGGTTTTACCTGGTGCTCTGCTGGTCGACTGGTTGACTATTGGTATAACCAAAAGATGAGGCCTTAATGTGTGTCTCCTGAAGGCAAGTTGAGAAATGCTTAGGAAGCTGGTGTGTAAAGCAGGCTGTATCAGGTGTTGTAAAAGCCATGTTCCAGGTACTGGTTTTTTGGCGCTTTTTCTGAGGCGACACTATTGTCACCAGGCAGCTGTTCTGCCAGTCCTGTTTAAGGCAGGCAAGGCAGCAGGACAAAAAAAAAAAAAAAAGAAATAACTACTTTTAGTCTAGTAGTAAAATATTTTAATCTCTACCTCTGCTTTGATGTAAATGGGCAGCATTTTGTAGTAATTTGAAGAACTGCTCAGGAAACAGCAGAAGTTCAGATAAGCTGTCTCTGGCAGCAGTTACATTTGAGAGGCAACAAGGTGGAGCTTCTGAACTGCTTCACGCTCTTCAGGGTTGTACGATTACCCCTGCAATTCCCCACCACTCCAGAACAGAGAGTGTAGAAAGCACTAAAATTAACAGGTGTGAAAGACGGCACAATTTCTGTGTGGAACAGGACTGTCCAGCCGTACTCAGTGTGGGAGTCTGGGAACACCTGGAGGCAGCTGTACGGAACACCCATTTGTGACTGTTTAATAACATTTTTTTGACTCTGGGATAAGAGAGAATCCTGGATAACGTATCCATCTGTCACTCAGTGCAAAGCCAAGAATTTTAATCTCTGTTTTCATTTTCTTAGGAATGCTTTATATTTGGAGTTTAGTGTGCTCATGTGTATGCCCACATAAATCAAATGTTCTTAGTATCATCTTATAAAGCCAAAGTATTCATATAAAAATAACTCTCTGACACAGTAAAGATGTACTAATACTATCCAAATTATGGTTCTTCTGTAGGCAAAAGTGTTTGTTTCTATTTGATGTTTATTTTGGCTTAAAATTGCTTGTATCTTAGCTGTTGTAACATACTTGAATTTAAGGATGACAGTCCAAAGCTTCTGTTACTGCTGTTTGATGGAAATAAGATTCTTTAATTCATTAATTTACAGGTCTGCATTTTATATTTTCCTACAAGTTTCTAGTATGTTAATCTGATTCTTATGAAGGGCTTAATTACAGAATCTAAATATTTTTTTCACAGATCTGTATCATTTATACTTCTATACCTCCCCAAATATGTGCCTAGTGGTTCCCAAATGAAAGACTTGTACCTTGTAAATCCTGACTAAACGTGCTGCAAACACTAAAAGCAGTAAACACAGCCTTGACATGCAGACTGTAGTTCAAACGCAGCTGTACTTTCCAAGCCTGTAGATCAGTCCAGTAAGGTTTCTGTTAGGACATCTGTAGCTGCAGCCGCCCAGACTACGCAGAGGTGGACAGATAAGCAAATGGCGGATCTGGGCTGGGCCAATGTTGCAGTTATTTTACAAAGGAGTATTGTTTAGTCCTAGTGGTTTAAACATAGCATCTTAAAAATTTTGATCGTTATCTAATTTGAAAAGTCTAATTACAAGTAAATATATAGACAAAATGCTCAAGGCTTGTTACCCTATTTCAGAATATAGAAATGTATCTGCATTAAGTATAGATTGCAGTGAGTTTAGCATTCACTTTAATTTAAAAATTGAAGGAGTTCACAAGGAATAGATGAACTACCAATAAAGGTAATAAGAGTAGTTTGCTATTTTGAGTTCTTTACAGAAAGTTTTTCTGATTCTTATATCCTCATATCTAGTCGTATAAGAAAAGATACAAGTTTCTTCCTCTTTTTTTTTTTCTTTTGCTTTGCTTTAGAGTGAATTGTATGGATCATAATCCTTAATAACTATAATGAAAGCCTTGGACAGAAATAATATAAGACACATGATGGTATCAAGGAAGTGAGTTTTAAAAACAATGACAAAGCATTACGGTAAAATAAATCAGTATTTGTTCCCTGAAAGTAGATTGTTTAAATTAAAACAAAGTGAACACATTTCATTTATTTCACATGGGAACAATTGCAAAGCAGTGTAAGTTAGTTGAATCTGCTAAAAATTCTGTCTTTTATTGCTGAACAAATATCCATTTAAGGTTGTCAGTTCAGCCTCCCTCAGAACAATTATTTTGAAATTTAACTATCCATTCAGCGAAGGAGAAAACAAGCAAGTTTTGAAATAATTGGAATGATCTGTTCTGGTCTCGTGAAAGTTTTATCGGTATATTTAAGAAAAGCAAACAAACAAAAAGCTTTCCAGGTGTAAAATGATGTCGCTATGCAAGAGGATATATCTCTCCTTCGTTAATTGCCTTCATAACAAAAAGCCATTGTCTCCGTTTCCACACACCCTTTTTTTGTTGTTGTTTTTTTGTTTTGTAATTCCCAGGAGCCTAGATGCACTAACATTTCACGCATTATCAGATGTATTCTTGTTTCTTTTACAGCTGTTTTACAGAGTGTGAGGATTTTTCCCTGGGCGCTCCTTCACTGGGGAATAGATGTTGAGCATATGGAATGAATACAAAAATATACTTGAAAATGGGTAAATAAAATGACTTGAACAAAATGACAGATAATACGAGGAAGGGCTGAGGGAGCTAGGACTGTTCAGCCTGGAGAAGAGAAGGCTGAGGGGGGATCTGATCAACTATCTGAAGGGAGGGTGTCAAGAGGAGGGGGCCAGGCTCTTCTCAGCAGCGCCCAGTGACAGGACAAGAGGCAACGGGCACAAACTGAAACACAGGCAGTTCCATCTGAACATGAGGAAAAACTTCTTTCCTGTGAGGGTGACAAAGCACTGGCACAGGTAGCCCAGAGAGGTAGTGGAGTCTCCTTCCCTGGAGATGTTCAGAAGCCGTCTGGACACAATCCTGGACGACGTGCTCTAGAGGACCCTGCTTGAGCAGGGGGGTTGGACTGGATCTCCAGAGGTCCCTTCCAACCTCAACCACTCTGTGATTCTGTTCTATGATTCTTAAATGCCAGTGTTTCAGTTCAAAGTGGGATTTGTTTTAAATATATAGAATAATTCAACATAAGATATTTTTGGAGCTGTGATACAGAACTGACAGGCTAATGCTTTGTTTCAGTAAGACTATCTTTGTATTTAACGCAGCAAAATTTTGTCCAGTTATGAGCTTGTGCTGTTGTAAGGGTTTCAAAATATGAATGAGAAGCTGCTGAATAAAGAACTCTTTACAGAGTTAGATCCGCCTTTAAACCTGGATAAACTTATTTATTAAATTTTGGTTGGGTGTTTATGCTGTCCTGTCCTGCTATATTTAGAGCCAAGGGATTGGTAATGGGAGGTGAAAGTTTCTGATGTGCTTTAGCTTGGAGGGTTAGATGTGCTAAATGAAACATTAAAGTGTTCTTCTATGCTTCGTTCTGTCCTAATGCGAGTTGTCAGTTAATATTTTTACTGGAAAGAGCGGAAATTTATTTTATCATAAACTCAGTCATTTGTAAATATTTTGAATTAGAGCAATGGGTTTTTTTGTGCAGTTAGGTTAAAAATAGTATGTCCTAGGGACAGAGGAAACAGCTGTGTGAAAGTATCTGTGTATTGCTGCATTTTCAGGATTTCTATAATGACATAAAGTCTGTTGAAATGACACCCATTACGAACTTGACCTAAGCAAGTGGAAAGGAAAAATAAAGGATGTGGTGATAGAGAATCTATTAGAATCGTATCTGAATTCTTCACACTTCTTTACTAGTCAGGGGAATGGATGATCTATATGTTACCCACAGTAGCTTCTGTCATAAGTACACATCACTCTCAGCCTTGACTGCCTGGTCTGAATTCTTCTGTACTGTTTTGTGAACATGCATATGCAGATAAAAGATGTGTCTTCAGAGCCTTCGTGTGCAGTTTTTCAATGGTATTTAAAATGCTACTAACTTTCTCTATGAAAAGGGGAAAAGCTTAAAAAAAAAAAAAAAAGCCAAACTTCTTAGTAGATAACTACGTTTATTTCTTGACCGTAAGTATTCCTGCGATAATGTAGACCACTTTTCCCAAAGGAGAGGATGGCTATAAATAAAGCAGGTTATATTTTTTTAAGTCTTTGTTTGTTCGTGTTTATGCCATTAGAATCAGCAAATGCAACACTGCTGTACCATATGGTTGACTTTGTTTTTTAGTAAAAGGTTGGAATTTTTCCCCACAGATACTTGTTTGCGATTACTCTTAACATTCAGCTTGAGCCAGGGTAGTGTATTAAGCCACTAGAAACTAATATATAACGTGGTAATCCTACTGTGTACTTGATAGCACTTTATCTTTGATCCTTTTGCATTTTTTTGATAACTTTTGTTTTCCAGGAATCTTACCCAGTGTATTCTGGACAAAGAACTCTCATTCCAGTCCATTAAAACAAATTATGAATTGCTAATGTTAAATACTGCATTTTATAATCAAATGTATTTAATATTTTATATTCATATTAATTTTATTAATTATTGAAATTAACCTTTTTATTAAAAACATCTAGAATGAAACTGGAAGGTTTTTTCATTTTAATAATTTTTGTAAACTATTTTTCTCTTAGTTTTGGATATGGCCCGACACGTTCCCCTCTACCGAGCCCTGCTAGAATTACTCCGTGCTATTGCATCTTGCACATCTATGGTACCATTACTGCTTCCTCTGTCTGGAGAAAATAGCGAAGAAGAAGAAGAACAGTTGGAATCACAAGCTTCTGTTGGGACTTTGCTGGCTAAAATGAAGACCTGTGTAGATACCTATACCAACCGACTGAGGTAATGACTTTTATCAGCCCTTTAACTTTTCTTTGAAATGTATTTTGTACGTACGTATTTTGGATAGAGAAGTGAAAGAAGATTCAGATATTTATCTGAACTGGTACTGCAATGCAGAGTGAGAGTGTACCATGTTTGATCTAGGTCTATGTTTAGTATTCATGTATTCTGTTGTATTATACTACTTACTAGGAATTTTTTATGACACAGGCTGGTAGATTTGAATACTCTCTCACTTCATCAGTAATTGCCCACTGATCAGAAGAGGAGTGCTGCTCAAAAATCTGGGAACTTCAAGTTTTTTCCTTAAATTTCTTTCCTCCTGCAGTGAGTTGTTCTCATTGTTTGCAGGACTGTGCATTTCCTGCTTTCAGTCTGAAGGCAGGAGCATTCCTCTGAAGCTGTTAAACAAGGCAATTCTGTAAGGAATGGGATTGGAGAAGGTCAGGCCAAATAGTTATTAGTTTTTACCAGAAGTATCCCCGACTATCTTCTAATATGCTTCTGTGCTCCTTCACCCATTGAGTAAGGATCTGTTTCGTTAGTGAATCCTCCATAGGAGCCTAACTGGTTAGTGGAGAAACCTTTTGTGTTTTGTCAGGAAGAATAAGATCTAGGAGGCAAAAAAATCGGGAGTTTGTTTATGGTGAGAATCCTAACTGTAAAGAGAGTATTGAAAATTGTTCACTAGCAGTAGGTGTTGATGCTACGTGTGAAATGTATGTTCCTGCACCTGGTGGGCTTTTTTTTTTTTTTTTTTTTTTTGAGTCAGTTTATCTGTTGGCACAAGCTTCAGAGGTGAGCTGAAATTACAAATGATTGCTCTGGAGCCACCTTCACCAGCCTTCAGGGTGTTCCAGTCGCTTCGAAGAGGCTCCACTTGCCATTCTTGTCAAACACTCCTGCTGTCCTACGCTGCAGCGTGCCAGCGAATAGGAAAGTAGCCGAATATCCCTTCTCAGCTGTGATGCCAATCAAGCTGCCTAAGTGTTGCAGTACGATGCAGTATAAGCTTGTTCTGCCCCTTTCAGAGCCACCAGCCAGACTTGCTAAGGAAGCACATACAGACAAATCATGATGGACAATTTCTTGTAGTAACCATTGACTAGTCTCTAGGTAACTCGGATTATAAATGGTTATAAAAGGTAGTAATAAGCACAGATTCTCTTCCAGAAAATTTGTGAGCCCAGGCTAATTGGCAGCTGCTTTTCTTCCTTGATGATTTTGGTAGTGTATTGTTGCAAGGCAGTTTTGCTTTGTCTCGTTAACCCCCTCGACTGGCTGGGCCACAGATGTTGGGCAAAAAATAGAATCTAGACTCGGTGACCACCAGCACCCATGCTGCTAACACATAGTTTTTCTTCTAAGTATTCTCTTGTGACAAAAAAAGCCTGCACGTTCTGGACAAATACAGTGCAGCTTAATGTTATTTTAACAGCCAAAACTACTTACTTCTATCTTCTTGCTGCTGATTTTACCATTTCTGGGTGTTCTAAAGGCCAAATCATCTTCTCAGAGCACTTCTGAGTGATTTCCATAGGTGTTACTTTATGGTTGCTTCTATCATCAGTTCTTGCTCTGCAAAACTATGGCTTGTCATCTTCACAAATGCTGCTATCACTGAGGTCTGAATGTTGACTTCTGTGAAATATTACACTTTGCTGTGGCTCACAGAGCAGGAGACAAGTCTGAAAGGCCTGTTCTTAGTCATTTGACTGATTAAACTGGTGCCACGTGTGGTTGCTGGCTGAAGGGAAGCAGTCACCAGACTCGCACACGCAGCACCTCTGAGAGGTGCTATAGTTGGTACAGATTTCACAGCTTGTTTGCCATCTATTTCCTGAAGTCTTCAACCATTCTGGCTTTCAGAGCAGAGGATTTGAATTTTTTAATGGCTGAATCAACTTTTTTTTTGCCCCGGCTGAAGGGACTTAAGGGAGTTGGAAAGGCAAATGCTGCAAACTCACATTTTCTTTTTTTTTTTTTTTATTAATTTCCTGCCTCCAGCAGTTAATTGGTTTCTTGGTTCTGTTCCATGTTTCCAATTTTAAAGAAGGGTGTGTTAAGAAATAACATCCCTGAAAAATGTATTGCTGTCCCTAAGCCTGTACTGAAACATCGTGAAAGGAAGGTAAGTGTAATTTCATGAAACATCAAAAGAAGGTGTTGTATAGAAGGTTCCTTCTCTCATTATAAACTGGGAATATTTACCAATGAAAAGATTTTTGCGAGCAGGAATCTCTTTGCAGTAGCTGATGAGCTATCCACAACTTCCTGTAATCCTTTTTACCTGAGATTTCTAGTCTTGCATATAAAGCAATAGTATACCCATCATGGGTTTTTTTTTTTTTTTTTTGCTGACTTAATACAAAAGAAACACAACTAGGAAGGACAAATAACAGCTCTTTATTTTGGATGCCCATCAAACTTGACCATCAAAAAATGTCAGCTTGTGCTTTCCTGGCAACATGTTGATCTTAATATATATTGTCTACTTAAAATAGGAAATAACACACGTTTGGCTTCTGTGTAATCTATTTTCAGTATAAATGTATGCATACTATAAAATTCTTCACCACAGTTACTATTTTTTAATTTATCTGGTCATCTGTTAGATAGCTTTAGATTTATTGGACATGGAAACTTGTGTCTCCTCATTTCCCTAAATGAAAGTCTGTTCATATTCTTTGTGAGAATGGCACGTGATCAGTACTACTTGTACTTTATTTAAAAAAAAAAAAAAAAAAAAAAAGTGATATGACTAGTTCTTCAAACTCAGCTTGAGATCAGAAGGCTGAGAAGAGTTCTTTAGGCACAATCAGTGTTATTTAAACAATTGGTGAATTTAATAAATATTTCACAGGTGGTTTAGTTAGATTCTCAGTATAACTTTCTTGTATTATTTTGATATGTCAGCACAAAAAGAAATCTTGTTTTTCATTGTATGGTTTAAGCATAATACAGTTTGTCTTTAAAGCAATATATAGACAGGGATAAAAACACCAACAGCCTGGAGTCATTGGGGTAGAAGGTTTTAGTTCTCAGCATTTTAGTTGAAGGTCGGCCAGCCATATAAGCAAGTGTTGGCATGAATTTCTTAAACGGGACAATCTGCTGTCCTTTTGAGGTCAAATGCAAGGAGAGGATCGCAGGGATGGGATCTGCTTTCAAAGACAAAACTTTTGTTTGAACAGGTCTACTTGCATACCTACTGAGTGTCATCTCCATGGTGGAGCAAATTCTGGATCCAGAATTTAAGGGGAATAGTTTGGTTTTAGATTCCAGTGAGCATTTGATTTCGTTTACTTTCAAATTCTGTAATGTCCTGTTGGAAAATGAGGAAACTTCTAGATAATGGAGAAGACACATTTAGGTATGAGATAATCTCCCATGGTTTTTTGGTAGGCTTCTAAAGGTTCAAAAGCCATCACTAGTTTTAGTGGTCAAGCTTGTGGAAAGAATTGCCACTTGGGCTGAGTTTAAGACATTTGGTTGCTGTGACAGCTGTACCCTCTGCTGTAGAGAACTGGCTTTGCTATATGCTGTGCAGCAAAACAGGCTCATCTGAACTGCCATCTACTATGTGAACTTCATGTCAAATTGTTAAATTTGAAAAATGTGTCAAACTTTTCTGTACAGTCTTAAAATTAGTTTCTTTTCAAAGATAATATAAACCTGGATTCTAAAATAAGCTGATGGCTTATTGGTATAATATGGAGTATAGCAAATGCATGTCTAGAAATTCCTAGCTAGAGAGGCTCTTCCATTCCTCATCACACAGGTAATAACTGCTTCAGGGAGATCTGAACTCTTTGTGCTTCTGTTGCTTGTCATACTGCTACTAAGGGTTAATCCAGCACAGTTCAAAGGTTGTCTGACTGTTGCAGGCTCTATGTACAACACTTGTTATGACCTGGATGCTTTTTTGTTATATGGGGCTGTTAGAATACATTCAAGTATGCCTGAGGCATTTTCCCTGCTAAGCTTTTCTATAGTCTTTAGTGTTGTTTTGCAGAGCTGCTATGTGAAACCGTGCACTCTGCAAACAAAAATTTTCTTTCTAATTGAGTTCCAAAACTTTAAAAAAAAAAAAAAAAAAAAAGAGTATATTATTGGACTCTCAATTTCATGTTCGGAGCTGATGCTTAGTTTCAGAAAGCAGTCCTGTAGTCTGCTGGTTTGGAGTGCTTCAGTTTAGCTGCTTGGAAATGCACTGCTCAAAGCTCCAAGGAGGAGTATATGGAGCCATCTCAGAAGAGGTTACTTGCATTCAGTAGTGTTTTATTTACACAGGCATGTTTCCTTACTTGTTTTCCCTTGCTTTTCAAGAGGATAGTTTAAGAATCTGTGATTTCCTGGAAGGAACATGCTGCCATGCTTGGTATTTGTGGAAGCATACAGGAGGTGAAGGGTCATTAAGGTTGAACGATGCCAAGATTGCGTAGTTATGGCGGTTTTATCCCAACAAAATGAACATTGATATAAAACGGAATTCCTTTACGAGGAAGATCTCTGTAGTATAGAAGGGCTGAATGGTTCATTGGCTTTATTTTGTGAATACTTTGATAAGTGTGTCATTCCGTATCATCAAATTTACCTCTGAAGTACCAGGCACTGGGTGAGTAAGTATCAGTATTGACTTTAAAAATTAAAGTTGCCTTGGGAGGGTGTCATTCATTATTCATTTAGCACAGTGTGAAAAGAAAGCTGTCATCTTCCAGCAGAAGCTAAATTAACGGTTTGAAATTATTAGCATGTACTCTGCTGTCTCTTCTAGCAAATCCATTAGTGAGTGTCATCCCCTTAAATATGAGCTGACGTGATTTTTGTCTGTTTTTTTCTGCAACAGTTGCAAAGCTGTAAGTGGAAATTTCTGACTCTAAATTAATTGTTCAGCCCCTTCCCCATTTTGAAAATTATAAAGTCTAGATTTACAGGTTTATCCTGTATTTAATAACTGATATGCTTTGCTTTACACACAGAATCTTGGAGGAAAGAAAAGTAAAATATAACACAGACATGTATGTGTTTTTTAAAAAGTAGAGAAAGTATACTGCAAAATATTCATAGGTATTACCTATTCTGCCTTACTTTATTACTTCTGAGTATTGATTGGTTTTTGGTTTAAGTTAACTTATGTTCCTCTGGAATATCATTCAAAAAACACGTAACTAGAGCTGAGGAGTTTAATAATACTGTTAGTTTATCCACATACATAAATCTATGCACGGGCCGCTAGAATGCGGAGAAGAGTGAAGGATCTTATCTTTATCACTTGAATTTTGATATTTTATCTGCTCATTCTTAGTTTTCTAGGAGTGCCTGTGTAATTCCCAGCAGCTCCCTCTCTCCAGCTCAGACTCTGCTTGCCCTTCTGAGATGTATGTGGTGTATCTCACACAACTTGAAGAGAGCTTGAGGTCCAAAAAATGGCCACGAGTGACTTTTGTGTCCTTCGTTGACTTTGTCTTAGTGTTCTAAGATTTTTTCTATGCACTAATTATGTGTAAAATCCTTTTATCTTTTTCATAGGGCTTTGAATTACATGCGTCTCACCCCTTTTATAACCGTTGTTGTTTGTTCCTGTTATTACATAAGGTAGATGGGTATGTGGACCAGCTGCAATTGCAGAGAAGCTGTTTTATCATAAGAGATTTTGATCTTTTAGTGTTTCTAATCTAATTATTAAAAAGTCAGTTTTATTTAATAGAAATAATAGTAATGAACCCTATTGTAAGGATATGACTTTAGAAAGTGCTGTTGTGGTCTTCTACTGCTAAAGAAATATAAAATCAAGCACATTACCTCATGTCTGCAGTGAAATTCAGTTCTTTCTCAGGTGTCTAGTGATGACAGAACTGTGTGAAATTTGTAAATTATAATCAGTGGGAAGGTATATGCCATTAGGGAAACTTTGACAGATTTCCCTATCTAGAGGCTATGGAATTATTTGATTTGCCACGTGTTGATTGTAAATAAACTGAGAAACTGTACAGTGCTGTTAAATAATCTCTAAATTGTGACACTAAATATGTAAAGGAGGAGGTCAAGTAGCAGACTTGTTATGAACTGTGCAAGACTTGATCACATTATGTTGGTATTCTCATTTAGACAGTAGAAGATTTAAATCAAGTAAGGATAATAGGCAAAATGAGGGAATTTAAAAATAAAATGCATTATTAACAGGAGTCTTCCAAGTTATATGGTAGTACCTGTTTCTTTCAAAGAGAAGGAAAAAAAATTCTTTACCCTACCCTTCATGAGCATGACTCTTGTGAGGAAAATGAATGTTGATGAGGGCAGGATGTCTGATTCTTGGGTTTTGTGATGCCAACTGCCTTATGCTCCTTAAGAAACTGACTAAAATCATTGATTAGGCAGAACTGAGGTCAGATATGATGCATGAAATATGATACCAGGTTTCTTTTCTACATCAAAGGTAGAACCACTCCTGTAAGTTGTTTCCTAAACCACCTTTGCACACTCTGAGTTCTGGCCTGACTCTGAAGTCAGACAGCCCACTAACCTAAAACTATGACACAAGTTGCAAAAACCTACAGGTTGGAGAGCAGAGCCGTTCTGCCAACCCTTAATGAAGAAGATATATTCTGAGGGGGCTTTCCCATTTGTTTTTTGTCCATTTTCCTGATGATTTTCTGTGGACAAATTAGCTATATTGGCAAGAAAGGGGGCAAAAATAAAATATGTTCTCTTGGTAGTACAAAACTGCTCAAGTGTTAGCTGTTCCAGAAAAGCAGGAGGAATGAGAGGATATATTATTGATCCTGAGAATTTGCATTTATTTTTAAATAGCTGATTCCCTTTTTTACTGCTTCAGCTAAATAAAGTTTCCGTGTCTGCTCATGTAGCTCATGGCTTGTAACTTATATTTGTTAAAGTTCTTAAGCATGTGGTTAATTGTTTTGTCTAGTGGATCCAATACTTTTAATTTTTTGCTTTTAAGACCACATTGGAGGAAAATGCTGGTGTTCTACAGTGTAAAACCAGATGGAAAATGAAAGCCCAAAAAGAAAACTAGCCTGAAAATAAATTTTTAATAATTTCACTTGCAGTACCTTGACCAATCATATTTTCATTGCTTTTCATGTATTCTTCTCTTGCATAAACCTGTAGACATTTCATTTTAGACAAAATTTCCACAAGAGTTTTGTAGCAATTAGTTTAAGGATTTTACATCACTAGCGAGCAGTACTGTACACCATTCTTGGGACCGATGGCTGCTAGCATGTCTGTGAGGTTTAGTGTCCTTAAATATAGATTTAGAAACCCAGTTATTAGGATATTTTAAAAGTATTGGCCTAGATTTCTCCAAGGAAGAAGACACGGATGGTCATTTTAAAGTATACATGGGAGAGACAACTGCTGCTTCTTTGTCTTTGACTGTTTCTCTAACTCTAAAATACATTGTTTGGCCTTGATACTTGCCTCGTAACATAGACTTGAAAACTCAATATTGCTCAGTCAGCAACGGGCAAATACCCTTTTGGACTAAATCTGGAACAGAGAAAATATACCATGCTACATTAATGAATTTTGTTATTAAGGTACTCCAGGGAAATTTTCATTTGATTAGGTACAGTATAAAAACTTTCAGTATTACCACAGTCGCCTCTGCTGAATGCTTTCGGAGCTCATCGTTTATGCATGATTTCAGTCTAATATAAAATACAGAAAGGATGTAGTGTTTGGTAGCTGCTAGAATATATGTTTGGAACACCAAAGCATTAAATTGCTAACTACTGGCAAAAATAGTTTTCTCCTTTGCTGGTATAAGCGGTAGTGGGAAAGAGAAAACCTTGTGCTGCTTGACTCTTTATCTTGTTAGGATCTTAAAATGAAAAAAACGCTATTAAAAACAAAACTTGAAGAAATTTCAGTATAATTATTTTTGGACTGTTAGCTCTACAATCTCTAAATTTTGCAGGATAACAATATAAATTTATCATAGCTCTTAAAACATAAGTAAGTTTTGCCAGTATGCATATTTAGGGTATACTGTTATCAACCATGTTTTCATTTCAATAATTGAAATATATGCTGGTAAAGACCGTGGTATCACAATCAAAATATTTACATTTCCTAACTTAGTAGGCAACTAGCTTATTATAAAACAGCATTCTTTTTATATGCTATATTTTTAAATAATTTCATTATGAAATATTGAGACATTTATTATTGATGTCTTAATTTGCAATAGACTGATTATAAACATATAATATAGAAGCCTTTTGTATTTGTAAGACTTTTAATTGTGCTACATTAAAATATTTATTGAAATAAAAGGGCTTATCTTTTTATAGCCCAGAAGGGAGCTACTGAGCTTGGACCAAGGGAGCTTGGTCTGCCTAGGTTGCTAATTCATAGACATACTACGAATTTTGTCTAGAGATGGAGCTATCTCCTAGTGTTTTATCTTTGCATATTTTAGAGAATTTGTTGTTAATGTGTTGGAGAACAGGAGAGAGTACTACACTACCTATTTATTTGATCTTGCACCAAGATCTGCAGGGATGGATGAAGTGCACATTCATGACATAATTTTTGTTATATTGATTTTTGTAACTTTTCCCCAATAGATTTGTAAAATGTGCAAACAAGCTCAGCATGCAGCGTAACAATTGACAGTACTAAATGGTTTAAACAAGAAATTAGTATATTAGTTTTAGTATTTGTCTTCATATTTTTTCTCTTCATATCTTCTGTTATTCAAACCAAGACTGTATGCTGAATATTGTCACAATTTATTCTTTTATCAAGTAATTAACCTGGAGATACATAGAGACATTGCACTTCAGAAGATTTGTTTTAATCTCGATCTTTAATCTTTGATATCTTTCCCCATTGGCAAACGTGCTAAGTACTGTCTGATTTGTTGAACTATATTCCCCTCATGCTATATCCTGTTTCTTTGCCTTTACCCCCCCCCCCCAAAAAAAAAAAAAACCACAGGTCTAAAAAAGACAAAGCTAAAGCAGGAGTAAAACCAGATACTTCTGATCAAGAACCAGAGGGACTGACACTTTTGGTACCGGATATCCAGAAGACTGCTGAGATAGTTTATGCTGCTACCACCAGTTTGCGCCAAGCAAACCAAGGTAAAATGGGTATGCTTTTATAAACACTATATAACGGTTATTTGTAACATGTTCATTTACAGAAAACTTAAAAGCAAGAAAAAAAGACTTTCTTCCTGTACCCAACCACTGACTACATTTTTAAAGGCGTGTGGAACTTTGTGTTAGTCTTCCTAAAATCTAGATCAAGATAAAGAAAAGTGAGAGTAAGTTAGAGTATATCCCGCAGCCTTCATTGCAATTATGTAGTGTCTTGATTTTTGCCAAGAAAAAAGTAGATGTGTGACCTTTAGTAAGGCTTTGCTGTTAAAATTACACCTTGTGAACTGGATAAACTCTTAAATAACGAATGCTGAACAGAAATATAAATCAGGGACTGAACCTGCAGCTATTAGAAGGACTACCTGGTTGTCTGGTAAGGAAAACTAAGGATTAATTAGCTTAATCAGTGAAGTGGGTTTTATTAAGGAGTGTATAATAAACCACTGATTTTGGAGAGTGCATCAGGAAAGCTTGTGTGAATATCCTTCCACACAGGAGGCATATGTCAGACTTATTTATAAAAAATCTTTAGAAGAAACAATAATTGACTATTCATAGCAACACTAGTCGTGAATTATTTCTGAGCTAATTATATTTTTCTACTTTCAGCTATCCAGATAATGAAATATATAGTAGTGAAAAAAACCGAATTGTTATGAATGATCTGAATTTTCCAAGTTCTCTACAAACAATGTAAATGTAAAATGTCATTTCAAAGTTAAATAATCACCAAGTGTTTGGTGTACTTGTCTAAAAATTACATCACTGATTACAAATAATCATCACATTTTATTGTAACAGAAAAGAAGATGGCTGAATACTCCAAGAAGGCTGCTGTGAAGCCCAAGCCTTTGTCTGTTTTACGATCTCTTGAAGAAAAGTATGTGGCTGTCATGAAAAAACTCCAGTTTGGTAGGTTGAGAAGTGTGAATATTTTATAATTTGGAAAGCAGATACCTAAGAAATAGAAAGTCATTTGGAAAGAACCCCAAATTATTTTAAAAAGTGATTAACTTTTTTACATACTTGACCACTGAAGTTTTTCACGCATGAATTAGCAAGTCTGTATTTTCAGGTTTCCAGTTTGTGTTCACTGAACTAATGTAAAATGTATTAAGCGTGCACTAGGTTAATTCAAGGGACCATTTACACAGTTCCGTGATAGTGTTCATGTTTTCATTCCAGTAAGGATTTGTGAGATTTCTCAGTCCTCAAATTATATTGCAAATGTTAGTAGATTTTCTTGGAGAAAGCTTATATGCAAAATTGTGTAGATGTTTATTAAAAATGTGGCTTTTATTTTTTTTTTAAAAGGAATGGAATTCAGATGAAAATGCATTTTTAAAGTAAAATGAAGCTGTAGTAAACTTCATTCTGCCCTCTCAAAGGGTGCGATAGGTTGCGTTTGGAAAATGTGATTGGAATGAGGGCTTATTTTGACAGTAAAGGAAACGTTCAAAATTTATAAAGAACAAATAGTATATCATCTAGGTACAGCTGTTTAAAAAAAATTCTGTGAATATTTTTGTTGAGTTGCAGCTGTTTAAAAAAAATTCTGTGAATATTTTTGTTGAGTTGCATTGATAGCATTTGCATTTATTTGCTTTTGTGAGTATTTGCAAAGGATTTCCTACACAAATGGAGAGTTTATGGAGAGTATGCCAAGAGGCAGGTAGGAAAGTTTGTAATTGTAACTTTTCACCCAGGAAGCCAAGCTACAGATTTTGCTTAACAATTAAAGAAAATTAGCCTCTAATAATCTTTTATGATCCTTTAATAACATTGTAGCCACCACACAATTACAAAACTATTGGCACTCTGCTTCACACTGATTCCGTTACTAGCGTTATTATGTATTCATAAGTATCATTATATTCCTGGTCTGGAGTAGCTGGTAGCTTTTCAAATCAGAAGCATTATACATTGGACAAGTTACACACTAAAGCTTGTAAATTTGCTGCAGGAATTCATTCAACACAGAACTGTTAATACTTTGTTTTCTGTGATCACTGTTAACTCACAAAATACGTATTTTTTTTAATGAGGCAAACTTTCCTGGTTCCAATACTCAAGATTCTTTATCTAAAACTAATCCGTAACTGCACTTTTTTCCTGATGCAATGGAATTTCCTTCTGTTCTAGATACATTTGAGATGGTTTCTGAAGATGATGATGGAAAATTGGTTTTTAAAGTAAATTACCACTACATGTCTCAGGTGAAAAATGCAAGTGACGCCAACAGTGCTGCCAGAGCCCGACGTCTTGCTCAAGAAGCTGTGACTCTTTCAACATCGCTGCCTCTCTCGTCTTCATCCAGCGTCTTTGTACGTTGTGATGAGGAACGGCTTGACATTATGAAGGTAAAGAAGCAGAATTATTTTTGATTTATCTCTTTGAGCTGGGCATATAAATGTTTTAAAAAAGTGCCTTGAATCTTAAGAAAAATCAGAAGTATTTCATGTATACTTCAATTGTGGTCTCTTAACTTATGAAATGGTGTAAGTAGTTTCTAAGAGTTCTGACTAATTCAGTGCCCATTCTCCCTGTAAGAATCTTCACATGACTTCTGTCCTTCCAATTTACATTTATTTAAGCTTTATATGACTCTTTCTGCTACTTAAGTGTATGTAAAAAGTAATATTTTAGAGTTTGACATTGGTTTCTCAGTAGCCTTACCAGAGGGGGGGGAGGGGGGAAAAAGGCGCTCTCTACCTGTAAAGCACTCTGTTAGCCCAGGAGACTTCACAGGAAAAGGTTCGTTCTTCTTCAGCTAGTCTGAAGGGAAAGCTTTAGCTATGCAAAGCCATTAAGGTCAAAGTGTATCTTTCAGTGCTCCCATTTAATTTAAGTCAATTAAATTTAAGTCAGTTAATTTAATTTAAGTCAATTAAAAGCAGTAGGTATGAAGTACACTGAATGCCTCTAGACTTGAAATTTGATGATAGAATTCTATTAAAAACATGCAGTAGGAGATAGAGTTAGCTCCTTCCGTTTTGCTTTCCTTTTGTAATCTACCTGGAGAAATGGACATTAGCAGAGGGCTTCACTTACCCAGGAGATCAAAGTGAACAAACTGCATGTGGTGATGATGTCTAATGGTATTCTCCGATAAGCAGCATGCAGGAATAAAATGTAATATGTAACTTATCAAAATTGTGATTGTGTGACCAATTTAATTTCTTTTTTTCCTGAACACACACTTTTTTACAATGGTAGGTTCTAATTACTGGTCCAGCAGACACGCCTTATGCAAATGGTTGCTTTGAATTTGATGTATATTTTCCACAAGACTATCCTAATTCCCCTCCACTTGTGAATCTGGAAACAACTGGAGGCCACAGTGTGAGATTTAATCCAAACCTCTACAATGATGGCAAGGTAAGTGAACTTTGTTCTTGCATATAAACGAAAATTTAAATAGAAATATTTATATTTTTTTCTATTACTCTACTTTGTGTTTGATGGCAAGAAAATGAAATTGAAAGAACTGTCCCTCTTCTTTCTTTTCCCTTTTTGTGTCTTAAGTATGATCATTCTGATTTTAAGAAATTAAACAATTTAAGATTGGCCATATTGCTTGGGAACAGAGGCATATATCTAGCCCAGCATCTCCTCTCCACCTATAGAGAAGGTGATTTTTCCACAACGAGGCATATCATTTTATACTCTAGGTTTGTTGGCCCTGAGATTTTCCCCAAATACAGCTGCTCACGTGCATGCTTTGGGGTAGTGGGCAGACTGGGCTTGCTATCTTTAAACTGTGGCCATTAATGGTTACTTAGGGGAAGATAAAGAAAGCTAAGAAAAGGGCAAGTGTCTAGCAGTACTTTTCCCAGCCTCCATGAGTTTTTAATTTTGTATTGGTGTTTAACAGTCCCTGAATGGAAAAAATCCACTAATTTTTCCAATTACTCTTTTGAAATCCTGCACATATTCATCTACAACATTGTACGGTAGTGAGTTCCAGAGCTACACATCGAGTGGAGTAGTAGCTCCTTTTCCTTTTTGTTAAACTTGCTGAAAATTGACTTGAAAATTGGTAACTGTAATATACAGGTATTTATGTGAGGCTGGAGGTATTGTGTGCACCCTGAATTCGGAAGGGCTTATTTATTTTTCCCTTTGCACTCAAGTTACTGGCCACTACTAACATACTGGAGGAAGCTGTTTTGTTAAAATTTGTCATCAAACAGAAGTGAAAATTTACTTCATGGTTTTGAATGGAAATGCTCTCCTTTCTGAATAGTCTTGGCGCTGGTGTATTTTTAAGGCTTTTAGCAACTGCGTTCGACCATCAAAAATGAAGTAATTTTGACCTAGAGAAATGTTATTTTCCACCTTCCTTGCTAAATTAAACAGGCAGAAATCTATTCTGGCTAGCTGAAATATCCACCATGCTTTCCATGGGCAAAGTGTGCTTCATATCAAGTGCAAACTGATGGCATTTGCCAAGTACTTTTTCCCATGTAAAAGTAACTTTTCTTACGGGAAGATACAGAAAGCTATTACTTAACCTTGGTATACTTTACAGAAGAATGTGTAACACTAAAATATGGGCTTCCTATTTTTTAAGTAAAACAAGTAAAGCTTTTTTAAGTAAAGCTTTTGGAAATAATATTAAAAGTTACTACAAAAAAGCTTCCCCTTCCCGTCTTCCCCCTCCACTCCCAAAATATCTCTTTGGTGTGGTGTGGCTAATTCTAATGGCTCCAAAAGCTAACAAAAGATCGCATGCATACCGTGGAGATGCTACGTCTGTTTGTATTAAAAAGAATAAATTCTCTGTAGAGCTATAGAGATGGCTATGTCTATGTCTCCACTGAAGCCTAGATCCACAGAATGGCTTTGGCAACGTTCTCTTAGATAATACCAGTAAAGCACTCACTCTTTCTTTTTTGTATTAAAAAAAAAAAAAAAGTCATAGGCTGACGTTTTTCCCTTATTCCACTAACTTTTTATGGGTTCCTCTTGTTCACTATTTTCAGAAGCTCTAATGCCGCCTTCCAGTATTAGGCTGATGGTTTTTCGTTAACAGTGGCCACAGAATATAATTCAGACTGGAGACTATCCCCTTTCTTCTGTGCCTACCATTAAGTCTTGGTGAATACTCTTCTCCACATCTTTTCTGTTAATTCTGTCTCATTATACTTCCTGTCTTTGATTGTTCTGTTTTGTGGAAAGGTTCAAGTACTCCACTGATTTTACTACAAAAGTCCAAATCAGTCATAAATGTTAAGGATATTTACAATTCATTGATAGACTGTGTGACCAGAAACCACCTGCTGAATGATTTTCTTTAAAACAATGCTAAGCGTTAAAACAGTAAAGAGGAAAGTAAGAAATCAGATAGCATTCATGATTCATTTACTGCTGGAGCCACTGGAATCCATAGTTTTTCCTTAAAGAAGTATAATGTACTGTGTTTTGTTAATTTGTTGGCATGCTGTTCTTCTTTATCCACGTTATTTTTGT
Organism: Struthio camelus; assembly: GCF_040807025.1. Lineage (NCBI taxonomy): Eukaryota > Metazoa > Chordata > Aves > Struthioniformes > Struthionidae > Struthio > Struthio camelus. The sequence continues at coordinate 102,943,016 of NC_090944.1, forward strand.
TTCAAGCTAGACTTTCACAGAAAAGAAATGTCTTTTGAAATGCAGTAGTATTTGCTCTACCCAAGTAGAGCAAATTTATCATAATATTTGTCTGTGGTATTAATAACATCACCTTTCCAGGTATGTTTAAGCATACTTAACACGTGGCATGGAAGGCCAGAAGAGAAGTGGAATCCCCAGACATCAAGTTTTTTGCAGGTGAGCACTTCTTTCTCTTCAATGGATATTATTTAGGAGCAATAAGTGGTTAGTCAGTCCCTAAGGCTTTCTTTGCAGTGCTTTTAAACCAGAATTTTCTTCCTCAAATTAGTATAAAGAAAACAAATACCCCCAAAACATCCTAATGTGACATTTCTGCATTGTCAGTAGTAATAGGTTCGTCTAAAGTTACGCCTATGCAATATTTTGCAAGCAGACTTGAGCTTGGTCCACCTACGTTGCAAGTCAACAAGCAAGGTTTGATCCAGAAGCTATGCTAGTAAGTTATGCTATTTAGAAGACAAAAAACCCACCACATCAGTGTGATTTCAAGGGAGTCCTGAATATGGCAAAGTAAACTTGCATCAGATTCACAAGTAAGAGTAGATGCATCTAAGTACTAGTCCTTCAATGAACAGTGAAAGAGCTATAGGAAAATTCATAACAGTTGGTTGTCATTTAAACATGTTGTTGTAAGGATGAAATTAATATGTTGTGAATGTCCAGCATTGAGTTATTCCTTTTTAAGATAGACTTCTTTCTTCCATGTGTAAACCTCCTCTTATTGTATCAGCAGCCGTGATGGAATGCTATAATCTTTAATGACTTACGTCTAGCCAGTTATATTTAGCAGCTGCAATCAGCATAAATAGAACATTGATGTGGATTTGCCAGAACTCACTCAAATCTCACAGTATACAAAAATGCCAGAGCATAACCTTGTTCATTTTCTTGTATCGGTAAATGATTATCTTCCTGTAAGGCTGAGAAAAGCTGCTTCATGTATATGAAGCTCACCTTACAGTAATTTAAAAAAAAAAAAAAAAAAACAGAAAAGAAACCTAAAATTGAAATCATACCTTTTGACAAATGTTGGGACTTAGTACTGAAGATCAATCTGTTTTACCTTGGAAAATTCTCACAGCAGAATTCCTGAAAATGAAACTAGTTTAACTTTTGTGACTGAATAAGGCATGACACATATGAAAGGAGTTTCAAATATTAAAGGAGTTAATCAAGAGTTACCCTTCACCAATTTATTAAGAACCCCTAGAAGCAATTCCTGTTGATTGCACGTTGTTGACTGCTGTCTGTGTAATGCAGGCTAGAAATCAAGAGAAACACGTGGAACCTGGTTAGAGTGAATTAGACTTGTGTATATTGCTGTAGATGTTTGTTGTTCGAGGCGTCAGAGTACCCAGCTTAAATTTGTAAGGGAAGGTGGGTGCATGGTGCATATTGTGATACTTCAGTGCTTTTGTAAACGTGGAGGTTGATCCCGACTCAGGCTCAGCACAGATGGGAATCTTGACTTGAATGCAAGAAGTTGCTCAATTTTCTTCTTAACACTTTCATAAAAGTATTTTCCTTATACAGGCCAAAATGTCTAAAACTAAACACTGATATACAAACACATATACTTACATTCTGTACAATAAACATGTGTTATAAAGTGATCTAACATTTGTCTAGATTTGAAGGCAGTGTTAAGATGAAATCAGCTCAAAAGAGCTCTCACGCTCTTTCTTACCTGTGCATGCTTTCGCGATCTCTCTCTCTCTCATTGCTGTTATAAAACTTCAAAAGTAGATTTTTCATGACTCTTAAATGTCTTATACAGAATTAGTAGTTTTTAAGTAACTGCGCAGATCATTTTTATGTAGTTATTAGTATATTGCTGTTTACAAAGATAATGAAATGTAACAAAACATGAAGTTATTTAAGATGGCCATCGTGCGTTGCAAGTGATTCTGGTATTCTCTGACAGTTATAGTAAAGCCAATGCTAACAAAGCCATTCTGAACCCTGCAGTGAGGATGAATGTGAGGAACACATTCAAGTACTATGCTCTCTGTTTCACTCAGGTGAAACAGCAGTCTTTTCCTGCAGATCAGACCTGTTATTGGTGATTAAAAAGTTGTTATTCAAAATGCTTTTTTCACGTTCTCTTCCCTCAGTTGTGAACCGTTCCCTAATGTCAAGTTTTACATGTTAGTTTCTCTGAATAAATTGGAGTATTGACTTGCTTGATCCTTAACAATGAGATTCTGATTGCCGGGAAAAAAATCTTTTAAGGAGTACTTCAAGGTTTCCCTGTATAGGTTACTAGAACAAGAGATTCCCACACTGGAAGAGGTTCCCAATTATTATTTATAAGATCTGCTGTTATCAACCTCTTTAAGTTTATGATGGGAATTTTTGTGCCAACTAAGATTCTGTGGGGAAGAGCTGTGCAACTATTGAACAAATTGATCTATTTGCTTGGATGGTGCCGTACTTTCTGCCTTTTTGATGTGTAATGAGCCACTTCAGGTAACTTAAAATCTTGAAATTGTTATGTAGGGTTAATTTTTGGCCATTTGTGTGATTATAGGGACATACTATGTTAGTAAAAAGAAAAAGAGGTGAGGGTTAGCAGGTTGTCCTTTCAACAGCACCTAGTCATTTGATTGACTTGACTTAGCTGTCACGTGCAGCAACACCCTATTTATTACACGAAGAAATCTAGATCTCTCTTAATTTTTTCCTAAGAGGTCAGTGGATTTTTCTTACAAAAGAAAAATTGTGGTGCTATGTCTGTAAGTCAGCTTCATTTAGTATATTTTCTGCACACTTAGATTTTCAGCCTGTTGTATCATCTTTTCAATAATTTTCAGTATAACAAAGGTATTCTGAGTTGTTCATAAAAATGTTTTTAAAGGCTGCTGTGACTCAATGCTCTAATAAAGAAGAGTGGCTTGTGGCTACAGGGAGATAGCAATACAGTTTGTGAAAAACAGCCTTGCTAATAGATTTAAGTTTTGATGCTTTAGTTAATAACTTCTATTAAAAAAAAAAAAAAAAAAGAAAACAGTGTTCGGAGGAGGGGAGCGCTCTAATTTCAGTGTTGCTGGGTAGCATAGTTTTTGTTAGGTCATCTAATTAGCATTTGGAAATGAATGCAAAGCATAGTGCCAATTAAGAGGGCTTTCAGGAGACATAATAGCTTCAGAATGTGTTCAATGCAAATTAACCTCTTTAGTACCTGTGTCACCTAATAAATTATTTTTGCTATAAGTATTTGATTTTAAACTCAGGGTTGCTTTCTTAATAGACCAAGTAACAAATTCTTATTACAAAGCATGTTTCAGAAAAGTAGAAATGTTCTGAAAATTCTGCAAATAATCTGTATACTTAAAATAGTATTAATTGAGATGCTTGAAATGACTCTTGAATTAGGACAGCTCTACAAGTACTTCGCAAAAATTGCGTAGTTCAAAGAAACCAGATTTGTCTTCAGTTCTGACGGTAGTTAATTTAGTGCTTATCCCCATTTCTTATATCTTGGTTTCCCAATCTACAACGAGAGACAATTCTTTACTGATAAATTCTCTCTTTTTAAGACAGGTCTTTGTGCTGTTATAAAAAGGAAGGAGGCCCCTTGGGGAGTGACAGAAATGGCTTTAGAGTTGGGGAAGGAGGGCAGTGATGCTTTACAGTAGCTTAAAGTGTTTGCTGAACTATGAAAATCCAGGTTTGATTTCATAAAGGGATTAGAGTTTTGGGGATAGCTATGCTGAAGTTGGACTTTGTGTCCTGTAGAGAGTCAGTACAGACTGAAGCACTGGCTTTGAGTTGCTCAGAACTGTTTAGTGAAAAAGATGGTCTCCTGCATTTTATGTCAGTCCTCACTTTGGTGCATGGCTTCCTTACATATATCTATTTTAGTAATCAAATCTGGAGATGATACAGGGTGAGCTATATAGCCCAGGTTGTCCTCTAGAGTAGAGTGGTATTTTGTGGCTCTGAAAACTTACTTCATTTGCTGTGAAGACAACTGGATAGCCATGAACACTATGAGCAACACAGAACCTGAATGTAGTTGTTCTTTCTGGTAAAAGAAACACTATACAGGAGCCACGTTCTTCAAAGTGCTCTTTCCAACTAGTATTCCTATTCATCTTGTCTTGAAGAGTGGCTATGTGTGTATGCAGCTCATTCCTGCACTTGCTGGGGGGAGGAAAAAAAAAGGAAGCTGGCACCTCCTGGAACTTATGTAATGTGCGTATTACAAGGTATTTATGGTGATGACAAAGCAGCTTCCACACTATGACAGATGAGAAAGTGAAGTATACTTGTGAGAACTGTAAAGGTACTCTTCCAAAGCCTGCAAGTAAGCTAAGTATGTGAATAAAGCTGAAGAGAGGTAAAGTGTAACTATAGTATCTTCAATTACAGTTAGTGTTAAATTAACCCAGAATTTATCAGGACATGTTAAGTTATGGTAGTTGACTAAACAGTCCTTGCAATTTTCAGCTTTACATCACAGAAATGTATTGAGAAATAAATACATAGATTAAATAAACTTGAAGTTTCAATGGTTTGTTTGGGGTTCTTATGGCATCTCCTGAATTTCTCCTTTCCTTGGAATAATGATTTCATAGCACAGGATAGGTTTTCTTTTCCAGGTCCAAAAAGACTGTGCAGTTTCTCTTTCAGCATAGTAGAATTGCAGCTCTGGACTTCAGGAGAACAGCTTTCAGTTTGGCAGGATCCTATGGTAGACTGCTCGGAATGGCAAAATAGCCCTGGAAAACTGGTTGCTCAGTCTCCGAAAAGTACAAGAATGGTCCGTTCCGGTGTGGAGAAGTCAAGCAAGAGTAGCAGAAAGCCAGCACGGATAAACAAGGAACTCCTGCCCGAGCTCTACTGCAAAAATAAAGTACACGAAAGGTGGAAGAAGGGATGGGCTACCAGGGAGGAATATGAATGTATTGCCCAAACTTGCAGGGGAGAAATGAAGAAACCTAAAGCTTAGCTGGTGTTGAAAGTGGCAAGAGATCTAAGAGGAACAAGAAGGGCTTTTTGTAGGTATGTTGGCAGCTAAAGAAAGGCTAAGGAGAATGTGGTCCTGCTGGTTAATGAGGCAGGGGAACCTAGTGACAAAGGGCATGCAAAAGGCAGAGGTCTTTTAGTCACTCTTTAGTGGTAAGGTTTGCTCTCCCATATCTGTGAGAGACTAGTAGGAAGGTCTGTGAGAATGAGGAATTGCCCACAGTAGAGGAAGAAAGATACGGAGAATTTAGGCTGACTGGACCCCATAAGTCCATGGACGCAAATGTGATGTGTCCAAGGGTCCTGCCGGAGCTAGCCAATGTTATTGCAAAGCCCCTATGATCTTTGAAAGGTCATGATGATCAGGGGACCTTCCTGATGACTGGCAAATGTCACACCCATCTTCAAGGGCAAGAAGGAGGACCTGTGGAGCTGCAGGCTGGCCAGCCTAACCTGAGTCTCTAGGGAAATTATGGAGCAAATCCTCCTGGAAGCTGTTTCCAAATACACGAAGGACAAGGTGACTGAGAACAGCCAAAATGGATTTACTGGGGCAAATAGTGCCTGGCCAACCTGCCTGCCTTCTACAATGAGTTGACTGGCTCTGTGTGCCAAGGGTGAGCACTGGATGTTGCCTATCTTGAATTCAGCAAAGCCTCTGATGCAGTCTCCCATAGTATCCTTGTAGACAGAGAGATGTGGACTTGTGGGATGTGGATTATAAGGTGGGTGGAAAACTGGCTGGACCAATGGCCAGTAGGAGATCTTACTGCTGTCTTCAGTACCTGAGGGTAAAAGGTATAGAGAAGATGGAGCCAGACTCCTTTGGGAGGTGCACAGCAGCAGGAGTACCACCAATGGACACAAGTTGGGACACAGAAAATTTTGATAAGAGTATTAGGAAAAACTTTTTCACTGTGAGGGTCATCAGACACTCTGACAGGTGCCTAAGAGAGGTTGTGGTGTTTCTATCTTGGAGATTAAGTCCACTCTCCCTACAGCGTGAAAAATTTCTGGTTTGGAGATCTAAGCTGTAGTTCCTTCCATAGTGAGGAACTACAGAGTGAAACTTTCCCAGGATTGAACTATTTAATCCAGAGAGAAACTGATATTCTGAACTATAGCTATAAAATTAATGTAGAAAGGCCTAGATATGGGAAACCTTGTTTTCACTAAACTCCTTTTACTTGGATTAATGTTAGTTTGACTTCAGGCAGGCCTTGGCTTAAGCTGCGCAATTGCAGGTAATGTTTGCATAAGGGGGAGCAAGGATTGTAAACCGTTAGATTTGATGGTTAGCAATCTCATATAGCATTCAGGTTTGCAACTTCAAAGTTTTTTTTAGGGTTTCATTTTGAAGATAGTAAGAAAGTGGTTGGAAGAAGTTCCTCACACACTGGGAGAAAAACACTTTGTAGCTCTTAAATGGAAAACAGCTGTAGGACTATATAAATTGCTTGAAAAGAATTAAGCAGTATATGTTTTTTCTGGCTCGAAGACTAAACTATTGTCAGACCACCCAGAATGCTTGGGCAATTAATTTTTCTGATCCAAATAAAACTGGAAAAACAGATTAGAGTTTTTAGTTCATTGGAATTATAATTCAGAATGACAACTGTTTATTAAGGCCAAGAAAGTACAATGCCATAGCTTGGGTGTTTGTTTTTTTTTTTTCATATCTAAAATACAACATTCTAAAAAGCCAGACCTAATTACTTCTGGATCCCTGAAAAGGCCACAGATCACCAAAACTCTTCAGGTATCTGCAGAGTTATACTTCAAGTACTCTACCTTGGTTTAGCAAATATGCATTAATCTTGTGCTGTTTTAGTTTCATAAGTGATCATTTTTTTGCTGAGACCTGATTTGTGAGGCACGCCTACAGCACCACGTCTAATGCAAAACAGCCATGGCTACTTTCAGTCAATTGCATGGTGGGCAAGGGAGACAATGTTGTGATGGTGCACACTACACCACATAACAGCTGCTGGTTACAGTAAGAAATAGAAAAACTTGTTCAATTTTCCTTTTCAATCTAAAGGGGGATTCTGGTTCACATTTCCCACTGCAACAATCGCATGCCCTGTCCAGCGGGATATAGACTAGCCGGGCTAGATCACCCTTCAGAGCTGTAGTTAAGCATTGTACAGCAACACATAAAGAGTATCATGGCGCCAAAAGTAGTAAGGATGTAATTGTGTGAGCTGATGATGAGACTGAGATTAACCTAGATTATTCAACTGATTCTTAGCTCTGAAATGACTTGCTGTGTTTGCATTGTGTCTATGGAGGAAGTAAAAACAGCAGAGAGCAGGGAAAGCTGGAACCTTCTTATGCTGACATCACCACAAAAGAGACTCCAACAGAAAGCCGTTCTTAAGCAAACAGCACGACTGTCTAGTTGTCGGGGCACCGCCCAATGGAAGAGCCAAGGTCTTCAGTTGTCACTGACATGATAGCTATCTGATGTAAACTGTGTGTTCTCCATCTGTACTCAATTTCACAAACTAGGCTCCTAAATTAGAAGGTGGCTCCAAGCTTTTAGTTGCACCTAGATTGGGAGGAGAGTAAGACACAATTGTCCTGATGTTTTTATCAACTGTAGTGGATGTCTTGCACCTCCGTATGCTAGGTGCTGGAAATACCATTCTTAAGACATGTAGCAAATCTTTAATTCCTCAGTGAGGAATTTATGAATTCAAATCACCTTTTTTTGAATTCTTTACAGTTATGGAACTAGGTTTGTGACACTGCATTGTAATGTCTAAAGCCCTTGCTGGATTTGTTCTGAAGTACCTAAGAAGAATCCCTCCTCCATTTAAAAAAAAATACATACATACGTACTGGTGGCTTTCTGCCTGTATAGCAACGTGGTTTTTACACGTAACAACTGATAACGTACAAAAGTTGACCGAGCCAAACATTCTAACACTGGAAAAATGAGAATGCACGCCATCAAATCATAAAGATGCAATACATGTACATCTGGATTTCTAAATACATATATCTATATAATTCCTCGTTTTGTATTAGGATTATATTAGGATTACTAGGACATGCAGTTAAATGCCTTGTATGTATTGAAGTGTCTATTCCCACATATGCTTTATATTAAAATTGAGAGGGGAAAATTGTCACTTATTACTATATCAACAAAGGATCATACAGTAATGAAACTTTTTTCCTAACTCAAGAAAAATACTGAATTGTCGTTTTAATACCACATAACACACTGAGTTATACGTAAAATCTGAAGCTAAACAACTTAAACGTTCCTAAAGTAGTTGAATGCATTTGAAAGAAAAATGGAAAAGCTTATATCCTGAGATTAATTCCAGTAGCTCACAGACTGAGCAACTTCTCATTTCACCTCCCTCCTTTCTTCTTCATCTAATTCAGAAATAGAAGAGTTACTAAGTTTACCCACAGGAAGTTTGAGAATTGTTGACCGAGAACTTGGCAAACATATTCTCTTTCATGAAAGAGAGCAATCAGACTTCTGTTCCTTCAAGTATTTTCTTTTACTTATATTTGTATTTTTAACCTATCATTCATTTTTGTAAATTTTCTGTTTGAATTAAATTTACAGTTGTACGACTTATGTATGTTTTTAACATGTAGTAATGGTTTCAGGGTGAAAGAACGAGCATTCCCTACTTGAAACTAGCCTCTCAAGTATTATGTTAGAAATTACAATATTACAAATTACAGCACTTTGTTGTAGAAATGTTTTGGCATATAATGCAAGCAAAATTATGTATATTTGTGAAAACAAGCAAGTAGCACTGTTAATGTCATTTTCTTCTTTTAACAGGTGTTAGTGTCTGTCCAATCGCTGATATTAGTAGCGGAACCATATTTTAATGAACCAGGTTATGAACGATCAAGAGGTACTCCGAGTGGTACCCAGAGCTCCAGAGAATATGATGGAAATATACGGCAGGCAACAGTCAAGTGGGCAATGCTTGAACAAATCAGAAACCCGTCACCGTGTTTTAAGGAGGTATGTTCTGTGAAACTAAGCAAATATCTTGTTTATGCTGGAGTAGGCAGGAGAACTGATCTTAAGAAGAAAAAAAATAAAAGAGGCTTCATAATATGTTCCTTTTCCAGTTGCATTTTAACACAAACCCTGGAGAATCTTTATTAGGTTGTGTGTTGAGAATAATTTAAATATTTGGAAACACTGAACTGTGCATGAGATGTCTCTTCTATCCTCTTATGTATTCCCTGAGGCAACTGACTCTTGAGATTTAAGTGAATAAGATGCATATGACTTCATAGTTCCTTTAGTAGGAAAGGGGAACTTACGCAATTGGGACCGACCCATTAGGACACTTGGTGCACAGTTGGACAAAATATGGTTCATATACTTGGCAAGCTCTTAATGCCAGGTGGTGGCACGTACGTTCCATGTGAAAAGTATTGATCAGCCCTACAAACGGGCACTTAGCGTTTGTTAATTGGCTAACAATAAAGTACATCTCTCAGAAACATGAATTTGAAGCAAGTCCTAGGAAACACTGCCACTTCTAAATTGAGGGGTAGAACCTCTCTCTTAGCTTCCAATTGTTTGTATATTAAATTGTTGCAAAAATGTAGGTAGTTTTAGGATCACTCACATTGGTGGGTCTAGTGTGCGAGTGAGAGGATAGACTCCCGTCCCTTCCTCACTGTCCATAAAAACATCCTTTGGAATGCAAAAAGCTTTTCCCATTAAAATTACTGAGTGGCCTAATGGAAGGAGAAATCATCCTACACGTAACCTGCATGACAGAGGAGCTAGGTATCTATATCCATGTGCAGGTGGAAGAGGATGTACTGTATACTCTGGTGTTTTGACTTAAGAAATCCATTGTTGTTCTTCTAAAATAACTCTGAAATGCTTTACTCAGTCAGTCAAAGATCTTGATATAGATAGGATCATGACACTCAGTCAAATAATCTCTGCTAACAGATTCTTTTTTCTAGCTAAATGTAACAATTTCACTCTTGCTAAGAGAGTTCTCAGATTAAAACTATTTTTAATCAAATGAAGATATTGGAAGATGGCAAGCTCCCTGACTGTAATGCTCAGTCTTTCTCTTCAGATATACAGAAATGAAGGCTATGCAATATTACAGTACCTGGTAAATAAATGAATTCCAGTTCACTGGTTTTGCCCTTTCCTTCCAAAGCATCTCAGCACTTTTACGTGCTTACTCTGCAGCTTGGCTTTTTTACTATTTCTGTAAAGGAGACACCTTGTAAGCGGACATCTTTCCTCTCTTTAGGAGAGTAAAGTAATAAGGTATATCCAGAGGGTTTTGCTTCAATGGAAGAACAGTCATTCCCTGAAAACAGATGACTTGTGTGTAGCGCATTGTTGCCGGAAGGCAGATGTTGGAAACGATTAATATTGCTACCTACAAGAAATATTTGTAACTAGGACTGAGTTAAGTTAAACCACACACCAAAAATAAATAAATAAAAACAATATTCACCAAATTTCACATTTCTACCCACTTCCACTAAAATACTATAGCTCATCTCTGGACTAATATTGATTCTCTATCTTTATAAATACAATACTAATTTCATGCACAAAAATACAGTGCACAGTTTTTTCTTTACCATAAAGGATATTTCTTTGGTCCCTCCAGTCATCTTTATCAGACACACAGCATTACTTACACTTGAAAAATTTTACTGCTGAAATCAGTAATGTAATTAAGGCTGTTAGCACACTCAATAACTAGGTGAATCTGTACTATTCAAGATGTTATACTACTTCAGTGTTTGCTTCTAAAAATTCATGAATAGTTACATTTTTCTCTCATGTAATAGCTGTATTTTAGAAGAATACTAGATTGAGGCTGTGTTGCCATCAAAGCGTAAATTATCTGAGCACTTCTCTGAGAAACTAGCTTGTTGCTAAGATCTCTAGGTTTCTCGTGGAGGTTAGGAACCTGAACAGTTGGATGATCCTTCCATGATACGAAAGCAAAGGCACCCTGGAAACTTGGGTCTAAAAAAGAATTGACATCCTCCTTCTTATAACATCTTTTTTCTTCACGAGTTTGAGCTGTCTTCCCTTCAGAGGGACTGGGTCTTAAATGACAAGTAGACTGAGGAGGTCTTACTGCTAGTCAGTTGTCTTTGAGAGGTCTCCTAAGCTCCATTATGAGTACAAGGAATGCATCCAAAATTGAATTCTATTATGCTTTCAATATGCAGTTTTTCTTTAGGCAGATAGTTAAAGTCTCTAACCGCTCGAGAGAGAGATGATTTTGTCAATGATATTGCAATATCGCCAAGAACTGTCTGTGCTCAATAAGATGTCCTTAATTTTATTGTTTTTTTCACCAGGCAGAGTTTTAGACATCTGTTCAAGACAAAGCCAACACTAAGCAGAGTTTCACAACTTTTGTGTGAGGGTGTTGTTTTTTTTTTTTTTTTTTTTTAACTCAACTCTGTACAGAAATACCAAAACTAGCATATGATTAAATAGTGGTTCCCACTGAAACGAGGGGAAGCTCAAATGCTATATTGTCTGAAACTTCTAGTGTCTGCGACTGTATTGCCTCTGCACAGGGAATGTAACTGTGGCTGTACCCCTTGCACACCAGCAAGGGGTACAGCCCCTTTTCTCTCTCTCTGCAGAAGCATGTTATGTTTCTGTGCTCATACTGTTGACAGTTTCTGCTTATTCATTTTTTTGTTCAGGCAGCAAATTGTTAGTGACAGAAGAAGACCTAGTGCTTATACTTCCTACCTTTGCTTCTTTAATAAAATAGGGCTGTGAAACACAATGAAATTCTTAATGTTGTACCTATGTAACCCTGCCCCTATGTGAACAGAAGTGTGCATACATAGTAGGATCACAGTAAGATGATCCTGCGTAGTAAAATCATCTTTTAACTGGAATTTGTCTAACTAACCCTCTGCTTTACTGTTTCTTTTGCCTGGTGTGATACTGTATTTCTGGCACTCATTTACCCTTCACATAGATAATACAAGTGAATGCTGAAGTGTCAAGACTCACAAAATCATAGATTCACACAGATTGGAAGGGACTTGGGAGGTCGACTAGGCCAACATCCTGCTCTGAGCAGGGTCAGCACTGAATTCAGACCATGTTACTCAGGGCTTTTCCACTTAGGTCTTGGAAACCTCCAAGGACAGAAGCTCCACAGTTATTTTTTGTGCAGCCTGTTCCAATGCTGAGTTGTCCTCACAGTGATTTTTTTCGCTTATATTCAATTGGACTTATATGACTAGGTTAAAACATGCAGATTTTGTATTAAGTATATGTTTCTTAAAAAAACAGTGAATGTGCTGCTCTTTCATTCTGAATATTTTCATATAGGTTATCCACAAACATTTTTACTTGAAAAGAGTGGAGATCATGGCTCAGTGTGAGGAGTGGATAGCAGACATTCAGCAGTACAGCAGTGACAAACGGGTAGGAAGGACTATGTCCCATCATGCCGCAGCTCTTAAGGTGAGACTTGCTTTTATACTTTTACATTCTATAATGTAATCCAACGATGAAAAATAAAATTATACAGAAATTGCTCAGTGACTGAATTTTGTAATAATAAAACCGAGCAACTTTAACACATCTAAACAAATGAAGAATGCACAACTGTCAAGCGATCAAGTGTATGTGAAGGCCGCTTTCTCAGTATCTTTTTTTCTACAAGTAAGATTTTCAAGTAAGTAGTTCCTTCCCTGCCTATTTTTTCCAAAATATTTGAGTTTATTTTTTTCCCTCCAAGAGTTGGATTTTTTTCTTGATAAAAGTGTACTACACCCTACCTTCATTACAATTAGCTTCATTTTCTGACATGGAATTGAGCTCTATTTCAATGGAGAAGTTGTTAGGAAACTGTGGCCCATTACAATTAGCTTTACTCTGTTCTAAAAACTTCTACTAACACAGATGCAACAGTTGTAATGCTTTCTTCCCTCCTAGGCCAAGTACTTTCGTTTGTCTATTTTGTGTCCAGACAGACAACAGACCTCTGTTACCTATTTTTCATGTAATTACAAGTGGTATTTTAAGTCTCCTTTTTTCTGTTGCTGGATTTACATTCATTCAAAGTGACTAGATTTCAAAATGGACTATTAGTTACAATGATCCGTATATAAATCTCCAAACATCTCTCTGTAACAGATCTCATCAAGACTGTGCACCCTTATTAAATTTAAGTTCTGCCTGACCTACCTTGTCCAAGCCAGCTTCTGCTGTGATCGCAGAACACCGATGTGACTCACCTGCAAGACAATATAGCATAACATTTATATCGATACACTTGTTTGCTGCAGTTCTGTTTACTACCTTTCATTTATCCCCATTAGCATCTGCTAATTACTCCATCGCTAAAAAACAAAGGACCAATCCTAAAATACAAAGGACTATGGGAGAAGCTTATCCAGTCATTGAAATGGTCTACTTAAACCTTTTTTTTACTTAACTCCTATTTTTTGGTTTATTTTGTCCAGTATTGTGAAAAGTAATGCTTTAACTATGGTCTTCAACAATGACTTCTTTTTGCATATTCAGCGTCATACAGCTCAGCTGCGGGAAGAGCTCCTAAAACTTCCCTGTCCTGAAGGGCTGGATCCAGATACTGATGACTCCACAGAAAAATGCAGTGCCACAACAAGCTCAGAAGAGACTATGTTGCACGATCAGGTTAAACCCAGCAGCAGTAAAGATATCCCCAGTGATTTCAAGTTATGAGCTGCATTGACATGGACTTTCTAGACTCAAAGGCTTTGAAGCACAAGCCAAATATGTCAATATTTGTATGTAAGAAGCTAATTATGTAATAGGTAATGAAATTGAAACTATACTATGCCCTTAAGGATATACAGTTTAATTCAAAATGATCTTTTATTTACCTGTACAAGAGTGTAAACTTTTTTGTGCTTTTATTTTTCAATTGTGAGAACCACTGATTGGTATGTTTAAAAAGTTATGTATACAAGAAATGGATAAATCACTGATATATAAGGGAAACTACCTTAGGAAAGAATGTTTACTGAATGTTTATTATTTTTTTTTACTTGTAGAGTGAGGGCAGTTGTAACAAAGAATATATATTGGTCATTCTTACAGCTCCTATTTAAAGTCAGAAAATTTTCACTGAATTTGATAGATTTTACGTTTGGCCATATATTCATGCTCATATTTGATTCTAAAGAAAACCTCCTGTATACTTCAATAAAAGTTAAATGGACATGATCCCTCTTTTATGATTTATTGGTACATTTTTTAAATAAACTGCCATAAAATACATTATAGCTGAAGACTTGCACTTGTATGACTGAATTCATTACAGTCAACGTATTTAATTTTATGCTTAGTAATTCTAAAATGCAGATGAAATAAATGCACATGGTTTTACCTCATGCCAAAATTTGGACTTCTGAATTCATCTTTTGTTTAGCTATTTTATGCAAACTAACAGTATTCCAAATTTTTTTTTTTAAGGGCTATTCTGGAACAAAGTCTTTTTTCTATTGAAATGTCTAATTTTTACGTGATCAGCTGTACTTAAGTAGTGACAGGGGCTAATGATGTGCCATGCAGGACTCTCATGTTCTGTAGTTCCTACTGTATGGATTTATTTCTGTTTTTATACGTGCAGCCACAGATACATACCTAAAAAGGGTAAGAGGTTGGGTGGACTTAATAATCAAGTCTCGCTTTTAACACAACATGCATTACTATCACTGTTCTTAATTTTAAGTAGTCCTTGAAGGACTAAAGTTAATACTGGTATTACCTCAGACTAATGATCTATTGTATTATTAATACTATAAATCAGGCAAAAAAAATATTTTTGTTTTCTATTTGTTCTTTGTTTATAAGTATCACGCTGGAATTTTTTCACTTTTTGTTTTATAATGTATTATTTCTAATCATTAAAAATGGCACCAACTGAGGTTGTGTTCTTATGCTGGTGGTTAGCAGACTTTGATAGTTCTCACCAAAGTAAAATTTTTCTGTTGCTATTTTGATATGTTGTGTTAATCCAAGCCTGTCCTGATTGTACGTACCTCTCCAAATATCAACTTAGGCACTTGTGTTACTCCGTGGAATCCTTAAACAAAAAGCCAAACCAGACACCCTGTGTCAGAGTTGCACTGGTAAGCATCCAAAAGGGAAAGTTCATGCCACAGAGCGAAAGCATCAGAACTTTATCTGTGTTAAAACTGAACTTAAGTAAGTTTTCTAGATAGATACTTACTTACCTTCCCTTACTGTACAAATGGACTGTAATATTCCTCTAAAAGCTCCAAAAGTAAAGTAAGTTACTCACTGACTTAAAGTTATAGATAATTTAGTGGTTTCCATTAAAAGTCTTCATTTACAGATGCATTAAAAATGTCACTACAGTGCTTAAATTGCCTACCTAGAAGGAGCATAGTCTTTTTATAAAATTCTGGCATTGTACCAAAAGCAAACCTCTCAGACCACTTCATACTTGAAGACAAAATTTTGTCACCATTAAAAACCCCACTAAAATAAAGTGCTTAACTTGCATTTATTAAGCATTAAGAGCATGGACAACGTGATTGTCACTAGCCTTGATGCCATAAATATGCATTAATGTGAAGTCACTGCTGTTGAATTAAGCAGATGTAAACAGCTGCCTGGGATATTAGAGTCTAATTTGTATCCACACACCAGTTATTTTGTGCTCTAACCTGAGCTACAGCTATATTGTACCAAACTAATGCAGTGATGCGATGCTTAATAGCTTGCAGCAATGTCACCATTTAGTGAGTAAATTGTAAACCTGGCAACAGATAGAAAATGTACATTTTCACAGCTTTGGAGGTATAACGTACAGGGTAGCTGTGTTAATACACAGTGAAAATCACAGCAAATTCTATGAGGTAATGTGGACAATTTTTTTTTTTTTAAATAGTTCCCCTCAATTTTACTATTTCATCAAATTTAATAGAAGACTGTATACATAGAGCACACAGTTTCCTTCTATCACACTGAAGTCCTCACTTTTGTAACTATTATGCTGGTTTAAAAAAAAAAAATGCTTTAAAAAAATCAATAGAAGTTATTTCTGAAAGTATAAATGGCAGCAAACTGCTAACTAGGTCTTTTAGACAATTTCTGCTCATAATTTTTGGTACTGTTTTTGGCCCAGGATTCACCACTGGCACACTACCATGTGATGCAGTGTCCAAAGTTGACCAGCCAACTTTGTCAAAGGGAGAAGTTTGTATCATGCAGTGGCAGTATAACAGGTTTTCCTGAAGCTTCTTATCACAGAACCACAGATGACAATGCCAGCCTTTCTCTCATAGTGCTGGCTGAACTATCTACCAAACAGGGAACAGCTCAGCAATCAGACTACTGGCATTACAACAATCTCTGTGCATTTTAAAAAAAAAAAAGTCCTATTTTGCAGTTGTTGGCACAATACTTTTCATCTACCTCTGAAAGACCTTTTTTTTTTTTTCCTTCTGGATTTCCTTTGGATAAAAGATGCGCACAATTAAATAGGTTAGTGCTTCTCTGTAATTCTTCTACTGCTATACAAGAACTATAACAATAATTCACAAAACCAAAGACAGTTTCAAACAACAAAGCCCCACATACAACTTAGATTTAAGTTGCACTCCAAAAATTAAATGTTAGATATTTAGCTACTCACTCACAGAATAAAATACATGTAAATATAGATTGGCTGGGTCCACAGGAGTCTTTTAGGGGTGGTTGGGGTTTTATTGTCTTGTTTGTTTGTTTTTTTAATATATCTTTGCCATCATAAATTTAACCATAGATAGATACTTTTACTAGCCTCTTAAGAAAAATTCCTTGGAGAAGGTTAAAAAAAAAAAAAAAAACATGTCAACACAGGTAGGGCCTTAAGGACTGCTGACAGCTGTAGGGACATTTAGGGCAAGCCAGTCATCAGTAGTGGAGTTGAATAGTGAGCTGTTAAAGCAGTATTAGAGCTTGAATCCTTTTACACTTAAAGCTGCCCCACAATATCAGAAATAAACATATTACAGTATTTACTGTGGCTTTTAGCCAATTTAACCTCTCCTTGGTGTATATCAAATAGAGTATTCAGTTTCTGGCAGGATCCAAAATAAATTAAGAAACCACCAGAAAACAAAGTAGTTTTTTTCTCTGCAACTCTAATCCTGTACATAGGATGTTTATTAAGGAAGCTTTTCTGCTCCAAAGTGTTTCTGGTGTTGCATAAGCAAATAGTATCTTCTACATCCTGAAGCAAACAACTTGATTGATTAACCATATTGTTAATTTACCTTGTTTATTCATAAATATCTACAAACACAAATCCAGCTAACCTACATTTAAGCCAGGACTATACTATGTTACCACGTTCCCTGTTAAGGAGAGGTTTTGGGGGAGCTTAGCTTTTTATTTGGATTTTTCTAAGGCATGTCTCTATTTTTTCCCCTTCATATTAACTTTGTATCTATCTGTGTTTCAGAAGTTTTCTTTCCTTGTCTCCCCAAAAGCCAGTTGCCGTCACCTGACCTCATCTCACTGGACAGTCAACTCTCTAGTTTGAAAACAGAAATTAGCTGTATTTTTCAACTGATCTGAGGCACAGATTTCCATTTGTGAGGAACAAGCATAAGGGAGAGAAGCCATTTCAGATATATGTTCTCAATTTATCATTTTTTTTTTTAACTAAATGTGTGTGTTTGTATAAAGAAAGACAGACATACATATCAGATGGCTATTTGTCTTTGAAAAATAGCGTGCTGAGATTTATTTTCCCTCTTTTCCATAAATGGTGATTACATTAGGTGGAATATGCAGATGTTTTATCAAAACACAAGCTTTCTGAACTACAGTTAGCTGAAGGTGGGTAAAAGTAAGTTCTAGCTTTATTAAAACAAATCACTAGTAAAAACATTTCATTCTCTAGAGATTTTGTTGTTGCCATTATCTTACTCTGCCAGAGCAGTGGTGCGCAAAATGCAATATCCACCCAATGAATCATCCTACTGAAGCTCTTAGAAAAAAAAAAACCACTCAGTACTGCCTCTATTTTTAATAAAGGCTCAAAGCAAACATCCCAATACACAATGCTCCATCTTGATTGTGAGCCCTCTCTGTACTGTGACCTGTCATTTCTGCAGGCTGCAATCTGTTCTTTTCTGTTTCTTACAGCAAAAGCAACTTTTTGCCTTTACATTAATTTTGCGTACAATATCTGCATCATCTAATAAAACGGTCTCGTCCTCAAATGTCCAGAAAGATGGTATAAATGCCACAGCTAGGAACATTTCTTTAATTCATATTGCAAACTTTTGTGTTGCAGATTGCCTCTTTCATTTCTTTGGTTTATTTTGTCCAGTATAACCAGAGTCCTCATCAGTCATAGACTATAGGGTATTTATTATCAATCAGTCAATCAATCAGCCCTGCTTCTGATGGTTGAATAACTGAATTAATGTGAGAAACCAGCACAAAAGAAGCTCTACAAAAATCTTCTGGGGTATGAAAAGGCACGTTACTATCCCCTTCAAAAACATTTAGAAATGCAGCAACGAGTGAGACTTGCACACAATCAATCAAAGCTGTTCAGTCTTGACAGTATTGTTCAAGCCCATACCCAAGTATTTTCAAAAATAAACAAGCAGGTTCATCTGCTAGGGTTACTAGTGCAACGAGTCAGATTTTTTTTACATGAGCAACATATATTAAAATCCTTCATCATGAATGGGAGCACTACTGGCATTCAGAAAAATCACCTGTTCTCAATGTTTATTTGCCTCTCAGACCTCCTACCGTATCTCACCGCATTTGAAAAGAAAAAAACCACAGACACTTCCCTAGCCCCACTGTTGTGCTCCACACTTCCAGCTTAAGCACCTGCTGCAACTTTTTTGTATTCATCATGCACCTTAACTGTCTCCATTCGTTGTTGTTCTCACCTATACACGCAGCTCCACAGACATGTACAAACTCTTCAGCTGATCGTAAACTGTCTGTATAAAGCTCTGTAGCTGGGAAGCAACCCCATCCCAGCTCCCAGTTTGAGCATAGCTTAACAAAGTTGGAAAAAAAGGAGGCAAACAAACAAAACTAGAGCCTCATAATAAAAAAAAAAAAATTCCATCTGCCATTATGTTGGACCACCTCCCTTGCTTCATTAAGAATTTTATGATTTAGCATGACAGCAAATGGGAAAAGCAAAATACATGTTCCTGAAAAGGCACACTGTTCCTCCAGAAATCCTCTTACTCTTTTTTCTGTCTTTTCCATTTTCTTCACCATGTGATTCAGAAAGAAAAAAACAAAAGGTCTAGAAACATACACATAACAATGGTGTGGTAGTCGCCAGCAGTTCTGTTCTCTTGCCTTGAGATGGAAAGCTTGTTGCTCAGCCACAGAGAACCTTTACCTATAGCCAAATCAACAATAACCATACCAAAGTGAGTAATTTCTATCACTCCAACCTCCTTCTTTTGAGACCTCTGGTAATAATACGTAAGCTTATTTCTACACTCTTGCAAGCACCTTGTAAGCAGGTAGCAATGAGCTGGCCATGATGGCACAGCTGTACAGCAGTCTCAGCTGAAGCCAACGCAGCAGAACCACTCCAAGTACCAGGGCAAGTCTTTAACACGGCGTGAGAGGTACCACTGTGGTCAACAGAAGAAGTAACAAGGCCATCATCATTACATAGGCACATCCAGGCGAGCACGTTATGGAACGCAGGTGCCAGATCCCCCCGTCTGTGCTGGCAGCAGACTGTCCTGCCGGATGCGAGTCCCAGCCTGCATCTTGGCTATTAGCTATGGTTCAGGCTGTCCTGAAAAACCTTGCGAATTTTTGCAAGCAATGTACAATGGCAATGATTCATGAGGAAAAAGAAGTGACATGGCAGATCAAAAACTGATAGCCAACAGCAGGATTGCTAAAAAGGAAATGGTATGTCTGTCAGCAGGACCCATCCTCTCTGCTACCAAGTTGTTACTGTGAAAGTCCCAACTGGGGCCTGAGGCAGTTTCAATCAGTGAAACTTGATGAGATATATAACATTCACAGGGGCTGGCCTCCAGCTCAGCAGAAGTCACAAGAGAAACCAGGCAACCATTTGGCTGACTGAATTTTGCCATAGCATGTGGGATCCTGGATAAGTCCCAGAGCATTTCAGAAGCCCAAAACTAGGAAAAAATTTTCCTTCCAGATTCAATTCAACCCATTTCCAGTCTGCTTCATAGTCACTAAAGGCAACAGAGTGTGCAGCCAGGTCACACAGACGTTGAAGCACCCGCTGCCTTACGGCTCCCTGGGACGCTGTAAGCACTAACAACATGAAGGGTTGAACAGGGACCTCCTGATCCATAGCACAGAACACGGAAGACAAGTGAGGAAATTACATTCAAGTGATGATTGAAGTCTTGATACAGTTTTCACCACCACCACACCCCCCCCCCAAAAAAAAAAGAGATAAAAAAGTGTTGCAAACTCTCAATCACAAAAAATTACTGCTGATGGCAGCAAACGGAGGCTGAAGTGAAGGTACTCCAGAGGACAACATATCCTTTTTGTACTTGCACTACCTGATGCATTAAACTTCCTTTCACTCTTTTCTCTCTGTGCCTCTAAGGAAAACATTGATCTAGAAAACAAATAGCCAGATGAACAAATGACACACAGTAGGGAACCGAACATCGATAACCTGTACCAGAGGAGAAGCCAAGCCATCCAAAGACTGGAGAACAATAGTCTATGAGTCCCGATAAGCAGCTGTGTAATTCAGGAAAGATATTTCTATCTTGGAGAGCTTTCAAGAGTCTATAGTGCTGGCAGAAATCCATGAAGGACAGTTCTGAAATTTCAAGTTTGCACATAGAGAATTTCAGTAGAATCCTAAATGATTAAAAATTCAACATAGGCCTAACACAAGACATGGATTAATCATCTAAATAAAAATAATATAATTAAAATGCTTCCTTGTTTCAAATAGGCTTTGATACTGCTATCTTCCTGAAAATGTTAGTATGACTTGTGTAAGTGTATTTTTAATTATTGCTTTAAACACACTTTTGCTTTTACTTGCAAATGCATCCTTAGGCACAGAAGCCAACAGCAGATGATTTTCCTTGCTAAGGATGCCCTCAGAGACAAGCCATGAGGAAAAAACACGGCTCTAAATTCATCCAGTTTTCCTTTTTCCCCGATAGTTCATTTTCCACATTTCAACACTCCGACCTGCTACGCATCAAAGCTGCACTGAGGCACCAGAACAGTACTCAGGGCCCCCACGTTCACCGCAGGCACGCAGCTGCAACCCCTGCTGGTCAGCATCCGCGGTCCAGCAGCAAAGCCTGATCTGAGGACACCAGTTGCTCTATATTCCTTCCCAAATATTACATCCTGTGCCTGAAGAAAAGTTTCCATGGAGATGGAATTGCAAGCAATGCTCACCTCAACCTTTGTCTTCGTTTTAATCAATCAATCAGGCTGAATTTTTTCCATCTGTTTCTGGAGAAAAAGGCTACTAGTTACATTTTTCTTAAACGCATGGACTTCCACTGTTCAAAAGCTTTTGCCCTAAGGGCCTTTGGGTTTTAGTTCAATTAGCAGATTAAAAAAAAACAAACAAACAAACAGAAAAAAACAACCAAGAAACTGACCAGAAGCTGAAGAAGCAGGAAAGGGGGTTTTCCCTTTCAAATACAAACTCCATGAAATGACAAGTACCAACTCCACTACAAATCTTAAGGACACGGCCTCCCATTTTCAAAGACCCATTTCAAAAGCATTCAAGCAGACTGGGCTTACCTACTTGCCTACATTAGTGTAGTTGGTTTCCATGTTTAACAAACATTATGTAATTAATTTTGCTGCAAATCACTACGTTACGATAGCTATAGCAACCAATGAAAAGAAACATTTTTTTGAAAGTTATCTAAACATATAAAAGCAAAATGTGATCAAAATCACAATATATATCAATATGCCCTCCTTACAAATTTCAGTAGCCTACTTAAATCATTCTGAAATCAATCAGCCCTAAAAAAAGGCCAATCGGTTCCTGTGTTACCATAAAAACAACTGTGCCCTTCAACGACATTGTGCTAAACTCATCACTTTACAAAGCTTACTAAAATAGACTTTTTTTTCTTTAAATGTGTAAAAACATTGTGTTAGTTAAGAAATCTAACTAGGTAAAAAGACAGGAAGATACAATAAAAATCATTATTATCCTATCTAAAAAATGCTCGTTTCCTCCTGAGTACCAAGAAACTTACAGTCTACGCCACGCTTCCATAGTTGTTGTTCTTCAGCATCATCACCTCATCTTCTCATCCTAATTTCGGCTTCTGTGCATGACAACAGTTTATTAACATCACGTCTAAGGATAAAGATAGTTCTGTTTGAGGAATAGAAAAGTTAAAAATGTCATTTTAAAGCATATATCAGAAAAGACGATGTGCTCTTTGCTTTCTTGTTGAAATACTTTTTCACCCTACATATCACCATGCTGTTTACTAAGTCCTCTGCCCAAACTCAGCCGTATCTTAGAATCATGAAAATGCTGGCTGGAAGGGACAGCGGGAGGTGATCACCTTTCAGCCTGCTCCTCAAACTAAACACATTCAATTCCCTCAACTTCTCTCCACGCAGTACAGGATCTAGGCCCTCGACCTCTTGATTGTTCCGACGCTGTACTTGAAGCAAATTGCTTTCCTCTCTTTTGTCTCTAGTCCCAGCCAGGTAGTGACGTTACTATGATTACGCTGTGTTTCTAGCTTACTTCAGTTATGCTTTGTATATTTTCATGTATTTAAAAAAAAAAAACAAACTATTTTACAGTCAACAAAGAAAATAAGGAGGAAAACTGATCCTATGTCACGTTTCACTTTTAAAAGGCTGGTCATTTTCAGTTTCGCTTACACTTGCCGTAAAACCATGAATCATAATAAACTCATTTTGTCTAAAAGCGGAGGTAATATATTTTTCCATGTAAATCACTTCATTGCCATGACAGAATGATGTCAGAGTGTCTAAACAGGTGATCGAAGGAATTTTCCTTTTAGAATATTGCTTAGTATTAAAGGCTACCTGGGGGTGGGCATGATTGATGCCAACTGTTGTTAATAATAATTTTGTTTTAATTTTCATAAAATAGACCTAAGTACCACATTGACCTGGAGACACTTTATAGACTAAGCAAACAGATATATAACAATATTGGAGCAGTAAGAACCCAAGACCTTTCTAGAATAAAAACCTAGCTCTAGTTAATAGGAAGATTTTCTGAAATTTGTAAAGAGGGTCTAAATAAAAATTAAATTTGCTAGTTGTTTAATATAATCCATCTTTTTAAGGACGGCTTTTGAGCAATGATTCAGTGCTGTATATCTATTTCTGTGTTCATCTATACATACACATATACAAATCCTGAATATATCACATACAAAAAGCAAATGAAAATACAACTGGCTCATCCAAACTGCTTCCTTATTACTTTTTTAAAAATGAAATTAGCTTTGCATCTAGTCTGGCTATATACGTAAAAGTTCTAAAATAACGAAACAGTAATAAGGAGAGAACCAGAGTTTTATTCCAAAAAAAGACCCCCAAACCTGAAAGACCAACTTTGCCTGAATTGCAGCCCATACCGTAGCCAAAATGCAGCAATTTACTGCAAGCCTGCAGCAGCATGGTAGTACAGACATATATATATGGCATCACAGAAGACAAAAAAAGTCTGACAACCTAAAAGTCAAAGTCATCACTCCCCATTTCTTTCTAGAAGATCTCTCAAAGCCAGCCTTGGGGAGAAATTACTAACTTTGGTTTGATCCAAACCATTTTTTTTTAACCTCTTTGTTCGTCTTTCAGCTGGGTAACCAAACTGGAGAAAACAGAAGAAAAATTGTGTATCATGTAGCCTTAATCCCTACTCTTTACTGCAGCAGTAGCTGTACTCAGTAGCCACAGGCCTGCTGGACACGGCAGGGAAGTTCTACTCTTTCCACAGAGTCAGTCTAATAGACACAGATCAGCTGCAGCAAAAGTAGTTAGCACCCCGTCAAACAGCTATGTCACATAAGATAAAGCGGAAAGCCGGCTAACCCCCTGGCACTTACCCAGCTCTTAAAATGGGTTTCACAGCCTCTAGTGAGCTCTCATACCATCTCCCGGCACACCTAATGTGGGCAGAAGAAAGCTAACACTTAAAAATATGGCCTGGTTTAGTGTTTATTTCTTTTCATGTTTAAATTATACTTCAGCACTTGACTCCAAATGAGAGGCAATTTCACCAGGACAGATTATTTCTGTAAAACAGTTAAAGCTTTAAGTTTGATATGTAGCACAAATGCCTTAACCATCCATTTTATCCTGAAACACAGGACACAGCTCTGTGAGATGGCATGACCTGATCTAACAGCTCACTGCTGCAGAAATGGGGATGGCCCCCTTCTCCCTTGAGGGCCACGCTCCTACAGCTCAGCTGCAGCAGCTCTGGTGCTCGTGTGACCACTGTCACCACCGTGACAGCGCAATCGTCAACCGGAAAGAGAATACCCTGTACAAAGGGGAGTCTGGCAGCAAGTGCAAGCAGTCAAGGGAAAGCTCTCCTGAGTACCAGGACAGCCTCCGAGGAAGGGGCAAGGCAGAGGGCCTGGAAACAAGGGAGGAAAGAAGAGCAGCCAGACCTGCCATTTTCAGAGGCAGCGAGCTGTTTGGCCAGCTCAGCTCCTCATGCAAGAGCAGCCTCAGCTCTCCTACCTTGTTAATTTTTTTTTAAACTTACTCTATACCTGGCAGTTTCCTTCTCTATAAAAAAGATTTCTATTTATAGATTGTAATAGATCTGACATCTCTGAAGTAGTTATATTCATTGCAACAAGACAATTTCTCAGTGAAATCAACCTAATCCCTTCACCATTGATATTTATTCATTTTTATTCGGCATCATTAGTTCACCAATTTTCAGTTCCTCTAAATGTACTCTGAAATATATCTTTTGGGTGAGACATATCATTAACATGCCCTTGCACCAGGAAAATCCAAGCACATAGTACAGAAAAAGAAAACAGCCATTACCAACACAGCATCCTCCTGAATATATAGAAAACAAAGAGAAATCTTTCTTTTTCTGAAGTCTGCATAGCACCCAGGAACTCTTCTAACTCTCATGTGAGACATCAAAATAAAAAACAACCACTTCAAAGACAGTAAGTCATTCTTCCCCTCTTCCTACTCCTACCCTTCACAAAGACAGAAACTTACAACTTTCTTCTGTTTCTGTAGTTGGATCTGTGTGTGAGCCCTTTGCTCATGACAGGAAAGCTAAAACAAATGAAATAGTTTTGCCTCGTTCTGACAGGGACGAGACACATGGCATCTTTCCTTCTTGATGAGCTTTGTGAGCTTCATCAATTTGTCAACATTGGTATGGGAGAAGAGACTGGGAATTGATTAATGTGTGCATAATCCAAGTGCTTTGGATTATCTGTAACTGCATGTTGGTTCAAAGGCATCTTGCAGGATGCTACCTTAAATGAGAACAACCCTCGGTAACAGTCAGGCAGAATCTGGGCGGTATAACTGCCCCAACGCTGAATCTTTTCCGCTGACTGTCAAGAGCTGAAACACAGAAACGGATCTCAAAAACATTAAGACTCAAGTATGGATTCCTCTCAGTAAAGCATTTTAAATTGTAACTCAAACATTGTGTTCTCAAGTGCTGTTGCCCTGTGCAACTCGGATCTCCAACAATTCATAGATTTTTCCATTCACTTATCTTACTTTCACTGCAAAAATACTATCTTTCCCAATGTTTACATTGTTCTTTCCCTTCTGTATTGTCCTTGCACATGCAATGCTTGTCTCCTTTCTTCAAAAAATTGCCTCCTCTGGTAATGTCTCCTCAAGACTGTTTAAGTAGTATTTTGTACTTACCTCATACTTGGATACCTGATTGTCTTATCTCCTACACTATTTTCTGGCTTAGCGGTAAAAATTTCATAACTTTTCCCTAAAATGGCACCCTAAATAAATCTGTTCTGCCTGAGCTTTTTCAAGCTCTTCACCTTTCTGCTCCTTTTAAGAAGAAATTATGGAACGAAATTCAGTAATACAAAACAATGATTCACTTCACTTACTACATTAGTGTAATAATGTTTAAATTATAAAGATAAAAGTAATACAAATGAAAAGGGGAAACCTGCTCACACTTACATATTCTCCATGTTGCAATCAGTTCAAAAACAGAGTGCAGCTGACAACCTTGTGTTTGCTTTACTTTAAGAAAAGCAAGTATTCAGAGTTTGGTACCCCTTGATGATGATAAACGTAGTATACTTTTAAAATCCACGCTGAGGTTCATCATCATCTAAAGCCGTGCTAAAGCTGCCAACCACGGATGTATTAAATATTTAATTCCCTCAACCTACTACATGCTGAAACCAATTATATTATTTTTTAACTCGCAGTACTTTTACATGCATTATGGGCCTCGCTTTAATCATGTTCTGTCAGATGCACTGCAGCAAGCCACGGAATACCATTGCCCAGTTTGTAAAAGCGTTGTATGCAGCATCTGCTAAAGAAAAATGTCCCTCTCCTCTGTTTCTGACATCGTGAAGTGACTGCCCTGCAGAACTAGTCTAACCACTGCACTTAGCAGTCAGAGGTGACAACATGCTGATATCTGATTTAAATTCCATGAGGACACTATCTGCCCTGTACTCGGGCAATGAGGCTGGAATGTTCTTTATTCCAGGATAACAGAAGAGGTCTTTTAGGGAAGAGAATGTAAATCTATTTTGGGGGGGGGGGGGGGGGGGGGGAGGGAGACTAGGTTTCATTTGCTCAGAAAATGTTAACGCACTCCCAAGAAACAATGTACACTTCAAAACAGAAAAATAGCATCTCTCCTTAGTCAACCACTGAATCTTTTGTCCCCAGGCTTAACCTATACCAGCAATGCTGCCACAACTTGCCAGGCTGTTTTTCCAGATATTTACGGCTCTTGGCATAAAGGGCTACCATTAATAATTACTTTCCTTGTCAGTTAACAATAACGTATCAGACTTCTCAAGTGTCCACCAGCTCCCCTTATTCACCACATCCTGAACAAGATATTAAAGCTCTTAAAATACATATATGCAAATTGCTACATCCTGATCCCTCACTCCACTAGCAACATCCACTTCCATTGCCTATTTATCCATTCCTCCACAAACATATTCATGCTCTCTTTCATGCAGAGTTATGAACAAAACAAAATTCTTCCAAGTTTGTCTGCAATGCCACTTCTCCATACTCTTTTTCTCATCTTTTTTCAGTATCTCCATCTACCATGGCAGCCCCTGTAACATACCGATTGTATCTAGATGGAGAATTTGTAGTGATTTCCGTTATTTACGTAGCATTCAGACTTTTTCATTAAAAAGATAAAATCAGACAAGATGCAGCTGTTCACACAGCTGGCTTACGAAAACATGCTTTTCTCTGCTATTTACTGCACCAGCCCTCCACAGCACCTCCAAGCACATCTTAAAACTGCTGTATCCTCTCATCTTAAACACTGAAAGAGTTGTGTGAAATAGACTGTTATTCAATCTGCCCTCTGTGATCAGGATTTCTAAGTAATATAGCTCATTAACAATAAGAAAATATTTTCCTGGACAATAAGTAAGCAAGACAGTTTCTCTGCACTACTGAATTTAGACTATTAGCTCTCTGCAAATGGACAGACTACTTATTCTGAGCATGGATAGTGACCGGCACAGCAGAGTCCGTAACAAGGGTATGACAGCTACTACCCTACTATGATACTGCAACTTTAGAAATTCAGATAAGAAAGAACCCCATCCTAGCCTGCATGAGCTAGGAAAGCATCATCAACATGTTCTTTATTCAAAAGATCACAGCTAAAAGCAGGGAAAATTACGAGCATTTTATTAAGTAAACACAACTTACACGTAAAGCAGAGCTGTAGCTCAGGGCACTGAACTGCACAGTCAATATCAGAGTAAAAACTTTCTTGTGTTCAGTGAACGTAATGCAGATGAATCCTTTTTAAGAGAAGTCATTCTTGTTTTTATTTCATCCTGTGGTTTTCTCACAGCTCGACGATGATCCTATGCTGGACTCACCAAGTTTCTTACATTTGAAATCTACAGGCTGCCAGAATTATACCTGAAAGCAACACTTCACATGTCATGGCACTATTTTCCAACAAGACATCTCCTTTACTTTTCAACTAGTCATCTGAATGAGAGTTTTTGTGAGTGAACCTCAAAAACCTCTTTAAAAAATTGTAAAGGTAGGGACTCCACCACAGATACGGCAGGATTTTTCCCAAGGGCAGATGTCCGACTACAGCAGCACTGAAACATGCAGGGGAAAAAAAAAAAAAGCAGACTGATGCTGCATTAGCACACAAAGCAGTAAGCTTTAGCGCCAGCTTTACTTAAACTTCAAAGCAATTTTTCTTTTCCAAATAGTGACAAAGTATAGGCATTATGAATTCACTGATGCCTAGGGAAATTACGGAGACTCTCCAGAAAAGTACTGTGAGATTAATATTTGCGGGAACTGATCAGTTTTCCATAACTCAAACTACTCTTCTGTGCTGGCAAAGAACCTACCTCACTTTTAGTTGCTGGTGAATAGATAAACATCACTAAGACGAAAAAATTCCAGACATGGAGAGTTTTTTGTTTGGTTGTTTTTTTAAACAGGACAGACACCTAACTAATTTTCTATTCATATTCAGAAAGCAATTTGTCTTTTTACTAATCCTTGGAGATTTCCACAGTATATCCTTTTCAGGAATTACTTTTGGCTAGGGCTGCTTGTCTTTGCCACATGGACAAGAACAAGAAAAGTGTGGCAGGCCCCAAGCCCTGCGTGGTTTCCTTTGGAAGAGTAGTTCTTAATATATGTGTGTACATATACACCTGCAAACAGTCTTGCCATGAAAGACAAATTTTCCATTCTCTTAGGTTAAAATGTAAAGTCATAAACAGATTGACCTAGGAATCCTGCAAGTTCTACAAATGAATAAACTAGTAATAAAGTCTTATTTATATTTACTAATTTGCTTTCTGTTTTGGTACATTCTTAGACAGAATGTTTTCTACTTAACTTTGGCTGTCTGCACAGCTCTGATGCCTGAGAGACAGTTTTATAAGTAAATATTCAAAGGAAATGCCCTTTTTTTAAGAGTGATTTCTGATTGACTTGAATCAGTAACCACTGGCACAAAGTATTTGCCAGCAGTTTTACTTAAACCGTGACTTGAAAATAGCTTTAATTTCAAAAAAGTAAATTCTGCCCTCAAACACTCATCCACAGACTTATGTCCTATGGCCCTTTTCAGCATTTTCAAAATTGTAACTTAGACCTCTTTACATAGTAAGGAACAGGCATCTTTTCCCTAAGGAAACTCTTTTCAAGAAAGTCACAACTATTGGCCTGGGTACAAACAAAGTATTATAATGTCAAAAAGAAGTGGCCAGTGCCGCTACAGCTGGGGACCACTATAAGGTGACCATGTGGCAACAAAAATGTAATTCCACTGAAATACATATAAGCTAATGGACATACCGAGCTATTCTGGCACAAGGGAAAAGGCAGGTGTGGTAAGGGTGTTTAAAAGGGACTGTTTCACTTTTCCTTCTTGCTGCATTTTCTCAAATTTCTTTTCTTTAAATGATAAACTTTACGAGTCCATGCATAATACTACCTGTCTTACTAATAAACCCATATTAGGCCCTTCTACCAATTAAAGAGATTTCAATAAGATTATATAGTGTCCCACAAGAAAAAAAATTATGAGACATCAAAATACAAAATCATTATCAACTTCAACTGCAATCCAAGGATTTTAGTAGATCTGACTCAACAGAAAAAGTGTAAAACTTTCCCCTATAATCTTTCTCCCCCTCACACTTTTTCTTTGGTTAGTACTTTTTAGAAGCCGCTTGTCAAAACTGTGCTAATATCTGAAGCAAAACAGCACATCCTCAGTCCTGGAAAATCTGGAACACTTTGACAACTAGCATTACAATCACAGACAAAGGAAAGCGTTACAAACAAAACAACCTGAAATGGAACAAGAACAGATCTATCTGAATGAAACTATTCATGACACACATGCCACAGTCTAAGAGTTCAACAAATTCCAGAAATGGTGGAGACAACACTAAAAAAAGGATAAAGTCAAAAATAAGGAGGACTTGAGGGCACTTTCCAGCTATTCATAACTAATTCCTATTAAGTGCTTCATTCAGAATGCTGCCTGAAACAGACAAAACAGGATAATTAGGGACATGAACTGAGAAATGTAAGATTTGCTACAGAAATATTAATACTGGAAGATTATGAGATTAACTAAGAGTACAACATTTCAATAGATGGCATGGCCAAATGAGTCCAACGGTTTGCTTCTGCTATGCGGTTAATCAACCATATAATTTCAAAGCACTGGTTAACAAACAACAGAATTTTCTCAGATTCGAAAAAGAAATGCTCCCAACTGATTACATGTTTCAAAAAAGCAGAGAAATAGATTAAATTACCATAGAAAGCACAGTGCAAAGTACCAGACAGGTTTATAGTTACGTAAAACTGCAAAAACTGTTACAGAAGTGAAATAAAGGTCTAGAAAGTTTGTTAGAGCAAAATTTTCCTGAAGTACCCTGACATGAAAGCAAAGAACAGCTTTGAAAAGAACAGTTGGAAATAAATCTGACCAAAGTTTCATCTACTTGATAAATTCCACTAAGGATAGAAAAATTACTTGACCTCACAGAGAGTTCAAAGGAGTAATTTTAGGTACCCAGCAACTGGAACACCCATAGCAACGTAACTTTTCATTTCATGATCCCAGGGCCAGCAAAGGTCACAGGACATAAGAATCCAACCTTCCCCTTCCTTCTCCAGGATACAACAGCATGAGTTTGAGTCACAAATTCTACTGCTGAACTGAAATCTGGAGATTTTAAACAATGCATTTTTACTCATGAAATTACTTGAATGTAAGTTCATGCTTGCTGTGCCTATAACGAAGGAAAATGATACTGGTAATTGCAATATGGGACAAAAGTGCACTATGACTGTGACTTGCATTGTCAATGACAGCAGAATTTAGACTATGCTGATTACAATGTAAAGAAGCTCACAGACGTTCATGGATACTACGACAGTGCAAAAGATGTAATAAATATAAGTGGGGAAAAGCTACATCATACAAAAGAAAAATTAAGAGATGGGAAAACTTACGGGGAAAAGTAAACAGTTTACAAATTTGTGTGCTGTGAGTAGAAAGTTTAAGGATCATGGTGATATCACTAAACAAGCAGTTTTGCAAACATAAGAGTTAGTGAAGCGTTGTTTCCAACTAATTTGTGCCCTCAGCTGACTGCAAACTCCAGTTAAAGCTTTTTCTGCTTTCAGGGTATTTAAACGTTCCCTCCCTGCCCAGGTGAATTCTCTGTTACATAACAACACATAAATTCATGCAAAAGACATAAGCTGAGGCTGTTGTTACATTTCTCTCCTTACCTAGCCATCTTTTTCACAAAACTAGCAAAAACTTAATGACTTCAGAGATAAT
Organism: Struthio camelus; assembly: GCF_040807025.1. NCBI lineage: Eukaryota > Metazoa > Chordata > Aves > Struthioniformes > Struthionidae > Struthio > Struthio camelus. The sequence goes on from NC_090944.1 coordinate 102,974,629, forward strand.
TATGCCTCTGTTCAGTTTGGCTGAACGCGGCCAGTGGGTTCTGAATGTGTTAAACAGGGACAGTCAGCACGACTGCGTATATCTGGTTTCCCAAGAAAATCAGGCTAACAAGAATAGGAATACGCAGGTGGATAGCTTCTCTCTGCTCCCTTATGTTAAACATTCTCTTTCTTTTCAATCACATGTGGGACTAACATATTGGTATTATGCCACTACTGGGATTTGTTAATATACTTTTATGTCTCATCATCACTCAATAAACTGCAAAGGCTACTTATTTAGGCAATGAGTCTGAACACACTGTTATTAGTCCAAGCTTCTGAAGGTAAAATGGCATCCTTCCAAATTGCACCTTGGCAGAGATTTTGGCTGTGCTTGGACCTGTGGGATTTTCCTCTTTTTGTATTCCTAAATCATTAAGCAACAATAAAATCTTTATGATATTTAATGTCTCAAATTTTCTAACAATTATTTTAATAGTCTGACGACAACATAGTTTATAGTACCTTTTAAATTCTGCTCCCACATGCTGCGTTACCTACTAACTAATACGCCAGCAATTTCAAGGCTTTACATTGTGACAATAGGTAGCCTGTAGATTCTGAGTGTGGGAACTTCCTGCAGTAGGACAGTGTGTGTACTTTGATATCAGTCCTTACCATCTATAATAGCAGAGCATATAGTAATAGCTACAGATTTGTTTTAAACTTGCTTGCAAATGTTGGAATCATGCAATAACATCTAAAACTAGTTGAAGTATCTGTATATGCGCTGAGCAAGACAGATTACAGGTTTGATTTATAGCAACTCTAAAGCAAATTCAAAAAACGGCTCTGGGTAACACAACTAAGCAAGAATTACCTTTTCAGTTCCATGGTTCAAAGGCCAGCCATTTAGATAAGCTCCTCCTTCCCCTCCCTCAAATACTCCCCCTGCACATCTGAAGCAGTTAAAAGATCCCGTGTCTGGAGTTTAAGTCTGAGGATCCTTACAAATGTTTAAAATTGTGTATTTCTGACAGCACCAAAACAGAAATATAGTACATACTAAACTAATAAATATAAAGCTTCCTTGCTCTTAGGCCTACATACTTCAATGCAGAAACAGAGCATGAGGTTTGGAACGCCTAAACCTTTGGTCATTAAAGTAAACAGGGGACACATTCGGAGCTCAGTTCATTTATCAAGCTGACAGCAGCTGAAAGATCTCTGCATGCAAAATATAGGAGCATCTGGCTATCAAGAATGCTTAAGACCTTACTTATTGATCTCTTTCATCTGCTGAAATGAATTCAACATGTTAAGATGCCTAAAAATGGTGATTAAAGATTCCGTGAAAATATAGACCTCAAATCCCAATAAACGGTAAGGAGAAAATGATACAAATAATACTACTAAACAAAACTCAGAGATCCTAAATAACTGATTGAAGACCTGGAAAGACCAGAAACTTGACCTGGAAAGACCAGAAACTTGACCTGGAAAGAAAGGGGATAGTATGGCTTATAAAAAGATGACAATAGTATAAAAACAAAACAGACGTTCACACATTTTGTGCTTAGGAAGGACTTTAAGGAGAGAGAAAGAACTAAACGATACGGGAAAATTAGATCATGATTCTACTAGTTGTTAAATTTCTATTAGATGTTTTATTAGATGAAAACAAAAAAAGACACAATATTACTTTTAAGTAAAAGGCGTAACTTTTGGAACAAGGACCCAAGTCTGAAAAAGTCAGGTTTGTTATACTAAATCCCTGTGGCAAATTCACGTAAGGCTTCACATGACTATGAGAATGGATAATCAGTAAAGCACACTTTACATTTTATTTTTATAATAGATGTAACATACATATGTGTGTGTGTGTATATATATATATATATATATACACACACACACACACACACGCACGCGCGCACACACACATATATGTTTATATAAAAATGAGGCTACATTTGGAGCGCTGTATCCAGTTTTGGGCCCCTCAGTAAGACAGAGATACCAAAAAACGGGATAGAGTTCAGTAGAGGGCCACTAAAATTATTAAAGGCATATGACAGACAAGGGAGAGGCTAAGGGAGCTGGGCTTGTTACATCTGCAAAGAGATGTAATAGCAGTCCCTTCCACCACCTGAAGTGGAGTTGTACAAAATACGGATCTAGACTCTTGGAGGTGCAAACCTAAAAAATGGGGGGCAACATTCACAGGATGCAGTAACAGAAGATCCAACTGGCTATAAGGAAAAAAGTCTCCATCACAGAGGCTGTTATGCATTGGAATAGATAACCAAACAGGCTGTGTAATCTCTGTCCTTGGAGATCTTTAAAGTGTACACAGCCCTGAGCAACCTGATCTAACAATGTCGCCTTGTTTTGAGCAGGGCTCTGGAACAGATGACCTCCAGAGATCCCTTCAAATCTAGATTTTTCTATGGTTCTATTTCATCTTATCCAAAATGTTCCAAAATTCACTATATTACCGAATTTGTTCCAACAGTTTTGAGCTACACAAAAGAGACTCTCGGAAGGAGGATGCAGCCTTTAAACAGCTAATTACAGAAATACTGGATTTATTTATATTAGGAAAGCATGAAAGCTCATCTGGCTTTATTGATATTTGTGAGATATGCTACTATGGAAAACAAGCGTTTCTTCCTCTGCTGAGAAAAACCGAAGACTACTTTAATGTCTGAATAGGTTAGTCTAACAGCTGAATCTGGAAACAAGTAGGAAGGTGAAGAACAGCATACAGTAAATTTCTCATATGTATGACAATTTGTGCAAACCTACTAGTTTGATCTTGTATCCAGATAAATTTTCAGTTACTGAGTCACTCTTGCCACCAGTGCTGTTATTCTTGTAACTTTGGTCTTTTAAGTTTGTCTTGATCAGTTTCCATGAACATGGAGAGAAACATAAACACTTGATGTTCGTAAAGTTTCCTGTACATCAATCCATATTGCTACCCTAACTAGACAGCTTAAAGATACAAGCCCTGTCTTACCTTGGTTTATTCATCTTCAAGAGAATAAGAGGAAAATCAAGTTCCCACCACCTACTTTCTATTCTTTCAGAAAGGAGTCAACTACAGCAAGGTCACTATCTTTATCCTACACCTTTCTTCCATTTTTAGTGCTAGTACAGAAATTTTATGGCTTGAAAATGAGATGTAAACAGAAATAGCTATTATTCTATGTCAGGAACAAAGACATGACATTAAAGGAGAATCTGTTCACTTCACTCCAAGCCAGACTAAATTAAGTCTTGACCTATACCACACTATGATGCTATCAGAATCTGGTTCCATGCCAGCAAGTCTCAATGTCGCCTCTCCAACCTAAATTCAGCTATTAAAGAAATGAACTTTTCTATAGAAAAGAAGGTAAATAACACACAATTGTAAATAATCTTTCTAAGTTTGCCAAAAAAGTAATAGAGCATTATTTTATCAGATGAAACACTAAAAGCAATTAAGACTGAATAATACATATCTTTAAAATATACCATTAAAAGAGCAACAGCACAATCCAGTCAAAGCTGTAATTCTGCCTAGTCTTTCTAAATTCCTTCAAGTATTCTGATCTCCACAAAAATGAGCATTCATTTTGAGGCTCTGCCTGGGAGCACAGTAGGGAGGGAGACAATGGGCAAAAGAGGAGAACAAAGAAGAAGAAATGGAAGAGTTATCTTTATTTTTTGTTTAAGAAGTAATCATTTGACTAAAAAGTATTAAAGTATGATAGAACAGCACTGTAAATGGAATATAGTTTTAAATATCACACATGTTTATTTAATCGGATCATAGCTATCTATGGAGAAATGCCATCTCCATTTTCCTGACTACACCTTCAACAGAGCAGACCGATAAAGCTTCAGACTGATGAAAGTTATTGCTTCTATGCCAATAAAGCTTCAAAGCTTATTTCATAGCCACTGAACGTGAACACAACCTTCATCCATCAAGGTGATTCAAGGTTCAGAGAAAAACTCAAGAAGAAACAAAAATCACAAGAAGAAGGCTCCATCAGGGAGGTCAGGACATCATTTAGTCAAGCTTCTTACCGTCGGAAGACCACAGAAGTCGAGAGGTGTTTGCTGAACACTGTGTAAAACCTCTTTATAGTAACTTCTACGTATGGGAAGACTATCATGAACTCCCCTAAGTCTTCTCTTTTTTTCAATTAAATATCCTCCTAACCATCTTTCCTCATAGGCTAGTTCATAACGAAAAGAGCAAAATTTGAGAAAGAAACAAGAGAGAAATTGAGAATTACTGATTAACGGGAAAAAAAGCTAAAAAATTTCAGTGAAGCCTTATGGTTCCTTAACTCTTTAAGGAGTTGTCGAAGAAAAAAAAAAAAAAAAAAGTAACTGCCTCTAAGGTTGAAGAAATCTTAATTAATTTTCCTGTAAGCATTCAAACAGAGGCCCTACGATAACACCTTTAATTTCATTGAGGAAACTTTAGGTCAACATGCCCGATTTCTGCAGTTCAAAAAAATACCCACAAAAATGTAAAGTATAAATGTATGCATGTATGTTCGCTACTTCAAAAAACTCTTGTTGAAAGAAATGGTTTGTAAATGGATTCTAAAGATGATTATTTGATAATAAGGAAAATATCGAGCTAAACAGTTCTGCAACGTTTAACTGCATTTCAGGTTGAAATGGTACGTGAGCACCAGCATGTGAAAGATGGACTGGCTGCAAGCCTTAGAATTACTGCCAAATCCAAACGAAACCTTGCATCAAATAACCCGTGCTTTAGTTTCCTGGACAAGAAATAGTGAGGCATGGTCTCATAAATTTTGAAAAAAAAAAAATTTAGGGCAAAAAGATCCAAGAATATTATCAAGACACTGATAGTAGCAAAGACAGAAAAGCTATTGCCTGGAAATTCTAAAAAGGGCTATTTTATTCAGGATGCTATTATCACTGTGCCTCCTTGGCCTGATCTCTCCTTTTCTTCTTGTGTGGGTTTATCAATTTTAGAAGCAAATCCTGTAGCATTTTAGCCAGAGATGAACAGTCAGGAGCTCTTTCCCTGAATGTTGCTGACAAGAATTTGGCAGTAGAACTCACATATACCTGAAAAGTCCTTGTAAAAAATGCAGAGAGTTACAATTGTAATGACTTTGTGGAAGGGCAGATCAGCTACGGCATCACCAAGGTTATAGAAGGGGATAAGAATAAAGGAAAATAATTTCTGGAGAAAGGACTCCCCACTCCCACTCCCCAGCATCAACTTGGAAATCTGCCCTGAAAACATAATGCCTCATATACATCCAGAGAGATTAGAAGACCATATGGTGAATTTAAACTCTACCCTTTGGGTGCCACCCCTGGTTCACCAGTTCTAGGACTGATCTATGGAGGGGAATATGTACCGTTTCATCCCAGGCAGGTTAGTTCCGATTGGATTGGAACCGGATATAAAGGATTTCTGGCCGTAGTTGGTCATCTTATTTTAGAAGGGCCTTTCTTTCGGTGGCTGCTCACTTGCTCATTTTATAAAGATCAGCATCCTTATTCTGAACAATTTAGGTGTTATTAAAGCAAAGGTGTATGCAACCTGTAGCCAGCGCTTGTGTTAATAGCCCCCTGTGCACTGACATAGGACTCCAGTTATAGCCCCTAGAGAGACTACATAGGATTTTATTTACTTGAAGGATTGAATAATTTCTTCTCATATAGTAATCAATTACCTGCTGCACCTGAAATACGGTGCCTGGCCTCTTGAAAAGGCCAACCTCAATTGCAGACATATGTAAGAGCAAAAACTTTAGTAGGAGGAGAAAAAGAAAACTGAAACTGCTAAAGAAAGAGGGAGACAGCAGTTCTCTTCCAGAAGGGATGTCAATATATAATGAGAATGACAATTCAAACCTGCTCTGGGACATCAGGCCACCAACTTCTTTTGCTCTTTGTAAATCCATACAAAGGCAAAAGGATTCTCCATTAGGAAGAGCATTGCCAGCAGGTCAACACAGGGAATCCTCCCCCTCTACTCAGCCCTGGTGAGGCCACATTTGGAGTACTGTGACCAGTTTTGGACTCCCCAGTACAAGAGAGACATGGAGCTACTGGAGCAAGTCCAGCAACGGGCTACTAAGATGATGAAGGGACTGGAGCATCTCTCAGGTGAGGAGAGGCTGAGACAGCTGGGCCTGTTTAGGCTGGAGAAGAGAAGGCTGAGGGGGGGATCTCATCAATGTGTCCCAAGTATCTGAAGGGAGGGTGTCAAGAGGACGGGGCCAGACTCTTCTCCGTGGTGCCCAGTGACTAGAGGCAACGGGCACAAACTGAAACACAGGCAGTTCCGTCTGAACCTGAGGAAAAACTTCTTTCCTGTGAAGGTGACAGAGCACTGGCACAGGTTGCCCCGAGAGGTTGTGGAGTCTCCTTCGCTGGAGATATTCAAAAGCCATCTGGACGCAATCTTGTGCAATGTGTTCCAGGTGACCCTGCTTGAGCAGGGGGGTTGGACTAGATGATCTCCAGAGGTCCCTTCCAACCTCAACCACTCTGTGATTCTGTGAAGTTTGCTCAGACCCTGTCAGAGTTGTCAGAGCACCTCCTCTGGGGAGCCAGGAGAAGTAAAGAGGTCAGCAGAAGCAGTCACGAAGGATAGGGAAATGAGTCATCCTAGTTCACTGTTAATGATCACGTCAATCCTTCACTATGTTAAATTTTAAATTATAAATATAAAGTAAACATTGACAGGCGTTTTGAGGCAGGTTTTGGAAGAAAATAGTTAATCTCATTTTGGCTCTTTCCAAGACAGAGAACAAGATGATCCTCAAAGAAGCTAGTAGGTTAAAAACAGATTTAGAAAGACATTAATTATAAAAAAAATATGAAAATTCATTTTCATGCAGGTTTTAGGGTGCTAGAGACCAGTGCTTTAAGTATCGGTATTCTCTCTCTGTTCAAGCTAAGGGAGAGACTCAGTATAGAAAATGTCAAACAACATATTTGTGGCATTTGGCAAAACTACAAGCTGAAATTTTATAGGACTGTACAACCCTCATCAGGCATGATGTCTGTCATACTTACATACAGCATTTAAGCCTATATCACTATTAAAGTGAAATCCTTTGCACTAACTAGAAGAATCACATTGGAAGGCATGTTACAATATCTAAGAGTTTAGTTACTGTTCTGTAGATTTTTAAAAAGATTCTGGAATACAGTTTGTATAAAATACATTAATGCATAATCACACAACAATTTAACTCATATTTTTCAGAACCTGACACAGCTATAAACCACTGCAGAGCTGCTTATTGTATTAACGTAAAAATATTTACAAAAGCATACCCAGTATTTCTCTGCTTATTCAAATGGAATACTCCATAATTCACACACACACACACCCACACACACACACCATTCACCCACAGTACTCAAACAATACAAACATTATAAAACAGGGATGACCAACGGTTCTCATTCTTTAAGTCACACATCGAACCTTAATGAGGTCAAGAGTCACAGGCATACCTCAAACTTTGGAGGACCAAGAGGAAAAGAAGTTCTGCAAGCGGCCTGCACGCAACACTGACAATGACTACCCAAGAGTTCCTCTCTTCCTGATGGAAGATGATACACTAGGCATTCAGCTGGATTCTCAGTATATGAAACTCATCACCCCTTTGTCATTTACTGCCTGTCACAACCAGTGTTTCTGATTGCCTACCAGTCTCATGTCAGGGCAGTTTTGCAACTCAAGCGTGGTAACCACCCTGAATTCGTTGTGACACACATGCGTAGCAAGAACTAGAACTACCCATTCATTTAATAAAATGTGTGGTCATTTCAGAAACACATTTCTGTTTACAAGTGACCATCCACTTTTCACATTCCATGCCCAAAATTATAATCATGTTACCAAGAGTGCAAAAGAGATAAAAGGTATCATGTAGCTTTAACACAAGTTTCCATCTGTTTCAGCTAAAATTTCTGTTTGACAAAGTGCATGCAATTGGAATCAATTTGTTAGGCTTTCTCTGTCCAGACCAACAAAGAGAATCCAAGGTTAAATTAAGGCCCTTTAAAATAAGAAAAAGCCTTTATTTTTAAACCTCTCTCTCTCTCTCTTTTCAAGGCTAGCAGAGAAAGATAAGCAATGTTACCGTACAAAAACTTAAAATTGTACAAAATTTTGATTCTGTGCGTGCTTATTTGAGAAGGCATTAAACACTACAAATCTGGGCATGCTACTACATGCTTATTTAATGAATTCTTCTCTTGTTGAACAGTAAAATAAACTGCTTCCACATAGGCTTTGATTTATTCATCTGAACACTCAACAAATGTTATGTATTTGAAGCAAATCAAATTTCTGCTAATTAACTAGGGAAGACTTTATTTTCTTAAAAGTTCAAATAAGATATATTGCAGTGTGACAAAAAAAGAGAAAAAAGAAGGAATAGAGAAACATTTGCTAAATGAATGGCAAATATATATTCATGGACATCAAGAAAGACTATATTAAATTAATGGCTAAATTTAAGAAAACTAACTTATTCAGGGTGGGAAAACTGTACCTCAGAGCTTACCTTTCTGTTTTACAGACTGAGCATATAATTACTTCAGAGCTGTTTATCTTTGTCATATTATTCACTGATCTTCGGTACTATGCAAAGCTATAGTAATAGTCATATATAATCTTTTCCAGGTAATGAATGAAGATTAACGTCAGTGCTTTTAAGAGAGAATTTTGCTGAATCACCTCCATATCACAGAGGAGTTGTATCAGGCTGTTTGCAGCTGGCCATGTTCTTTGCTGTATGTTCTCAAAGTGTGTTTTTGAAATACCCTGCTTCTTTTCCATGTGTTGTGCAGCGTCCTACACTGCCTCTCCCCACTATTGCTTTACAAAGCTGTTGGTAAGACAAAAGAAGAATTTCTTAACTGCTGTTACCTTAGCAAGTTAGATGTGCATCTCTTCTATCTTCATCCCACTGTCAGAGCAGTGATTGCATTATTCAGAGTCTGGGCAAAGCAAGGACCTAAGCTAGCTGACTGGTCAGACCCGAGAGAACCAACTGATTCAAGGCTAGTTGGTGAATTCAGTGAAGCAGCCATAAGAGATGTCAAGCACTGTATCAGTGCCTGTGATTGAGATGTGTTACTGCTATGTAGTAACAGCTGAATAATAACTGTCACTCCTTTGAGGTGCCTTTGTCACCTCAAGACTGTAAGTCTGGGTTCTTTTCTAAACTGCAAAATTAACTGCGAAAGCTGTAGGTGATCTGGGAGCTTTTTAGGGACCATCTCTCTCCTTACAATGAGGGCGCGTACAAGCAACTGCAGCGCAACTCCAAGTTAAAGCTGCACTGCCACATGAGCTGCTGACATGACTCATCTTACTTGATGGTCCCCTATACACTTGGCATTCATTCTTCCTCTTTAGATGAGTCTGGTGACTCTCAAAGCACAGCTGTATTCTCCTACACTCTTACAAACTGAGAGGCCCCCAAAGATCTGGCGAGGACTCTAACGTGTTAGCATATTGCATACATGGAGCAAACGAAGTTGAGTGCTCATTTTCACTCTCTGTCTTAAATGATCACTAAGGATAGTGGCTTTTTTTCCTAGTAGTATACAACTCGAGAGCCAATCGATATATAAGATAACAGCACATTTAAAAGCTATGACCTGTGTCGCAATTAACTGCAGAAGAATGTAACTACAATTATTTAAAAGTAACAAATTATGCCTAGAAATCAGTTTCTAACAAACGACTTCTTTCCTCTGGCATCCAGCACTTCACAAGAAGTATCTGTTTACTTGAAGCTGACCAATACACAAACTGCACAAACTGTTTTTGTCTGGGCTTTTTTTTATAAACCTGTTCACATCATCACAGAATTTCTTATACCCAGCACAAAATACTTTTTAAACAATACTTAAAACGGAAATGTGAACATAAATCACCTTCCAGCAACTATTTAGTATTCGCACGATTGTGTGAACCTACCATTAAACCAAAATCCTTTATCCTTCTACATGCAGCTAGCATCAGAGAAAAATTATACGGTTGGCATATTAATCAGCTTTAACCCAGTTTGCTGTAAATGCAATTTGGCTGTAATATTCAGGAAGTCACTCTGAAGAACTGAGCTTTAACATTCAGCTGATACCTTTGTTGGGGCCACTAAGCTTCCAACAAGCTTGAAGCATGTTTCTGATGTCATAATTGAAGATGATGTAACCTTAAAATTGATGATCCATAGAGAATAACTGGTCACTTAGATGCAACTTGACTGAACTGACTGAACCAAAGTAAGAAAAGCTGGTAGACTCCCCCAATGCAAACCTCACAGCTCCTCTCCTCTCACAAGATACCTTGAATACTCTGGGGTTTGCTCATCTTTAAAAACTGTAGAAGTTTGGCAACACAACCTCGCAAGTCTTCATCTGGCGATGCTAACGAGTGGCTATTACCTTGGTAATGGCAACAACAACAAAAACCCAAGACAGCAAATCAAGCTATTGTTCAAAAATGCCATAAATGCAATCACATCTTTCCTCACCAGTACCAAAAACCTGGCACTTTGAATTGAAGATCAATTTAAAATTCATATAACAACAGCTTTTATAAACAGCAGCTCATTGTTAGAAAGTCATAATAAATGTCTAGGCTAATAATAATGACTTTAAACTTACCAAATCTTCTTTTACCGCTAGTGGGTTTGGAACACTATGTAACATTTTGTAGTGCCACCAGATCATGGCACTACAGATCATCAAAAGGCTTTAAAAAAAAAAAAACCTGCAACAGAAGAGAAATACAGTATCAACGCAGCAGCACAGCAAGATACTTTGAAAGGTGATTTTCATGTGCTAGTTCAAACAGCACAGAGAAGTCTTGACACCACAGCACACCACTTCATGGATATAATTTTCCTCGAACTCAGGAAAAAGTTAAAGGTTTTTCCTCTGAAAATCCTTGTGTCAAAAGGTTTGAATATCTACTTCCTGCTTTGAACTAATAAGCAGCAATACAGTAAAATCTTGAATCTCCAGTTCACAATATTGCAAAAGGCCTGCTGAAGCATGAATGCTTCCCTTCAGAGGGAAGGCAACCGGTAGAAGCAATGTTTAAATGAAGATAACACCTGTTGGCTTTAATTTTTGAGAAACCTATATATTCTTCAAATCATAGGGGGCTTAAGCAGCAGATATCAGCAAGTCAATTAACAAAGTCTTTTACACAAATGGTAACAATCTCTCCACTGTCAGTCAGGAGTGCAATAATTTCCTGGTGATGCTCCTGTCCATATACGTACTAGAATTTCTCGATGCCCCCAGAAACTGAATTATAAGAAAAAAGTTAGGAGTACTGGCAGAGGTGAGGAAGACAGTAAAATATTCCCTATTTTTGTTATATAATCATACTTACCAGTTATTAATTCCAAGAAAAAAAAAAATTTTCTTTTTTTTTTTTTTTAAATCAATAGATCATGCAAGTGTATTTTTCCTTTATTTACCAAAATCTTAGTTGTATTTTGACACTGATATTCTTCACTGGTATTCAAACTGTATTTTGATATTGAATTTTCTGTTAAAAAAAGAGGGGATGGAAAGAAGTATTATTTTACAATTTAATTCTATCTAACTTAAGAATTTATCCATTCAATTTTGGAAAAATCTTCTACTTACATTTAATGCAAATCTATTACTTGGAGGGAAAGAAACTTTGTTACAGTGCAGCTCACATTTAAACACTGTGAATTAGCCTAATATTTGAATTTTTTATTTTTCATACAGAATCACAATTAGAAAGAAATGTACAGAAAGAACTGGCCAGCAGACAAGCAAGGCAATGAGTAGCTAAAAGTTTCCCACATTTATCCTTACAAATATTTATTTAAGTCTGTTAATTGAATCCTAGAACGCAGCCATGATATGACATACTATACAAAACTGACAATGCCTCATTTTGACTGACGGGTTCTAGTATGCCAGTAAAACATCATATATAATATAAAAATCAGGTGTCAAATGAGCATCAAAGACAATGTGCTCAGAATATCTGATTCTATTGACACACACAAAGAAAAAGCAAGTAACATCATAGCATCTTTAGACAGATTTACTTTTTAATCGTGAGCTTCATGAAATGCACAATACATGATTTTTCTAACACAGTACGTGGAAATTACATTATCTGCTATGTTTTAAGAGTTTCTCTAAACCACTGCCTTCAGATGAACATTCACCTTTGGTTCACAATTCCTAAAACTTACAGTGAGTTGATGGCTATCATTTATTAACTATACACATTTCTATCTCTTTACTGGTAAAATCTAATACAAATTGAGGAAATGCTTTCAGGCCAGAAAATAAGTTAAATAACAACATATTTTTATTTAACTGTATTCTGTTCCTACAAATTTGATTAAAATTAAATTTGAAATTAATATCCTGTATGCTACGGCCCAAATTGACAGATAACCTATTATAGTCATTTAAATAAAAAAGCTGCAGTAAAACAAATTAAAAGCTGCAAGCTTCCTCAAATTTTGAAGACTATGTTAGATATGGAAGCAGGATGAAAACATTTTTAATATTTGAAGGATATCAAACTAAGCTTTGAAAATACTCTGTTTCACCATATTAGATACTGCAGTTGACACTAAAATGAATTGTAACCTTTACAGTGTAGTCATCTTCAGCATGTTTATCTTTCCAAATTAAGTATTTATGCCCTGCTGTAAAAGTCTTCTGGTTTCTGACTTGATTACTTTCAAGTTTCATTAGCAACTCAGGGAGAACACTTCCTGTCGTTTGAATTGTTGCATTCAATTTTGAACAAATAGGAGGCCTTGGCCTTTTTTCTCCTTCTTCTAAGGTACATGTAAAAAGATGAAAATTAAGAGCTTGGAAACAACAGGATAAAATTGTTTCTAAAGATATTCAGACAGGTACTGAAATACAGGGACAGAGAGGAGGGAAGAGAGTGACCATGAGGTGCTGAGGTGCATGCGCTTCACCCCAGGAACTTGCTAAGGCACGTATCTGTGTGTCCAAAGCATCTTTTGGCATGCAGGTACCTAGATCAAACAAAAACCTACCAAAACTCTACTTAAAAAACCCTGTGTGCCTACAAACCATACTTAATATTTTCTTCCTTATCATTTTTCAGGTCTATCCAGCTCACAAATCAATACTTTTTTGTATGTTCTAACTTCCTAACTCTGTGCAAATGTTATTTGAGAGAAATCTTGATAAAAACATCACCCAGTGAACAGAGCTCATACAGAGACATGGAAGCCATCTCCAAATTAGCTGCCTTATGTTCTTCAGGTAACAAAGCTGGCAACACGAAACTAAACTCAAGCTGAACAATCCTCCGCCTGTACTTTGCTAAACGTTCAGGTGACAGCCTTTGATGATCTCCACAATCCACCCCTGCCCTGACACTAACGCGTATTTTAAGTAAAGCAGCCTGTAACACAGGCTCACCCTATAAAATTGGAGAGGGCATAGAAGATCAGATTCCCCTGGGAGTGTGGGTTGTGCTGGCCCCTCTCCAACCCTCCCGGGCCTGGAGGGTCGCAACCAGCCACCCCTCCCGGCCCAGCAAAGGCTCCAGTCCGTAACTGGACAGCATTATGGCCTCAGGTGTGCTAACCCCTCCAGCTCCTGCTCTCCACCAAATCCACAAAAGCCTTCTTACTTCAGCCAAAAAGCCCACTCGCCAGCGTATGGCCAACCGGCAAGTTTTCTTCCCCCGAGCTCCTCACCTCGGCAGCGTCGTGCGGCAGGGCCGGGATACGGCCGTGACCAAGCACGCCTGACCGGCCTGAGTGCCTCTCCCGCAGCGCTTGCTGCCCTAGCACCTGCTGCTGCCCTGGGGGTAACCCACACCGCGCTGCGGCCCACAGGTGGTCCCATATGTGCGTGTACGTGGTCGCGCCCACCCCCACCCGCCTCCCAAGCTACTGCTCCGGGGAGAGGGACAGCGTCAACGCCCACAGCAGGAGGGATAACGCGCTCTGCCCACCTCCCCTCCGCGACGCCACCGACCCCCAACGCGAGCAGCAACGGCCCAACGGCTGCGCGGCGAGCTCCGCCCCCTTGCGGGCGGGGCATCCGCCGGGGGGTGGGGCGGGCTCCTCGCCGCGCACGTGGGGCTCGCGCCGAGGCACGCGGCCACTGACTTCGCTCTCCCTTCCCGCCCACAGCGCGCACGCGCCTACCTCGCGCCCTTACCCCCCCCCCACCCCCGGCTCTGCTCCCGCTCCCGCGGGTGGGGTTCCGCCGCGCGTGCGCGGTGCCGCCTCCTCCCGGCGTGCTCGGCGAGAGCGTCATGGCGGCTCCCAGCGGCCGGTTCCTGCACATGGGTTGAGGGGACGCCAGCAGCGCGTGTGGGCGCGGGAGCCGCCAGCGGGGCCGGGCCGGGCCGAGCCGAGGCGAGGCGAGGCGAGGCGGCGCGAAGCGACCATGCTGGCTCTTGAGCGCTCCCTGCTGAGGGGCTTCCTCAGCCCCGCGGAGGCCCTGGCCTGGAAGCAGGGCGAAGCCGCGGCGGCAGGTGAGGGGCGGGCCCGGCCCGGCCGGTGGCGGTTGAGGCGGGGGGGGCAGGTCCCCGACCGTTGCGGGCGGCCGTTGGAGCGCGGGGGAGTGGACCGAGGGGCGCGGTGCCTCCCCGGCCACAGTTGGCGGGATCTCCGTCCGCTGTGGGGGCGGCTTCGTCCCCTTCCCCCTCCCCCGCGCTCTTTGCCCTTTGCCGGGCTCTGGGGAGGCTCCTGCCGGTGCCCCGGGGCGGGGGCGGCCGGGCAGGGCGGGTCTGCGTCGAGCGGGGCGGCCGGGCCAGGCTCGGGGCTCTCGGTCCCCAGCAGGGGCGGGCCGCCGCCCGAGGCAGTAGGGGCCGAGGCTGCGGCAGTCCTGGCTCTCTCCCGGTAGCCCGGTGCGGCGGGCTCGGGGCTGGGCTGCGGCCGGCCCCCGGCTCGTCCGTAGAGCACTGCTGTTAGTGTCGGGGCTCCTCCGGCTGCCTTCAGTCACGCCGCTGTCTTCGACCTTCTCCTGAGGCACGAGCGAGACGACCGGTCTGCTGGAATTTGTCAGGGATATGGAACTCGCTGTTGTAGTCAAATAAGAGCAGAAAAAGAGCTGAACTACCTGCTCTGCATTTTCACTGGTTATTTGGTCGTAATTAGTTAAGGGAACAATGTAAAGTAGTCTCCTGACCGGCCTTGATTAGGCTGTCACTGACCCAACTTTCCTGCAGGGGAGCACAGCGGCTTTTAAAAAAAGTAACATTGGTTGTAAAAGTAACATTTCCATACCTCAGGCAGTCTAGAAATACAGTTGTGTTTAAGTCAAGTGCCATCATCTTGAAATACGTAGTGGTTGTAGCCTTTTGAAAGACTCCTTTATCCTTACCCTCAGCACTTACTGAATTTTGGAAATTAATTGTACAAATCTAGTTTGCTCTATTTCTTTATTTTAATTCTTATTTGGCTTTAGTCACTGTACTGTCCAGAAATCTTAGATAACTCTACTGTCATCTGTCAAACTTTTTTTTTTTTAATCTTTTCACTGAGAGTTGTGTATGTTTTGTTTTAGTAATGTGTTGCTATGAGCTCTGGACAGGACTGATATTGAAGAAAAACACCTTGTGGTAGAGACAGAAAATGAAGGGGTTTGTGAGGACTGTTAGTCATCACTAAGTGGGCCCTGGTTTTTGACAATCCTGAAACTAAAGTTGAAAACTGTGACCTTTAATTTATACAATATCTTACAAAAGTCTGAACACACAATCAAGAGCAGAATTTATGGGATTATAAACAGTAATGCCTCGGTATTATTGGAAAAACAAACATCGGTATTCTTCATCAGTGTCCTCACAGCCAATAACTATTCTACTCAAATACAACACTGCCTGTCTGAGCAACTATAATCTGATACAAGTAAGTTTTCATTTGGTGAAAGAAAGTCTCCTCAAAGCACAGGTGGGAGAAAGTTGCTCATCTCTCTGCTCTTTGAGAGTGTGATGTCAGCAGGGCTTCAGAAGCGTTACTTTTCTTTTGCATGAGCCCTTCCAGGTTCAGCTTAAAGTCTTTTAAATTCATTTAGCACAAACAATCTCTCACATCGTTTGTTTGGTCTTTATCATAAAGAATATAAATTGTGGTTAATAGCCTGGTGTAGGGAGATGAGAATGAATGTCTTTCTATCATCCATTCCTACAAAGTCATCCGCCACTGCTATTGAAGCTGATTCAGTGCTTAGTCTTCAGATTGCTTAAGAGCTAGAATACTTGTTTTAGCTGGAAGAGCTTGCAGTTGGTATTTGGTTAGCTTCCTTGCACAGCTGCAGCTTGTGTGGATGTACACCTGTGCTAGTGTGAAGCTGGCTAGCTTGAGTGCCAATATTAGTGTAGCTATGGCAGCAGCGAGTGCACAAGAAGAGCTGCAGTACCCGGCTGAAATCACAGATTAATCTCAAGGCATCTGTGCTATGCAGACCTCTGTATTTCCTCAGCTGCACCCTCACCAGCATCCATATCAGCTAGTTTAAAACTAGCTAGTAGCTGAAGCAACAGCTTTGACTGTCAAAGCAGTCAAATCTGATAATGATTTTGCTCAAGAGTAGAAGGTTTTTAACACTTCAGAGTTGTTCTAACAAACAGCTGCTTGATTGATTGCACTGTGGCGTATTTGAAAAAAAGAAGGGAAGATGCCTTCCGTGAACAAAGATTTAGCCTAGTTAAGAATATTTGGTTGTGTGGAAACTCCTTAGAAATTTAATGTATAGCATTTCATGAATTCTATTTGTCTTGGAAGACGCAAGTGGAGGACATGGATTCATATCCAATGTAGTAGTTGCTGCTAAGGATCTGACTTCATACGCAGACTTCTCATTGAGATAATAAATTTATCTTGGGGAAATAATTTTTTTATAAAGGTAAAATCATATTTTTCGTTCTCTGTGAATGTTCTCAGCAGTTAAAGGAAGGACTGTGTAGTCTATGCAGTGTTACATGGGAATTTATTCACTGAACTTTTACAACTATCGAGCTGTCTTTATTTGTCACAGCTCTCCTGTTCCCCTGAAAGGGCTCTGTAATCTGTGAAATTATTGTTCTATCTGTAGGATTTTACTATAAGACGCTAATTTAAAATGTTTTTGAGGAGGGAAAAAAAAAATCTCTTCTGATAACTGAAGTCGTCTTCATGAATTTTATGTATGTGTTTGGAAGGCCAGCCACATATTTCCCTCGAAATTCCTGTGCAATTTGTTATGTTTTACATTCATACAGCAGTTTGTATTTAACTGTAACGTTAATACCAGCTCTGTAAAATTCCTTTTGAATAAGATGACTCCTGCTGCTGCTGTTCTCTGTCTTAAATACGAGTGCACTTTTTGCAAGGTAAATTAGAATTCTTTTCTTGAAAGAGATGTATATGCTTTGATTTGAATAGCTCTTTTAAGATGAAGTTGTTTCAAAGTTGACTATTTATTTATTTATTTTACAGAAAGTGGACCGTTGTTGCAGTTGATTTTTGATGGGAAATACGAGGCAGTATTTTCAAATTCAGCCATCCAGAATATTTTCAGTGCACCTTCTCTGACAGAGGAGAACATTGACGGCTACTTGGAGAAACAGATTCTAGCATACCTGGACCTTCCTGCGGAGGCTGATAACATGGAAAGGTGGAAATAATTGGTTATTATATGAAAGGTCAATAGAGGCCATATTTGATTTTTGCAAAGGGTGTTTTTTTCATTTATAAATACATGGTCTCCAAAAATTCTTATTCTAGCAGAAAATTTGAAAATAATTTCCTGTGATGTGTGGGTTCCTCTACCTCCCAGCCTTTCCTGCTGGAGCATCTATTCGTTAGCATCGTTTTTTTCACTGGATAGTATTTTGATTGAAGATTTTTTTTGAAAATTATAGCTTCATCTACAGCAGCTACCTTTGAAGCTGCTGGTATAAACACGCCATCTTGCCATGCATCTTCCAATCGCTTACTAACACTTTTATCTCCTGAAGTATTACGTTACGTACATGTGAATACTTGAAGTACCACCTAATGTTGCTGTCAAAGCGACGTCTATGTTTTTCAGACTTATTCATAGCAGGTTTGTTTTACTCTTACTGTAAAATGAGTAAGGTATTACTCGTGGATGGTATCCATGGATTAATTATTTGGTTCACAAAACTTTCTCTAAGATAGGTTCACTCTAACTTAATTTTGTTACTTATTCTAATTCTTGGTGTTAGAGAGCCCAAACTTTAATGTATACAGTTTGATAAGTAAATATGAGTAGACTAAATTCTATCATACTAGGAGTAGTGGAAGCAGAAAACTAGTTGTGTGTGTGTGTGTATATATAGAGAGAGAGAGAGAGAGAGCTTAAATTTTTTTTTTTTTAAGGGGATGGGTAGGAAGGAGTTTCACCAAAAGAACAGTAAAATATATGAGAAGATAAGATAAAGGTAAAAAGAAAATAAGAGGAAGGCAATGTATCCCTCGTAAGTGTGGCTGAATACAAATGCATGTGTTTTGGTGTGTCGAACATAAAAACAAGAGGTTTTACTAAAATACCAGAGAGAAACAAATAACTGGCACTTCTAAAACATTGGGCTAAAATTTGTTAAAGGTGTTGGTTGTAGTGTGGCGAAAAATATCTTCTAGTGTGAAAGAGAGAGACCAGAAACTGTATTGTTTGTAAATTAATTTTTATTCTACTGGGAAAATCTTTAGAGAAAGAGGGGCCCTGAGCTTTAACTAACACAAATACAGTATGATATGCTACTGTTTTCTGAATTTGAATGTTCAGAGATTGTTCCCATGGATTTTGTCTCGTTTGTTTGTTTACATTTGCTGCTGTATACTAGCTGGAGTTTATATGATGACATAGGTTAGAGAAAAATTTCAGTATTGTTAACTTCTAATAGTTAATAGTTTATTCTGAATTATGCAGCAAATAAAGGTCTGACAGAGCTTGAAACAGACCCAAAACTATCAGCCCAATCCTGATCTTAATCACTGATTGAAGTATGTGTTGCTGCACGTGGAAGAAATAGCCTTTATGAACGGTTCAGCTTCTTAAAAATGATCATATGGTATATCATGAATACTTTATAATATCTTGTCATGGTGATGCATCCTCTTCTACTCCCTCTAGGAGTTTTTATTAGTTTATATCCCATTTATAGGACCATGCTGCCGCTGTCATAGCGCACAGAAAGCCATCTGTTATTCAGGTAGTCATACTCGAGTACTTTGGTCTTACATTTTTTCTTGTTCCCTCTGCAACTCTAGGCACCGTTAGAAGCCCTTCACCCAAAGGTATGAAGGCAGAACTACAACACTGAACCTTTCAGAAGCAGAGGTTTATCTGCCCAGGCAGAGTTTTGTTCAAAATGGAAGCATATACGTTGCTCCAAACAGAAAATATTTCTGGAAGACACTGGTACATTTTGAAGTCAAATGAATTTTTCAGACCCCATTAATAATACAGTATGAGATGCTTTGAATGATATTAGCACTGAAAGAAAAATTGTTTGTGTTTTCCTCTTAATCGAAAATCTTCTATTAAAAGTCAGATCACTTCCTGTTTTAGGCAGGCAAGGCCTGCAACACTTTTGTCTGTAGGATGCTTCTTTGCCTCCAATTACAGAGAAAGTTAAAATGTGTTACGTAGTTATTTTTGCAAGCTGCAGGCCCTGTGCCCTATCTGACTGCCTTATGGAAGAAATTAATGCCACTTTTTCATGTTGTTATGTTGACCTTTCACTGCTTATGGTGAAAATGTCTTTCCTTCCTCCCTGCTGAGTAATCCTAAGGAAGTGCAGTTAACCTCTATGTTCTAGCTCAGAAAATTCAGTAAGATGCTGACTGACTTGTGACTTTTAGTAGACAGATCCTAGTTCAAATTGAGGCTTGTTTTTTCTGAACTGAAAATCTTAATTCTGGAAACAAAAAAAGCTCAATGGGATCTGAATTCAATCGGAAGTGGAAAGTTGGATGATGTTAACCTTATTCTTCTAGGACAATATAAAACAGTACAAAGTACAGTTTTATAATAGCATTAAAAACTCTTAAGGAATTTTTTCACTGATGCTGAAACTAAGGAGCTTGAGGGCAAAACAGCTCAATATTTGGACCTGGAGTGTATTTTTTTTTTTTTTGGACGTAGCCTGCCACTTTTCCTGCTTTCAAATCCATGGTTCTGTAGAAAAAGTATTTTAACAATATTTTAAAATCTGCTGCAACTTTTTCTATCATTGTAACTACTTCCCTCCTTCTTCTATCCCCCAGACATTTTTCAGTATCGTACTTCTAAACTTCATGGCTTAACAATAAAGTCTCAAAGTATTCCTCTCAAACTTACAAATGTTTTTTTCCCTGCTGCGGCTACTCAAAGGTTAACAATTATCTGCTATAGAAAAGTATGGCTTGGTAGTTGTATTTTAAATCAGCAGAATTTTAGTAGATGGAGCCATAGTATGTATGTATCTGTGTAGAAGGGGAATATCTTTTTGTTTTTTTTCCTGACTTCCATTTGAAGGAGATGCATTTATTACCTGAGATACAGTTTGACTCTAGAAAGAGTGTGTGGGACACAAGGAAAGAATAAAATGTTATAGGAGAGCTCTGAAAGAGCTTGAAGGCTTCTTACTCTGTTTGATTCTAAAATCTGAAGGAACAAGGAAATGAGCAATAACATTGTTTTTTATTGACCATGTATTTACCTTACTCAATATATTAATGAATACCAAACTTCCCAAAACAAATCCATACAATAAAGTTTATGTTTTGATTTCCTAACATGAATATTGAATGATATTTCTGGTATTTCTCTTGGGGCATCCAATAGTCAATGCACTGGTGTGCCATACATATTGAAAAATAAAAATGAATACATTCTTCTGTTTCTGCAGCTTGCGTTGATGCATTTGTAGTGGAAAAATAACTATGCAGTCTCTCTCCCTCCCCCCCCCCCTCTTTCTCTCTTTTTTCAAAGAGAGCCTAGAAAGGTACAGAACAGAAGTCAAAGCAAAATAAAAAACTGCGACCCAATTTTATATTCAGCATATATGGGCTATTGAGTATTTTCTTACTCTTGTATTTTATATGTGAGTTCTAGCATAACATGCAAACCCATTATTTTTCCAAACATAAATGTTCAGTTATGCTTTATTTTGAATCGAGGCAAACATACAGAGGGCAATATAAACATTAGTGAAGTGTATTTATGTAAGCACCTGATTTCACATCATGGATCACGATCCAACTGGGCTTTGTGTAAACATTTGAAACAAACAAACCAAAACCGGAAAACCCCTTTCACATAGAGGAAAGGACCAGCAAGATGGATGGATGAAGACATAGTCTTATTTCATTCTTGTATTTCCTTAGCTATGTAGAGCACCAAAATAAGCAGAACACTAGCAGCAGTGCCTCTGTTGGTTGTCGGGCAGTACAGAACAGCAGGTATAAGGCAACATTTGGGAGGTAAGCATTTGCAGAACTGCACTGCCAGTGAGAAGGGCAGTCAGGGAGACAGCATGAAAGCATTTCTTAGGAAAAAATCAACTGATAGGTGAGGGAAACTAGCCTTGTTTGCGGGGACTGGAGTTCAGAATTAACGTTCTCGTACAGAATGAATGATAAGTAGGGCAGACCTTGTTCGTGAATTTGAAAATGAGAACAAGCGATTGGCATTGACAAATTAGTCAATGGAAAGACCGAAGTAAAACAATATCACAGCATTGGGATCTGTTTCAGTCATTGCAGAGGCATTCTGCGTGGGAATAACTAACAAGACCTCAAGCAACCTCATCTGCTGTATATAGGCATCAGAAGTGTTAAAAATCAGATTTTTAGTAGTAAATGATCATAAGAAATAATGTAAATGAATCCTCAGAAGACTGGAGTGCATCTGTCAAATCCCAATACAGAGATGATTGATTACACTTTATAATATCTTTCCTTTTGGAAATTTTGAACCATAATTTATTGTAGGAGAATAGTTAGAAATTTTATGCCTGTGTAATTGCTTTACGCGTAACAATTACTATGCACTACGTTATTAGCAGCGCAAGTGCGTTGTGTCTTTGACTTGTTCTGATGTTTAATGGTAATATGAGGTAGGCATTCAAATAGTATTTGTGGGTAGATAGTTACCATCTGGATAACGGCAACTAGTAAATCTAATTGTTCAGCAAGAACTCTTTAGACCAGGACTTTGCTCTCTAGCTCTCCTGAAGGATCTGTTCCTTTTTTTCAGTTAAGCGTTCCCCACTTCTCCTTTCTCATTGTCCTACATCTTTTGTCGTATTCTTGCCCACCAGACTCTTGTTTGTGTGTGGCTTTTCTGTTTCATTTTGTTTACTTGTTTGTTTTTTAGGAGTTGTATGACATGTTACCCCTTTTTTCCATTCTAAGGAATCTTGCAGCTCTGAGTCCCTTTATAGAAACAGAACAACTACATTTTTTTAACAGCGCTACACTCCTTAACGTATCTGTTTTTATATCAAACAGCTCAATTAAAACGTTAGCTTTTCCTAAATAAGGAGGTATGTTATATGATATGTAATTGGTCCCTTGTTGGCACATGGCTGATCTACAAAACAGTAAGGCTGAAAATCCTAAAGAAGTCATAAAACAGATCAGAAACTTATGTATGTGTCCTAAAGGTCCACACCTATTAAATCTGCAATTAAATTCTGAGGGATTCTAGCCTACCTTCTGCAGACCACGGGGGTTATTTGTCCCTGTAGCTGCTTAAAGAATTAATACAATAATGAAGTTAGATGAGCGTAGCCCTGTAAATAAGGAAAAACTTATTATACTCAGTTTCAGGAAGGAAAACAGTTCTCAGAATTTCATCTTTGAAAAAATAAATAAAGCGTGTTTTAGATTAAAAAGCGTGATTGAATGAGATAACTGTCATCAAAGTATCTGAAGCAAGTCTGAGGTGGTACTTCAGAACTTTTAGGTTAGCTTAGTTGCTTTATTCTCACAGGGAGTGAAAGTGAACTGCTGTGTCAAAACAGAAATAAGCATGGTAATTTGGAACATACAATAATGCGATGATCTTCCTCTGACCATGCTGAGGAAAGGATGCGTCACAGGAAAACATAACAACAGTGCAACAGGCAATTATGGGATAATTTGCCTCCTATACTAATCTCCTGGTGATCTCTGCTAGTTAGATACAGGCTTGAATTCTGAAGCCTATGATTTGTTTCTGTTTCCAAAGTGTTGTCATTAGTTATAAGCATTCTGCATAACCAAATATATTTCCAAACCTTTTAGTTTTTCACATGGCTCTGCTTTCTTGAGTACTAGGTTCATTATTGTGAGAGGGTGATTTTTAAGACTGAGAGTTTTGAATTAGTGTGATAATTGACCAGATTTTGTAGTCTTAATTAAAATTTTAATCTGTTGTTAATTGCTTTTCTTATCTACATTGCAGGCAGAGGCTGGTGTTTCTACTCGGTGTGGGCAGTTTGCAGCTCTTTGTTCAAAGCAATTGGACTGGGCCTCCTGTGCAGTTACAGCCTCAGGACTTTTTGCCATCTGCATTGTTACAGAAATTCTGTGAGGTATTTAATAAGCTGTCTTTTTATAGTCACTGCTATTCTATTCACGAAAAACCCATTTATCCAGAAAAGACACGTCTATGAGACATAGGGTGGGAATGAATTGCCTTAGTCGTTGAGTGCTACTGGCTGCTATTGGGGCAGCTATATCGTCAGCTTTTTATGCACTATCCTAAAAGCAGTTACTGTATTTGCCTTCGCTGTTTAAGAGATTTCGTACTGGAAGTGTTGGGTTTGGATGGGGAAGATAAGTTTATTGCACGGCAGCATTTGCTGAAAGGGCATTTGCAGTCAGTAAACTTTTTATTTATTTTATTTTGAGGTGTATTCTTAGCTGGATCAAAGAAAGATATTTATACGTGGCTTAGAAATTTTTCCCTCCTGGAGACAGAGGTAGAAGCTGGGCATCTTGCAAATAGCAGAATAACTGGCAGACATTAAGAGAACAGGAGATTTGCTTGCTCAGCGTCCTGTCAGGCTCATGGATGATGCGATGTGAATGGCGTCGTTATTAGTATGAAATCACTAAGACAAATAGCACTTCTGAAAGTGGAGGGGAATGCAGAAGTTGAAACTGAGGGGTGTCAGTTTTATTTGCGTTGGCATCTTTTTACATACATAACTAGTCAACCCTGTAACTTTTTGCAGTTGTGTTAGTGAGATATGTGTATGGTTTCTCATGACAGTAGCATGCTTCAAAGCATGTCTGATGCTCCTGTATCTGTGGTTCATCACAGCTTTTTCAGTATTAATTTTCGCTTGGGATTAAAGCTATAATAAGATACTGACTACTGCAATATATCAGGGAGGGGGCTAGAGGATAACTCCAATTACTTTTTCTTCTATACTTAAGTGGGAATGTGATACAATGTATTTGCTTTTGAAGATACGTTCTTCTGTCTCTCTTCCAAAAACATCACTGATTTTGGGTTTAAACAAATACAGGTTGGATGGGCCATCTAGAAATGCAACTTTCCAATAGTTAAAAGCTAGTCTGAAAAATTCCGCCCCCCCCTTCCCTTTTTTTATTGAGACAGCCTCCTAAATATTGCCATTTCATGTTACCTTCTGGACAGTTCTTTTCCTTCTTTCTCCCTTTGGAAAGCATGAATCTTCTCATCATTCTCAAAAAAGATGAGCTTTTTATGTTTTTTGTTTTCATGTTTTTGGGGCTTTTTTGCTTTTCTTTTGGTAGCTTCCGTTTAGTAACAAGGAACCAATCTGCTTATCCTTTGTCACTTGTATGTGCTAATTTGTTACGTATTATTTAACATAAAGGATTTTTTTGACAGCTGAAATCAGAAATTACTTGCTGTTAATACAGATTAATAACTGAGAATATTGTTAAATATAGACTCTATGAACTGGAAGTAGTGATAACTATGCTACATTGTTTAGATATAAAACAGCAGGTTGAAAAATTTAACCAGTCTTTAAACACCTGCCGATACAATTTTGAATTTACCCCTGATTAAGATGAATCTTGAGCTATTAGTGTTCAGGGGTTTTTGTTAGTTAGCTTTACCTGAAACCTCCGTGTTGTAGAGTGAACAACATACTGGTTTACCTCTGCCAGTTCGTTTATACTTCACTATTCTCTGCTAATATTAAATCTACACATGACTTGCTTTGAATGTAGAATTTCATTGTGAATCAGGTGTGGACCATGAGCGATGTAAATGCTGTAAATTGTGGAACGAGAGCAGGTTTGACAAGTATGTGACAAGTTTCACATAAAACTTGTGGATCTGTGTTGCATTATCGTGGCATGTTTTTACAGGAGTGCCGTAACTCATCAAGTCCTGCCCTAGTTTCATTTGCGAGTTTGTATTTCTAGATGACTTTAATTTAGGTACAATATCTATCCCATTTTTTTAAAATAGATGTTTATCAGTTTGGTATATCTTTTAGAGCTGGTGTGATACGAATGGGCCTTATTTTTTGCTTAATTTTTGACGTTAGAAGTTCAAATCTACTCTCCTAATGACTTAATGAGAAATAATTCTGGAAGCCAAGTGTGCTAAATCTTTGAGAATGAGAAATGAGTTAGCAGAAATTTGAAAGTGTGTTCTTTCTGAGGGGAAAGCGTTTTCAGTTTGCCTTTATGAAAAAGTGAGACAAACTCATTTCTTCCATTCTCCTGACTTCTCTGGGTGCTGTTTACTGAAAAACCCTAATATTCTATGTTAGTGTATATGCACAAGCTACATTTTAACCTGCAGCCTATTATGATAGTCATAGAATTGCTATCATTGACAGAGTTTCTAGACTAGTAAAATTCAATGTTCATAACTTATGTCATCCATCCTGTTTATTGTCCATCTTAATGGAAGAATGAGATACTAATTGCCTGTTGAAGGAGAGAATACATGTGTCTTCTTTAGTTTCTTGTATGATTGTGAATGTAATGCATTGATGGATGTTTGCTTACACAGAGGTGGTATTCCAGCAAATAAGTTGGCAAGAAAAGATAAAGAGAAACAGACTTGAGCATACTTGACTTCTCCAAAGTGCTGCATCAGACTTTTATATTTCTGCAAAATATAGCTGTTTATGCATTCAGGCAAAAGAAGTTTGGCATTATATATATTATTACTATGTTCGTGTAAGTTAATGGTTTTTTCCCAAGCGAACTAAACAGTTATGTGATGAAATATAATATCCAGTTCTCTTCTTTATTAAACATCCTAATTCAAAAGTTTTCATATGTTTTGAATTATCTTTATGTATGTTCTTTTCTTTCCAAGGGTTCTTAGTATAAACACTCCATAAAAATGAACATCTCAGTAAATGGTCATTTTTACACTTCCATTAATCTACCTTTCCTCTCTTGCATGCCCAGACCTTAAGAAAAGTTAGGTTAAAAATACAGCTCTATTTTTCTCCATCTCAGCTGTAATCTTCCATGTTCTGTCATGAAGACTGGTACACTTCCTTTTTTTTAATCTATCTTCCATTTTTTAGGTTTTCAGACTAAAATGGACTTCTTCTCATGTCAAGGTTAAAAAATTATGGCTTCACAAAGCATGCTTCTCTTAGCCTGCTCTAAATAATACTATTAACCTTCAGCCTTCCCAGTCTGATGTCTCTTTCATTTCAGGACTATTTTCAAAACTGTTATTCTTATTTTCAGAACCCTTTATTGGATGTCTCTTAACTTCATGCCTTTTCAGGCTATGTAACATCTGCCATCTCTGTCCCTCCCAAAGTTTCAACTCTGGGTCAGTGGCAGAAGTTCGTTTCTGCTCCCAGACAACTTCTGAACGCATCATTAATTTTACTTTCTTATGGGTGCATTAAGACTGCATGAGACTGTAATTAATTTCAGCGAAAGAACGAGTCATGAAATAGCCTATTTTAGATGAGTTGCTGGTAGGGGCCTCTTGGATGTCTTCCATTAACAATATTCATGAGTATGTGTACATTATTTCCCATCCCCCAAATTGATTCCAGCCTTATCTTTAGGTT
This sequence comes from Struthio camelus, assembly GCF_040807025.1. Taxonomy (NCBI): domain Eukaryota; kingdom Metazoa; phylum Chordata; class Aves; order Struthioniformes; family Struthionidae; genus Struthio; species Struthio camelus. The sequence continues at coordinate 103,001,674 of NC_090944.1, forward strand.
ATGGTTAAATTCATGTACTCCGTTAGGATTTTTTAAAATGTTCTGCAGAACTGGATCGTGCTTTTCTCCTTAAGAGTCCATGCACAAAAATAGTTCTGCAATTTCTAAACAGAAAAGCAGTTAGCATTTTAGTATTTTAGTACTTAGGTGTCTTTTTTTTTTTTTTTTTAATAATTTCAGAATTTACCATACTGATTAAATAGTCTAACTGATACTGCCCTGAGTTTTATATGGTAAGTGACTTGTGTTAAAGCAAGATTTAAAAAAAAAAGTCTGTGTTTAAATTAAAATGTAATGTCAATGTGAGCTTTGAATTTGCTGGGGTTGGGTCAATACATTTCTAATGAGCTAAAGGTTTAAAATGAGTGGAATATAAAAGTAGGCTTCTTGCGTATTAAAGAACTGTTACTGTGTCTCTGCACTTAAGGGACTAAATGATACAAACTATTTAAGTTGGGGCAAGTTTATCCTGCCTTAAGTTTCCAAGAAGTTGCTAAAAATTAACTCAGACAGTTGAGTTTAGTATTTTCAGTAGATGAACTGGGCAGAACTGTGTAGTGAGATTAAGACCACCAAGGACTGTAACAGTGTTGTGACGACTGAGCTGCTTTAATTGCTCATCAGCTGATTTCATATTCTTCATGGCCAAAGATGCTACTGTTTCTTTAAAAAAACCTGGTAAAACAAGTATGATATACTTAGTAACAGCTAGAAGCATCATCTGAAAGAAAATCCCAATGGGTTAATTGATAGCGCATGTAAATAACTCCTAGGAATTCTCCAAATACATGTGTCAGCTACTCCTACTGGTCTTTTTTTTAACTTTCTGGTTGGTTCCAAATAATGAGTTTTAGAACACATTTGAATAATTCCTTTTCCATTTGTTTTTATTGCTGCTTCTTTTATGTACGGATTCATCCTTTTGCTGAAAGAGACTGATGTATTACCATACTTCCGTTGATACTGATAGCCCTGTTCATAATTCATAGGAAAAACCCAATGTACTATGTAGCACTGCTGTCTCAAATCCATCACGATTCCTTGGTCTTGTTACCTTAAACCTTTGGAAATGTCTTCTCTTCTTTCCCTAGACCCATATGCTTGGCCTTCCATTAGCATAAACTGGCCAGAAAGAAGAAAGAGTTTCATCTTAGGCTCGCTGATGTGCTCTTTGGATAGTAGTCACCAGCAAGATGAAGGATCTGAAGGTTCTTCAAATTTCTCCCTCTTGTGGGGTGCATAAGAGGGATGACAACCTAACTGTGGAGGCAGAGCCTTGTAAGCAGAGCCAATTTGCTGATTCTAGATTCCCTTGCTATACGTATGTAAGAGAAAGGACGTTCTTAGTGAGGCCACTTGGAAACTACTCCCTTAAAAATGGTGTAGAGTCAGGCCTCGTAGGGAGCATGACAAGAGCATTCATAGCTAAACATTTCCATGCGTTGCACTCTCGGGAGGGGCTGCTTACGCCAGTTCACCTTGATTATCTATGCAGTCTGCAACTCGGTTCTACACTACTGACCCGCTGTTGGTTTGAGTGATGAAACTGAGAACGTTCTCCACTGTAATCTCATTATCTCCTTTGCAGAAAGTTGGAGAGAGAAGCAGTTGCAAACAAAAACTTGTTTTTCCCATCCCCCAAATAAGTCAGTCTAGAAGGAAAAGTCTAGAGCGAAGGACCAAGTTTCATACCTGAATGCCTGTGTCTTCCATTTTTATCTGTATTGTGTCCCCTACCCCCTGCCCAAATCCAAAGTTCATTTTTCACCATTGTGCTTTAGACTTGCTCTGATAATGTTCCTTCCTGATTCAATTTTACTATGTTTAAATTTTTTCTAAAATGTGCTTGGGGTGGGAAGAGGGTGTATTAATTTATATGATCAGTATGTACTTTATAGATAAGAGCATAGCTCTGTTAGTCTAGGGAACCAAAGTCTTCCATCCCCTCCCTACTTCCTACCCAAAGTCATTTAATCTAGATTTTTCTCCATCTGCGTGTCGTATTACTACTTTTCCAAGATACAGGAAAGGATTCCCTAGCATGGAGTTCTGATGGAACATGAGAAAGGCCAGCTCAGAGCAGTCGCTATCTGGTGCAGAGCCCTCCCACCAGGATAACTACTTTGAGGTATTTCAGAGAAAAGAAAATCTGTGGCAATTTGCTGTTCTACTCCCGAGACTTTTTAGCTTCTATCAGCTGGTGGCCAATTTCTATCCTAAAACGTGAAAGTCTCTTAACTCTACCTCACTGAACGGTGCTTGTAACCATGTTGTTGATCTTATAACTTCTGCAGTGCTTTTCTTTATTTTTTTTTGAAAGCCTGCTTTTTCTATATGTTCTTAATTGAGATTGGTCCTTAAAAAATTTCGAAAAGTGTCTAATTCTTATGATTGTGAAATAAATATTGAAAGTGTCTATCCTAAGTATGCAAACACGAGGACACAGGCTCAAGATTTCTTTTTACTCTTGGCCAACGTTTTAGAATTTTGTGGACTTGAATCCTGACTTTTCAGCCTTTGAAGTTTTAAAAGCTTAAATGTCTGCCTCTCTTATATGTAGCTGTTGTCTCACTTGAAAGGCTACCTTAGGACAGTAGGTTCTGTTGGTAGTGTCTGAACTGATAATGTAGTCTGAGGGCAGAAATTAGATGGATGAATGCTGATTTAGGCTTTCTCAGCTTCGAGAGAAGGATGTTTGATTCCTTGTATGGTATTTGCTTCATGGGGAAGAACATGGATTTATTAAAATAGAAGATTTTATGGCTTTGAGACCTGTTGGCTTCTTGTCAAGTCTGTGACATGTCATCTTCTCTCCCTCCTAGGTAGTATTCCTTGTCATGTTACCTTAGTTTGACAGAGCTTTCCAGGGAATAGCCTTGAAACGTGAATTTGTGACTAATTGTTTGTTACAGCGCTTAAATGATTGTAGACTGCTGTAGCCTATCAAGCCAGTTTTATGAAATGGTTATAAAACAAAGCTTACAGCTTCTTTGCTATAAGCTTTCCAACTGAGTATGCCCTTTGCATTTTCGTATGTGACTTCATTTGACTGTAGAGAGAATCACAAAGGAGTAGAGGGAAACAAGTTTAACTTAAACTGGAAATTATATGAAGCGTCATTTGTGTGTGTGCCTGTGTCTTCAGAATGAATCCGTAGTAGTGCTGAGCCAGGACTTTTCTTCTCCGAATCAGAGCAGTTAGAGATGTTGGTAAGGCTGTTCCTTTAAGGATAACTAGAGGTGGCAGGGAGCTGGTGTACTTCTGACTGACAATTTCTTTCCTTTATTCCCAAGTGGTTCATCAGAGTATTATGAATTGTGTTTTTCGTGGTAGGATTGAAGTGACTGCAGTGATGTCATGAAAAGATTGCACTTTGGGTAGATAATTCAAAGTCATGAATCATTGTCTACAAAGCAGAATTTTTTTAAACGTTAGTAAATGGCAAAAAAGTAACAAACCTAAGCAAATCAGAAAAAGCCTGACGTTTGCTGTAAAGAGAAACAGTGGTCATTAAAAAGTGAACTAGGAGAATAATGTGACTTTACTATTCTCTTTGATGTAATCTTTTGGTAAAGGTGTTGAAAAGAATTTCAAAGAATTTAGGAATTGTGTTATCAGTTTAGTTTTAAAAAGCTGAGTGCGGTTCAAATAAATTCTGTCCTGGTTGCCTAGGCTGGATAAGGGAAGTACATTCAGTGCAAGCTGTTATTTAACCTTTGCTTTTTCCTCCTCCTTTTCCTTTCCGTCTCCTGCTCTTCTTAAACCAACTGGAAACAAAAGCCCTACTTTTTGTAGCCTGCAAAGGAAACCTGCCATATGAGAACTGGGAATAAACTGATGAACTGACATCTGCCCGAGTCTGAAGTAAACTGCTTGAATGCTTTCCTTACATTAAAAGGGAGAGAAGAAGAGGTGTCTGTCATCTGACAGTCACCACTGAGAGACAGATTCCCTGGAGAGCTACCTCAACCCATTAAGTAAAAGAGTTCCCGTAGGGAAAATCATACGGGACCGCATCCCACGCATCCCACAGGGGCTTGTATTTATTGGACAAAGGGAAGAATGACTCTAATACTGCTGCACTCTAATCAGTGCAGACTGATGCCACTCGAACAGAGAGCTCCCTCTGGAGGAAGGGAAAAATAACACATACTGACTTCACTGCAGGAATATGTAGTGCATTTGAGCATCCTAGAGTTATACATTAATTATTTTATTTTTGTGATGACGGGTTGAATGGCAAGGTTTTATCAGAAACTTTTGTCCTTACATCATGGGAATGATGATAGTACTGAAATGTAATTAGTGGGGATAAAGTCGACTGGACGTATGCATTTCAGGTAGCAGGAACGACAGGGTCTTTTGGGTCATGTTGGTATGGGGTATCTGGCCAGCAAGAGATAAAGCAGAATTTAGCATGACTTGGTAAAGGGTTGGGACCCTGCGATACAATCATTTTTTAACTTTTTGAGCAGACTTTCTCCTTAAATAAGTGAATGGTTGTCTTTTTTTCCTAATTCTGTGTTATATGATTTGTTTAAAAACTTTACGTTTCCTATAACTTCTCGATTATTTTCATTCTTCTTTCAGCCAAAAATGCTGCATACAGCTATTCTGAAGACACTGCTCCTAGATGGTGAATCAGTCTATACCTTGACTTCTCACCCTATCTTGTTGCTTATAGCCAGGATAATCCTTGTGAAAGCAAGACACAAACTTGCATCTGTTCAGGTAAGAAATGTGACTAATCATTGTGGTTGCCAGGTACTCACTGGTTCTCTCATTCTTTTTTTTTTTCTTTTTTTTCCGTACCTCATTTGAGTCAGAATACCTCCCCTTCCATTTCTTTTCCCAGCTCTGCAGTTACTTCCTCAAACAAACAGTTTCAGCCAGCGATTACATTTAAACATAAGTATCTTTTTTCTTAAAGATAAAGTATTTTCTCACCGCCTTCCTTTAAAAGAGAAGGAAGATGCCTTCATTATGTGCAAAAATGAAGACAATTAAAAAGAAAGCAACTTTTTAAAAGATGGACGGTTTGTGACATTATATATATTAAAAAAAACATAAATGCCCTATAATGTTATGCAATATACGTATACTATAACCTTTTTCACAAGCTTTGGGATACCACTGAACACTGCTGTATGAATTCTCCGAGCCATGAATTCTAGATGCCAAGAAAGTCCTTTCTTTTGCTTTTATCATCTTCTGCCCCCTCCTGCAGGCATTTATGTAGAGACTACCTTAATTCTCTGCTGCGTTTGTTCATGTAAAAGAGGGAGGTATGAGTCGTCTCTTGAGAGGGTTTTTGCCTTTACCTCCTTTATAGATTAGCAGAAGGCTGGTTGGTAGAGGGACTTTTCAGGACTGGAAGACTCTTAACAGAGCAACTTCTCTCTGTTACATTCCAGTTAAACAGACTTTGGCTGAAGATCAAAATGCCACATGGTCCCCCTTTATGCTTGGCTGACAATATCCATTCCCAGCTGGGTCTTTGTATGGGGGCTGAATTAAACTGTGTGGGAGATGTTGGCTGTACTACATGTCTGGAAGCTGAGCTCTCCCATCCTTTTCCCTGTTATTCACAGATGAATGCTGCTGAATTCCAGCAACTGGGTCAGTCAGGGAGTCAGAAAATGTACCTAGTATAGAGAAGTCCCTTGCTACCTCCCCTCAGCCTGGCATTATTGGGGCTGCCTTCTGCCCAGTGGCAGTTTGATTACTTATGGCTATACCAAGTTTTGGTAGTAGTTCAAAGGCAGCAAATGATAAAAACTACTTTCATCAACAGGTCAACGTAATGATAAAAGGTTGCCGTTCTTTTTGATTTCAACTTGATTCAAAGGGAAGTCTCATAACGCTTTGCTGCTTACTGAAGATTAGTGTAAAGCAATGTAGAATAGGATAAAATACTCTGAAATCTGTCATCTAGAACATTGATAAAGCCCTGTGTTATTCACAAATGCTGTTATATATGGAAGATTAAATACTTGAAAATTATTGAAAAGACAATTCTTAACTTGGTTCCCAAAAAGCTAACTCTGGTAATAAAACATTATACAGAGCTCAACTGATTTACTTTATAAATAAGTTCTCTTATAACTTATTACAGAAATTTATAAATATGAAGAAAAAGAACTTTGTAAATATGTAGCCTCTAGTTCTACGATTTTTGAGTGGCAAGCTTCGGGCCCTAGGAAATTGTATCATTGAGCTAGATATTCACCTGCATGGGAAAAAAAATACTTCATTATATAATGTTAACTAAAGTTGTTTGAAACTTCTTACGTAGCTTGCCTTTGGGTTTCTAAATAAGTGATGAAATATTGTGATTTAACCTTTTTCACAAAGTCTCTTGTTTGTTTGCCTTTGCTCTGTTCAGCTCGTTAGCAAAAGTCATCCTGCATTGCTTTTTGAAATAGATATTATTATTCTTTTTGATAGCTTCTTTCTAGGGACATTACAGTCAACTACATCTGATTGATTTTGATGTTTTTGCTTGCATACTGTTCTATCGTTTGGTCTGAGTGATATAAACATAACTTGTATAAAAAGTTTGGAAGATAGCTCTATCTCAGCAATGCTCTAACATTTGTTTCATAGAAAATGATTAGAATCCTAACAGAAGCAGCAAAACTGGTAAGCATTAGAGCCTGTGTAGATGTATTCCCTACATTCACAGATGATAATCTTAAGTGTAATTTTATGAAAAGAATATTACATTTTCAGTTAGGTTTTCCATGCATATCCATCTGGTGCAGTTAAAGAGGGATAAGATATGCTGGGGGACTTATCTTTTGTGTACACAGCTTTCTAAAATCGGGTATTTTTTGAGCTGTGCTCTCTGCTCTGGAATGATTACTTAGCCCAGTAACGTATTTGCCCAGCTCAGATTTCACATACAAACATTAATGCTTTCTATTATGATTGTAAGGTGTTCTCCTGAGTAAGTTGTTTGAAAGTTAACAAAACTGCATTCAGATTTTAATTGAAATGAGAAAATACTTCCTTTGAAACCAGTTAACTCTAAGAGAAAGACTTACTGTCACTAGGGCATCTGGCTTAGAAACATATAGAAAGGATCGTTGCTTGCAGAGTCTAGTGTAATTGCAGATATTCTAAATTTGGAATTTGGTTGTCACTGTCCTTCAAAAAGGATGCAATTAGAAGACGGGAGAGCGGATACTGGTCCAGTTTCAAATTATGAACACTTACCATTATCTGGAGTGAATGGGCTGATGCAAGACGTTGGAGGAACTTCCTGTTCACTCAGAAAAGAGCTGTTGGGTGGCCCAGGCCTGTAACTGGGCAGTTCAGTACTGCAAAGTTCTAGTACCAACGTGTTCATCCCTATGTTATGGCTCGTTGTATTACAAGTTCTAGTGGGTAAGACTTACAGAGAGAGAGAAATATTCTAGGCTGTTCATCATGAGAAGGTACATTTATGGAGTTAGGCTTTTATGAACAAAAAAGTTGTGAAAGCTTTTATGGTCATTCTAATCAGTAAACAGTTATTGAAGTTGAAGAAAAAGAATCAAAATATAAAAGAGAAGAAAGATGGAAAGAAAGAGTTAGGTTCCAGGAATATAGGTGACTGCTGAGTCTGGAGCACATCTGCACTGTAAAAAGGAAGCTCTTGGTTCAATTACATACTTTATAGAGAGACTTTTCACTGTGATTTCCAGTCCAAGAAGAAAATGCACTCTGCAAACAAAAAAGATAAGCTAACAGTTTCTTTCAAAATGACTTAAAGGTAGTTGTCTGCTTAATGGACAGGTTTCACAAGACTATATCCTTTAAAACAGAGAAGAAAGGGAGAATGTCACTTAACTCATCAGTCCAGGTAAAAGCTCTGACGGAAATTTCTGAGCAGACTGCAGGGACAGTTCAAGACGTTACTGACCCTGTATGTGCCTTTTATTGTTGCTTCAGAGCAGTCATCTGACCAGAATGTGTGCGTGCATCTTAATCCCTCCTGTAAGAGGCAATACAATGGCAAATGAAATTTAGTGTACGCAGTGATATATGCGGGGAAAACATTGCGTAGTGACAGACTCTGAACCCATTACTAATCAGAAAAGAGATCTAGAGTTACACTAAACCTGTAGAAACATCAGCTTAATATTTAACAGCAGTCAGTGAAAGTAAATGGTAGGAATTATTAAACTATTAAAGGAGATTATTAAATTATAATCAAAATTTAAATTATAATTAAAATCGTAATTAAAGGACTGAAGACCAGAAGAGTGGCATATAGAAGTCTGTATACATGCATGCTGTGTCAACATATTAAGTACTGTGAGCAGTTCTGGTCCTCTTTCACCTGTCTCAGTCTTCCTTGTACCCTTACCTGAAGACATCCGAAAAGATTAAATAGAACAGGAAAAAGTGTACAGAAGGACAACACTGGATGATCAGAGATACAGAATGGCTTCCATACAAACAGTAACTGAGGTCTGTAGGACTCCTCAGTCTGGAAAGGCAACTGAAAAGTGAGAGATGATGGCTGCCTATTAAAACCATCAATGTGACAAGAAAAATGGAAAGTAAGGATCAGTTAGTTGTTTTGTTTTGTTTTGTTTTGTTTTTTGCTTTCTGTTAGAAGAATTAGGAGAGTAGCAAGTGGCTGGTCCAGAACAAACACAGAGGTATTTCTTTTATCTGCTATGTATAGAATTTTCTACCTGTGCAGGTTGTGGTCCTAAGGGTTTGCAGGGTTCAGAGAACAACTAGAGAAATTAACAGAAGAGCCTGTCAAGCTCTGTTGGAGCACAGCAGAGCTGCTCAAATATGCTCACCTTTATGCTAAATTAAAGCACACTTTTTATATAAACCGACTGCTGTAGCTGGTTTTATATTTTATGTAAAACCTGTATTTTAAAAACCACTTCTCTCTTTCTTTCTTTTTTTTTTTTTTTTGGCATCAGTATTTGTTATTCACTTAAAATATCGTTGCTTTCTTTCAGACTTTGTCTTGGTGGACTCTAAGGTGCGTGAATATTCACCAGCAGTTGTTAGAAGAGCGGTCACCAGAGCTATTCTCTCTTGCCCAGGACTGTATAAAACAAGGTATGTTTCTAGTTACTCTATTTGCTGGCCTACAGCACCAGCTGTTGGATATCTTCAGGGAAGGAAGTTTTTAGGCACAACTCTTGCAACATGAAGCTTATCAGGTCCTTATGGAACTGCAGAGCAGAAAAGGAATTCATTTAAATTGAGATGGATTTGTGTGGCACATGCTATTTCTGAGGATGCAAGCCAGGAATATCTGATTGCAGACAAAGATTCCCCCCACCATGCATATCACTGTTAGCTTATCACAAGCTAACCTGCAGGCATTTTGTGCAGTTTTCATTTTTCATTTACTGATCTTATTTGGGTTTGAAAGGTGAATGTCCCTGCTCTTTTGCATCTTTATGAGGGAGATTAACTTTTTTTCCTGTTCTATCTGCACCTAAATTTTGAGATTTGTTACCTCTCTGAGCTGTACGTTGAGAAAATAGATAACATTAAATTATGAAATAAATATTGATGTTCATGAAAGTGTAATTTAGAACATTAAAACGTCAAATGTAATTGCATTGCTTGGGATTTTTGTTTTAAGAGGAACAAACCTTATTTCTATAGACTAGTCTAGATCATTTGCTACAGCAACTGATAAAGCTGAAAAGCAGACAACTTTTATGCACGTTGGTCCCTCGTCAGTTGATTTGTTAGCTGAAGATTATTTAATTTCACAAGCCGAAAGTTAAGTACTTTTAATAAATTCTATTTTGCATTTAGAAATGAATTATGATCTGTCATCTTTGGCAAAAGAAGACAGATCATCTTAAATGCCAAAGTTTCAAGTCTCCCCTCTCCTACCCCACCTTAATGAAAGAGCTTTTTTGATCTGAACCATCCGCAGGTTCAAGGATTGCACATAATTTCCAAACAGGAAGTGTTTTTTTGGTCCTTGAGGAACTTCCAGCTAGGTAGCAAAGACATAGTTAGTACGGTAATGAAACTGTGAAGAGGATTTCATTGGATCCTTTGCAGTAAAAAAGCAACAGACCTAATGCTCTTTCTGGATGCTATAAGAACTGGCTGTGGAAGGGTTTTGTTGTGATTGATCTAACCTGTAGTTCTTGTATTATTTATACTTCATTAGAAAATTTTGAATGAATTTCTGGAATAAAGCCATACCGTCTTATATTGGTATGGGACATACCAAATTCTAAGACAGAATTCTTAAATTCTTTAGTCTAACTTCAAAATTTGTAGTCCTTAGAATGGTGGGAGCGTTGTTGATTTGTTGCATGTATTAGAACATAACTGATAGATGTTACTTAAGCACATCAGGTTAAATTAATTGGCATGTTACTTTTTAGGCTAAGGGCTGGGGGTGCGGGCTGGAATTTAGCTGGTGCAAACAAGCAAATTTAAGATGCATTTAAATTTCCAAAATAATTTGTAGCAAATTGAGTTTTACTTAAAAAATGGTTGTCACGTCAATCTAGTGGGATGAGTTTTACAAATTTAACTCATTTAACTGCTTGCATTAACAATAGAAATTCCTTAAAATATGGCTTTGAAGGTATGTTATAAAGCCTACTTCTCAAAGCCATTTCAGAAATGGAGATTTGAGTAGATGGTTAGCTGTTTGAGAGGATTATTTTGCTTGATTTGATGGTTGTAAATGAGTTTTATCGGACAGAATTGCTGTTGCTTACTTTTAATGTTTCAATACGTGAATATTTGTGTGTCGGGTTGTACAGGGCTTTTAGAATTTATATTTTCTAAATAGTTTCATAAAAATATCTATGAATTTTATATTATGAAACGAGGGATTTTGGTGTGCTTCTTTCAGATGCGGAGTTAAGGAGATGTATTATTCTTTTGCTGCATATGCATCAATACTAAATACGAATAAAGCTGTGTGTTTTGAGTGACCTATTTTGAGAACCTTGGGTATAGTTTCCAGAGAAGGTGATGTAATGTATACTTAGAGCTGTAGTAAGCTTTGCCAGGCGAGTTACACTAACTGCTCTAATCGTTTATTTACTTTCTAATTTATTTAAGCCATCTGGAATTTTGAACAGATACCTTTACATCTCTTAAAATAAATACTTAATAAACGATTAAAATGGTCTTTGATTAGGCCTTGAAAAACCTGCGTGCTTGTTCTGCTTCCAATCAACTGGGAAATTTTGTCTGAATTACTGGAGGACAGGACGTTAACGTTCAGGAGAGATTAGCTTCTCCATTTTTAATATGTTGGTTTTGAGGGTAATGGTCAGCGTCACCGCCCGACTATGAGAGCTGCAGGGCTGCGCCGCTGCTCTCAAGCAGCTGGTGTACGGCAAAACCAGGGCTTCCTGCCATCTCCCGTTCCTCAGGGCCCCTCACCAAACATGGCACAGGGTGCCAGAGGGCTGCCTGGCAGCGACATCAGGACTCCCGTGCAGCCAAACTGATACTAAAAACAACGGGAAACTTTCCACAAAGGTCTTTAGAGTATTAAGGCTCCAGTGTCTAAACTTACCAAGTCTTGCAACTAGCATCGCAAGGAAAAGACAGCCAGATGGGGAGTAGTAAGACTGCAACGCAGTGCGTCGCTCTAGAACAATATTGTGAATGTTTTTAAACCAAGTAAGTTAAACAATTGGTACGTTTATAGATTTATTACTCTAAGAAAATTTGGGGTTTAATTGTCAAACCAACCGTAGTGAATGTTTCAAAAGATGATTAATCAAAAAGAAAGGATTTATACGCTTCTTTGGTTCATCACTGTAGGAGCATGTATGGTTTTGGCACATGATTTTATTGTAAATAGTTTTATACTCAGATCACTGTAACTTTTCAGCGATTGAGAAACCAGGAAGTAACTTACAATTATAGAGCATAACCTGTTTTTTCTTTTTTCTTTGAAATTGAATGAAAATTGCTTGATCAGAAAGTTGCATTCTTGTCAGGTTTCCACTTGTGTGCCTGCATGTTCAGTGCCTTGTAGGCTTCACTGCGCTGACAGCAGCCCTTCAGTGTTTAGTACCTCAAACTGCTCTAAGGAATCCATACAAATGTGTATCTGTGTTTGGCGTAAAACCATGGGTGAGTTTTTGTGTGCAGCCTCACAGAAAACTAATTTTTTCTCATGTAAACGTGATTTTTGTCATTTGGGAAGCCGTCAGAGCAGCATTATGCGCACGCAGAGTATGGAAAGCTGGCAAATAGGACAGACGTCCCAAATCACTTATTGGAAGTGTTTTTTAGAAAAAGAGTAAAATAGCTTTTACTAGAAATTCCATTGCTTTGTGGTCTTATGTGAATCATTCTCTTTTAAAAAAGAAAACTTATTTCGTAAGTATGAACAAAAGTATGAAACACCTCAGATGGCTTGTACATGGAGAGCGTGCATTACCTAGATGTGAGATTACTATTCAGCTGACTTTCTCAGTCTTGAAATAATGTGTTTGAAGTTGTCTTTGTGTCAAAAGTGGTGACTAAATTGCACAAACTTTGTGCTTAAATAGTTGCAGTCCCTTGAATTTTTTCTAAGGATTAAGTTATAAGCTTGCTGCATTTTCTGTCCTATTTCAGTTGAAAGCCATTGGAGTAATATTTATAAATTACTGATTTGCTTTCATCAAGCAAAACCTTTCAATGCAGATGTTGAAAAAAAAAGTTAAATTTCTTTTAGAATTGGCGGGAGGTATCCATGTAAATTTTTAAAAAGAGTATTGTAATACTTTATGTGGTTCTTTTATAGCTGTGTATGAAGTAAGTTCAAGCTTATTGTTAGCTTCCAATCTTAAATGAAATGCAACATTTTGATGATTAATGAGTGTTGTGATTCTTACTGTACCAGAATATTCTTTTGTCATTTATTGTGTTTTGGTAGATAGAATTGAAATAAATAAGGAATGTGAATACTTCTACACTAGATGAAAAAATATCAAATCTTTTCCTAGAGACTTCAGATTTCTTTACCTGTTGTTCAGATGGAGAAGGTGGTCATCATCGCTCAGCAAGCCAGTAATTGTTAAAAACGGAACTAGAGTCCTAACTCCCCATTCAGTGCTTAATTCACTAGCCAAATTTTCTCATCTGAAGCCTGCTAATTAAGGAGGGATTTTTTTTTTTTTTTACCTCTACTCACTGTTTTCTAAGTTCCTGTATTCTTCAGTAGGTCCTAGATGATTCTTGTTTTATATTTCCTACAACAGTAATATCCCAGCTCAGCTTGACAGTAAAATGCAAGAGAGAATTAAACTGTCCTTTGTTCTTAGCCTAGTAGTAGTCCTTAGATATGCAACTTAAAATGTTGCTTATCTTTAAAACCACACACTCAGTGTATAAGATGTGTAAAGAACAACAGATCTGCCTTAAGCATAGCAGTATTTCAGTCCTGTTTTTTTAAGTAAGTATGTATGTTTTAAATATTCTCCTGGGTTGTGTCCTGATAGCTTCTCTTTTTTCTTTTTTTGATTTGCAGTGACAGAAGCGGAAAATTTGTTCACAGGTGGTGAAAGCTGGCACTTAGAAGTTCAGTTCAATCTTGAGTGTGCCTACACGTTTTTGTATTACTATGAGTATAAAAAAGCTAAACAATGTTTCAGTACAGCTAAAGATACAACCAAACTGCAGATCAGTCTGACAGGTAAGTTTTGCTTGCAAGGTCTATGAAGATGGTTGGTTAGACCTAACTAACTCGTAGCTTTATTTTTTTACATATCCAAGAAAAAAGAAATATATTTTGAAAATTCTTCGCTTTGAACAGTTCCAACTTATTCATCTTTTAAGAATTAGCATTACTTGGAAGAAGCAAGATAAATATTCCATGTAGTGGCAGTGTCACGCTTAATATGAGTGTCTGAGCACCTGTAATCCTTTAACACACGTGCTATGATCCTTCTTTGTCATATTTCAGTAGTCTATTAAATTCTAGGTGCAGTTCGCTCCGTTAAAGGACTCCTGGAACTAGCTGGTGTCACAATCTGTAGTGATGAATATAAGTTTTTTCCTTTTGAGACACTTGCAAGGAAGTCTGCATGAGGATTTGATACAGACTTTCACCTTTTGAGCCACTGGTTTAAATCTACCCCATGTGAATAGCATTTAAAAGTCACTCTCAGGACTGCTCTTATCACAGGATATAAGTGAGATAAGTCAAATTTCTGACAAATAGATCTATCACGGATTCAGTGACAGTATAGACTTTATATTTATCCTTTCAGCCGTAAGCAAGAATTAATTGTTTGGAGTCAGCCAGATTAGATTCCCGCACTTGTAATTTCTGTTGAAATTATACATACAGATATCAGATTGTTTGGTTGCCAGCCTGGTCCTGCTTCTGAATGCACTAATTGCTTCTCTAAAAATAATAAAAAAAAAAAAAGAGTAAACAAAATGATGTAAATGCACGGCTTTTCCATGTGAGAACTTCGGTCCTGTCTGGGTAGAAATGCAAAAACCTATGTTAAGGTTCTTCTATGTACTTATTAGCAGATTAGGACTGAAGAACTGAAATTTAAAGCCTCCTTACCAATTACACCACCTTATCTCACAAGATTAGCCAGTCTTTCCTGTTTAGATTAGAGCTGCCGCTACCCCTGCGTATTTCATCAGTTTGTTTAATATTTTAATAAAAATATGTTAGACTTGTTTTGGTACTCCGTACTCATTTATTCAAAAGTTCTAAATGTTAACTTTGGAAAATCCTTAATGGAAATCTTGTGGCAAAATGGATGCTTTCATGTAACTATGATTGAATTGTTTATATTTAGTGGTTTTTGAGATTAGCGTAATTTCCATATATTTGAATGAATTCCATGCATTTCAATTGATCCTACCCCTTCTTTCCTACTTTAGTAGAACACTAATCAACAAAATGGTCTCTGATGCAAATAGGGGTGAGATGCTCCAATTCTGGAGATACCATATTTCCAAATTTCCTTTGAGAATTAAGCAACTTATAACCAAAAATTTACTGAAGTAGTCTTGCTTGTCTGAAAAATGCATTTTTGAAACCAATGCAGTAGCTGAGATGTGACATTGTTGTGTTCTGAACTAAGCTGATGTTAAACGTGTGACGTGTACTTCAAAATTGATATTATGAGGTGTTTTTGTTTAAAATTAACCCAAGTTGTTTTGTTTAAAATTAACCCACTACCGCTAATGATACTTAAACTGAAAAAACTTAATAAATCGAGAACAAGTAAAAATCAAAGTGGCAGGTGACTATTAATTGATATTTCTCAGTTTACAGCTTTGTGCGTTTTTTCTTTAAAAGAGACTTTTGGATTTCTGATGACTAATTTCCCTAAACTTAACCTAGAAGAAAGCTGCTGTTCAATAGAAAAAATAAGTTTGGATGCACTGGAAGGATTTGTATTTTTTATTACTCTACCAAGAGGTTATGGTGGTCCCAGAGAGAGACTGCTGTAATCTGGTGTCTCAGAAAAATGTTGTTGTGAAACTCCTAAAAGTTCTCTGGTTTATCTCCATAAATCTATTAGAATAGTTGTGAACGATGTCTAACCTGAAGGCAAATTAAGTGAACCGAACATGTGGGAATTGTTGCCATTCTCGACAAACTCGTTTGACATGCATGTTTTGGCTAAATAGAAAGAATGTTACATCATCAAGAAAGACTTTGCTTTAATGTAAAACTGCAACCTCTAGCAAAGATATTTTTAAGGCTTTTGGAAGGAATTTCCTTTTTAGGAGAGGACTTTAAGAGGTTATTGTTCTTTAATGATTGTAGTCTGTACTAGCAGAATGTTTTGTTAAGGCGTGGAACTTAATATGCTGTTTTTTAAGAGAGAATTTAGAACCCACGTTTTCCAAAGTTATTTTAGAAATGCGTGACTAAATCATACTTGAAGATGCAAGTACTAAACTTGCAGATGTTTTGGCTTGTGTTTTTTTCAGGCCTGTGCTATATTCAGATCTATACATTATTCATCGTTTATTAAAAAGCATCCCTATAGATCTCACAATGAGTCACAACTGTCCATAACTCCACAGCAGAATTTCCAATAAAATAAATGGCTGTGGTCCTTCTTACATACAAATTTTCTAAAATGAAGGGTGGTAATCCTAAATAAATTAAAGATCAACAGGTCTCAAGGATTAATAATCCTGAACACTGAGATCTGCATATTGTCTGTTTATTGTTTTCATGCCCGATAAGGCATCCCTGGGAACTTTCCATATGGGGGAGAGAGAAAAATCTCTATGGATAAGCAGACTCCCTCTCTTCTGTGAGAACTTATGATGGTATGAAGCAAATACTTTTTTTCCAATCTTGAGTACACGTGATTTTTTTTTTTTAATGGAAAAATGTCTGTTTTATCCCTGTAATCAGCAAAAGGATTCCTTGCTAAAGAGAAATGAGGAAGGTCTCAGACATAAACAAATGGCAATTTCTAGAAGGTAGTAAGTAAAATGCTAATAGTTTATTGGTACCAGCATAGCTTTGCAAGTGTTTTATTCAGCTGTTTAAGCAGGAAGGCATTATAGGATGTAAATTCAGCATAATGACTTGCAAGTATCATTAAAACTGAGAATTAAGTGCTACTGTGTACGTATTAGTATGAATCCTCCTCACCCAGTGCTTCACTCTCTCTGTAGATTGTCTTGTGATTATAAGGTGATATTTTAAAACCCTTTTCACTTCATAAACTCTTAAAACAGGACTCTCCCATTAAAAGTGGTGATGGGCAGAAGAGGAAAAATCAGTGTGGTTACTAGTTTCCCTGCTGCCCTCTTTCTACCTGCAGGAAAAAAGGGAGGTAGGGGTGGATGTCTGCTATTTCTGTATCTGTGGCAGGTGACTCTTACTGCCAGTGACCTCATCCTCTGGCCCTTATCCCCTAAGCACACGAGCAGTTAATCGTCTTTACTTCAAAGTTTTTATGCTCTGCAAATTTTCAAAGCTGTAATGAAATTAAGGCCTGTTCATTTGAGTTTCATCTCCATTGGCTCTGCGAAACCAACAGTGGGTCAATGTTCAGTTCTCCTCCTTTTCTTTATGTTTAAACTTTCACAGTTCACATTACCTGGACATCGCATAGTAGTAAGCAAGCAGACCTCTAAAAGTTATGGAGCAGTTTTTCGTTCCATTTTTGGCTTTGGTTAGGAGTCTGTGTCCGTGCTGAAATTGCCCTGTGATTTCTGACTGCAGCTTGGAAAGAGGCTGCTAACAGAGGAAGAGCAGCTATGTTTTCCTTTTCAATTTGGTGTAGGTGTCCTCCTGATTAATTGCCATCCTAAAAGCTAGTAGAAGTTGTCTGAGTGTCTAATAAAGACCTGAAGAAACAAAACTGGGAGGACTTTGGCAGTGTGTATTTGGAGTATTGATTACTGCAGTAGGCTGGCAGTGTTGGTTTATTGCATCACTCCCATGGTAGTTTCACAGGAGCTTCTGTGCTCGATTGTGGCAATGGCATGTCTGTGACCCCTAGACGGTCTGAAATATTTAAAATGATGGCCTATAGCTATAAAACATAATTTCGAAAATGTATACTTTAGAAAATGTCATGTCCATTAAAAGTAGTCATGTGAACTGCAGTAACACAGAGCAAAGAGGTTTTCCTAAGAAAAACTTGTGCAGGCTATCTAGTTATTGTAATAAAATACAGGTGAAAGGGATGGAAAAGAGTATGGAAGCGATGCAAAGGTGAGGAAAAATTAAAGGCTTTTTTCCTCTCCTGTTTTCCTTCTGTCCTCTCCGCCTCTCTCCGTCCCTGCCATTTAGGATTCAGGCATCTATCTCTTGACCTTACAAACTGATTTAGCCCTAGAAATTAAAATAATGGGGTTTTGTGGATATTTCCATCCTGATCGTATATTCTGAATGTTCTACAAATCTGTAGCTTTCACAGAAGCAGTCAAAGCTGCAAATGCCCAGAAGTTTAACTTCAAAAGTTATTTTTTTCTAAGATTAATACCTGTTTCAAGCTTTCAAACTGTTGAACTGTTTGCCCATTTTAAGGTATCATGGGATTTTTATTTGCCTAAGTGTCTCCCTGTTGTGAATTACTTTCTTTTAGCAGGCAAATTGAACAACTGTTTTCAGTTTATTACTAGTATTTTAAAACTGAGAACAGATAAAATGTGATGAGTATGGATTTTCAAGAGACAATATGAAAGTTACGGAGAATTTTCCGAACTTTAAGTTTGTTTATATATTTGTAATATCTATTTATGTATGTGTGCTACCTAGCAGTGAGGAAGCATGTATTTCATTGCAAGCCGATCAAGCAAAGTTAAACCACTCCTGAGTCTTACAGGTTAATTCTCGGCATGTTTCTTTCTTTTGCATTCCGTAAGCAATTTCTGATATATGATGGGATTACTGTTTTATAGTGGTCAGTAACTTGTTTTAACTTTGTGTAGGTGCTTTGGGGAAAAGGACACGATTTCAGGAAAAATATGTTGCACAGCTTATTCTGGATGTCCAAAGGACAGATAAATTCCTTCTTCCTCACCGTGAACTAAGTCCAGCACCTACTCCTGTAGAAAAGTTAACGATGGTATGTATTTGAGAAGAGTTGGTCTTTAACTTCTTAAAATCCAGTTGGGATTTTTCATGCACTTTAATGAAAACATTTGGAAGCTTTTCTTAGGTGTTTGCAAGGTGGAAGTGCGTGGTGCCTAGAAGGAGCTTGCCTTTGATTTCTGAAAGTTTTTGGACAAGATGTGGGGCAGTCCTTTGTCTAATGGTAAAGGACATGGGCTAAAACAACATATGGCTGTCTGCAAGATATATGTGGCTACTCCACTGAGGGCATATTTGCAAGGGTGAACTTCCAGAGTTTGTGTATTGATTTCTAGTGACTAAGAATCACTGAGCTGGGAAAAAACACGTGAGAGAGTGATTTTTTTCAAGGTAGCCTGCAAGGCATCACAGAAGCCTGCAGACTCCTAAGGACTGACAGACAGGTGTAGGAATAGTGCAAAGATGGGAAATTGGTCTAGTTACTGCTACTGGTATGAATTATGCGACTTGGCCCTACTAATCTGAAGGGTGTGCATGGTGACTTGTATTATGAGTAGACTAATAACCACTGAACTGTTCTGGAAAGGCATTTTTGCTTCACAAAGATAAGTCCTTGTTAGTATTTAAGTTTTTTTGAACTTGCTGAAGAAGTTGAAGAGAAACTGGGACTCTATGGTCCAAGATTCAGTCTTTAGGTTGGAGAGACCTTACAAAAAGGTTTTGACTTGATAGACTTCCAGGTCAAACAGGCATCTTAAGCAAAAGAAATTGAGAATAATTCTCTTTCTAATTTTAACGCATAAATAGCTTAGGAAACTGTTCTAGTTTTTCACTTGCAGCTGCGTTAAAAACATATATAGCAACTCATTTAACGGTAGTGAGAGCTCAGGGGAAGCCAGATGAGGAATGTGTCAGACTTGGTTATAGACTTGAAGTGCTACCCACCAAGTACTACATGATATGATGTAATGTTCTTAGTGGGTCCCTAAAGGGGATATTGTGTAACTACTTTTTCTAGTCATTTATGACACTGAAAAATTGCCTTTGTCTATATCCAATAAAGACTTAAGTTTGACATAAAACGGGTACGTTGTTTGAATAAAAGTGGTTACACTGTTTTAGGTTGTAGGTATAACGTGGAATTAAATCTGTTATCTTCACTAATAAAATAGTATATTTATTTGACCTTTTAATATACAGACCTGAAGCAGCTGAAGTAGGTTTAGTGAAGAATTCAGGAATAAAAATTGGATTAATTGAAACATTTCAAAAGTCAATCATGCTATGTTACCCACACTTTCATACTAGAATCTTACTGCATAGATGAATGTTTTTTCAAAACACTGCTATATGAAGTAAGTTGACTACTTCTACTAAAAAGTAAAATCATAGAACTAGAAAGGACTTGAGTGGTTTTGGCTGCAGGGGTGGAGTTGAGTTTCGTGCAACTTCAAGCAACTGCATCATGCAATTCTTTCATAAGCTACCCGGGCTCCTCATTACAGAAAGCTAAACTTCATGTTCCTGCAACCTACTTAAAAAAAAAAAAAAAAAACCACCCAACAACAACAAAAGTACTGGGTATTGATACTAGTAGAACCAGTTGCTTTTTTGAGGAAAACCTGAGATATTTCAAGTTCAGACATTTACTTAACAACATGTTTGTGAGTCCTGTAGCAAGTATTAGACTGGACTTGGCTACACAGAATCCCCAATTCGTTTGTCCATTGAATTATCATTCCATTTTTTTTTCCATTTTCTAGCATGTCTTTATTGGTAACTAAATATCAAAACACAGCTTCTTTGTGTACGTTGTCAGTGGATTTTAGCTGTGAGTCCTTGTGTTTCTTTTGCCAGGTTTCTGTCTGCATCTTAAATTTGTCAGTCCTGAGAGTTTCTTGAAGTTCTTTTGGCCAAAATTGTAGATTGCTATTCTCCATCTGATGCAAAAATTGACAACAACCGTACGTCTTTATGCAAATTTAGGCCAGATGCTTGATGTATTTTGTATGCCTTTAAAAGAGTATTCATGGAAGATGTGTAGGAGCTAAATCTTGAGAAATTTCAAGAATCTTCACAGGATTAACATAGGCATGTGGAACCCTGAAAGGTAGATGTTGCAAAACTGTTAGAGGGAAATTTTCTTCCCTTCTTCAGTGTTCTTATTTTACATCTACCGTTTGTTATTTGCAAATCAAGTAAAATGCTGTATTTATCCAAATATTGGAATTGTATTAGATGTGTGGAGAATTTCCCAAGAGAATCATAAACTCTGCCAGTATGTATAAAGGCAAAGCTGAGACTTGCTGCACCCCCTGATTCCTGTTTTGAAGTGCTTAATAAAGTGACCTTAAACTATCCCCCTATTACATGAAGGTAAGATTCCTGAACAAGTTATTTTATAATTAAAGGGTCAGTAATTTCATTCCATTAAAAATACTGCTAATAAAGCAATGCTGGCTGGCTGATAGTTGGACTGAGAGCTGGACTGATTTCTGGCAAAGCACTTCCTGCTCCCTCCTGGTGCTGACCGGTTATATATCTCTAGTTGCACTAACAGGAAAACTATTTGCATTGCAAAATAAATGTTTGAGAGTGTAAATTCAAGGCTTTGCTCACAGGTCAGCTTTCTTGAGAATCATTAAGTAGTGTGAGAGTATGCATTCAGTTAAACTGTTGATGCGTCTGTGAAAGGAAAACCTCAGGCTTGAGGTGCTGCATAAAAGCTCTTATGGTATGTTAGAATAAATTTGATTAGTTTTAAAAAACTTAGGCTCAAATTTTTATGCTTTTTGAGGGATAAGGAATTTTTTTTTGTCTGAGAATGTAAATCATGCTTTAAGACTTTCGTATACTATCGCAACTTCAACGCAGTTCAGTTGGTCAGTGTTCATAGTGAAGTTACAGGCTAAAATTCAACTGTAGACCAGAACTTGGAAAATCCTTAACTAATTGTCTTATAAATGATAATTTCTGTTACATCTGATGAAATAGTATCAATATATTAGCATAGCGCTCTGTTCTAAAATCATTTTCTTTTGGAAGTGGTAGACAATCCTTGCACATACAATGTAGTAAAGAAAAGAAAATGACTTTATTATTAAACATACCTTAAAGAGTGGGAATCTGTCCATTTCAGATTAAAACAACAACTTCTTCACATTGTCTCTCAAATTACAACTTAGTTTCATTTATATAGTGTTAAAAGTACTGGTGATGAAAGCAAATAACCCATTCTGAAGACTTCCTGTTCCCTTTTTGATCTTCTGTGGACCGTCGTTTTACTTTAGCCGATGAAAGAATTGTTCATTGAAAACCCTGCTACAAGGACATTAAATGGAAAAGAAAAGGAATTTCCAAATACTGTTATATAAATCCCTTTTCTGTTTTTAATACATTATCAAAACTGCTTCTATTAATTGGAAAATCTTCAATGATATGCTTAAAGGCTTTGTTTTTTCAGAGGAAGGTGAAACAATGTTACGTCCTCCTCTTTCTTGGATGCAGCCAAAGGAATCTTTTGGTGTTTCCAAACAGGCACAAATTCTGCAAACACAGTAATTCACACTTTTCAGCAACAGATTATATTACCTTCTTCTTGAAGTTAAATGACCAACAATGAACTTCAGGTAGCATACTTATTTGTAAAAGTTAAGCTGAACACTCCTCAAACTCTTTGTTCCGGAGGAAGTTTGATAAATCACAAATACTTGCCCAGGAGCAAACCTTTTCGGAATACCCATTCTAGCCTTTACCAGGGAAGAATATCTGGAGATGCCAGTTCAGAGGAGTTATTTGTTTGCATTTCTTTAATTTGCAGAACTCCTTTAAAAAAAAAAACAAAAACAAAAACCAAAAAAAGAAGTAATTCAATTGCAAAGTAAGGAATTTAACTGTACTGGCAATAAGCGTGCTTTTCTTAGTTGTGCTTTGCCGATATTTTAAAAGAAATCTGTACATTCGCAGAGGTCCATGGACACTAGCCTGAAAACTTGCCTGTTAGGAAAGCATTTAACATCATGCAGACAAGCCAAAACAGAGTATATGTAATAGAGGAGGAGGTTATTGATAATGCTATCAGAAAAAAATTTAAAAAGAAGAACACCTTTAGCCCTTAGTTAAGAAAATAGGAATATTTCTAGTAACATTGAAGTTGCTCTGAGGACCATTCCTGTTAGGCATTTTGCGTGATAGCCATTCTCCTTGTAGAAAAAGTGGTTCCTTCTGCTGAAAGGGAGGACTTTTTTTTTCTTTTTTCTTTTTTCTCCTGAAAAAATCTTGCCGCTGGCTCAGTCAGCTGGAGGGATAATAACCATTAAAGCACTGAAGATCATAGAACAGGTCTATATTTTTTTCACGTTTTTAAATGCATCAAAATTTCTTTGCAACAATTTATATCATTTTTGCCATTCTATTTTAAAATGTATTTTTCCCCCTCCAACAGAATTATGATTTAAATGATGATACAGTGCTAAACGAGATAAAACTAGCAGATGCTGATCAGTACCAGATACCTGATTTGTGTGCAGAAGAGCTTGCTGTAATCCTTGGAATTTGGTAAGTCAATTTGCAGTTATTTAAAAAAAAAAAAGTTATTTGAAACTTTCTAATAATGAAATAACAACGCGGTGACAAGTTGAGCTTTTTCTTCTTAATTAAGATTTTCAGCAATATTTCATTAATTGCTATATCACTCTCTTACCCTGGAAAAGCTTCTTGTCCTCTGTCTCAGTTTAATCGTCTTTCAAATGTCATATGGTGTTTAGTTAACATATGAAGATGCCACTTGGTTAAGGTCAGTCTGCAGCCTCAGCCTCGTGTGAGGATCGACAAGGAAAACCCTACCACCACTGCTGAGTGCAGCTTGGAATACTGTAGATATTCAGACTGGCTGTTGCTAACTACAAGGTGTAGCACTAAGTTCCCATGGTTTTGCACCTAAGTTTTCTTTTCTTGGTTTTCAAAAGTTTTCTGCCATGTGCTTTTTGGAAAGGGTGCAGAACAGCAAGAAAGAGCCTAAGCTTTGAGGATAATAAGCCAGTTTCCAATTAATAGCCTTGTTTTCTAGCAAAGAAATATTTTTTTCTGCAACTCAGTGGTCTTTTAGCCAGTTACAGTTATCACATAATTTTACTGTGTGATTGTTTCAGAAGCATTAATGTAGTGAAGTAAGAATAGTTACTTCTGATAGATATCTGTCATTTGTAATTCTCAAAGCACTTTTCTGATCTGTAAGTTGCAAAATGATGGAAAAAGAGCTGCTGAAATTTCTTGCCCGAGCCAGAAGGTAGCCAGGAGCAGAACAAGAAGTGAATCCTGGACCAGTGTTTTCTCTAGGGAGGCACATGGATGCTGTTAGATCTATCTTTGTGATAGGGTGACAGCAGTAGCAGTTACACTCTGAAATGTTTAAGTATGTAGTTACTGAGAGGGCCAGTTAGAGAATTCAGGGGCATAAGCTAACAACATAATTGGGCAGTAATTTTTTTGTTGCTGTATGGGTTTTTTTTGCCTGTTTCGCAGTGCAGTTATAAAATTTATCTCCCCCAACCCCGTTTTCCAGAACTTTCAGCTCTTTCTCCCCTTCTTGTGCAGGGGGAGTCACTAGTGGAGAGAAAGTTGTTTCCTTCCATGTACCCGTTTTGCAGACTGCAGCTTTTTGAAGGTCCAGACACTTTGTTGGTCATATAGTTAAAGCTGAACATGAAGTTGGAAGTTTCTGGCTTCAGCTATGCCCTTTAACCATTCAGCCCACCCGCAGAAGGCAAGAATTCATGAGCAGAATATGTACTGCTGCTTCGTATTTCCAAAGGCTTAAATCTGATTTGTTTTCAAGGCCACTTCTAGATCCAGTTTGGGGACAAAAGAGAGGAGCAAGCAGTGCAGTTGACATTCATTCTTGGCTCAGTCATTTCTGGTTGTTCACCCTCACCCAAAGTCCCTCACCCTCCCATTTCTGATGAGCGTTTTCTTCGTGTGTACTTTATTCTTTAAAGCAGTATTATGTTATATTTGGATTATATTATCCCTCTTCCCTCTGCCCTCTCCAAGAAAATTTTAACTTGTGTATTGATCTTTCTTAGTATTTTGTCCAAGGGTAGAATTTGAATTTGACACTTGCTGATGCACAGTAGGTTTCCTGACCACAGAAAACCACCATGCTATGAATAGTGGCTAGAAACCATCTTGACTACTGCCTGTGTGTGTACATTGTAATCCACGTGGCATGTGAGTTAGGCAAGACTCAAGGCAAGAAGCTCATTTAAAAAGGAGGAAAACCAAACAAAAAAGTGTTTTCAGTGTTGCTTCCCCGTAGGAGTGATAAATGCCATTCAAAGGGTGGGAACTGCCTTTCAGTTAGGCAACTGAAACAATTTCAGTCATAGATAGAGCCAGGGTTTGATATTCAGCCATATTCCAGAGATGTTAGTAGATTCTCAGCTTTGAGAAATGTTGTTGTATGGAGACTTAGGATACAGCCCCTCTGACTAAATGGAATTTGGACTTGGATTGCTAGCCATACCCTTGGTATGTATACCAGCTATTGGCGTATCAGTTTTCAAGGAAACTTATAGATGTTAAAGCATTTGATAGCTTTTAAACAAAACATGCTTCTCAGACCTTGGCTCTAGCAAATTTCTTGCTTTTTCCTCATGCTTGAGAGCCTGTGGAATAAACATTTAATGAGTTGAGTAGTCTTTAGATTTCCTTTGCATTTCCAAAGCAGTTCTAGCTAGGCTTTGTCCAGCACCGCTTTAATGGTGTCTGTTGTTGGCTACCACTGTCAGAAGTGGATGTTTTTCTTTATGTAAATAAAGTTTTAAAGACTGACCTAGTGTATTGAAGCCCACAGTTTTTAGTTGGGGGGGTGTGTGTGGTGGTTTGGGTTTTTTGGTTTTGTTTTGTTTTGGTAGCCAAATAATGCTAACTCAATATCAGGAACGTATGTAGAAAGGTTATGGGTAGCAGAATAAATTGAAAATGTTTTAGTTACTGAAAAACACTTAATCACATAGGGTGCTATGGAAGTATCTGAAGTACACATAATATTTCCTGCTGTGAAATGTTTCCCTTCAAGTAGGTTATAATGATTAAGTGCAAACAAATATTTTCTCCCCTAATAACATTTTAAGAGGTTATAAAATATTTTTCAAAGTGTTAAAATACCTCATACCAAATGTCTCTGCAAAAATCCAAGCAACATCTCATGCAGCCAGCTTGTAATTTTGTATAAACCTGAAATGCCTTGATGGTGTTTTGTTTTTTCTTTTTTTAAACCTCTGTTGCACAGATGTAAGGAAAGAACAACTCTTTTATCAGCAATCCATTTATATAACAACGTAGCAATGTAAATTGTACCCAGCCAATTCTCTGTGGCATCTGTTGTTTCTATCTGTCTGTTATCTCAAACCTGTTTTAGATGTACTGAAGTGTTTTTTTAATTGCCATAATCTCCTAGTTGAAGCTTATTTAGTTAGTAAGATGCCCATCTATGGTCTCATCTGCCTCAAGGCACCTAATTTTTTCTTCTATTACTTTTCACCTTTTGCTGTTGTTCCTATCGCACTTTCCAGCTCACCTTGAGGCTAGTCACCACAATGTGGAAGAAGGCAATTTCCTTTCAAGTGTTTGGCTCTCACACTTCTCTTTGAATCCCTTCTCTTCCAAATACTGAGCAGTCTGAGGAACTAAATCTAAAGGAAAAGAATGTTTGCTTCTTATGATAATGAAATAGAACAGGATGTGAAAAATAATAGTAAAGTCTGCCTGGTTTACACAGAGTTTACCTATTCAGTCATATCCAGGCTTTGTAGCACCTATCTAGGAAGAAAACCTCTAGAAGTCTCTTCAGATCGTCTCGTTGCAACAGTATTGCAGCCTAAAGGAAATCTTAGAGGAAATTCCTAGGTGTGCAGAAGCATCATCTGGTTAGGACTTTTCTTTGTTATTTTATATGAAAATAACTAGTCATGATGATTTTTATTTTTATTTTTTTTAATCGTCGTTAAGACTAGTCAAAAATTATATAAAGCCTTGAACCAAACTTTCAGAGTCTGATGAAAAAAGATATTCAAGTCCTGATAAATAACCATAATGGATAGTAAACGAGAATGAGCCTGTGTAAGATTTACACAGTGTGTTAATATAGTATAGATAACAAAATGCTGAGAAACTGAGAGGAGAGTAAGTTTCCCTCATCTCTTTGAAGTAGCCGAAATTATGTCACTGTTGGAATAGATACAGCAGCTGATACCCTCAGCTGATAAGGAAAGTGATGGGAAGCCTAACTTTTATTATACAATAATAAATTGTATAATAACATACAGTTTACAAAATAAACTGTAGCTACATAAACGCTAAATGGCTTTAGGACTAAAGGATTTTTAAAATCAAAATTACTGTGTATGGACTGGATCAACTGAGCAATTAAAATAAAATAAATATCCCAGTACAGCTGTACTGTACTGGCAGTGGAAACATAATGGGAAACTTAGGTAAGTGAGAAAAGAAAACCTTTATCCACCCTGATCTTTGCTGGTTGTCTCTACTCGATGGAGACAGGCGCCTGCAGCGTGTGATTCATTCCACTTCAGGCACATACTTTAGAATGGATTGAATCACTCCCTGCGTATATCCATCTTTTCCCATGGACTGTCAATAAAGCCTAGACAGTTAGCTGAGGTTCAATGCCTAAATTTTAGATCACTGAAGGTAAGTGAAGTGGATCGTGTGCTAACTGATATGTGATTGCTGCCGCCTTTGTGCTTTACAGCAAGGTCATGCTATATAGCTTGTATCAGAAGTACAAAGCAAAAGCAGGTAAACAACTGTTTTTGTCTTTTTCCATTCTCTCCCTTTATTTCCCTCGGCAAGATGATTTTATTTTCTTCATGTATGTAATGCTTCTGTACCAGGAACAGGAAATGAAACACATGGTTTCATTTCATTTGCTTTTTGTAGTAAGCATCTGATTCAGATGAGTTAACTGCTGCCTGAGTAGCATGTGAGCTGGTGAAGTACTTCACAATTCCAAACCTGTACTCGTCTGTGAGTTCCTATTTATTGCTGATGATTAGAAAGTATTCTCTCTTCCGAGCTGTTGAGGTGGAAGAGCTTATGTAAAACTAACTGTAGGCAGCCAGATTTTACACTTGTTATCCTACTTCTGGGCTCCCCAGCATAAGAGACATGGAGCTACTGGAGTGAGTCCAGCAGAGGGCTACTAAAATGAAAAGCAGGCTGGAGCATCTCTCAGGTGAGGAGAGGCTGAGAGAGGTGGGACTGTTTAGGCTGGAGAAGAGAAGGCTCGGGGGGGGAGCTGATCAGTGTTTAATATCTGCTAAATATCTGAAGGGAGAATGTCAAGCGGATGGGGCCAGACTCTTCTCTGTGGTGCCCAGCAATAGGATGAGAGGCAATGGGCACAAACTGAAACACAGGCAGGTCCATCTGAACATCAGGCAAAACTTCTTTACAGTGAGGGTGACGAGCACTGGAACAGGTTGCCCCAAGAGGCAGTGGAGTCTCCTTCGCTGGAGATGTTCAAAAGCCGTCTGGACACAATCTTGTGCAGTGTGCTCTAGATGACCCTGCTTGAGCAGGGGGTTTGGACTAGATGATCTCCAGAGCTCCCTTCCAACCTCAACCACTCTGTGATTCTGTAAAAGTAAAAGCCGTGAAATAAAATCTTGGGCAGCATTTAAAGGTGATGAAGGCGTTTCTATTAAATACTTGTTGGCAGTCTGACCTATCTGTACAAACATCTCATGTGAGTGTAAATTTGTTTTGAAGGAACGAACAGATTACAGTGCCAGATACTATGATGATCTCACCATAGTCAGTTTATGGCTGTTTAAAGTCATTTCTATGAAGTACATTGCTGTGGACAAGTACGTATAGCTGTGTGAAGAGATTCCACTTGGGAAATTAACTCCCTATCTTGCTCTTCAGAATCCGTACACAAGAAACAGTCATTTGAAAAGTCTTTGCAAAGCTTTGAAAATGCTTGTAAAGGAATCAGTTTGTTGCGTTTGACTCTTTGTCATTCCCAAAATTAACACAGTCAGTAGAACTGCGTAGAAATGCAACAAATACTTATTAAAATATATATGTGGAAAGTCTGACCTATCTGTTCTTCATTATCTATCTCGTGCTAGTTAAGTGTAGTTTTAAGTAGTTACCTGAGGAGCTTTAATTTGTATAGTCTTCACTTGCACACAGGTAATGTGTGAGGAAACATAAGCAAACCAAAACTCTGCTGTTGTCTTCAACCATCTAACTCAATACTCTGTCTTGAAGAGTGGCTATAAGATGATGCCTAGGGGAAAATAAGAATAAGAGAAAGCGTGTGTTGCTTCTTTCTCTCTAGTATGCTCCCAGCCTCTAAATGATGATTTCCTGAATGGGATCTGTTTTGTTTATATAGCAGCCCTCAGTGGGTCTCTTTCCAATATTTGTCTAGTCTCCTCTGAACCTATGTAAACCTCTCGCATCTATAGCATCCTCTGGCAAAGCTATCTGCTTGTCTACCCATTTTGTGTCTGTTGTTCAATAAACCGTCTCCTGTTAGTTTTAATACCAGTAGCTTCATTTAGTGACCCCAGCTGTTTTATTGGAAGAGATAATGAGCTGTCAGTCCCTAAACTCCTTCTTCAGTTTGCTAACAATTTTGAAAACCTCTGCAGTGTCCCTCCTTGGCTAGTTCTAAACTCTTCAGTCATTCCCTTGTTAGTAGGGTTTTTTTTTTTAATGTCTGATCATTGTTGCTGTACGTTTCTGAACCTTTTCTGGTTCTGAATAACTGCTTTTGAAAGGAGCAGCGCAGAACAGCACATACTATTCACGGATGGGCAAACAAAGGCTTTATGTGGTATTTTATATAGGATTTATGTATTTTTATACTTTTTAAATAGTATTCTATTCTATATTCCTTTACCAATTAAATCCTGACAGTTTGATTTGCTTTTCTATCTGCTGCCTAGCACTGGGCTGATGTTTTTATGCAGCTGCAATGCCAAAGAGTTGCTTCTGAGTAAAATGGTCAGTTCAGAGCCTATCATTTTATGTGAAGTTCTTCCTATTGCACATTACTTGACATGACGCGCTTTTTTATGTTTTACTACCTTTTCTCTCTGTCCTGTGAGGTTCTACTCTAGTTCCTCATAGCGTGCTTACATCCTTATTTCCACAAAGAGTGTCATATCTTTTGCAAGCTTTCTCAACTCACTGTACATTCTCCTTTTCAAGTTTATTTATGAATGTTATGGTACACAGGGCACAGCACAAAACCTGTACAGGAGTCTACTGGTGACCTTCTCCATTGTGATGACTGACCATTTACCACATACCATTTCCTATTTTTTAGTCAGTTATTTGCCTTTGTGAAGACATTCCATCTTATCTCATGAGTGGTTAGTGCTTTGAAAGTCTTTTGTGAGAGGCTTCTCAAAAAGCCCTGCAGAAATCCAAGTTAATTTTTTATCAACCAGCTTACTTACATTCGTATGTTTATTTAACCTTTCAAAAGCCTCCAACAGGTTTGTAATGCACGAGTTGCTTTTACAGAAGGCACGTTGACTCTCCCCGTGGCCACTGTGTTTGTTCAGGTGTGTCTAGGCTTTCTGTTCACTGTAGAGTCTCTACATATTTACCTGCAACAGTTACATTTACAAGTCAGTCATTATGTGGATTCCACATAGCTAATTTTCAAGACTGGCATCATTTTTGCCACCCTCTTATCTTCAGGCACTGAGTAGGTTTTAAAGAGACGTTATTACTCTGAGGTATAACGCTGCTGTTAGTAACTCAACTCTTCCATCCCAAAATTCACTTTAAACTTTTCTGTGAACGTTATTTGGTCCTGGTCATTTCTTATTATCCAGTCTGTCTATTTGTAACGTTACCTCTTTCACAACTTTTTGATATCAGAGAGATTCGCCAAGCAATCCTATAATTCTCTCCCTTTCCCAGAAGGGCTGTCTTGTGGGAATTTTACTGTGTTCTTCTACAATAAATGCTAATGCAATAAATTCATATAGCTTTTCTGCAATGGCTTTTATAGCAGGGTTATAATTTGGCCCTGTGGACTCTCAAGATTTTTGTTTCTGATGTACTGGGAGAAGGATTTTAGTACTGGTTTTGATTCCTTTGGATAGTTGCTCCTCAAACTTCTTTTGGACTACCTTATAATATTTTTATAATTATTATATTTTTATCGTTGCCTTTTCTATTTAATCTGCCAGAGTTTGATTCTTTCTGTATTCTTCATTTGAATAAAACTTCAGCTATTTGAAGAATGCTTTCTTATTTCTAGTAGCTTTTAACATAAGATTCTTCAACATTTGCTAACTTTCCAAATCTGTTCTTGAAACAGAAATATTCAGTTGTCATCCAGGAAAGCATAGTTTGGAATGATTGCTATTAATTCCACTATTTAAAAATTATAGCTAATTAAGTCTTAAACTATATAACCAATTACTTAAACTGGGTATCTTACCCATTATGTTCCCATTGTAGATCTGATTAATGAGAGTCAAAAACTGGTTGTAAGTTCCAAATGACTGGCAGTTTAGCTTTGCTAATTTACTAGCAAATCCTTTTTTCTGCTGCAAATTAGATTGTACTCTAAGGTTCTGCTTTATCTGAAACATGTCTCTTCCTTTTTGATTCCTGTCTCCCTTATATTTCATTCAACTACCTGTGACACTTTTACTTGCCATTAGTTTCTAAATCCTGCGTGTGGTCTTCAGCTTTTAGAGCCGCCCCTCCTAATTGTTTGGGTTATATGTCTGTTTATCAATTTGAATTCCATTAAAAACTATAGTAGTTTAATATTGCATGTTTTTTATCTAGTTCATGTGCTGGTTCATGTTCAATTTTTTTTCCACCAGGCTCCCCAGGTCTTTCTCTGCAAAGCTGCTCTCCAGCTTGTTGTCCCCCAGTCTGTACTGGTGCAAGGGGTTATTCTCCCCAGGTGCAGGACTCAGCACTTTGTCAAACTTCATGAGGTCTTTCTATGCCCATTTCTTCAGCCTGTTGATGTCCCTCTAAATGGCAGCACAGCCCTCAGGTGTATCATCCACTCCTCCCAGTTTTGTACCATCTGCAAACTTGCTGAGGATGCAGTCTGTCCCGTTATCCATGCTGACTACTCCCAGTCATCTTCTTGCCTTTTATATGTTTGGAAATTGCTTCCAGGAGGATTTGCTTCACCACTTTCCAGGGACTGAGGTGAGACTGACCAACCTGTAGTTCCCTAGATCCTCCTCTTTGTTTTTCTTGAAGATTGGAGTGACATTTGCTTTCTTCAGGTCCTCAGAAACCTCCTCTGTTCGCCATGACCTTTCAGGGATAATCGAGATTTGAATAATCTCTACTCTGTACCTTGTCTCTGTGGATAGTTAAAATATTTTAATGAAAACATTGATTATTATTTCTGCAAAGGTAACTGCATAGTATATGCAAAGAAGAAAAGTAGCAAGAGTTAGCTTGGGGCAGTGATCTCCCCACAGTAAAGTAGGGAACATAAAAATAACATGTAAAACAGGGAATGTAATTCCGTGCTAGGGAATGTAATTCCCTGTTTTGTTTTACCTGTGGTAACTGTAAAACAGGGAATGTAATTTCTATTTGTGACCCATCATAACAATTAGTATACTATCTTTGTAGTTTTTACCTATAACATGACGGCTGCTGCAAAGTTGAAGGAATACTTTGTTCATTTTTGAGCATATATGTAGCAGTTATAAAATTTTGGTGGTGATCCCTGCTCTTAGGGAGGATTTGTTTTCACTTGGTGTCTTGATTTCAGAGAGCTTGAATTGTAACCTTACTGCTCTTTGTGCCACTTGCAGATATGCCTTGTAGTATATTTGATAATGCTGGTGAGTTGCTGCCTGAGAACGTTCACTCATGTAGAGATGTAAACCCAGTTTCTTGATCATCTCCATAAACGTGTCCAACTGCAAATAAAATAACTGTGATTTTCATCTCTGTGTGTGTTTTGGTTTTCCCTCTTTGTCTGTGTACCGCTAGTTAGTGGTAACTGTATACCAGTTAGTGAGTGGTCATGTTCTTTGAGTGACTAGAAAAAGAGTGTGTGTTTGAGATTACCCCTGAGCACTTCTTGAGTGTTAGTGGGTTTTTTGCAGAATCTGTCTTCAATTAGTCATAGAATTTTAACTGAAAACACATTTCTGTTAAAACAGGGAATGGATCTAAAACTGTTCAGGATACCTAAAATTATAATAACCTGAAACAGAGTAAGACATTGCAGTTCAGAATGGGCTGGGGAAGGCACAACTATTTTGGTCCCTTGAGATAATCCTTTTTACCTGTGACTGCTCCTAGGTTTAGGTCTTTTTGCACATATGTACTACCCTTTGTAGTTGTAACTCTTTTCCAGAACATCCTTTACATTTCTGCAAGTTTGAGAAACATGTTCTACATAGTGTTCTGAAGATTAAATGAATGTTGTTTTCTGTTCAATTTTTCTTTTCCTTTACAGTATAGACTTCCAAAAGAACAATCCAATACACAAATTAACTGAAGAGGAACTTCTGGCTTTTACTTCAGTAAGTAACTTATCTGGACTTTTTACTGAATCTATTTGCAGTTAGTGTCTGAGTTAAATACCAAGCAGTAACCTGTCAAATGCACTAGTCATGGAACTGTTCATAGACCAAATTTGTTCTGATAGTCCTTTTTTTTCTTATTTCAAGAAATCAAAATGATACTGAAATTTGACCCTCTTTTGAGTCATCCATGTGCAGGATAAAGTTGGCACTTAAAAATCTGATTTCACCTGAAAACATGTACTAACCACTTTTGTGTTTGCATTTGTGTTTTAGTTTTTATTAACTATATGAAACATGTACTAACCACTTTTGTGTTTGCATTTGTGTTTTAGTTTTTATTAACTATATGAATTACAATGTAATAGTAAAGCATGAATTTTTACAGCAAACTCTTCATATTGCACTAGTGTTGAAAGTGTCCTTCTTTTAACAATGTTTTTTAATTGTAGTTCAAAAGGAATTGCAGTGTTATTGTATCAAGTTTATTCAGTTTAAATATTAGGTGTTCTGTTTAGGCATGTTTCTTCCCAGTTCAACAGCTAATTTGTCTCTCACTCCAGAAAAATTCTGTAACTTCTAAAGAACCTTTGAAAATTTTAAATTTATATTTTCTCAGTGAATTTTTTTTTGTCCTTACTGAACACAGTTTGCCATATTACTTGATCTCTTCTGTCTTTGTGCTTTCTTTCAACAGTAGTTTATTGTGGGGAAGGAGGGGGTTTGCACAGCATTAGACTTTAGCTTTGGTACAATAAAATAGAGGATGATGTTCTGGTTTGCTCTCCTACCCAAACCTTGCATTCTCAGACCCTTTTTTCATACTGCAGGCATCTGAAAAAGTAAATTCTTGTTTGAGTTTGCAGATAGGATCTCAACAAAAATCCCATTGATTTCAATCGGTCTTAGATTTCATCACTGACACATGTAGTTATGTGAAAGGATTATGGACACTAGTCCAAGGACCAAGGACCATTTTTATGATGATAAAAAGTCTAGTCCGTAAAAAAAGAAAACGCTATCTTTTTATTAGATAGATGAATATAAAATTGGTTAGGTTTGAAAGTAATATTTGCTTAGGTCCCTATGCTAACATAGTACGTGTAAGATCTGAAAGAGGAAGATGACTGAATCACTATGGAACAGTTTTTTACATAGATTTTTCTTTGTGGTACATTAGGTCAGCTATAGTCTTGCTCCTACAGTAGCATAATGCTTTCTGATGATATCCTTATATTTTCTGAAGTGTTTTGTTGTGAAGTACAGCTTTTTATATATATAAAAGATTGTGAAACTATTATAGTATAATTTCTGTGCATAAATAATGTTAATGTAGATGTATAAATTTTCCAGTTGTACGTATAACTTCGTTGCAACAAAAAAGGTAGGGTTTGTTGCAAATATAATATATACTTTTAATGGGGTCATTCTATGAGAATTTGAGTTTTTTTCCTCATTTTATTTCCTGCCAAGCTCCCTAGAGTCTTTGTATATTCCATGCTCCGTTCTTTCCACTAACCGCTATTATTTGCATAATTCTTGGGTGGAAAAGCAGACCTTATATACCTGAATCTGCACATAGTTTATTCTTTAAAATGATAACAAAACATCTGTGATAACAAAACGTCTTTAAAAAGGTTGCCCATATTCCCCCTCCAGATGTACTTCCCAGAATAATGAAATTTAGAGTGAGGTTTACTTGTTTTGACTCTTGAGTTTTTGAATATTTACCCACTCAGGCTTTATAGCAGAGGAGGAAAAAGTCAAGGTAGCAGCTGTACTAGGTAAGAAAGATGATCGTCTTTTATCTGACATAGCTTGATGCATCGTACTACCTGTTATCTCAGATGTAAGAGATCTGTGTTGGGCAAATTCTTCATAATGATAAGAAAATTAAACTGCATTTTCCTGCCATCTAGTGGCTGATTCCTTAAAAATCACGGGAGAGCTTTCACCTGATGAACTTGCTCCTTAAATATTTATTGCAGTTATGCTGAGGAGCTTATTCTTTCATTGATTTATCTTTTGATGGAGAGAGTATACTTTCCTTCTGGAGCTGCTACAGCTTGCTTCATCCTTAAAAGATCAGCAGAACCACTGTCAGGAGAAAGCCCTCCAGAGGAGCACAGCTGAAGGATATGTGCAGACTTCCACGTCACTTTGTACTCTGAATAGCAAGAAAGAAGGGTCTGTAGCAATAAATAAAAAGAAATATAGATCTCTCTGATAGTGCAAAATTCAGTGTTTGGCAGTGAGTTAGATACAGCTGGTGACCTAAACAGTTAGAGAAGATAAGTCTAAATATTAGAATAATGTTCTTTTAAGCTCTTAACATTACCTAATTAACTGGCTGTCGTGACATAGTCCAGTCTCACTATTTTCTCTTTTTTGATCTTGAACCATATTCCTGAAAAACCAAACAAGACTGGGTGTGGCTTGTAACCTGACAGTCCCAAACCTTGCTTGGAAAACTGAAAGCAGAAATCAGACTTCAGCTTGTGTCTTTTCAATATTGACATCTTTTGTGGGGTTTGCGCTTGAGCCTAAAATTGTAGATGGTTGCTGAAGAACTTCCTGGTGAAATCTTTGAGCTCTTCTGCATCTTAGTACTGTCCGAAGCACTGAGGCAAGGAAATCTATTGCCGTACTCCCTAGCCAGGGCCAAAATGTTAGCAAAACCTTGATTCCTATGGTGTCCACCAGTTGAATATGCAAGTGGCACCACAAATGAGTAAGTTGCATTTAAGCTATTTTGCAAACTTCTGTACTACCCAGTGAAACAGGCAAAAAAGCCTGATATCAGTGCTGCCTAAAATAATTTCAGTAGCATCATTTAAACTGCTGTGTGTGTGTGCGTGTGTGAGCAGGCATCTTCTCAGCCTACATGTGGATTCCCAAATCTGCAGGCTGGTTAGATGGTTGTCATGCATTCATCTGATATCTGCTGAAGTTTATCTTTCCTGAAGAAAGGAGGGCGTTTCAAGATCTCTTAGGAAAGTTGAGAAATTGTGAAGCCCTTTTCATAGGTCAGTGGCTCATCAGGAGACTCTTTTCCTTTGGATATTGCAAAACAAATGCACATGACCAGCAGTCTCCTTATAGGAGAGGGAATAAAGGTCATGTAGTATGAAAGGGAAAGGATGATCAAAATGAACTCAAGTAGATGACATGGTCCTGCCTTGTATTAGGCATAGATGGGCATTCTAAACTCTTTTTTTTTTTCTGTTAGAATTTGAAGATGATTAGATCATATATCTATAAAGATATCTATATATATATGAAAAATATCACACGAGCTGCTTCAGAGACATGGTTTTGTATATGATATTTGACAAACTTTCTGAACTTATAGAATATTGCACTAAAAAGCATCTCTTTTAAGAGAGAAAAAGAGGGACAGTGAAACCTAGCGCTTCTATTACAATCACTTTTTTTTTTTTTTTTTTTTTTTGCTTATAAACAACTTTTTGCCTAGGGCTTCCTGTATAGGAAGTATGATGTAAGAACCAAAGAACTTGTTCAGTACTGTGTTCACATGGAGATTTTGTAGATTTGTTTACTCCCAACTACCCAATAAAGTTTTACAACCCCTACATATGTTTCTTTATCCCATCTTTAATTTCAGCACATTTTTTTAATATAAAAATACAAGTGTGAAATCTGCTGGGTTTGATATGGGGCAGCAGTTTTTCCCTAGAAGCTCACAAGTCCATCACTGATCCCCACATATCAGTGGCCCATATACTTTTTGGGAAAAAAAATCCTTTTAGTAATTGAGCAAAAGGAGGACCTTAACATCGCTTCTATTAGATATTTCCTGTTAGCAGTGTTTGGAGTTCCTTTAATATAGGTAATGCAAGTAAGACTATAATAAATAAGGGATTAATTGAACAACACTGTTGTTTGAATGTACGCATGAGATTTCAGAATATTTTGAAAACGAATTAACAAATTAAAGTTAAAACTTTAGATGTCTGTCATGTGGACATTAAACTTGAGGACAGAAAGCTAAAAGGTATTTCTGAAATGTAAAAGGTGGCTTCAGCTATAAACGAATGCACTACATAACAGCTGGTAAATCTTTTGATTTGTGCTATCATTTTAAGATTTTGCAGTTCTTTCTGTAGGGAAATAGGTGAGAAAGTATGGGATTGTGTTGCATTTTTCTCTCACAGAAGAGGAAAAAAGTATAAAAAAAGTAATGGATAAGATTGGACTCTGTAATACAGATTCTTACAGTTTTATTGAATACCTTATAGTTCACATGCTGGGGATGCAATTCTATGGTGCAAATTTAGCAAGTTTATGATGCTCCAACAGGATATCCAGGATTAAGGAGCTGCAGCCGGTCCTTACCCCTGCCATCCCTGCCATCTGTCCTAGCCCGTGCCTTGTCCAAGGGAGATGAACTTTGTGGGAAATGTGATGTATACGTAGCCCGATGTAGGAAAATATTGGTTCTTTCTCTTTTTAATGTCTTGTGATCAAGGGACCTCTAGTGATAGTGATAGTATTAAGCTGTAGGGAACAGAGGAGAGAAAGCAAGCACAAATTGTGGAACGGAAGCCTCTTCCTTTGGGCTTCCCACATCTTAAGCTCATATTCATATCCTTTGCAATCGATAGAATATTAAAAGGGGAAGAAAAGGCACCATGAACAATTTTGTTGCCTTAGTTTGTTTCACTCCTGAGACTACTGGAGATTAGAGCAATTGGTTTCTTTTTTGTATTGTAAAAATTGGGCAAAGGAAGTTCTGTCAACTCTTCTGCCTATGGACATTTTCAGCACATGAGATATCTTCCTTACTTTTAAAGAGGGGGGGAAATAGTGCAATAGCTTTTGTTTTGCTCAGAATACAAAACTGGAATTACTCACCTTCTTCTAACAAAGAGATCTGATATTTCTGAAATTGTTTATGTAATACCGTGAAGAAAACCAAGGTCAGATCAGGAAGCTAGAGACTGTGGAGTGGGTCTGTCAAAATCCAAGGAACACTGTGTAGTCCAAAGACGGACTTGACGGTAATGCTTCATGCCTTTTGGTTTTCCAGTGTTGAGCTAACAATTCCATAAGAGACTATTTTTACTAAAGAATTTGAGAACTATGGGCCTGATTTTTCAGAAGTGAGCATTTACTGAATGCAATAGAAACTGATGGTGTATGGTGCCTTTGAAACTCACAGCAAAGAATAATAATGCACATTTTATTGAGTGTGTGTGTGTGTGTATACATATGTTTTTTTTTTTTTGCTTTTCACTATAAGAAGGGGGCTGTGGGAAAAGGGAGAGGAGGGTGGAAGTGGGAATGCTTTGTTTCTCTCATTTTTTTATTGCATTTGTGATATTAATGTGGAACTAGGGAATGATCAAATCAGGGCACGTGGTATTTTTAATGTTAAGCCTTCCTATTAAAGTCTCTGTAAAAATAACATGCCAATTTGGTTTCTAAAGAGAAGTTGTTTATATAGCTTAAATAAAAGTAGTGCATTTTTCTCTGCTGAGAAAATCGCTGTAGTTTTCTTTAAATTTAATAACCAGCAAGAGTACTGAAATGCTCATTAGGAGTGCCATGTGTCTCTACTGTTGTAACTTTTGTGGCTTTATAAAAAGTCTTTCACTTCTTTTCTAAGCAGTGTTGCCCGTTTTGAATAGGCTCTGTTGGTTACGAGATTATAACACTGCAAAGCCTTGCTGGTGCTTGTAAGTTTTTTGATTTTTTTTTTTTTTTGAGGTAAATGAATCAAAGCTATTCTATTTTTTTTCCT
Source organism: Struthio camelus (assembly GCF_040807025.1). NCBI lineage: Eukaryota > Metazoa > Chordata > Aves > Struthioniformes > Struthionidae > Struthio > Struthio camelus. Next base: position 103,040,498 of record NC_090944.1, read on the forward strand.
TTCTTTTTTTCTTCTCTGTTCCCTTCTTTCTTTCATCCTGAGCACTCTTATTCAAAGGTCTGAATCATTTTCCAGGAATGTTAGGATCCAAATGGTTGTGCTGCTAATTTAATGCATGTATGCTTTCTGGCCTATCAAGCGTTACTAGAAAATCAGATTGGACATAGCAGAAGAGAAGTTGCTTCTTTCTGCTGGACCATCGTGTGCAGAGGCTCGACTAGATTTCTTGGATCCTTAGGCACCAAGCGTCTAGTACTTCTGTTGAGGACGTCTGATGGGTAGCAGATTAACCTAGTGTTGTTGGTTGTTTTTGCTGCTGTTGTGTTCCGTTTGTTGAGATGTTTCAGGTTAAAAAAGCTGGCTGCTGTAGTGCACGTGTTGCCGGGGCAGGGGGGAAGCACACATTCCATTCCTAAACGGGGATTAAGTAACCGTCTGTTTGAAGTTGTTCTATTTTACAAAATATCGGGTTTCAACATAATTGACGCTTTCATCCCTTTCAGCTTGGTTCTCCTCTGTGGTCGGCACTCTTCCCCGAGTCCAGGGGAGCCACAGGGCTGCTTGCATCATATCTTAGAGGGGATGATGCCCCGTGTGTTGTGTGCCTCTCCGACTGAGTAGGAAGAAATTTGGGGCAGCCCTTCCTTTTTAGACTAGCCTGCTCTTTCGTATAAATATGCACGGAAACACCCAAGCGACAGGTTTTAGTGGTCTCACTGAAGTCATGGTAGTAAGAGAACAAGAAAATCGTATTTAAATATTAATAAATTATTTGCTTGTCTGGGAGTTTGAGAAGTTAAGCAAGTAAATTTGATGACAGTTAGTAACATTTTTTCCCACAGCAGCCTTTCTTCTCCCCCTCCTCCTTCCTCTTTATCGCTCAGCAGCTCACTTATTTTTCCTAGCAACCCCACTGACAGCTGGTTGACATGTTGCAGGCTTCCCTTCCCCCTTTTATGTCCTTCACCACTTTTAACTATTATAATTTACTTCAACAAGAAAGATGATGAAATTAAACCTGCTGTTCAATGAAATGTTGTTTGATCTGTCATCTGAAGGAAGCGTTCTCCCTGCTCTGTGCAGTGTTTAAAATTTTATTTTTGACAATATTCTGACGATCAGTTCAGTTCCTATATTATGCCTAATAGTAGCCACTGATTTTTTTTGTTTGTTTGTTGGGGTTTTTTTTTTAAATGTTGTTGTATGTTTTACAGATCTACCTGTTTAGTGGGGATAGGGGAACACATCAAATGAGTAGCAAATCTGAGTCTTCCTCTTGCTGAAAGTAAACTTGCGTTTTTGTTCTTTCATTCTGTGTGAGGAAGAGTTACTCTTCAAGTTTATTTAGCTCTCCTGATGTCTTGCCCTTGTCTCCTCTGCCTGATTTTAGAATTGCACCTTCGTTTGTTCCTTCATTTGCAGGAGGAAAAAATGATGTTTTAATCAAGTTCTAAGCCTATAAACCATGGGCTATTGAGGGGAGGAGAAGGAAGGAGGAAAGGTTTTTTTCCTTTTTTTTTTTTTTTTTAAGAATTAAAAAAAAATCCTAAAGAAATGCTTATGGCTTAGAATTGGCAGGATATCCATTTATAGCCATCCTCATTTGAGTAATCTCTTTTCTATTCAGCAATGATCCTAGGTATATTTTTGCACAGTGTCCTGCCCTTTTAGCGATATTTCGTTGTGTTCAGCATGGTATGAGAAAGCACGGTAGTGTCCACCTTATGTAAGGACAAAGATTAAACAGTTGTGATTCTGGTATTTTTACAATATTTCCTTTCTTGTCTTCTATTAGAAAGCAAGAAGCTTAAATGGTAAAACGGAATTCAAGTGCTATAGACCAGGGGTTGAGATAAGATCGTTAATTTAATTTGAGGAACATTTAAACACAACCTCATGGAGGATGTAAGCCCATTTGTTTTGCTTGTATTTACGTAACGTATGAATTCTGCTGTTTATCATGCACTAAACTGTACCTTATGACTAAAGACAGAAAAGCATGTATTCTTACCAGTAGGCCTATCTTCCTTTTTTTTTCTTTTTTTCTCTGCAAAAGCGTTTTTGATAGTATGGCTTTCATATTGATAAGCAAAGCATTATTTGGAAGATTCTTTGTAACAGCAAATATGCAAGAAAATTTCAGAAGATAGCTTTCACAAAGTGTCTGTGACCCTTATGAAAACTGATTCCCGGTTGTGTGAATACAGGGATAGGAAAGGATCGTATTCTGTTTATGAAGCCTAGGTCAGGAATTAGAAACAATGCCAGCTGTTTTAGTAGACAGTTCACACAATGTGTGTCGTAAATGAGCCTCAGGATTACTGTGAGAAAATTCAGACTTTTTTGCTATGTCTAATTTATATGTTTAGCATATATGATAATATGTTATGACACAAATACTTTTGACCTGTTTGGATTGGCTGCATTAATCATGCCAAGTGGAGCTGTTATTTATGAAGACTGTTCAAAGAAATGCCAATAAAATGTTGAAAAGTATCATGTTCTATTTGTTTCAATTTACAAAGATGTTTTAAAAACATTTAAACTATTTAATATTTTTCTGTCTCTGAAGTTGAGATTTGAAGCCTTTCCTGAACCAGAATAAAAGCCATCAAGTTGGATAGCAGTATATTTTGATGTATTTCAAAAAACTTCACTGCCTTGTCTACATTATACTTTAGCGTGTATTACATTTAGTCAAGTTGGAGCTTGGGCTTTTTTTCTTGAAAGACTTTGTGTCTTGTGTCAGCTAGATTTTTTCTTAAGTATATTTGTCAGAATACGTTGGCTAACACATTCTACAATGACTTCTATCATAGTCCAGACAAAAGATGAGGGAGAAAATAACTCTTTTACAGATTTCTAAAAATAGTCTGTGAAAGATCTTACTGCTTTCTCTCACTGCAGCAAGCGCTCTGAAATGACGTCTCTGGTTCTTGAACTGTAGCAGTCTCAGAGAAGCAGCACGTGCATTTGTATTCCCCAAATTAGTACAGTACCTGATTTGTATTTATTGCTGTCTAAAACTTAAGTATGATTTCTTTGCTTTTTAGTTTAATATATGCTGGTAGAAACTGTTCCAGATGTAGAATAAAGTAAGGAAATATGTTTAGCAATTTTTTTTTATTTTGTTTTCAACATCTTGCATGGTTTGAAGTAGTTTAATAGCTTAGTCGTAAGAGTCAGTTGTTAGAGCCAGAAAGGAAACAAGTCAATTAATTGCTAGAATGAGTCTATTTCTCATCCTACAGCTTATGCCATGAGAATTGCAATGTGTATATTTAATTGTCTGTATATTCTATATCTTTCCCTTATCCTAATAGTAGATGTACAGTTATCCATGTGGTGAATCTGTAACAGAGCTGGGAACATGAGAAAGGTTGGAGGAGCATAGCTAAAAAGAGTGCCTCTTTAGCTTGTGAAAGTACACGTTTCCCGCATGCCATTTTCCCCAAATTAGTTTAATAAACAAATGTAGTTTACGTGCATCATACGACTGGACAGGTACTAGACTACTGTGTTTGCATCTTAGTCCATTACACCTCATGCTTTTAACTTTACTCAAGTCTAAACACATCCCAGAGATTGCCTTTACCTTTGGTCTGTAAGTAAATATATTCAGGGTACAGCTTCTCTACACAACTCCCTTAGATTTAGGAACACTGCTCTTTTTTCCTCACTGAGATAGGTTTTTCTTTCATGCTCCCCAGCAGTTTTTCACTCTTTTTTTTTTCCACCGACTGTTATTCACTCGTGCCTGTATCTGCTTCCCTTTTTGTTTAGTCGTCCTTTCTTCAACATGCCATATTCCCCTCAGCCCTTCTTGACCTGCTGGCACTGCCTGTCTGCGTACCTGATTTTTACTTTTGTTCTCATCTTCCCTAATTCCTTTCTCATGACTTTCTATCCCTATTCTTGTTCTTCCTGACTTCTGGTTGCTGTTTAAGGAATCACTGTCATCTTTCAGGGCTGTCTTCAGTCTCTGGAAGCAAGGTGGCTGCAGCTTTGCTTTGCTGCTGGAAACCAAACTTTTGCACATAGGGTTTAACGCCAGGCTGCTGGTGACCTCCAGCAGCTTGAGCCTATTGCGTGTAATGGGAGCGGTTACCTCTTTAAAGAGACATAATTCTACTCTTGATAGAGTCAGAAATCTGAAGGAATCAGAACCTGATAGATACTCAAATTTGTTAATGTGAACTCTCTTCTGGGAAACTGCTGAGACTGTCCTAGAGCTCCCACTGAAACTGCCATCTTCTGACTTTGACCCTAGCCGGTTAGCCCACCAAACAGCAATTGGGGTATGCCTCTTGCATTCAGCGTGTTACACTTACCTGTGAACACCAAGTACTGCAGTATGGAGGTTGCTGAATAGCAGAGACTGTTGTAGGCTGAATTCCTGTGGTGGATGCTGGCATTCAAAACAGGGGAAAACCAGGTACAGTCCTGCACAGTCCTGTCTGGAACTGGGTGAATTTTCCTCTGGTAGGCCTCACCATTCTTCTAGATACAGCTGTTTTTCCAGACTTAAGGATGTGAAGATGTTATATTAAGTTCTATACTTTGTTCTGGCATGGCTTAATAGTAAAGTCAGTGCCAGCCTTACTATTAAGCTACTGATTTAGGTATGTAATTTTTCCTTAATTTTCTTGGCTGTCCACATTACAGGAAAAAAAAAAAAAGTGACAGCTGATTTTGAGTAGTTAACCATTATAACCATTATAGGATGGTTTCACAAGTGACATTGACCAAACTTACAGTTCTGAAATTAAGAAAACATAAAATTGATTCTTCTCAAGATGCTTATTTGCCCTTTATTGAGGGATGTGAGGACAGCTTTTAAGACTCCAGTATGTTGTATAATTTTTATGATCGTTCAGCAGACTTGTCTGAGAACTAGTATTTTTGCTATCTCACATTTCTAATCCTGCAAAAGATACTCAGTTAAAATACGTTCAGGATAATTATAGCAAATGCACATTTGTCCTAAAGTTACTGTGGCTAAAGTAAAGATAAACGTTTCTGTTAGGCCAAGCAAACAGTAAACATCCCTGTGGACTCTGGAGAATGCATAGTTGCGAGCTAGAGAATGCATTTAGGCAGGGGAGATGGACAAATCCCACCATCGTGGTGCAGTGGCATAAGGATGCAGGGTCTGTCATGCCTAAGGGATGTTCCAGTGGTTTGGGGTGCTGCAAGCGTGGAATTTGCTCTCACCGGCTCAAATGGACAAGGAAGTAGAAAAAAGAAGGAACTTTAGTGTACGGTCTTATCTGGATTTTGCTGTGTAAGAAGTACTGACTAAAACAAAAACATTGTATTAAACAAAATACAGGCTTAGGCAGAGCTAACCATTTTAAAGAAACTACTGACCAATCATGGTATTTGTTTGTAGTCACAGGCAGCCTTTCTAGAAATAGAAGGATGAAAAGTCATAACTGATTGTCTCCCTAAGAAGTAAATTCCTATCAGCAGAGGATAAATTAAACTATAGCACCATCTGTCCCATAATGTTCTTTGTCAGAAGAGAGGCAAAGCTGGGGAAGGAAGGGAGGCGCACCATGGGGAAATTAAGTTATACATTATTAAGTTATGCTGTGTTAGTTTCCAGGGAGTGCTTAGCAGGGGATTAGTACCTGTTTCTTCTCCCACAGTGCCAACCTGAATGGAACCAGTTAGAAAATATTCTTCAGTGGCACTGATTTGTGGTCTTTTGCCCTTTTTTCAGTCATTTGCACTTTGTCCTGAGGCTAAACAGATTGGAAGTCCTCAGATTGTATGTACTGAGGCGTACAGAGCTGAAGCTGTTTATCTTTGAAGTAAGGTGTCTAGCCGTTCTCTCGGATCTTTAAAACACCCTGTATTGATTAGAGGAGGCTAATCAGTGTGCAAATCAAATTCACTGCTTTGCTACCTGGGCTGTGAGTGATTTCTTGAATATGCATTTCTTTTTTTCAGGATGCTCTCAAAAGAGCACATGATGTGTTCAGAGCCTTGGCATAGACTGTGGAATTCCTGAGGCTGAGCAGTTAAGAGAAATGCACTGTTGTTTAATACCGAGGGAAATCCTTATCACTGCTATCAAAGAGTTAAAAGTCTAGTCATTTGAATCCAAAAACCTGATTTATTGCTGTTGAGATTGGACCTTAGGAAATAAATGCAGTACTGTGATGTGGTGTGGAAGTCTGTACTTACGCTGTTTCAGGAATAAGTCCAAACCACAGACCTGAAAAAGACAATGCTACTACAGTCAAATCTGGCTGAGGTTGTTTTCAGCATAACACAGAATAAGTGATATGTTTGGCGCAATCGAGCGAGTGTCAGTAATATGGCTGGACTCCATTCTAAGTGAAAATAGGAGCCATATCTTATGTGGTTTACCCTTCACTAGTCATTGAAAGCAGATTCTTTTAAATAAAACAGTATCTTCTTTCTTCATGACATTTCCTTTTCTTCTCTAATTTCTTCCTTCTCCTAAAGAAAGCTAATTGAGAACCTCTAAGGAAAACTTGCTTTTGAACTTAAATACTCTCTTTCAAAACAGAAAGAAAAAACATACTAAAACACAAACCAAAACTCTGCTTAAGCAATAGCATTGAAAAATCATTTGTTTTTCTTTTGCTCATAGAAGCGGGTATAATGTGCATACTGCTTTAATAGCATTGCAGAGCCATTAAGCTCTTAGCAGCTTGGAAAATAGCACTGCACCAATGCCTATTTATTGAAGAAAATTAAAATAAAAAAGTTCAGCCCTTCAGGAAGTTCTGCAGTTTGAAGATGTAAGTAGGACTGTTAACCAGTCATTTGGCGCTCTGATAATACCTTTGTCCTTCCATAGGCCTTTCTGAAAATTCCTACTTGCATGCATACAAGTTAAATTACAGACAGAATGCAGGATTAAAGAATCGTATTTATGGCTTAAGGATTTACGTGTCTCCCTACTTTTTGTTTTCTTTCTGTTCCACACAAGTTAACTTGAGCTTGCTTTTCTGCATCGCTATTAAATATAAATCCAGACAAAGCTTTCTTTGTACCTTTTATGGTTTCCACTGAAAATTCTTCAGTAAGTGTAAGCCTTTGTATCCCTTTCACTGATTTTCTTTTTTTTTTTATCTGTGAAACATAGGAGGCATCCCTTGTAAGAGAATGTTTCTCTAAGGCTCACTTTCTTTGACCTTTTTTCTGTGCGGTGTGTAGTGTAGGAGACATGAGGCCTCCATTCAAGCTTTATCTCCAGATAGGAGGAAAGTTGTAGGAAAAAAGTTGTAGGAAAAAACCCTTTTACCTAATCCTGTATCGAATAACAAATGAGTTCTGCTGTTAATTACATTCACAGTTCACTGAAAAGCCGCTCATCACAGTCTTTATTTTACTTTTGACTAGAATCAGATTCCAGTATATACCTACGTCCACATCAAATGATCTGCTTTATTTCCATTTTCTCAATATAGACAATATTTGTGTGTTTCTGAGTCACAGGGTTATGGAGTGAGAGAGGAAATTTTCCAAGAAAAACCATAGAAACAGCCAGCTTAAGAGAGCACTCAGGAAATTCTTAGTGTGTATTCACAAGAGGCAAAGACTATAGTGGGAAGAAGAAGAAACAGATATGCACTGAGCTTTGGACATAAACATTGTTCTAACAAGAACAGGTGCTTAACCACTTCCAGGTACACTATTGAAATATATATTTGGAGAAGGGAAGAGAGAGTGAGTCATGTGAATATTATTTCTGCATGAGAGGAAGAGTATACGGAGGCAGAAGGAAGGGAAAAGAAAGATGCAGCCTCTTACAAAATGAAATATTTCTTTCTGTAAGTAAAAGCAGAAAATATAGACCTTTTGTATGTTATTTCTTTTCAAAAATAAAATAAAATTCACTGCAAAGGAGTGCTGGGATAGGGATGACTTCAGGTTCCAAATGAGACCTTCATGGAGAATGGAAAAGGAAGTTGGATGTTTTCCTAATGATGCTCACAAGAACCAAGACCAGATATAAGGCAGCCTCATTTTGCCTGAATGTTACCTGTTTTGACTGAACGTTCCTTATTTTGCCTTTTCTAGTGAAAGCAAGATGAGCAAAGAGAAGCTGTAAAGTCTGAGGGTATTTTCTTTTGGGAACTCATCTGCTTTCCCCATCAGGATTTTAACCATATGGATAGTTGAATAGTCTCAATATTGACTGACCAAAGGAAAAGGGTGCTAGTGAATAGGGAATATCCTTAACTTACTGCTGGGAACAGTTGTGTGGGTTTTTTTTCCCCCACAAAGAGCACTTTCTTTTTAAGGTAGGTAGGATGAACATGTGCAGAAAGGTACTGAAGTGTTGTAATATTTCTACTGAGGAAAGTGACATGGTATCCTTGAACAGACACCAGGTGATAGTCCTTGCAGTATTTTGGCGAGACTGAACTTTTAGCATTAACTGTAATTAGCAGGTGCATTTACTGTGCACAAAATTCACTGATGATCCATTTTCAATAACCCTTTCCAATATCTTCAGTGAAAAGAGACTTCTAGTGCAAATTACTCTTGTTTTTCTTTGGTTGACTTTTAAAGTGCCATCTACAGAAATACGATTGTCTTACTTCAGAGGTAATTAAGGTTGCACAGTGTTTTGCACTTTTAAAGAGACAGGTCACTTCAGTAATGGAACTTGTGACCTATGCACACTTAAATCTGTTACTCGTATACCACCTAGTGTGAAACTGATTAAATCTGTGTGAACCTTTACATGCTTCTCAACTTGGTTCTTGCCTTGAGTTAAAAACCACAGCAGGGTGCCAGGTAACTCTTGGATTTTTTTTTTTTTCCCATTTCAAAATCTGTGGTCTGCACAGAAAGTCTGATTTATAGCGTATTCTTTTCCACTGCTCAGGTAAAGCAGTCATAAAATTCCAGAGGTATCTGCAGGCCCATGATAAGCTCAAGGCAACCAAAGGAGATCTGAGCCTGGAAGATACAGTGCAATGATTAGAGAGCCTGTCTGGAGAATTTACTGGCAACAAGCACCTCAGTCAGGCATCTAACCTAGGTACGTAAACTAGAAAGTTAGTCTCCTTCACAAATAGTTAATGGAGAGTAAGAGGCTTTCTCGAGGAGCCCCAAAGCTTGATGTTTGTTCAAAACTCTCTTTTGGAGGGACCTTCGTTTTACTGCTGCCTGTTTAAACAGCCTAGGGAGTCTGATTTTCGTGCTTGCCTGCCTGATGTTTTTTTAATTCCTTATGCTCGTATGTACTACAGAAGTGGCACAACAAGCCAACACAGTTTCCAAGCTGACCACAAATCAGTTAATGAGGGGAAAGAAATAGCATCAAGAGCTGCCCAGAAGCTGTAATGCATCCTGGTTCTTGCAAGGTAGATATCAGAAGCAGTAACAGTGATTGCTGGAAAATAGTGCAACAGAAGGGAAATGTATTTAGAGTGATAAGAAGCATGGAATATGAGGATTCTGTTGGTCTGATGCTATCGAGAGTTACCTGTTCACTACAGAACAGGAGGAGGTTAAAAACGTGGTGGAAAATACAGTTAAAGAGAAATGACTTCAGCCTTCTTGCATACAGTAGTGGAATGTTTTGTAAATCTTGTGAGAAGAAAATTTATTTCAGTCTTCTCTTTTAACTTGTGGGTTGATTATGCCAGCTACTGAGTAATGCCTATATTGTATTTAGTGTATATTCAGATATGTTAAATTCCAGAGTCAGTTGCAAACTGAAATTAAATGAGCTACTTAATAACTTTAAATTACATTTAGGTGAGGGCAATCTAATTGCTGCTATACTGAGTCTAGCATTAATTTCTAAATCAGGCAGTCTAGTCTAAATGATTAACTGTTTAACAAAGATTTATTTTTAACACCTTTGCATACATTCTGCTTTGTAAAGTGTGGGCAGAAAAAAGAGGAAACTGCTAAAGACCCTTCATAACTACAGATGGGGAAAATCAGAACTGTCCATCATATGTGTGTGTATGTATTATTTTAAAGCTATCAAAAATAATAATGTATTACAAATGCATTTAAATATCCAAGACTCTGAAACTATTTATGTGAAGTAATCATATTCAAACACATTGAAGTATACAAAAATTCAAAAAAAAATTAAATAAAGTCTCCATGTTTCAGTGATCAAATTGAGCAAAAGGTACTCTATTTACAATGATGTAATGCTACAACTTTAGCGCAGCAGCTACCAGACAAGACTAGACAAAGCAAATTTTAAAAATACCATTCTAATTAAACTAGTCCCTTGGTGCAGATTGCTGATGGTGTCTTGGCCACGCTCTTGATTTTTTAACATTGAGAGGTATTTCTAATGGCTGCGGCTAAGAGCTTTAAGCCCAGCTCTGCTCATGATCAGCTAACACCTGTTGTGGTGAAAAGCTATTTTAGTTGTACAGTCCCAGGATTAGTTTTATAGACCGAAATAAACCCTTGTCATACACTTGAGTGAATAGCTTTAGACTTTGGAAAAAATATACTGAATGTGTGGTCTAAACCGACTGAAATATATACGAGATATTAAAGCAATAGTGGAAAATGGCACACTGCATACGTTGATGTCTCAGCCAATGCCGGGAAGTAAATCTTTTCCTCTGTCATTTTAATACTTTTACGATTTCTGCCTGTCTCTTTGATTTACCTAAATGACAGTCAGACACAGTTCACTTGAAATATAACACTCAAATGATAATAATTTGAAGAGACCTTAAAAATCAGAAGTGATGATTGTCGATAAAATGCTACCTTGACACAACAACTCGTTAAAATGAAGAAAAGACCTCTTAAGGGAAAATATGGAACTTCAGCTAGTACATGTCATATGGGCTCAAGCATTGCGTGATTTTTTGTTTTCTTGTTGCAGTGCAAAGATCCTGGCTTAATATCGAAAGGTACAATGTAGAACTTATTTTACATACTGTTAGGCAAAAAAGTATTCAAGACCTAACCAAATAATAACACTTTTTCCCCATGCAAGACAAGGGGAAAACACTACCACTGGACTTGGAATAACACCTGAAATATAATTCACTTATGTGTAGAACACAGGCTGTGGAGTTCTCAGTGAAAATGGAAATTATTTTTGATAGTTTTGCCCTAAGGCTGCATTTGATCAGTCTGAAACTCCAAAGACTTGCAGGTTGCTTTTATTAAAAAATTATCAAACCGGGCAAAAAAAAGGTGTAGTCAGTTGCCAGATAAAATTGCTATAAGGTTGACAGGAAAAAAATTAGAAATTTTAAATTCAGTTGCTTTCGTGTTGGCATATGCACACTTATAATTTTCTGGATATGTTGATAATATTTTGACTTTCAATCCAATAACCTTGGGCTTATCTAAGATAGAGTTCAGCGCTTAGTGAAAGCGTGAAAATAATCAGATGCATCAAGCCATATACAGGACAGGTGTTGATAATTGTATAATCAAAATAATTTGATAATTATTTTGATAATTTTTGATAACTCCAAAGCAATCAAAACCCATGGGAAGCTAATGTACTAAGTCTCTTAGCTAATCCATGCTAGGAAGCAAATTTACCATCTAAATTATAGAACAAGGATACTTTCTTCTCTCCCCTTCTTCCTGCTAACCGCTGCATATATCCTCTGTCAAAAGATTTATGGAAGCCTTGCATGCTCAAGGGATGGAAATATTATTCTGCTTACCTGTTTTGTTGGTGTCTCTCTCTAAGGACGTAGTTGTGCCAAATAGGGTTAGGATTTGTGTTATCGGAACAGGAGTCTCCTAGAGTGAAATCCTAATGTAACCTTTTCCATGTTGAGCTTTAGAAAACATGAAAGTGTTCATAGCTAATAAGATGTGACTGGGCAATGTACAGCTTTATACCTTGTCCTTCCTCGTGTCTAAAAAAATGCTGTTGTTTCTAGAAATGAATAGTTTATTTATCTGTAGGTTTGCTGCCTTGAACAGAAGCCCAAAATTTATTTTTTCAGATTAGTAGGTCTTATCAAGGTAATGGCATGCGCAATCGAATATGAAATATTTCTCTTGCGTACTACTTATGAAGGTGAGGAATTTATAGGTGCTCAAATTACCACCCTGATTAATGGTGTAAATTCCAAAATTGTTATTTGGGAATGTTGTCTGTAATGCCAGTAGCTAGAGATGACAGAAGGTGCAATGAGAAAATGGTTTGAAAACGTTTACTTCAGCATCCTATTTGTTTATATCCAAGTTAACCATTGTTGTTTCTTCAGAACTATATGTAGTCACGATGCTATATGTCAATGACTGAATCAATGGTTGTATTGTAGGACCCGTTAGCATAATCCCTCATGTACAAGCAGTGAAGAGACTAGGCTTGAATATGGCATGTTATGTTTTGTTGCCACCTTTTCCAAGTAGCTCTACAAAATGCTGTTTTGTTTTTGTGTAAGGATATGTTTGAATTTGGTATCTAAAGTCAATAAGGTTATCAAGGTTAATTATTAAGGTGATATTCCCAGCATAATGGAAAGTATTATGTATTATATATGTGTGTGCATCTAAACGGGAGTTGTTTCCATCTTAGCTTCAAATTATTTAATTTCAGTAAACCGATGTTTTATGAGGAGACTGGTAGAGTTCCTCTGCTAGTATGAAACCCCTCAAAAATGAAGGTGTTTATTCTTTGAGTGTGGGATAAATTACATGGGGATTTACAGGTGCATATTGTAAATAATTTGAGGGTTAAATTTTTTATATAGTTATATAACGATATGTACCTAAGGATTTTCATCTATAATAGCGTGGAGGGAAATAAAAAAAGGAAAAGCCTGGGGGTAGCATTGAATGGAGGACACAGTGTACCTAAGACAAAAAATTGTTAGTTCCAATCTTTATTCAGCGTTCCATGATTTGCAGTGCGTTTTTTTGGTATATTGGCAATTTGGTCTATGAAAATATAACGCGTGTGCTTTCAAACACAAGCTATTGACTTAAATGTAGATAAAAGGAGATTAGATTTCTTCAAGGTAACGTAGTATTTTCCGCAAAAACCTGTTGAGTGTTGTGATAAGAATAAAAACACTTCAATCAAGGAATTTAATGTCTGGGAAACTGATTTGAAGAAGTATGAATTCACTGGTGATTATATAAGATCAGATCTTCTAGGTTTTTTTAAATTATATTTTTAAATCTTTGGAATGGACATATACAGCAGAATTGGTATGCATGCTGGACTTGAACAGAGTAGCTATTTACTTTGTTTCAGTAAAGCAGAGATTTTTACACGTTCATGCACCAAGCAGAGCTGCAGAAAATGGTTATATTGACCATCTTGCTTTGTTGCTAAGCCATGGTTCCACTGCTTTCTTGTAACTAGAAATCTAATTCTCTCTCTTACCCTCTTGATGGTTAGGCTTTGCAGTCCAACATAAACAGAGTATTCCTATTGGAAATGACTTAATCACAAATGCACTGTATTTTGCATTATAGCGTTCTAGCATAACAGAAGTTCTGTTTAAAATTACAACATCTGAAAACCAAAAAATTATTAGAGTGAGTCCCATTCCAACCCGAAGCTGCCAGTACTACTGGAAATCATCTATATTCCAGCTCCATTAATAGAGGCGTAGCTGTTTGAATAAAGTGCCCGAAGAAGCTCAACTGAGTTCTAAGTAGGTTATAAAATCTCAGGAACTTCTGAAAGATTTTGATTGTCTTTTCTTATTCTCCCTGTGCATGTAATAAGAGGAAAGAGGTGCATTTGTCCTGTGAGCAGTGCTTGTCTCAAGCATAGGGTTTACAGATGGCCAGCGGTATTGCCAAGGTGTTGTGAGTTTAATAATATGAGCAGAGGTGTTTAAAGGTCGATACTTTGGTACGTAAAGATGAAAGGGTTGTAAAATTTAACAAGTTTGCTGGTATATTTCTGTGGAGTAGGCTAATTGTATTTATGTGGGGAATACACTGGTTCTATTCAGGATAGTTTGCTTAAGTAGTTGCTTGTCTTAGCAAAGAGAAGGAAACTCTGGTATTCAGTGTCCTTATCTCTGACAGAACCTTGTACTTGTGTGCAGATGTACGTATGGGACCTTAGACAAATTATATTTGTACATGATTACCTGCTCCTTGAACTTTCAGTGCCTTCCTGAAATCCCTGCATTGGAGTTTAGCGCTTTAAAGCTTTCTAACTGGTCAGTGAAGAAAATCGTAGCATCGTTTATGTTGGAAGGAGCCTCTGGAGGTCATCTGGTCCAACTTCCCACCCAAGACAGGTCAACTTATCTTGTTCAAGACCTTGTTCCAGTCAATTTTTGAATATCTCCAGGGATGAAGATTCCACAAGCTCTTTGAGCAGCCTTGTTCCAATGCTTGACTACCTTCACTGTGAAAATTTTCCTGTGTTCCAACATGTATCTATTGCTGCTTGTTTTTTCACTGTGACCTCCAAGAAGAGTTTTGGTCCATCTTCTCTATACCTTCCCATGAGGTAGTTGAAGGGAGCGCTAAGATCCCTGTCTTAGCCCTTCTTTTCTTAAGGCTGAACAAAACCAGTTCCCTCAGCCTCATCTCATATGTTGTGTCCTCCATCCCCCTGGATCTGGGTGGCCTTATGCTGGACTTGGCCCAGTATGTCAATCTCTGTCTTGTACTGGGGAGCCCAAAGCTGAACACAGCACTTCAGAAAGGGAGTAGAAATCATCGCCCGTTATCTGCTGGCAGCATTCTAGCTTATACAGCCCAGTATGCCATTGGTGGTTATCCGATAAAGCAAACTTGCTGACTTACGTTCAACTTGCCCACCAAACCCCCAGCGCCTTTTCTGCAAAGCTGTTTTCTATCCAGTTGGCACCCAGCTTGTATTGGTGCATGGGGTTATTGCTTCCAAGATGCGAGACTTTGCTTTTGTCTTTGTTGAGCTTTGAGCTTTCTGCTGGCATGTTTTTCAAGCCTGCGAAGGTCTTCTAAATGACAGACCTACCCTCGAGTGTATTGACTGCTTCCACATTTTAATTTCATCCATGAACTTGCTAAGAATGCACTTCATCAAGATCATTAATGAAAATGTAAAATGGTCTAGGCACCAGTATTGGGGTCAGTCTGTACTGCTCTTGACAACCTTTTGAGCCTGGTGTCCAGCCAATTTTCCACCCACCTTACAATCCCCTAATTCAGTCCACTCACTAATTTACAAGGGTACTAAGGATGACTGTATCAGAGGCCCTGCTGAAGTCAACGTAAACAGCATCTACTGCTCTCCTTTGTGCATAGAGCCAGTCGTTTCATCGTGGAAGGTAGGCAGGTTAGGTAGGCATGATTTGCCCTTGGTGAATCCATGCTGGCTGTTTCCAGTCGTGCTATTGTCTGTCACATGTTTGCACATGGCTTCCAAAATTTGCACTATAATATTCGCAGGACGCAGGTGAGGCTCACCAACCTGTAGCTCTCCAGGTCTTCTTCCTTGCCCTTCTTGAAGGTGAGTATAACATTTGCCTTCTTCCAGTCAACAGTAACTTTCTCTGATCATCATGACCTTTCAAAGATGATAGAGCGGCCTTGCAATAGTACTGGATAGTTCCTTCAGCATCTTTGGATGCATTTTATTTGGTCCCATGGACTTACTAATTTATTTATGTGGTCTCTAACTTGATCTCCTACTTTAATGCTTTACCCTCCCCCGACTTTGCCACTAGGCTCAGAGACCTGAAGCCTGAGAGCAGACCTTGCCAGTTAAAAAACCAAGACAAGGTAATGAGTACCCTGACCTTTTCCATGTCCTTCGATGTCACTAGGTTCCCTGCCCCATTGAGGAGCAGGCTCCGTTGGGTTTTTTGTCTTGTTTTTTTTTGGTTTTTTTTTTTGCTGCTGATGTACTTACAGAAGCTATTATTGATGTCCTTTGTTGCTCTCATTAATTTCAACAGCAACTGAACTTTGGCTTTCCTAATTCTACTCCCGTATGCTTGGGCAAAGTCTTTATATTACTTGTGGGCAGCCTTGCAAGTACGCCTTGTGTGTACTTTCTTCTTGCGTTTGAGCTCAGGGAGGAGTTCTTTGTTCATGCATTCTGTCCTTCTGCCACACCTGCTTAGCTTTGTGCACACTGGAGTGGACTGCTCTTGTGCTTTTAGGAGTTTGTTTGAATATCAGCCAGCTCTCCTGGGCCCCTTTGCCCTTCATGACAGTCTTGCCATGGGATCTTGCCAAGCAGATCAAAATTTGCAGCCAAAATTTGCTCTCCTGAAGCCTGTAATTCTGTTGTTCATCTTGCTCACTTCTCTCAGGATCTCAGATTCCGCCATCTCATAGTCTCTGCAGCCAAGGCTGACGCTGACTTTCACATCTGCAACGAGTTCTTCCTTATTGGTGAGCATCAGGGCCAACAGAGTGCATCCTCTAGTCAGCTCTAGCAGTTCTGTGTGAAAAAAGACCAAGTTCATCTAGATTATCTCTGACAGCTATTTGTATGAATAGTTCTTTGAAATTTTTGTTGTTTGACCTCTTGTGACCTTTTGGACTGCTTCTTACAATGCTGCACATAAATTTTGTCCTAATACTTCATCTTTTTTATTAGAGATTGAGATGGGTTTTTTCTTTAGCAGCTTTACACATTGAAAGACTAATTCTTAACCCAGATTAGTGTACTTGCTGATTAGTCTGAATGAAAGATTTTTGCCTTCAAATTATCGTTCTAGGGACTTTTTTTCAAAATTGTTATTCTTTTGCTTTTCACTGGACTCTAGGTTGCTTTAATCTTTCTTAGGCCATAAACTAGACCTAATATAAGCAGAGGTGTTGTTAGGATTGCGTGATACAGAAAAACAGTTTTGATCTGGATGAATTCATGAAAATCATCATATGACTATATGCTTAGGTATATGAAGTAGGACTGATTATAAACAGATGTTAATTAATCCATGTAGCTAATTTGGGAATCTTAGCTATATGTGGACTTTCCAAAATGCAAACAACAGAACTGCTGAAGTACGTTAACTGAAATTGGTAACGAAAAGAAATTAAAGAGGGATTTTTTTCATTCTTTCTAAATCCTTTTCAGAATTTATTTAAAAAATATTTTAGCAAATGCCTGAGTGAATCTAAACTAAATGCTATTTCTCTGGAGGTGATGACAGGACAAAGGAGCAGAGTAACCCTCAGGCGCCTCATGCCTGTGCCTTCAAGTAAGTCATTTCACCATGTCCTGGCTATTTGGCAGATACGTAGAATAGTTTTGGTTCAGTGGTGAATTAATACCTAAATTCCTGGGAATTCTGCAACTTGTTGCAGTTAAAGGTGCTTAAAGTTCAAAAGTCTAGGCTCAAACAAAAGCTCTGTCATAGCAATCAGAGTAGGTGACTGGGCTACTGATAGTTTTAACACTGCACAAGCTACAAGGATAAAAGAATGGGCTTACATACAGCATAGATTTGTGATAAGAAAAAAAAATCAGAAAACACTCAAATTATTTAGAATCGTAATTAAAAAGGATCATCTTTAGCTCTTCCAGTTTCTTGTCTAGCAAATCTAATTAGTTCCCTGTACTCTATTCCTGGCTTGGATTCCCCAGAGAATTCCTATAGGACCTCCTACTTTTTAAAATAGCAACTGGAATCATGCAGAACAATTGCTCTGAACAACCTATGCTTTCTTTAAGTCGTGATTGACTAGGACAGCTTCATTCATCTGCCCTGTAGAAGATCTGCCCTTTAGAAGACTTACTTTCTTGTAGTTTGTCGACTGTATGTCATATAGTATTGTGGGGGGCTAACACCCCTCTGTGTCCCCTCCTTCACAAGTTTCTTTGGTTAACTTTTCTCTTCTACCTTTCATATATTATTTTCCTGGTTTTAAGCTCCAGGCTGCTTTCCCTCTTTTTAGTTTCCTTAAACCCAAATGTTATATACATGCACGCACGCGCACACACACACACACACACACACACACGCACGCATAATTTGTATATAGTCATAGATATGAAATAGCAGTTGGCGTAGGCTTCCTTTAAGATTCTTATTAGCTTGTTTTAAATTTTGTAAGGAAGTTGCAATTTGTGCAACCTTTCTTTCCCTTGTCTCTCTTTTATCTCTTTCTCTAACAGATGAGTAGGAGTTATCAGGGAATGTTTTCATGCATAGGTTAAATTCTGAATAATGACAAGACTGAATAACGGTACCTGAGAGTCAGCCCGGGTCTGGCAGAGGTCCTATGTGTAGATTTGGGTGGGATCTCATTTGTAATGTGCACACTGGATCTCATTTGTAATGTGCACGCTTCTCACAATTTGGTATTACTTGCTGTTTTATTCTAAGATGATAAGGGGGATATTATATAACTATTATATAATAACCAGCTACTTACTGTTTTGTTGCAAAGACTTTGAGGTTCATATTGTTTCATTCCAATATCATCCAAGGAGGATATATTGAATGAAGTATTCTGTTTTATATAATATTTTAGTAACATCTCCTTTTTTCACTATGAAATGATGGGAGAGGAGGATATAAAGAGTTTTTGTTTGTAGGAAAAAATGTGGAGAAGAATTGGAGTAATGAGTTTTCTCATGTGAAAACATTCCATTCTGTGCAGAAAACGTTGCATAAGTTTTTCTTCCCTTTCTTCTCACCTCATCTCGTTTTCCTGTTTTTCTTTTCCTTATGTTATTGCTTTTTTCTAAAATAAGAACAAAGTTGAGTTGTGAAGATTCTCAGTACCATATTTTTGTTCTAAATTATTTCATCGATTTTCTTAGCTGCCTTTAATACAGTGCGGTACATTTTCAGATGTGTTGACCAAACTTGCATAATCTTGATTTAGTTTTTATTGTTTCCAGATGTCATCTTTTAAACTGTGGTGTTATTAATAAAGTCTACATTTAGCTTCAGGTGGAACTATAAGGCTTTGGGGCTGATAAAATATTTGTTATCTGGAATATGTAGATGTTCTGGGTGGAAAATTTGAGCATGCTTTATAGTTACTGATACATGTTCTGCAATTATTCTTCAAAGCCCAGGAGCATAAATATTTGTGCCCTTTATATACACCTATTTTATATATTTTCTGCTTTAAACTTTATGATTAAGCAATGAAAATGTGAGCATTTGAGATCGGACATAAGACTGAGCTCAGTACACATATAATTACAAGTGTTTCTTAACTGAAGAATAGACCTCTTTTCACTGTTCTATGCAGTTGCAGTGCTTATTTATAGCAATAGAACTGTTAGAGAATTTCTGTTGTTCTTTCATAATTGTTCAGCAGGTATATCTTACTTTTTCTTATGAGTACCTTTAAAAAGCCAGATTGTTATTAAAAGATATGATTGTAATTGCTCTGTATAGCTCACATTTCGCTCCTCTGCCTCTTTTCCACCCTGTTTCTCTTTGCTTCTTCTCCCTCCTGTTATGGCATTATATGTGCGTGATATCTAGCATGACTGCTTAAATAACTGGCTAGACGTTGGTATAGGAGGTGTAGAGAGAAAGCGAGAGAGGTAGAAGAGGGGCTTTCCTGAGCTGCTCGTTCTCTCGCCTCTGGCAAAGCTGGAGGAAGCTGACACAAAACCTTTGCTCTATGCCCCTCTTGTGCCAGTCATTGAACCAAACCAGAGTGATGGGAAAAGTACTCTGCTGCTGGGTAAGGGCTGTAATTGGACCTGAAAATAAACCCCTCTAGGACCATTGATTAATCAAGCACTTCAGCTTTTATTAGTCTCTTGACAGATGTTGTGTTCATTTGAAAAACAAATATTAGTATTTACCACCACGTAGCAGAAAAAAAAAATCTTTTTCAGTAAAAAATAAAGTAATATGACAGAATATCAATAATAGAGAAAATGGGGGGAAGCTAAGTAGCCTTTGTCACAAAAGAAGTTACCTTTTCAATCAACATCAGTCAAATGTTTGGCCAAACAATCCCTTAAGATTTTTTTAGCAGCCAACCCAAATGAGCCACTGAAGAATAAATTCAGAAACATGAGTCCTCTCTTAGGAATGCTCTGCTTGCCTCCTGCAGTGGAGTATTTGTCTCAAAACCAAAGAAAATTAGGTAGCAGACTGAACTTCCCACGGTGAGATAGGTGAGAGATGAGCTCTCAGAACTAGAATTCAGACCAGTTACAGATTTACTGATGGTAATTAATTTGTAAAATGATACTTGGAGGTACATAGAATATAAAATATTGTAATTGCATTCCTCTGATGCCTTCAGCTGCGCAGTAGAGACAGGATGGTATGCAACCGTTTGGGAACTTCATAGTGCAACAGTGAGTAGAAGTTATCAAAGAATCTGTGCAGAGATATCAAGAATGTTGGTCACAATAGGGAGGATTAGCTGCTGTTGAAGTGTTCGGTGGTTGTACATGCATTCCTACTGCTTGCATTTATGCTTCATTTGCTGCCGCTTCTCTTACTTCCCTTTGTCGCTTTGTTTGGAGAAATACTGTTGTAGCTTGTCTATTTCTGCTTCCTTTCTGGCAAAAACGCGGTTGATAAGACAACAGATTACAATAGGACAAAAATTTGTCAGGCATTTCACGCAAAACACCAGCAAAGCATACTTTTTAATGCTGTAGGGGATCTTTGAGAGGAAAGAATAAGACCACTGAAGCATTTTTTTTACTCTACTCTACAAAAACCTATAAACTAATCTCTTTTTTCAGAGAGACTGGATTACATTTGTAGTGTTAATAAAATAGCAAGGAAGTTTTACGAGTGTCTCTCCTTCAAAGGTAGCAGAAATATGATACACTGTGTCTGAAACCACACTGGAGAGAGTCCAGGCTATCTATACGTTATTAAGGGGTATCAAAGTTATACTGGCTACACATCTCTTAATTGGCCTTTCCTAAAAATCGACAGTTGAAGATTGACATCAAGTTTTTTGCATCTAAGCAGGACGTTCCAAGTCATAACGTAACTACCATGTTTTTAGGGAAGTTTTTTACTGATTTTTCCTTATTCCTTGTAGATTGTTCAGTCTAGTTCTAACAGTCTTCTTACTATCCTCAAGTCATGACAAAATCCAACTCAATTGATAGTCTTGATATTCGTGGCAATTTCAGCCTATTTTAATGTGGAGGCACTGTTAATATAGGAGATTGGAGCACCCAACAAATAAGGGCAGGCTGAGAGAAGTGGTTTTGTTGAGCCTTAAGAGGAGGAGGGCTAAGGCAGGGATCTTCCTGCTGCCTACAGCCATCTAGTAGGCAGGCATAGAGAAGAGGGAGCCAGAGTTGAGGTGCGCAGTGGAAGGATGAGAGGCAATGGACAAAAGTTGGAGCACAGGAAATTCTGACTCAATATAGAGAAAAATAAAAAATAAATTGTCCACAGTGAAGGTATACAAACACTGGAACAGGGGCCCAGAGAGGCTGTGGGATCTCCGTCCGTGGAGATAATCAGAACTCAACCGGAACAAGGCCCTGAGTGACCTGATCTAACTGGACCTGCTTTGATCAGGAGGTGGGACTAGCTGACCTCCAGAGGCCCCTTTCAACCTACAAGATTCTGTGATTCTAATACAGGTTTCCTTCACTGATATTTATAAAACCTTACTGTTGAAAGCGCTCCCATGAACTTCCCTTCTTGGACACCTTTACTGCAGTCAAATCAGCCACATATGTTTGTTTTCAGCAAACAGAACACTGGGAGTCAGAGAGTGTGTCTTTTGACATAAATAAAAGGTGCAAATTACCAAAAATTGTGTGAAATACTTGTCAGCACAATTTTGCGGAAACTAGTATTAAAGAACTATTATTTGAATTGCTCTGTACAGAGATGCATTCCCTTTCAAAGAGATTGAAAGAAGATATAGGCTTTCCTCAAGCTTGTTTCCTTATAGATATTTACTAGTCACAAGTTCTAGTCTAAGATTATTTTATCTTCCCCTCCTCTCCCCCCACCCCTAAGAAAATATGTAATGTTCAGGTGAAATGTCAAAGCAATAAAGCACAGTATCAAATTGTTTTTTCCTTTTCATGCTGAGTAGCCACTTTAATTTGTGCAGTTTAGTTTATCACCTTTCTTCTGTATGCACCACGTGGTACATGTACACACAGTGCTGCAGTAGTTGAGGAGGAAAAAGTAGTTTTAGTGCCCTTCTTTTAAATTAAAAATAGATTAATCTCTACAGTTTTGAATTCATCGAATACGTACTATTACCATGCATTTGACTTTCAGAATAGGAAATGGAGTTTATGCTTGAGACATTGTTTGAAACCTTCACTTTCATCAGTGTTTTTTCAAATGAAATAGCAGATAATTTAAACTGTTGTTTTTCTCTGCAGTGTTTACTCTCTCAGCCAAAGTTCTGGGCCATTCAGACTTCTGCCTTGCTCCTTCGGACAAAGCTTGAGAAAGGAAGTACTCGCAGAATGGAACGGGCAATGAAGCAGACTCAGGTAAGGCTTCTGAGCTGCCTGAATCTACCGTGGATACCTGTGTTACACATATGGGCTCTCTATATCTTGAGTGGAACCCGGCAGGAGTTAGGAGCAGAGACTAAGCTCCTTCTCCTTTCTATGGATGGTACAGTGAGCCTAGTTTTCTAATTATACCTCTTGGTTAGATGCATAGACTACAAATCCTTTTATTTCTGCCAGTCATCAGCTAAACTTTTATATGTACAAGTAATAAATAGTCATTTTCTTTCAAAAAGTTGTGACAGTTTTGGAAGATTGAAATTAAAATCTGTTTTCTTACTTACAGTTCCTGACTTCAGTAATATCTGAGGAGCTATTTACATAAGAGTTGATGAATGTGAAGCTGCTACTGTTATCGTTTCTTAACTTTTTTTCCTGAAGTAAAACATCTATAGAAAAAGTTGAGGCTTGCAAATGGTCATTGGTGCTGTGCAAATAGGAAGGCTCGTTTGTGAATAAAGTTGCACTTTTTGATATACTGTTTTGATGTAGCATTTAGTGATTGCTATTTTTTTTTTGCAAGTTTGAAGCGGTGATTAAATAATCTTTCTCCAAGTGTAAATAATATGAGTTTTCAAAATCTAAATGAGAGATTTAAATTCAGAAATTTATGAGCTAGAGGGATTTATTTATGAAATACTTTCAAAGAAAAAAATATGTTGGCTTTATAAAGGTTGTTTTTTTCATATTACAGAGTTTTATTAGTCACCTTTGTACTATTGAGTCTTATTGTCACACATGAAGAGCGGGCATTTCTTTGTGTCTATCCTGATGACGAAAAAGGGCCAGGAATGTACAAAATTAATAGTTACAGTGCTGGCTAATTATATCCTGAAAAACTGATGTTTCATCTAAAATCGTTATTAATGCATGGATTGTTGAAGGAGTGCAGCATGAATGCGCTGCTGCATTTTCCTTCTGCTGAGGAGAGCACAGAGTCGCTATAATGGAATTTCCCAGGGTTGTTAGGAGAGCGTCAGGGAAGCTCGGATTCCCAGCGTGGGAGAACATGTAACATCTGAAGGCATTTGGGAAGCGATCTCTGGATCCTTTAAGCACTAAGCCCTAAAGCAGTTGGAGTGTTGCCAACTTTTTTGTCTAGCATGATAAACCTGAATATTGGAAGCTGTCATACTCTACAGCTTGATAATCTCGTGCTGGAAATCTCTTGAAGGGTTTATGGTTGTATAGTATCTGAATTCATCATGTGTTGCAACTGCTGGAATGATGCGGTTTTTCATACAAGTTCTGGATATTAGGGAGAGGAGGTTGAGTAGCGTGCACGGTGACATTTTGGGAGGTGAACTCACAACAGGCACTGAAGCTGTGATTTTAAGCATTGTCTTAGTATGTTCTTTTTATCGAGGCATCTGAGTAGAATGACATATTTGTATTGATTTGTTCAATTTCAAGCTCAATTTCAAAAAATAGTTAGAAGTTTAAGGATTGATCTGTGCTAAACCAATCAAATAACTTGAATAACTTCCATTTAAGGTTTTCATTCCTGAATTCCATCAGATCAAAATTTTTAACCAGTTACCATGGTTTCTAACCGTTCTAAGAACTTTTAAGGAATCAGAATCGGGAAACATAGGCCAAATGTCCCGTATTATTTTCATATGTAACACGAGGTCCTTTTGATACAACATCTTCTTAAGCAGTAAGCTTAAGTAGTATCCAGAATTAGTTAGTTTTGCAAGTATTTATCAGTAGAAAATATATTTTAAACCTATAGAAATTTCATGGAAATTTTTACTTTTTTTATGATTTCGTGTTTGTCAGTTCAGATTGTTGTAAAAAGATTTGATAGTGGAAAAAATATTTCTGAGAAAGGGCAAGTTAACTTGAGCCTGGAAGACTAAGGAAAGAGGTGGGGAAGACTAAGGAAAGAGGTGGATGTAATATGGTGGGATTCCCCCACGTTCTTTGCAGTATCTGTCTTTTAAAGTAATTATAAGAGTCCTTGTAAGACAACTTGAATAAGAACTGGTAAACCAAATCCCCTAAGTAACCTACTTTAGAGCTGTGCAATGAGTGCAAGGGCCGCTCTAGGCTCCAGCTTATTATGCTGGGACTCTTCTCCCTCCTCTTGTAGCATAATTCTCCTTCCCTTTCCCATTTCCACTCATATCTGCTACTGTTTCTGCAAATTCTTCTGACCAGCTGATGAACACCTTTTTAGGTGAATATTACTAGGCAGGCATTTACTGCTTCTGAGCATAGGGCAAGCCAGGCTACATATACCTCACTTCAGTTGTTAGTTTGTCAAAGAAATTGCTTTTGGGCTGCGTGTTTTGTGGGCCTTATTATGTTTGTTTAGCTTGTTTTAATTATTTCAAAATAATTGCAGCTATTTTTGAAATGAGAGTATGTTGTGTTGAATTTAGTTGTCATGTTCCAAGTATCAGATATATCCCTACGTTATACTGAAAAGCTTTCATGAAATGACATTGTAATTTTTTTTTAATTGGAAAGCTTCAAAAGGAATTGGAATAATGATCTGCAAGACCTTTTTCTGATTACTTTAAAAATATGAACCAAAGATAATGCAGACTCGGGAACCTTCCCTAGTTTTAAAAAGACCGTTCTGGGTGCTGTGGAACATATTTCAACTAGTAGCTAACTGCAAGTGAGGAGAAGAGATTTTTCTTTTTTTTTTTTTTTTGGATGCTTCTGATTGTCTCTGTCCAGTTTTTGTCTAAATGAGGTTTGGATCCACAAAAATAAGGTTAAAGATTTTTAAAGCCAGTACTTTTTTCAACCACTTTTCTAAGAAAAGGAAACAGCATTCAAGGGCTAAAACCGAGTTATTTTACATTCCACTAGAATACTTAATCATGACCTGTATAACATATATTGAAGTCTAGATCAAGGTACTGCCAACCAAAATGTGTTTCTGGATACTGTATAATTTTTTTAAGGGCTTTTCTTCCTTTCTGTATGGATGTAGGTGGGGAAGGGTGAAGTGCTAGGATGGAGAGAAGGGAAAAAGGGAGAAAAGAGGAGGAAACGGGTGTTAGTTTTTGAAAAATAGCTCTCCACACGGCCAGCAACCTGCCATTTCCGTGTTAGTTTGGGGTTCTTCAGCTACTTTCTATTGTTTAAAAAAAATAATTCCGAATATTAATATTAATATTTTTTCCAATATTAATATTGGAAAATGGCTTGAAATAAGCTGTTGAATCACAGATTATTGCTGAAAGTGTAGCCAGAGCTCAAGTTATAGGATGGAGGAAAAAAAGGGAACTATGAGTCATTCAGGAACTTTGAAAAAGAAAAGAAAGAGGGGTGATTTAAAAAATAAAAAATGAAAATTAAGCTCTTAAAGGTTAACATCTCACTGTACTGTCTTGACAAGTGCAGTAAGCGTACTCTTCTATTTCAATTTTTTTTTTCTTAAGAAGTGAAGCAAATTGTATTTTTATGGCATGCTTGCATGCTTTTTGCAGGGGATGGTGGAGTAGAAGCGAGAGCATGGTTATTGCTGGCAGCCAAGGAGGTGAAGCTGCCGCTGTGTCCCAGTTCACGGGCCAGGCATACCAGTAGCCTGCTAATGCCTATTCCCCAGTGACTTGTTACAGTTACTTCCCGCGGCTCGATCTGTGCGGTTACGCTGGCTACCTTTATGCTTGGAGCTTTTGTCAGCTTGTTAAGTACCCCTTCTCTGATTGTATTTGCTCCTGCTGGCTGCACCTGGCGATAACAGGCGTGTAAGCCAATCACTTGATTTTTCCGAACACACAATACGACGAATGCGGTATTTCAGATGGTTCTCTCTGGCTTGCTTTTCTTGGCAACAGAGAAGTTTGCCTGCTGGTGGGAGAGAAATGCGTCTTGAGAAGGTGTTTTTAATAAGAGTTCAGGAGAGCTGGGGACAGACTGGCGATATTATAGGCTGATCGTTATGTCTATGACAGAAAGGTCACGTGAGATCTTGTTTTATTATCCGTAGTCGTACACACATGTATGTGGTTGGGAATTCTGTGTCAACTGCTCTGTAATTTTCACTTCAATAGTACGTTTGGAGTGTCCTTTTCTCCAGTGACTTAATGTTTTTCTACATATCAAAAAGAAATAATGATTTGTTGGTTTAAATTGTTCTTACTAGAGACATTTGGTAGATGTTCTTTGTAGTTGGTGTGCAATTTTTTCAGATCAGAGTAGTGTACATTTATAAAAAGAAAAGACTGGTATAGATCTACACACCTGGCATCTTGTGAACTGTGAAGCATAACCGGTACTAATGCAGCTTTGCTGTTTCATTATCTTCATGTTGATGGTCTTAAGTATTTGTGCAAGAAAGTCATGTGATTTATCATAGAAACTAAACTGGCACCTTCATGTCAACTTGCTCCTTTTGCTCTATTTGGCAGTGTTCTGTATTGGACAAATTCAGCAATTAGGAGAAGAGTTTAAAAAGGAGAAGGGAGCAGTATTCGCCCCTACTGGGCAGCTGATCTACGGAGGTTTGAGGCTAACAGATTTTTCACTGTTCTCTGGATGCTTGCGTTAGGTATCTTTATGATCGGGCATCTGAAAACCAAGGTTGTAGCAACACAAAGAGACTTTGGGTATGACGGAGGGGACTGCAACATCTGTCTGTTCAGCCCAACTGCCAGGTGACTGGACTGGGAGTCTACCACTGTTCTTCAACACCCTTTCTTGTACCCCAAGAGTACATTAAATAAGATTTTAATAGTTGTTTTTAAAGTGTGTATTGAATGAGAGAGAGGATGAAGGAGGGGAAAAATGATCCACTTATAAATTGGGCTCTGAGATGTCTTACATGAATTTGGAAGTTTTATTGAAAAGTTCCTGGAATCTGGGGAGCTGAGAGAGATTTAAGTCGCTGTCTTTAGGAGGGTAGTAAGCAGAAGGGACGCCTTCTCTTCTCTCCGGTACAGATTTTGCACTGATATCCTAATATGAATTGTATTTATTATTAGAGCACATGTTCCAAGAAGTTTTTGAAAAGAGGAGGAAAGTCAGATGTCTCAAAATCTTTATTGTAAGGAGTTCCACACAAGATCATAAGGTCCCCTGAACCCTTGAAATTATCCTTAATGCTTCAGAAAGCAATCACAAGGGAGAGTGACTTCTGGGTGATAGTTAATGTTTTCAGTCTCAAGATACGCATTTCCAGGACATATTTCATTTTGCTTAAGCAGATGATAGATTTGACACAAGATGTTATGTGACACGAGTGATTCTGGTGATACACTGAACTCATTAATGCACATAATTAGCATGGTGCTTAGCTCCATCTGTTTTTCTTCCAGCATGCAATTATGGTTAAATTTCTTGAGATTACATTTCTTGAGCCACACTCTCCATTGCATATGCCAAATACTACAAAATACACTCTCCCTTACCTGTTAAGGCAGTTGTCTGTTCATCCTGTATTGTAATTAAACGCAAAAGTGACAGCTTTCCCTCTTTTATTTCTCTGTCTGCCCTTCCGACTTTCCTCATTAGTAAAGAACAGAAAGCAAAAACCTGGTGCAAGAAGTCTTTGGATGTATTTATCAGCGTTCACTGCGGTTGTGCATTTCCCCAGAGGAAGCTGATTAGGGAACTAAAAGTAGTAGAGCCACAACAGCTTGGAATTTAATGCAGGCTTACTGTTTCAAAGTATATGCAGCTTCCCGGCAGGTTTTCCACCTTGTGCTAAGTTTTGTGCAACGGCTGTTTCACCAGTAGCAGTGTCATAGTTAGCTGACTAGCTGAAACTAGGAGACTTGCATCTGTGTAGGAAGCACTTCAAATTTTTCACCCCCCGTGGGTGAGTTTCCCCACGTATGATTATATGAGGCATATGTGTCTTTTTTTTTTTTTTTTTTTTACCCAAAAGCCAAATGATCTGACCTACATTTGGCCTAATTTTACATGTAGCGTTCTCCTGGTAAATTGACAGATGATATAAGTATCCTTGGTTTTGCAACAGAAAATGAAGGATCTGGTTTTAAATCCATTCTTGGCAAGGACTGGCTCACCGTTCTTGTGAGCGTATAAATCTAGCTGCTTCTAGAGACTTAAGGGAACTTCTACTTGTACCTACTGATACATCATAAAAATAAATAAAATAATTGACAGATGAAACAGCTTTTCCTTTGGGGAAAAAAAACAGTTCAAGTAACCTCACCTGCCTGATAAGGGTAATGCACATATCTGTAATACGTATAAAATTATGTTTCCTATAAATAACATTAAGTAACAAATAAACACAAATAGCATAAATATATAAATAAGAAATTTCTAAAGCTTTTGTGCTCTATAAGTGGATTTATCCCGAGGCCTAAGTCGTTGATAGTCTGTAATATTGAAACCCATATCCTGAATATTGGCAATCAGCAACTTCAAGCTCAGTATTTGTACAGAACAGGAAACTCATCAATTTGGTAGTCAGTTATGCTGTTGGGCTCTTAGATGCCTTCTTTTACCATCCTTCTTTTGGTGGTGGTGTTTGACTACAACAAAAATATTCCACATGATAATAATAAAGGAGGTGCTCTAAATTGTCTGGTACACTGCTTGGCTCTCAGTTTTAAATAGAAAGGAAATATTGCATCAGACATTTATGAATCCAGTTATCTTCCATTCATGGCCTTGACCTTTCTTGTGTTAATTTTGAGAACTAAATGCTTTAGATTTAATTTGGGATTGTTGGACTCATTTCCTCTGGTCTGCTTTCCTCCCCACCCAGCTGCAAGCCCTATTATAAAGAAATTCAAGCTTTTTTTAGTAAAATGACACTGACAACAGAAGTTAATATTTATTTCTTAATTAGTTGGCTATATGGCTTTTAAAGTGATATACACCTGTAGGGATTTGTGGCCTGATGTAACAAACAAAGACATTTGTAGCAAGAATCTGCACCCTTAGTTTCAAGAGGTAGTCCCTTCCTGAAGAATTTTGAAAGTTTGAAGTCATTAGGATGGCAATAACTTTGGATTATTTTCTTGCTTAAACGTGTAGAGGATATTTAGGGAATGGATTTAAAGAGAAAAATTAAGTTGTTCACCTAAGGACAGAGTAGTAATGGGGGTGGGGTAGAGTACATTACCAGAATATCATAAAGCAAAAGATCTTGGAAATATTGTGTAAGCAGCAGCTTTCCAGTTTCCACCATTTAAAGGAGAAAATAAGAAATAGCTTGAATTGGTAGGTTATAGAATTAGAGACTGAAAGGCATCACAGATAGAAGGCCTACAAAAGGTGGGTGGGAGAAACAAGCATAATTTAACTAAACGCTCAGTTCAGTTTTCTGAACTAAGGCTAACAAGAAATGTTTAAAAAAAATCTATTTTTTTATGGAGTAGGAAGTGTGTAGAGCAATTATGTAAAATTGGGAATTTAGCTGAATCAGTTAAATGCTGAATACCTTAAAAATGTTGGTAGCTTTATGCATTCAATATCTCTGTTGATGATTACATTACCTATAAAACGACTTTAAAAAGTCTCAGTAATCAGAGAGTTGCATCTTAAGCTAGAATAGAGGCAAATCAGTCAATCCAATTGATTTTTAGATATTTTATTATAAAACTTATTAAACCTACACTTAATAATCTAAATTAGTAGACCAGCAGCATGTGTTTTGGTGCCAAAGTTTAAAGACAATCAGATCCATGGTCTGGTGAAAATCACTGGCAAAGTACCTTAAACAAGAGCCTGAAGTGGTGAACCAGGCCTCAACAGCTGTAGACTGTCATGCAGGTGCAAAAGCGTGTTCTCCTCTTTAGTACAATACTTAGTTCATTCAGAGTTGAGAAACTGCTTGGGAGCTGATAAAACAAGAACACACATTTTTCTTGTTTGGCCTGTAAAATTAGACATGACAAGCTGAGATCTTCTAATGTTAATGTCTTGTAACACAGCGTAATCATAAGCCATGCATTTCTAAGCTATCTGTAAGAGAAGAGCAAGTTGTAAATGCAAAATGCATTTCTAGTTACAAAGCATATAATTTCCTTTAATTGGTATAACAATATGTATTTGCTGTTTTTGCTGATGGTAGTTCCATTGCTATCTAGAAGAATCTTAAAACAAGTGATGAGTATAACTTCTCTTATTTAGGATGTGAGAAATGCCATTCATCACTCTCTAACATTTAAATTTTAAAAAACAGGGATGTTATACTAAAGGAACAGTTGCTTTAAATATTTCTATACTGGATAGTCTTGTTTTAAAAGCAAATAGCTAGAAAAAGGTTATGCACAATTGCAGGGCAGTGTGATTCTCACCACTGATAGGAATTAGTCTTTTAAGGAAATTAAATAAAAATCAGAAATGCAAACAAAAAAAAGATATTTAAATCAAAGTGATCTGCTGATTGAAATAATACTTAAGATCAGTCATTTAAAACACTTACATTTAGATCCGTTCTCTCTGACTCAAATATGCTTCAGCTTCAAGGATACAAATATTGTGGTTGATTAGATGAGTAGTCAATTAAACATATAGAAACTATTTACTTCATGAAATAGCTTTTAAAAGACAACTTAGGGTATGAATTATGAATTGTTCTTGATTTTAATAGCCTTCAAGAATAATAGGAATATGTAGAGCAAGTATAAGATGCACTGATAACGATAGTTTTGCAATGATAATTCAAAAGTGGTGACTTTTTTTTTACAGGTAAATTAATTTAAAATAAAATCGGTTAAATAAAAGGAAACAGTTCTCCATGTCCTCCCACAATTTTCTCCAAGGAGTATACCCTCGGTCTTCCCCCGACAAAGCCTGCCGAGCTGACTGGGTTTTGGAGCCTGAGGAGAAGGCAGTGAGTGTGTGCTATTGCAGTTTGAGAAGTTCTAGGACCACAATAAACTGTCCCTCAAAATGAAGAGAGTGAATTCAGTTTGCTTATTTCTGCTGAGCAGAAGCTGCCATGCTTAGTCTTAAAAGACTAATTTATAGCCTTACGTGTAGTTGATAGGGACTACTTATTTACTGAAATAAAGCTTAGACCTATGAAAGCAATTCCTGGGGAATGAGCGCAATAACTGTGAGGCGAGTGGTACTGTAGACGGTTTTTGTTTTGTTTTTTAATATTTTGAAGCTGATCCAGCATTGTTCTGAGATTTTTTCCCATCAGAAGTATTTTAGTGCTACTTTTACCATTGCAGGAAATGAGAGCCTGGAGACTGGTTTTAGTTTTTGAAGTGTTTAAAGTGGAAGACTATGGAAATGAGCTGGTACAGTACTTGGAAAAGTTGAAATAGCTAATAAGTTAAAACCAACTTTGTAAATCCCGATAATTAGTGGTCCTTCTTTTTGCCCATATTTACCGACTCAGTAGAGAAAGATTTGGGTAGATCCATTTCAGTAGCAAAACTGATGAAGCGAAAGCCTCATGGATTTATAATCATTGACCCAGAGTGTATGGATTTGTAAGGAAGGTAACTGAATTGGTGACAGACCTTTGTGAGGTAGATTTAGGACTAGTGAAGGAAAAGAGTGCTTATAGAGAAGATGAAGAAAACAGAAAAAGAATGGACTGTTATGTAATTAATGATGGAAAAACTTATTTTTCTTTTTTTCAGATTATTATATCATTTAAGAATCTGAGAACAAAAATGCAAATATCCATTCTTTGAAATTAGTTTTTAACTATGATGCTGTAGTAGAGAGCGATAACTGCATTTTTTAATAAATGTTTCTACCAGAAGAGAATTTCCAGCATGCCAAAGGCCTAGCGCTTGAGTAAGTTACGGGGGAAGGTTATGCTGTATATGCATATATTAAAAAAAAAAATCTAGTAACTGTATGTGGTTTCTACATCTTCAGAATTAGGAAATTTGGGGAATGTAGTTGCAAAGAACCAAGCGTTTGGAAACAGTTTCACTGGAGACAAGCTTTGCAACGGTGTGGGCTGGATGTAGCTTCTGCCTGAAGAGCTGTTTGCCAGCCTAACTCAACTCCTTTAGTTCTTGTTCTGTTCCTGTTATAGTTATGAATTTAGGAATATATTTGGCTTATGAAGTTTCCAAACTGATTTAAGGACCATTGATTCAAATAATCATTTGGATTGGTGTATGGAGAATTCTATGATGATATGATATTGGCTCTTTTCAGTATTTCCATTTGCTTTTGCACTTATCCAGTTTCTTCACAGTACTGCTTTCTAACTGTCTGAATGTTATAAATTATAGGACTGTGCTTTTGTGATAAGACTTGGACATTTTGACAGATGTGCAGCTGTTTTTGTAAGCTAGGTGACTTAACGTGCCTGAAGTAGATTTTAAATGGCATAAATAATATTGTTTGTGGCTATTATACACATTTCTGTGCTATTCCTGCCCATTTTTCCAGACGCAGATTTGTGCAAACATTGAAGCTGCCTAGAAATAGAAACATGCAGTAAATGATTCTACCACAGAGCTGTTCGTCTTGTGCTTTAGTCCATTTTTCCCTGTATAAAATTTGTGCCCACCAAAAAAAAAAAAAAAGGTTTTTACTAAGGTTGTAAGCTCAGACACTTAAGTTTATAAAATGCCAAATTCTAGTGCAGTCTTGAAGTATTTCAGGAGCTCTCAACCTGCGTCTTGCCGGGATTAATTCATTTGGCCGGAAACGTGCCTTCCTCGCCCCGGTCTTCTTCCCTCACGGGGCGCAGGCGGGCTGCGGGCTGGGTGAGCTGCCGGGGCCCAGCAGCCTCACGCGCTTACGTTCCTCCCTCCCCTGGAAAACACGGTAGCAGGAAAGCGGCTGCTGCTGGCTGCTTCATTTCCCCTTCAGCCTTCTCCCTCCGACCGCGTTTAATAGAGTTTCTGGAGTAAAAGGGGCAGCTGAGAGCAAAGGGCATCGTTGCCTCTGGCGGCAGCGTGCTGCGTCCTCAGGGTCATCAACAAAAAAAACTCCAGTGTGAAACTGGTGCTGCTGGAGCTTAAGGCTCCTTACCTTATGGCTCCTTAGAAGACTACGAACGGACTGAAAGATGTATGTGTTGTCCCCACGGCTGTTTTGGTTCAGTTGCCCACCGTGTTGTTGGGCAAGGAATTCAATCTCAATATTATCAATAAACTGCGTATTTAGTTGCTATGCTGTGAAGTAGAGGAAGATCTGTTGTTGTCCAGCCTCTGCCCCTCAACCTGTTAGCTTGAGTGACCAGCACAGACCATAAAACTCCTTTCTGCTGAATTAAAACTTTTTTAGGGGGGGGGTTGTTTGTTTGTTTGTTTTTTAATTGGTTACACACCAAACAGACAGTTTTAAATACAAATATATTTGCCTTTGGATATTCTGACAGTGCCCGATGCTGTTGTGTGATTCTGGGAGCAATTGTGTTTTTGTAGATTCCCACTTTTTTGATAAAGAACTGAATCTTCCTAGGAGCTTGATGTACTTACAATCAGGCATACAATATTTAATGCATTCAGAATATTTTCATTTTGCATTGAAGTCAAACTGATATTTTTCAGCCAGTTATTGCTGAAGATGCTTATTTTTCTCCTTGGTGAGTAGATTGATCCTTAACAGAGAATGATAGGGGGTTTGTTTAGTTTTCCCTGGTATATAGAGAGCTCTCCAGGAACATGTGAAGAGCTGGATTGGATGTCTTTCAAGAAATTATGTATATTGAAAACAGACTTTGTATGTGATTCCCTTTCTCTGGGACAGCTAAAGTTTGAACACTTTGCCCGTGTGTCGTATTTCTAATGTACTTACCATCATATTCTGTATGGTTGCTGGGTCAGGCTCAGCTACTGGAAGAATGTGTGTTTCCTGCCAAGCAATTTTTCAACAGAAACTACTTGGTATCAGTAAAGGTTTCACTGTGTAGGATTTTTTTTTTTTGAAAAAGCAGAAAACAGTGGGTGTCCCGAGATGCTATGTGAGACATTCAAGTCAAATCTGGGATAAAAGAAACGGAACCTGTCTTTCCTTTCTTCACATACTCCATCCCCCTCATCAAAGTAGCAAAGCATGTTCTTGAGACTTACAACTGAATGAGAATAGTTTAAAAAATAGATTTCAGCAAAAGAGCATTTTGCTGGTAAAAAACGTTGTCTATTTCTAATACCACAAAAAGAGCTATTACTGCTTAATTCAACTGAGCATCTGTAGATTCAGGTTACAGGTATCTAGATAAGATTAGATGTAATTGTTTTTCTCCTCCTTACAGGCATCTAAGGGCAGCCTATGCTGTTGGTAATATGAAAGAATTATACTTGGTATGATTAATGGTTAAAAACCTTATTGCAGTATCTGAAGACAAAGCATTTTGTTCTGTGTTGTGTTTTTTTTTCCCCAAGGTTTCAATTTGTGTAGCAGCATCCCATCCAGTCTCTAGCTCAGGTAGAAAGAAGCTGAAAATGTTTTAATAACATGATCTTAAGAACTTTTCCTCTGGAATTCTTTGTTTTATTTTATTTTAAGTCTTATTGTTTAAATTCTTTAGAAATAACTATCTCATTCCTAAGTTCTAAATAAAACTTTTTTGCCATGCGTAAGCATTTATTTTCAAGAGTTGTAATATGTTTTACGATCGAATTTGGATGAGGCTTTTTCTGCCTATTATGGACAAATGACTTGTCTGTTTTTTGTATATATTGTTGTACAGTTTACAGTAAACAAAATGCAAATATGTGGAGTGTATGGTAGGTAAATTCAATTCTTACAGCAACAGAGAAAGTACAGGATTTTCCCACTAGATTGTGCCTCTTGAACTGTACGTTCCCATTTGAATACAGATTATAGATTAAATGTGTCATAGAGGAGTTTTTTTTGTTGAGTACCATACACAAGCTAACGATGAAATATTATATTTAAACGTTATTAAAATAAAGGCATCAGCTTGGTTATCTCCCTCTGTTTGTGGCTTTGCTGAGGATGAACCAAGCCTCTCAAAGAACATACCTGTTACGCATTAGCAAACACAAACGTCTGACATAGTTTATTCTGTATGTTCCTTTACCATCATGCCTGACATGGCAGGGAAGAAGATCAGTACAGAGGAGTAAACAGGATCTGGCGTAAGATCAGTCAGATCTGTGTTACAGATTACAAGCAAGCTTCTTCTTTGCCAAAGTATAGACACAACCCTTGTTAAAAAGTTTATTTACTAATGCCTTTAGGTAAAGGGAATAACCATAGAAGCCCTAAAAGCATCAAGCTTAAAACATTTTAGGAAAACGTCTAGGCATAATCTCTCTTTAGAGAGAATGCTGTATCATTTAGGTTGATGTTAGGCACCGAACAGCTAAATTAAACCCATATGCAAATACTACAGAGAAGGCTGTCCTGAAAAAGCCTGTATTGGCATTCCTCTCAGCCCAGCAAAAAGCAAGTGGACTAACCCTGTCTGTTGGGTTCAGCGTCCCTCTGAGCCAGCACGTGCACGTGCTCGTCCTGAGCTTTCCACTGATCCTGCTAATAGTTCCCTATGGGCTGAAGAGTACGTATTTGTTAACGGTGCTGATTAGCAAGAAGGCAAAACAATTTATGGCTGAGATGTGATTCTGGAGGTATGCCAGGGCATTTCTGCTCAAGCGGTATATACCTGGTCAACACAGTCTACTCTCTGAAAAGTTTTAGGCTGACTGGCACATGATAGTGTGCATGGATAGGAGAAAACAGACCAAACGGGTGGCAGGCAGAGACCAAACATCAGGCTGGGAAAGAATACAGGGGAAAACATTCTGTGTTGCAGCAAACTGCTACATGCAGAAATAAGTCCCAATTTGATTTAAAAAAAAAAGAGAGGTAACTTTGGAGAGAAGCTGCTTGTGTGTGTGTGTTTACCACTGAGCACTGAGTTTGTGTCACTGTCAGAACTGTGAGTGTTGCACAGGCTCTGTCCAGTCAGTGTGAGGGTATTTGAACAAGAGTGCAGGGAGTTTTCACTGTTCTTTTACAGTCTGTTTTAATATTTATAGGCAAAAACATTTTATAAAACATGTAATTATTACATGTTAAATCATGAGTATTAACTTTTCATTATTAAAATAGCTTTTAAAAGAAGTGATAAAGTTAGGAAATTGCGTTCCTTCTACATAAGTCATTGCAGAATACAGTATCTTTTTCTTTCAAATGTGTGCGAAAGGTATGTTGTTGTGCATTAGCAATACAGCAGGACTTGAAATATTTAAGTATTTGCATATGGCTGTATCTGACTGAAGAGTAACTGATGCTGAGTTTATTGAGCTGCTTTGGGAGAGAAAGAAATGTGGACAGCAGAGGGCAAGGGATAAAACAAACAGTTTTAAATGACCTTTTAAAAAGATGTAATGCATACTTGATATTATGGACACGTACACTCTTGGGAGATGGAGCATCTTAACTGCAGAATCCATCAAAATTGGCCACTTAAATTACTACAGGGTGGACAGTGCACAATCCAGTAAAAGAAGGCCTCTTCCCTTTTCAGATCAAGGAGACTTCTGAATCCGGTCTGGAGTTAAAAACAAAATACACACATGCACACACACACACACGCACGCACGTTAGGGAATCACAGCCTACTATGTAAAAAGAGATTACACTAATTTCAAAAAATGTGCATAGAACAGTTCTTGTTTCCACTGAGTTAAAGGAAATCTACCTTTTTTCTTCTGTCTGTGTAAGGCTGCTGGAAACTGGGGCCATTTCCTTGTGACTTTTTTAAAAAGCAATTAACCTCAAAATTTAAGACTGTAGTTTCTTTTAAGATAATGATTGTATGCAATCAAGAAGTTCTTACCAAAATCTTGGGGGAAGCAGTTGTTCAAAACATTTGCATTGGAAGCAATGTTTTAAAGCCTTAAACTTGGAGCCACAGTCCTTCTCCTTGAATGTTTCAGTCGAACCTTGTTTCAAGTGCTGTTTATTTTTCTAGTTCTAGCACTGCTTTGTCTTAGTAGTCTCTCTCCATGAAGTATCCTGACATCTGTGCAACCCTTGTATTTTAAGATTGCCCCTGTAACCATTCATTTGCTATACAAAAATAGGCAGGCAGTGCTATGAAGTATTTAAAATTAAATTTTAACAAATTTTAAACCAGCTACCAGACTGCTACTTCTTAGGAAGAAATGTGATACGTTGTGCTCCAGTTGGTTTAAATGCACACACCATCTGACCAGTAGTCATCTTCCTCTTGGCACCTCTGCACAATGTAAGAAGTGGTCTTCAAGTTTACATAAATCACTCATGATTTATAACAGTGATCATTGTAATAAATTTTCCTTGAGCACGTAATGTCAAACGTTCCCCTTTGAAAATTCGATAAATGAGGGAGGGGTTCTTTCTTGATGTTGAAAAATATCCTTGGTTAATAGCTTTTGTTTTGTATTTTAGATGCTTTAGTTCTTGACTCTTCAGAGATTTTCATCATTTAACAGAAATATATCATTTTAAATCTGTAAACTTTTGAAAAGAATAACCCATGATTTCCTTTAAGTCATTTTAGTTTGCAAGCAACAACTTCCTGTTTGTTCAAAATGCTATTCT
Source organism: Struthio camelus (assembly GCF_040807025.1). Taxonomy (NCBI): domain Eukaryota; kingdom Metazoa; phylum Chordata; class Aves; order Struthioniformes; family Struthionidae; genus Struthio; species Struthio camelus. The sequence goes on from NC_090944.1 coordinate 103,078,284, forward strand.
GAATAATGGTGGTATGTAATAGCACATCAAAATATATATTCCTTTATGTCTTTTTAGCTAGTGGTAAAATTGGCGATCAATAAGGCAATCACTATTTGGTCACAGCCTCTATCAAGTTTAGACTAATCTAGACAGTTTTCATTAATTCCACCTTATATCCATATGTCATCAACCAAAAAATATTCTTTCCGACTAAATAAATTAAAACTTCATTGATTGCTATACGAAAAATGTTTTTATGGCTTCATAATTTCTGGCATTGCTTCATTGCAAGATAAAGTATTTTGACCATTATTGACTTTTAGATGTCTGGTTGTCTCTGTTTGTCGCAGTGATCTTCGTTATGGGAACACTTTGGTTGGCAAAGAGCTGATGAAACAAGTTACTATTGTCTGGATTGTAAATATAATTTTGTGTCTTTTTGAAGTTACAGTTAAAGCTTTCTTTTAAAGCTTAGCAAAAGAATGTGACACAAAATCTAATTCCGTATCCACAAGCCACTAAAATACCTAATAGTGCATTAGAAAAACTGGACATATCTGTTTTAATTCATGTGAAAGAAAATACAGAATACTTTAATTGCATTTTCTCTGTATTTGTCATCTGCTTTCTAATGTGCATGATGTGTTTTAATATTAGATTGATTATTTGAAACATATTTTTTTCAGTGGAGCATACAGCCTTCGTTATAATTCTGTATTTATATATTACTGATTCCACTATTCTGGAACAAGACTGAGACACTGTCATAATGCATCCCAAAACTATAGCTCTTTCTTGTCCACAGTTTTTCAGGCTTTACTGTTAGAAAGTATGTGTTGGCAGAGGACATTTAAAAATAATGGAGCCTTTTAAAGTTTTGAAGCTTCAAAAATTATGTAGCTTTTATGTTATTTTAATATTGTTCCCCCAAAAAGTAAAGGTGTGTTTAAAGCTAGGTTTTTAGTTCCACAAAAGTTGTATTTGGTTGCATGGATTAATTTAGCAGTGAACCTCTGGCAATTTTATGGAAGTCTCTGTAAATATTACAGGGTCCACAAGGGCTTCTTGTTGCATAAGCTTAAAAAAAGCCCACATCTTGTTTCATAAGCACTAAGCAGTAGAAACATGTTTTCTGTGTGACAGAGTGATGTAGGAAAGAACTTGGGGTCTTTTGATGACAAATGTATCTGTTTGTCCATAATTTGTAAAATAAGCTTTCCGAATAAAGTAAGAACTTTATAACTGTATAACCACAGAGTTATACATGTAATTGCTGTTACCTTTGTAAAGTTTTCCTCTTGGTTCCTGAGTAAATAACACAGGCAAGCCCAGTTCAGTTTGGGTCATATACCTGCTAAGTTCTTAGGAACCACAGTGATAATGAAATGAGATAGCAGGAGCATTTTCACTACAGATGCATTTTGGTTTCTTATCCCCATTGTCTCCAAAGACCTTTTTCCAAGGGAAATTCTCTATGTCAAATCTCTTTGCAGGCAGCCGAACAATTCCAAGGGTGCCTTTGTGTAGTCAGGCACTTACATGCCTGACACGTAAGCCAAGACCACCCAGGCAGTCCCAAACCTGGTATCCACACTCCAGCACTTTAAAGGTGTAGAGGTTGTATAAGTAAAGACAGATGCCTAAAGTCAGCCTTTGGTAAAACCTGCATAATTTGTTTAATTTTTAATACCTACAGTGTTAATAGCATACTGATGTATTGCTTCAGTTTCACGTGTTTTTTGCAAGGCCTTCCTTCTCCCTTTCTTTCTTGAGAATATATTTAATTTTTTACATACTCCTACTATACTTTTGTCAAACGGGGGGTTAGAATGGAAGGTGTTCAGCAAGTACAGCTACAGCTTTGGAATTTTCCTGGGCCCAGCAAGCAGAGCAAAAATGAGGGAAATTTGCATTGGTCTTGACACTTGGTTAGGAAAGAACAGGGTTTGCTCTTTAAGGATGGATAGGGTTTTTTCCAGCTGGTTGGTCATTTGCATCTTATTTACCAAGTCTGCTTGTGTTTTGTGAGTGCAAGATACTTGTCATTGGAGCTCTGAAGGGGAAGCTTCCTGTTTATGGTAGCTGCTAGTCTGTAGTTAACTTCTGAGCTGAAGCAAGGGTCGAGAGTGGCTGAAGGAAAAGGCTGAAAGACGAGGCAGCGAGTCACCAAAAGGAGCAGATGGCTTAAGTGAGTATTTTGGGGAGGGTTAATACTTTGTTTTCTCCTGTAAAGGGTAGCTGATGATGTTGGGTGAGTCAGCACTGGGAGTGGAGCAGAGCAGGGGAAAGCATATGGATGGATGCAGAAGTTGTGGTATTTTCACCACCTTTTCAGTATGTTAACATTAATTTCTGTGAAGTATAATGTGGCAAAGTTTATGAAAGAACTATGACCAATAGTCAGAAGATGAAGCTTGATGTTTTTATGAGATGAAGGAGAACATTAAGGAGGCTACATAATTTGCTAAAGATTTGCTGACATCTGCTAAATAAACCTAGCTGTAGGGCATATGACTGGCAGGAGAATTACTGGAAGAAGCATGGAGCTAAGGGAGCAGCTAGACTATAAGAGCAGTAGAACAGTGAGATTGACCTGGTGATTATAAAATATGCAGAGGCAATGGACAGAAACAGAGGTAGGGCAAGGAAAATGAAAATACCAAGTTAGGCAGAGCGTGGAGGGGTCAGGCTGATGTGTGGGATTTTGAGAAGGAACTGTCATAGCTGAGAAGAAATTGAAGAAAAAAGACCTGAAAATCACAAGACCACCAGAAAAGGGCTACCAGAAAAGGTAGCCCTGAGTGTTTAGAGTTTCCTGAAAGGCACTTTTCCATTCATTCTCCTCGGTGAATCTGTCTGTTGGGAATTAAGGTACAAGATGGGTAGTACATGCTGGACTGTGGCAAGAGTGGGAAAGACGGGAATGCATGATAATATCAGATTTCCTGTGGCATAAATCAAGTCAACCTGTGGGGAGCATTCAGGTAAAAAGGAGCCTAGAGTGGATGGGTGCCACTGGAGTCCCAGAGCTACTAACTAGGGATTGACTGTGGCAGACTGACTAGCTCCTCTAGACTGAGAAATGAGAGAAGACGAGGAAAGACTTGTCTAATCTTCCTGCTTACAGAACCAAAGAGGGACATCAAGTGTACCAGCATACCAGAGAGCATGAGGGCAGTAGAGGAGGCTAAGAAGGGGCAGAGAGGAGTATTGGTAAGTGCATAGTAAGTGGTCAGGTAGCACAGCAGTAATACCCAATGTGTTTTACTAGGGAAGGTTCCTGGGAAGCAGCTGGATGTCTGGTTAGCAGTGGCAGAAGACTGGAAAACAAAATCAACAAGCTAAAAGTACTGGCACAGTGTATGAAAGCAGCTGTTGCACAGATGAAAGAAATAACGGTGGAACACGTGTGACTAGAACATTAAAATTGAAAACGTGCTTGTCAGAAAAGATAGGTAAAGGGAGAAACGCTGCATTGACATTGTGTATTGATTATATGAAAAACTGGGAAGAAGTGAGAAGAAATAGCATGGATAAAATGCTAGGTATGGGTCATGACTGTTTTGAGGAAGATGATTTACTGGGACCAGCGATGTTAGATTTGGATATGGACAGACCTATCTTCAGTGTTATTGAGAAGAGTGATCCTGGTGGAATTAAATAGTTGCTAGACAAACAAAAATGTAACTCTGTTTTCAAGATGGTTTTGATAAATAGTGAATATCTTGCTCTTTTGAAAAGAGAAGGCTTGCTTTGTTTTTTTGTTTGTTTTGGGGTTTTTTTCCCTAAATGCGCTTGGATCAGGAGATTCTTCAGATGAAATGGAAGGAAAAAAATGCTTGTGTGGAGTTGTGATTTTACAGGCTAAGGAGCAATTTTTTGAGAAACTAATTAAACAATTTAATCTGGAGTAAAGAGATTAAGAATAGAAAGGGTTTGAAGATGATTTACCATGTATTTATCTCATGCAAAAAGCTAGCTAAAAATTACATTTTAACAAAAGGGACAAAGCCCTGAGGGAAAGACTTCAGACCTAAATGGATAAATAGCAAATTTAAAAGGGGTGTTACACGTACACAGAGAAATTAAATAGGATTACATTGCAAATAAGCTCCATCTGAAAGACCAGAAACTAATAGAGGTATAGTAGCATTTTGAGAGCCAGATCCTACCTCTGTACTTAGTGTAAGAAGAAAAAACTCCATCAGCCATAGAAAAAGAGTAAAAATCATGAAGAGATTAAAATTGAGGTAGGCTTAAAATCAAAGTTAGTATTTTACCATCAAGACCGTCATGATGTTACATTTAATGTTGAACGTGGAGGGGAAGCAGGGAAGTGCAATGGGAATGAGTGCAGTATGGAAAAGACATTCAAGGTTTAACAAGGAAACAAAGCTTAACAAACCTCGTACTCAAATTCATGGATAATTACCAGCTGAATGTGGTTTATGATTGATTAGTAAAGTGGACAAAGCTCTAATGTGATCTTTTTTGAAGTAACGTGCTGTGCTTATCCCAAACATAGGGTAGCTATTGCGCTTTCTTAGTTTTTTACCACAGTCTACGGTATGAGATGGGGAGAATGACTTTTAGTTTCTAGAGCTATCTTTTCCTATTCTCATCTGACTATAATGTAGTCTTTGCTTGTGATATAAAATTCCATCCCAGTCATCTACATAGTTGTTGTTTCCAGACTAGATTTGCGTATCTCTGTACTCTTCATTTCGACTTAGTAACTTGGTATCTATGGCAGCTCAAGCCTTGGGAAAGCTTATGTTACATGGTTGGGGCTTTTGATCCATTGAGCTTAGTATTTTTTAAATGCTGCATACACAAGAAATCGTATGTCACTTAGAGCGATGAATTTTAGTTGGCTTGTGCCATACTTCTGTTTAGGAACTTTGAGTCGGGAATTTGGGACTCTAGTTAAACAAATAACACGTCTTTTGACTATGTTGCAAAGATGTGCAGATTGCACAGATTTTTTTCCTGAGACAGTATTTATGCTGAAGATTATTAATGAGAAAGAATGTTCATTTGGCAGTGTTGTCTTTTCCGTTTTATTGATTTATAGTTCTGTGTTTGGTCATTAGGTATGGAATAAGGTTAGGATTCTGATTATCCTCCTGCTATACAACCCTCTTCTTTTTTTCAAGCATTATTCAGAAGCGTAGAATTCAGCAATCTTCTAGTAACTTACTTTCCACACATCACTGGTATGCAGAGCCATCAGAGCTTCTTGTTTTTTCAACGTACGAAAGTGTATGAACCATGGATTTTAATAGCTTAAGTTTATCAGCATTTATTCTTTTTCAGGGAATGTCTAATATTCATGTTCTACCTATAATTTTACTTTTTATTTGAACTGTGAAAGAGTACAGTATTTGCTTTAGGGGGAGGGAGAATTCAACTTGGTAGTAGTCCATTCTCCTACAATGTCACTTACATTAGGCTTTTCTACATAAGAGAGGTAGAAAGGAGATGTGACTACAAACTTTCCAATAAAATATTTTGCTTTTGAAAAACTGTTTTCTTTAAATTGCAGTTTTTCTTCTGGAACAGTGGAAATACAAGAAATTAAAAGTAAAAAATGGGTTAAAACATTTTCTGTCTTCCATCTTTTGTTCTCCCCAAAAACCTATTTTACAGGAAAAATTTAGGATTTTCTGCCTTTATTCAGGCTTAGGGCAATTATTATTTTTCAGAATTTCCCATTGTAATTTACTACCTTGTCCGGTCTTGTAAAATGGTTACCTGAGGAATTGGACAATTTTTCATTTAATTTTTGCTGTAACAGAATATAGAAAAATGTACTTCTGCAAAGTATTAGAACATTTCAGCAGTACTAAAACAGAATGTGATTTGTTTTATAGTTTACAGTCAACTAAACTCTTTAATTAATGTTTTAAAGATGTTGTTTGAATCTGACTCCTTTTGGACTGTTCACAACTGTATAAAGGAATATATTTTTA